>NW_028077960.1:1200000-1800000 GCF_014824575.4 Sturnira hondurensis
TCAGTTAGTATTTGACAGAGAGGGCAGCAACATAAAATGGAGTAAAAATAGCCTCTTCAACAAATGGTGTTAGGAGAACTGGACAGCTACGTGCAAAAAAACACGAAACAAGCACCAATTTGCACGATACACAAAAATAAGTTCAAGGTGGATAAAAGATTTAAATATAAGCTGTGACACCATTAAATAGAGGAAAACATAGGCAGGAAAATCTCAGATATTTCACGCAGCAACATTTTTACTGATATGATCCCTAGAGCAAGGGTCACGAAGGAAAGAATAAATGTGGGGGCAACTTTGCTCTCAAGTCCACCCATCTGCCACAGATGAAAGTAAACACAACCAAGACATTATCTGCTTTGAGAGGAGAGGTGGCCAGTTTCTCAGAGGAAAAAGGCCAGGAGCCCCTTCCTTCCCCTGTCCAGGGGCTTTTATTGGGTTGTAATACACAGGAATACAGGGTGGCAAGGATCAAACAGTAGATAACATTTCAAAAAAATCTGAGGGCTTAGTCTGAGTCAGAGTCTGTCAGGAAGGGGGGTTTGCAGAAACTTTGGGAGACATACTCATTTCCTGCTGGGACCCTTAACATATGAATGAAACCACTCTCAGCAAAGCAGGTTTCACAGTATTTTTAAAGAATTCTTTCTTATGCCAGATTTCCCAGGATCCACTCTAGCAAGGCAAGGAACTGCACCCCTCCCCATCAGGTTTTTAGGCTTAAGTGGATTAGAGCCAGGAAGCGGTTCTCCAAGCGGACATGGGGACTCAGGCTATGTTACATAGCCGGGGGGCAAGGGTCCATTGCTTCCTCTTTTTCGCAGCCCCTCGTGTCCTTCTATGATGTCCTCCCAAGTGATCAAGTCTGGCTTAGGTTTCCCCTCTCTCTGTGAGGAGTCTTACCCATCATTGACTTCTGACCATGCTTTGGGGGCAGGGAGAAGAAACTGAGGCAGCATTTGCTACCAGAGACAAGCTTTTGTCTCCTGTGGCTTGCACTCCGGAGGTCACTCATTCGTCCTTAGCCATGAGGGGTAGTTACAATTCCTGAAACCAGGCAGAGCAGTCCCCAACAAATAAACAAATGGGATCTCATCAAAACAAAAAAGCTTCTGTACAGCTAAAGAAAACAGTCTTAAAATAAAAAGAGAACCAACTATATGGGAAAGCATATTTGCCAAGGATACCTCAGACAAGGGTTTAATCTCCAGCATATATAAAGAACTTACACAACTCAACTCTAAGAAGACAAGAAACCCAATTAAAAAATGGGCAAAGGACTTGAACAGACACTTCAAGGAGGACATACAGAGGATCCAGAGAAACATGAAAAGATGCTCAATATTGCTAGCCATCAGATAGTTGCAAATTAAAACCACAATGAGATACCACTTCATGCCAGTCAGAATGCCATCATAAACAAAGCAACAAACAACAAGTGTTGGAGAGGTTGTGGAGAAAAGGGGACCCTAATTCATTGTAGGTGGGATTGCAGACTGGTACAACCACTATGGAAAACAGTATGGAATTTCCTCAGAAAACTAAAAATGAATCTCCCTTTTGACCCAGCAATTCCAGTGCTAGGATTATATCCTAAGAACCCTGAAACACCAATCCAAAAGAACCTATGCACCCCAATGTTCACAGCAACACAATATACAATAGCCAAGTGTTTGAAGAAACCTAGGTACTCATCAGTAAATGAGTGGATCAAAAAACGATGGTACATTTACACAACGGAATTCTATGCAGCAATAAGAAAGAAGGAGCTCTTACCCTTTGTGACAGCATGGATGGAACTGGAAAGCATTATGCTAAGGGAAATAAGCCAGGCAGTGAAAGACAAATACCATATGATCTCACATTTAACAGGAACCTAAGCAACAAAACAAACAAACAAACAAGCAAGCAAGCAAAATAAAACCGAAGACAGAACAGTCTGACAGTGACCAGAGGAGAGAGGACAGGGAATTTCAGGGGAAAAGGGGAAGGGTTACAGGAACAAGTATAAAGGGCATATGGACAAAAACTAACAGGGGTGGAAATGGGAGGGAGGTGGGGAGCACTTGGGGGGGTGGGCTAGGATGGGAGTAAAAGTCAGAAAACTGTACTTGAACAATAATTAAATTAAAAATATTTTTTAAAAAAAGAATCAATGAAACCAAGACCTGGTTTTTTGAAAAAATAAACAAGATTGACAAACCTTTAACCAGACTCATTAAGAAAAAGAGAAAGAGAACCTAAATAAGTAAAATCAGAAATGAAAGAAACTGATACCACAGAAGTACAAAGAATTATAAGAAAATGCTACAATTATATGCCAAAAAATTAGATAATCTGGGAGAAGTGGATATATTCCTAAAAAAATACAATCTTCCAAGAGTGAATCTAGAAGAAACAAAACCTGAACAGATCAATTACAACCAATGAAATCAAAGCAGTAATCAAAAACTCTTAATATGCAAAAGACCTGGACAAGATGGTTTCACAGGTAAATTTTACCATACTTTCAAAGGAGAATTAGCACCTATCTTTCTCAAACTATTCCAAAAAATTCAAGAGAAGGGAGGACTCTGAAGCTCATTTTACAAGGCCAGCATTATCCTGATGTCAAAACCAGATAAAGAAAGAAAGGAAAGAAGGAAGGAAGGAAGGAAGGAAGGAAGGAAGGAAGGAAGGAAGGAAGGAGGGAAGGAAGGAAAAGAAAGGAAGGAAGGAAGGAAATCATAGGTCAACATTCCTGATAAACATAGAGGTAAAATTTTCAAAATATTAGCTAAACAAATTCAGCAATACATTAAAAAAATTATACACCATGATCAAGTGCGATTTATCCTGGGGATGCAAGGCTGGTACAATATCCTCGAATCAATTAAAATGATACAACAGCTAAACCAAATGAAGAATTAAAATCATATGATCATCAATAGATGGAGAAAAAAAGCATTTGACATTATCCAGCACCCATTTATCATAAGAATTCAGCAAAGTGGCAATAGAGGGAACATACCTCAACATAATAAAGGCCATAAAACCCCTAGCCAACATAATACTCAACAGGAAAAAGCTAAAAACGTTTTTTTTTTAAGATCAGGAATGAGACAGGGATGTCTGCTATCACCACTCTTGTTTAATTTAACACAGTACTGGAAGTTGTAGCCACAAAGATGAAAGGCACCCAAATTGGAAAAGAGGAAGTAAAACTGTCATTATTCACAAATGACATGATATTGTACATGGAAAATCCTAAAGACTCCACCAAAAATTGCTAGATCTAATAAATAATTCAGCAAAGTAGCGGGATAAAAAATAATATTCAGAAATTGGTTGCATATACACAAAAAATGAACTCTCAGGAAGAACAACTAAGAAAACAATCTCACTTACCATCGTAGCAACAACAACAACAAAAATACCCAGGAGTAAATCTTGCCAAGAAGGTAAAATATCTATACTCAGAAAACATAATACATTGCAGAAAGAAATTGAAGAAGATATAAATAAACGGAAGCATATACCATGCTCACAGATATGAAGAATTAACATTGTTGAAATGTCCACACTATCAAAAGCAATCTATAGATTCAACGCAATTTCTATAAAAATACCAATGGTGTATTTCACACAACTAAAAAAAATCTTAAAATTTACATGGATCCACAAAAGACCCCAAATAGCCACAGCAATATTTAGAAAGAAGAACAAAGCTGGTGGTATCATACTACCTAATATCAACTATAGTAAAAGGCTGTAGTAATCAAAACAGCATGGGACTGACATAAAAACGGACACACAGATCAATGGAACAGAATAGAGAGCCCAGAAATAAACCCATGCCTATATAGTCAATTAGTCTATTACAAAGGAGACAAGAACATACAATTTAGAAACTGGACAGACACATGCAAAAAATGAAACTACATCACCTTACACCATGTACAAGAATAAACTCGAAATGAATTAAAGACTTAAACGTAAGACTCAAAACCATAAAACTAGAAGAAAACACAAGCAGTAAAATCTGACATTTTTCTTACCAATACTTTTTTCTATATAGCTCCTCAGCAAGGGAAACAAAAGAAAAAAATTAACAAATGAGACTAAATCAAAATAAAAGTTTTTGCACAGCAACGGAAACTATTAATAAAAAGAAGAGACAACTGACTGAATTGAAAAAATATTCACCAATGATACATCTGACAAGGGGTTAATATCCAAAATTTATAAAGAACCCACATAACTCAACATCAAAAACAAACAAACAATTCAATTAAAAATGGGCAGAGGACCTGAATAGACATTTCTCCAAAGAGAACATACAGATGGCCAGTAGACATGAAAATATGTTCAACGTCACTAATCAGAAAAATGAAAATTAAAACCACAGTGAGATATCTCCTCACACCTGTCAGAATGGCTATCATCAACAAATCCACAAACAAGTGTTGTCGAGGATGTGGTGAAAAGGAAAGGAATGGTATAGTCACCGTAGAAAACAGTGTGGAAGTTCCTCACAAAATTAAACATGGAAATGCCTTGTGACACTTCTGGATATATATCTGAAGAAACCTAAAACACTAATTTGAAAGAATATAGCCCTGGCCAGGTAGCTCAGTTGGTTGGAGCATTGTCCTGTGCACTAAAGGGCTACAGATTCCATTCCCAGTCAGGGCACATACCTGGATTGTGGGTCTGATTCCTCATCAGGGTGCATATGAGAGGTGACAAATCAACATTTCTCTCTCACATTGCTGTTTTTTCTCTCTCTCTCCCTTTCTCTCTCTCTAGAATCAATAAAAATATCCTTGAGGGAAGACTTTTTAAAAAAATATGTGCATGCCTATGTTCATTGCAACATTATTTACAGTACCCAATATATGGAATCAACCCAAGTGCCCATCAATAGATAAAGAACAGGCAGTACATATATACTGTGGGGTATTATTCAGTCACTAAAAAATGAAATCTTACTATTTGCAATAGCATGGATGGACCCAGAGAGCATTATGCTAATTGAAATAAGTCAAACAAAGAAAGACAAATACCATATGATTTCTCTTATACGTGGAATATAAAATACAAAATAAATGAACAAAATAGAAACAGATTCACAGATACAGAGAGCAAACTGATGGTTACCACAGGGAGAGGTTGGGAGGCTGGGTGGAAAAGGTATAAGGAGTAAGAAGTACAAATTTGTAGTTACACAATTGCCATGAGTCAATCACATTGTAATAACCATGTATGGTGCCAGGTGGATTCTAGACTTACCATAGGATCACTTTGTATGTTATATAAATGTCTAACCGCTATGCTGTACAACTGAAACTAACATGATGTGGAATGTCAACTATAATTCTTTTTTTTTTTTAATTTAAGGGCAAAATATCACTGAGGGCACAAAGTCAAGAAGGAAGGTGGAGCAAAATCAGAGACCCCACTAGGAGGAGCAGGCTGTTTAGACAGGCAGTGAGCTCCCCATCAGGATAGTGATAAGTAGAAGCTGAACTGCCATCTGCCAAGGGGCGTCCCCTGCTCTGGGTAAGAGTTGTGCATGATGAACCTTCTCAGTTCTTATCCACTGACAAGCAGACTGCTTCCCGACATCCTGTCTTCCTGGGAAGTACAAGATCTTTGGCTTGAGTAAAATTCCTGGAGTTAGGAGCATCTCAGGCATCACAGGAACTCCTGATGAACACTTTCTATCCCCTTCCTTGCTTTATTTTCTTCCTCCATGACACTATCACTTCCAAAGATGTAGCATCTTTTACCTACTTACCTTGTTCACCACATCTCCCACTAGACCTGAACTGTTCAGTGTGGTGGCCACTGGCCCCATGTGGCTGTTCGGTTACTTTAAATGTAGCCAGTCTGAACTGAGATGTGCTATAAGTATAGAATACCCACCAGATTTGGAAAACTTACTATCAAAAAAAGAATGTAAAGTATCTCATTAATTTTAATACTCTACATTTAATTTTCAATGATATGTTGAAGGGATCATTTTATGGATATATTGGCTTGAATAAACTATATTATTAAAATTAATTTCAGTCATTTTAGTTTGCTTTCTCAATGTATCTACTGAAATTTTTTAAGTACTCACATGACTTGCATTAAATTTCTACTGAACAGTGATACACTTGACCTGGTATTGTCAAACTGTGGCTGGCAGCCTGTTTTGTGAAGCTCACAGACTAAGAATCATTCAGTTATTAAAGGGTTGTAAGAAAACAAAGACAAATATGCAACAGAGGCTGTGGTGCATGGCCCACAATGCATAACATATTTACTTCTACAGGAAATGTTTACATTACACTATAAGATTGACAAAGGACGAAATTTTTGTCAGTTTTGTTCTTCTTCATCTGTCTCCAATGCCTACAACAGAGGGAGCACTGCCAGACATAAGTAGGTATTCAATAGGTATTTGACGAATGAATGAATGAATGAATGAATGAATGTGTGAGTGAACTGTATTACCAAATCTTACAAGGCTGCCTTTTGTTCCTACCCTGCATGCTGCCTGCCAGTTGGCCTGGTTTCTCCAAGAGCAAAGATGTATCTTTTCCCATGTACCTCGCTATACAGCTAAACATGGGGCCCATGGGATAGGGATAGGAACAGGAATGACACACTCAGGCAGTGTGCTGCCTCCTTCTACCCTTTTAGGGGTCAAAACTACCACTGTCCATTTCGGCTGTCAAGAGCCTCAGGGACAGGGGAAGTAGACAAAATTCACCCACTTCTTTTTTAAAAAATATATATTTTATTGATTATGCCATTACAGTTGTTCCAATTCCCCCCTTCATTCCCCTCCACCCTGCACACCCCTCCCCCACCATTTCCCCCCTTTAGTTTATGTCCACGTGTCTCGAGTTCTTTAGATTCTATATTTCCCCTACCATTCTTGCCCTCCCCCTGTCTATTTTCTACCTACTGTCTATGCTACTTATTTTCTGTACCTTCTCCCAACTTCTCCTCCTCCCACTCCCCTGTGGCTAACCCTCCATGTGTTCTTCATTTCTATGGTTCCACTCCTGATCTAGCTGTCCTCTTAGTTTGCTTTTATTTTAGGTGTGGTTGTTAATAACTGACTTTGCTGTCCTTTCACTGTTAATGTTTTTCATCTTCTTTTTCTTATATAAGTCCCTTTAACATTTCATATAATAAGGGCTTAGTGATGATGAACTCCTTGAATTTGATCTTATCTAAGAAACACTTTATCTGTCCTTCTATTCTAAATGAAAGCTTTGCTGGATAGAGCAATCTTGGATGTAGGTCTTTGGATTTCATGACTTGGAATACTTCTTTCCAGCCCCTTCTTGCCTGCAAGGCCTCTTTTGAGAAATCCACTGACAGTCTGATGGGAACTCCTTTGTAGGTGACTGTCCCCTTATCTCTTGCTGCTTCTAGGATTCTCTCCTTCATTTAATCTTGGTTAATGTAATGATAATGTGCCTTGGTGTGTTCTTTCTTGGGTCCAACTTCTTTGGGACTCTCTGAGCCTCCTGGACTTCCTGGAATTCTATTTCCTTTGCCAGATTGGGGAAGTTCTCCTTTATTATTTGTTCAAATAAGTTTTCCACTTGCTGTTTCTCTTCCCCTTCTGGTACTCCTATAATTTGGATGTTGGAGCGTTTAAAGATGTCCTGGAGGTTCCTAAGCCTCTCCTCATTTTTTTGAATTCTTGTTTCTTCATATTTTTCTGTTCGGTCATTTTTTTCTTCCTTCTGGTCCACTCCCTTGATTTGAGTCCCAGTTTTCTTTCCATCACTATTGGTTTCCTGGGCATTTCCCTTCATTTCAATTAGTTTAGCCTTCATTTGTTCCTCTAATTTGTGACTAAAATCGACCAGTTCTGTGAGCATCCTGAACACCAGTGTTTTGAACTGTGCATCTTATAGGTTGGCTATTTCTTGGTCGCTTAGAATTATAGGCTCCAGGGCTTTGAGTTCTTCTTTAGCCATGTTTTGGTCTGTTCGCACCTGTTACGAATGAGGAGCGGAGCCCTAGGTGCTCACCAGCAGGGCAACTAAGTCGCTGGGTTGTGATGCTGTATGTGGGGGCGGGATCAGAGAGGGGCAATGGCGGTCCCCTCTGCTGCTTCCTGCAAGCCGCTGGGGCTTGCACAGTCTGTCTCACTGCTCGCTCCTTCGCTGGTTTATCTGCACATGAATGTGTGACCATGGTCAGCCTGCCGCCTTACGCCCTCACTGGGTCCGCCTGTTGCTACCCCACGCCTGGGATCTGTCCACAGCTCGGATCAGGACAGGAGATCTTTCCTGCCCGACCCCTGCTCTGCTGCTGGCTCTGCCCCTCTTACTGGTCAGGTTGAACGGTTCGTTGTTGTCGGACTTCCATATAGTTCAATTTTCTGTGTTTTGGCTGCGTTTTTGTTACTGAAACTTTGTTGACTTTAAACTTGGTTGTGAGAGGAGGCACAGTGTTTCCACCTACGCCTCCATCTTGGCAGAAGTCCCCGGCACTCAAAATTCACCCACTTCTTGATTCAGAGAAATCCAGAGTGGGTGGGCTTGTTCATGGGGGAAGCAGTATGTTTTGGGGAAAGTGCAGACTTTGAAATCCAACCCAGTTCCTAGCAAGAAAACACTTCATAGTCCTGCACCTCAGTTTTCCCCTCTGTAAGGTGGCCTAGGGTAAGGGCTGCTGTAAGACATGAGTAGTGGTTGAGCAGAGTGCCTGGAACACAGAAGGCCCTCAATAAAAGGCAGTTCTAATTGATTGTCTTCACTTAGGAGACAATTCCTCATCAGGCGCCAGAGAAGGGAGAGGTATGGACAGTCATTACTTGTTTCATGTGGCTATGGCATCTGGCCTGAAGAGGCCCCAATGCAGAGCTAGGAAAATGGGGGTTCACTGAGGACCAGCACAAGAGCCATTCTCCAGTCTGAATCCTCCTTCCCTTTTGCCATCCCCATCACTCACCACCTTTGTCCTGGCTCAGAGTTCCTGGGATGTGGCAGCAAGAGACTGGCAGCTTTCAGGCTCTCTCTCCCTCCTTCCCTCTTTACTTCCTTTATTTATTTGTTATTTGTTATATGGGCTGTAATTAAGGAGAAAAAGTCTGTAAAAATTAAATGATTCTGAAGGTGCTGAGCAAGAACTAGAGAGGAGCTGGGGAAGGGACTGGGGGGAACAAGTACCCTTGCTGCTTGCTGAAGTCCACTGGCAGAAGCACCTGGAACCACCTCCTGACTGCCTGGCCCAGCAACCCAACTGGGGAAAGCACCTTTTGTGTGCCCAGCCCTGGGGGAGACTGACAGACCCTCAATAGACAATTATATGCTGATGACAGTGGGACAATGGACCCCTGAACCAGACCTCTGCCTCTTCTTGACTTGCTGAGGAACATCATTCTGGGGCAATTTCTCATGGGGAAAGTGGGGTTCCTTTGAAATTTATCCAAAACATAACCATTCTTATGGTTAGTTCCTTTATGGATCATTCCCTTAGGGGGCCCCAGAAAGGGAGACCACCTCACCCAGCCTGGGGTGGAGGATGGACAGGAATGTCTTCCTGGAGGAGGTAATTGGCACAGGGTTTTGAGGCTGCTCAAGAGTTAAGCTGTCCGGGGCAGGGCTAGGAAGAAAGCAGAGTTGGATTTCTAGTCAAAGGAAAGAGCATGTGCAAAGGCTGCACACAGGTTGGTGCTCAGTGTGTAAGGGATGACGATGATGATGATGATGATGTGTGTGTGTGTGTGGGGGGGGTGGATGGGGGACTACAGAGGTGGAACAAGCCAGGTCAGGTGGCCTGAAATGCTGGCCTCAGGAGCTTGGGTGTCTTGGTCTTGGTCTGTAGATGATGGAAGCCATCTGAGAGGGGCCGCATTTTACAAGGCCCCAAAGCTCAGAGATGTAAAGGCCCTGCCCAAGTTCCCCATACAAGGGCTAGGCCTGGAGGGCAGCTGGTGACCTCTGCCTGTCTCTAATAAGAGTGTTAATGACTTTAATTCATTTTGCTCCATTAACAAGCCATTACTGAGCAGAAGCAGGACCCAGAAGTGATTCGAGCTGCCATGTGGGTGCGGCAGAGCCCTGCCTCCAGAGAAGATAGCCATTTGAGTCTCCTTGAACAGCCACCTGGGAGGCCAAGATATCTCTCCCTGCTCCTGTCACACACCTGGGTTGCAGTGCCTGCCAGATGTCTCTCCTGGCCAGTGAAGCCTGCATTCACAGAGTAGATGGCAGACAAGGAGGTGGGCCATCGCTGCAGTCACTTGTGACCTAGTTTCAACTGGTCCATTTTGGGGTCCAACCTAAGCCTTGGGGATGCAGTAGACGTGTGTGTGTCAGGATCAGCCCAGGTGAGGCAAGTTTTTCTTCCCACCTAGAGAAAAAATGCAGAAGTAGCAACAGCAGCAGCCAGAAAGAAATTCAGCCCAGCACCCAGAGAGAGCCTTCAGCTGCTGGTGTGGGGTAAGGTGGGGCTGTAGGCATGCTGCCCATAAGAAGCCTGGGAACACAGGCTGACAGGGAGGGTCTGAGAGCACAGGAAGACCCTAGCCTGGAAATGCTGCCTCAGCTCAGTCTGTGATAGTAATGATCATGCATATGCATGAGACCTCATGACTAGAAGCCCAGATTCTCCAAAGGGCTGGGCTTGGAAAAAAGCAGGGTCTCTGGCCCCACCACCGCTATGGTCCAAGGGCCTTAGTATATGTGGATGACAGCTATCAAAGCAGGTGGATGACAGCTATCAAAGCAGTTGGAGCCAGAACCTGAGCTCCTGCCTTGGTTCTGCTTCTGCCTCTCACTGTCACACTGCTCTGCATTAGGCCTCAGCTTTCCCATGTGCACAGTGGTCATGAGTCTGTGCTTGCATGCCTCTGGGGTTATGCTGAAGGCCAAAGCCAGGCAACAGCCATCACTTGGATTGGATCTCACTGGAGTGACCCAAACTCTCAATGTAGGTCCCCAAGAAACTGCCAAATATTAACCCCACTTTACAAATGTAAAACTCTGACCCAGAAAGGTAGATAGATCTGACCAAGGTTTCACTAGCAGATACTAAACCCTGAGGCTGGTCCTTGCCCTGGTTGACTTTAGGACCCTGAACAGGGCTATTTCTCCCCAACCGTGGTATCCATGCTTGTCCCTGTCACCCACCAGGGCTTTCTGAGCCTTTTGTTTGAATGTCTGTAGTCAGGAGCATGAAACTGACAAGAGGCACTGACAGAGTGTGGAAACTGTCAGCAGAGCAGCCGCCTGTGAAATTAACATGATATCAAAAGTGTCAATGTTTATTTACTGGAAATATCTGGACAGGATGCAAAGCAGTCCTGCAGCTGCTGCCTCTGGGGGTGAGCATGAAGGCCACCCTGCCTGTCCCTCCTCATCAGCTACGGGACCCTGCTAGCAGAATCAGCCAACCCCCTGCTTAAGACTCTTCTTCACTAGCTGAGGAGCAAGCCCTCACGGAGAACGTGCCGCTTCAGTTGAGTTTATCTGAAAGTAATCTCCCTCCTGTCCCTGAGTTCCAGTACTGGTGTCCAGAATCTGATGAGTAAGAGTGGGTACCTGAGCCCCAGCTGACTGGGCCAGGTTGAGGTCGCCTGACTAAAACTTGACCAGTCGATGTGTTTCATGGGACTTTGAAATCAGGGCAGAGATTAGGATAGGTACAGAGAACTGAGACTCAAGGTCGTGCTGGCTCCAGGTAGAGACTGCCATCTTGGGGTGGTCAAGCTCAGCTAAGTGAACGTTGAGAGGTGAGGGGAAACTGTGGTTGGCAGATAGGAGGAGAAGAATGCAGCAGACATGCAGATGGGAGCAAATATGAGAGGCATTCTAGCTCCTGATAGACACAGACACGGACAGGTTTTTGATCTGGGACAGGAAAGCCTGGCAGTTCATTTGGCAATTGTGTTTCTTCAAGTTTCTCTGTGACTTTACATGCAAAGGGTACTTTTTTTGGAAAGGGGAAGAAATCTACTGACACTGGGCCTAATACAGAAATATAAGAAATAGACTCTGAGATAAAGCATGGCATTAGGTGGGAAGGAGTGAAGGGGTAGTCAGCGGCCCATAGTATACGGAGGCAAAGCTGCTCACTAAGCTGTGGTCCAAAGTTGTTGAGACCCAGACTTGGGCCCATCAAGAGCCAGGCCCAGGGACCACTGAGAAAAGCAGAATCAGGAACACTTCCCAGAGTTGGCCTGTGCCCCTCCTCCACCCTCTGTGAACTAGACACATGGCTCCTGGGAACTCCCAGGCTGGTTTTTCCCAGGCCCAACTACAGAGAAAAACTAATTCTGGTATCCTCTGGTTTTGAGTTCAAACATATTAGGGAAGGGTTTTGATTAGCTGCACTTGGGCAGGTGCCAATTTCTTGTCCACTTACAACAGCGCGGAGAAGTGGGTATGAATTGGCTTAACTTAGGTCAGGCGTCCTCCCCTACAGAGGGTTATGTCTGGGGCGGTGGGTTCCACAGGACACAGTGTCCCTAGATACACCGCATGGTTGGGGGTGGGCAGCACCTCACACAAAGCGGACAGAACAACAGATGTTTACTTTGTTCTTCCAGCAGGAAGATCTAGGGTGTCAGAACTGTTCCCATTGCCTGCTTCTCTTCAGGGGGGCCACTTGGCTTTTACTAATAACAGCTGTGCAGTGTTGGACTGAAGGTTTATTTCCATTTCTCCCTTTGTTATGTGGAAGTATCCATTGCACTTGGGCTGATTTTCCCCGTGATTATATTTTAGGTGCAGGGGTAGTGGGTAAAATTATCACCAGCTTTCTCAGTGATAAGAATCAGCAGAGTTCCTACCCAGACATTCAGATTCAGTGGGGTTGGGCCAGGCCTGGGAGTCAGGATTCTGGCTTTATTTTATCTTGGAACTGGCTTGAGAATCACCCCCATGGAGGGTGAACTTCTCACCTGTCCTGAAACGAGACCAACCTAGAGGGATGGATGTCACTTGCAGTATAGACTCAGCCCAGCCACCAGGTCTTTGGAGTGGTGGTCTGTACTTTGGCTGCATATTGATCATGTAGGGGACACGTGAAAATCTCATTACCTGGGCAGCACCAAAACCCACCGAGATCGGAATCTCTGGGAGTGAGAATTAAGCAGTTTTAAAAGCTCCCTGGTGATCCCAATGTGCAGCTTGAGTTGAAAGCCACTGGCTTCCCCCTACTCACGATCCTACTTGGAGACCCCGCCTACCCCATGGCCTGGAAGTGGCAATCTTCCCTAATCCTGGCCCATCACAGTTTCTATTGGGAATTCAGAACTGAACTCTGAGGCTGAGTGAGTTGCAGCAGGGAGCTGAGGCTGTCCTCTCAGGGTAGCTGTGCCCATCAGGCACCCTCTGACTGGGCAGCAGAGGAAGCCACTCCCTCTGCAAAAAGGGACCTGTGACCAGGGCCACTGTGCAGTCAGAGGTGGGCTAAGAAAGAGAAGAATCTTCTCATGACCAGCTTCCCTGAGATTACATCCTTACACAACCCCCTTGGTTAGAAGAGATGGTGCTTAAATGGGCTTTGTTTCTTGCAGGCAAATCATTCTGGACACAGAGAACACTAAAAGCTAAAACTTATCCCACACCAAGGTCTCCATACCCACAGCTATCTCCATTGAACTGCCCTGGAGGGCCCAGTGAGCAACAGCAGCTGGCACCCACTGGGCACACCCCACAAGCCAGGTGCTTTCTATGGCACTGTGTCCAAGCTTCCCCATAACCCTGGAAGGTGGGGCTGAGTATCTGAGTTTTATGGAGAAGTACAGCTGTGCCCCAGGGTACTTGGGGAGCAGACACAGAACCCAAAGTATGCCAAATCTCCTCAGTGGATCTCCAGGGAAACCATTTATGCAGAGCAGTGAAGAGTGGAGGTCCTACTGTGACGAGTGGGTGGAGGCTGATCCTTGCCTTCCTCCCAGAGCAGGGATGGGGCATGAGGGGAAGGGGACTGACCACCTGAAGACAGTTGTACTCTGCCCTCTGCCTCAGCCCTGAGAGCCCGGGTCGGGGCCCTACGGTGTTCCTAAGTGGAGAGCGTGGTTACCCTCGTCATCACCACTGCCGTTATACAAGCTGCAGAGAGCTTTGTGAACCACAGAGCTCATACTCTGCCTCTGCCCCCTCTGCCCTCACACCTCAAATCTTTCCTCCCTGGAGTCTAAGATGTGTACCTCTCAGGCTCGGATGCCCACCACTCCTGCCCGTTACCTGGATGGTGCTCTGCAGCAGCAGTCCCCAATCCTTTTGGCACTGCTGGGACTGGTGTTGCGGGAGACAATTTTACCACAGAGAGGATGGGGGTGAGGAGACAGGAGGTGGAGCTCAGGTGATAATGTGAGTGAAGCTTCACTCACTTGTGCCCTGCACCCTGCCTGCTCCTCCTTGTCTGCGCACCTCCTGCTGTGCAGCCTGGTTCCCAACAGGCCAGGAGCCTGTACCAGTATGCGGTCTTTGGTCTGGGGGTTGGGGACCCCGACTCTACAGAACACCTGCCTCAGCTTCCCCAATCGCCCCATGTACATTAGCCCTCCCTCCCACAGGAGCACCAAGAGCCAACACGAAGGGAAATTCCGTCCCTGGCACAGGGGAGATTTCAAAGGCAGGGATTCAAAGTAGATTTTCCTCATCCTAGGCCAGGAGAACTGCAGCTGAGGGCCTGGGGACCCTTGAAAAATGGATACCTGCCTTTAATGCCCCCTCTCTCTCTGCCAATGGTAAAGTTCCCTTAGCCCCCAACTGCCTGTGGGACACTGAGTTCCACAGCCATGGGGTGCTTACCTGGTGTTATTCCCCCACGGATACCACCACCCCGTGCTCCCCTTTCTACAGTGTGTTTGGAAAACTCTTTTTCATGAGGAAGGGCTGGGGGCCAGCTGGGACCCGGAACCTGGTCTCTCCAGCTCTTTGGGTCACCACACAGCAGTTCTCTCATTCACTCCACTTCCAGCAGCCTCTTCCCGCTCTGGGCAACTACAGGGGCCAATCAACTTTGCAGTGTCCCAGTCCCCTTCCGTTGCCCTGCAGGAGAAAGGGAACAGCTGTTCTGGCCATCTAGGTGCCAGCCCACGGTTAGGCAGTGGTGGTCTGTGCCTCTGGCTGCAGGGCCTTCCACCAGTCCTCTGTCCCTGCCGGTGGCCGCCTCCACTTGGACTCCCCACTCTTCAGGGGCCATCTTCAGTGGCTGAGCTCTTGGAGCCAGTGTGGCCTACCCCAGCTGTACAGAGAGGAAGAGTGAAGCGGAGGGCCATGGACTCACCCCGAGTGGTAGAAGATTGGCAGACTCCCTGAGGAAGGCACAGGAAGGCTCCAGAAAGGGGATCCCCAGGCTGTGTGTGGAGGCAGGGGCTGCTCTGCTGGCTGGGCCTCTGGGGGCTTTGGCTGTCCTGGCTCAAGGCTGAGCAGCACCTGCTGATGGGCGGGGGACATAGGCAAAAGGAGGCCTGAGGGGCCGAGCTGAGGGAAGGTGGAGGGCCTCTGTTCCAGGCGACTACACAGTCAGCACCCTGCATGGTGAGGGCATTTCTGGGCCCGGGTGCAGGTCAGGCAGTCAGTGTTGTCTGCTGTAACCTTGCTTTGCTCCAGCACCAGTATGGGGGCAGTGGGCCAGGGAGGTAAGACAAGGCACCAGCGAGGTGGGGGGGAGCCCCGGCGCGGAGAGAGAGTGCAGAGACCCAGTTGGCAGAGCCTTCTCTTAAGCCCTTGGGAAGGGTCAGCCCAGAAATGTTCAGGGGCTGGTGCAACATCACACAATGAAGTGTCCCCACCTCCTGGGGCTGGGTGCTGGATAGAGTCCAACAGGGACAGATACTTGGAAAACTTACCCCAGCCCCGCTCTACATGTTGCCGAGGGGTTCCCCAGAGCCTCTTCCCACCCAGGGCTGCTCCCTGTGCCCTTGCCACGTCCTGAAAGAGGCTCTGGGGCTGGCAGGCAATGGTGGGGATGGGGCTTTACTGTGTCTGTCTCTCCACTTTATGATGCCATATTTTTTTAACAAGCTATGTAAATGTCTGCTTGTCAGAGAGCAAAGTCAGGGCCTCCGGTGGGCCCCTCCTCTGGGACGGGAAAAGCTTTCTGGATGACCCTGTCACCATCTCCCAGTTCAGCTGAGGCACAGCTGGGGTTATCACTAACACTCATTTTGTAACCTTGGACCTGTCACTTTCCCTCTCTGAATCTGTGTCTTCACCTGCAAAATGGGAGGCTATATCGAGCACTCCGTGCTTTCCAAGGTGCTACAACTCACCTGTGCAACCTTGCATGACTGCTTATCCTCTCTGAGCCCCGTGTGGTTCACCACTGAAACAAAGAGACAGTCATGCCCTGAACACTGGGAACTGGCAAGGGTGGATCAAGGGGAGGGCCCACTGGTCCTTTTTCTTGCCTGCTTTCTCTTTCCCCAGCTTCTCCTCTTCTTTTCCCTCCAAACAACCTATTATTCCACTCCCAGGATCTACGTCAGTGTGTCTCAGCCAGCAGGAAGTAGGGGTGTAGGGTGAAGCTGGTGGGGAGCACTGGGAGAGTCCTGCCCTGGTCTCTGCTGGATCATGTCCAGGACCTGGGTTGGCATAAGGGTTGGGGTGTGAAGGAGCTGGGAAAGGAATGGGGCTGGGGCTGAGACCCTGAGGCATCTCTTAGTCTCCCGCAAAGGGCCAAGCCTGGCCTTCCCCAACACCAGCAGTTACCTGGCATGATGACAGGCCAGGACAGAGGTGCAGAATAAACCATAATAAGTTTACGGGGAAACTGTAAACCCCTCTAAAAGCTCAGCAATCACGTCCCTTGGGCAGTCAGAGCCAGGGCCACACTATGTGGTCAGTGTTCTCAGATGCTTCCCCAGTAGTTCCCAGTTGCCTAGCAGGTACCAGGGCCAGATTGTCAGGTCCTCAGAACAGGTAGCTGGGTTTTGTTATCCCACAAAGGAAGGAGACTGCAGGAGGTGATGGGACTGTGCCCACTTTACAGATGGGAAGCTTGAGTCTGTGATGGTCCATAGTGAGAGGACCAATCTGGTGCTCTTTCTGCCACAAAATACTGGTGTCCAGCATATAAACCCTGGCCCCATTGCTACCTGTGGTGAACCCCAGGCAGCCACTGCTTCCTGAGCTTCAGTGTTATCATTCAAAGGGGAGCATATGAGAACCTCCTCATGGTAGGATTGAGAACATAAGTGTCTGGCCTTGTGTCTTGCATAGCCATTGAAAGGCAGTAGCTATTACTATTTTTGCTGTATTACCCTGCACCACCTCCTGCTTCTGCTCAAAAGGACACTGCACCAGGGGCGGCAAACTTGGGTTCGAGTCCTAGCTTTCTACCTAGGTGTGTCTGTAGGCCAATCACCATCACTTCCTAAGTCCCCTATGTTTGTGCACCAATAAGTGGTCCCTGAAAGGAACAGGCAGCACAGGGGTCCTTGTGGAGGTGGCTGCAATGGCCCTCACATCCTGGTTGCCCTTTTGGCCATGTGACTTTGTACTCCTCCCCCCAGGAGCTGCTATCTGTCCCCTTCTTAAATCTAGGGGAGGACTATGACTTGCCTTGACCAATAGAATGCAGTGAACGTGAAGCTGTGTGACATAGCCTAGGGGTCACAAGATCTCATCGCCTCCATTTTGCCATCGTGGAGCACTGAGACACCCTAAAGAAGTCCAGCAAGCACTCTGGAGAGAACACATGGACAGAGACAAGTCCACTGGCCTCTAACCCTTCCAGCCTCCCTAGCTGAGGTGACAGACACTGCCAGGAACCTCACCTGTCTGGATCTCTCAGCCCAGGTCAAGTCTCCCTAATCAACACCACGCAGAGGAGAGATGAGTTATCCTTCCCAAGCCCTGCCCAGGTTGCAATACTGAGAATGAATACATGATTGTTATTGTAAACCACTAAATTTGGGGGTGGTTGTAATGCAGCAATGGATAATTGTTACAGTCCCTTCATCCTGTCTGCCCCATGTTCACCCAAACTTGGTTTGGATAAGACCTAGCTGCTTGGCCTCAATTGACTGGATAAAGGAATGAGCACCTGCCTTTGAGGCAGCCAATATCCATTGACTGACAGGTGGCCAATAGAATTTTTTCCCCCTTGGTGAAGAGGAATGAAGAGAGAAGATTTTAGCAAGCCCGACTGTGCAGAAGGCTGGAGCCGGGCTTTTGAAATGGGAGTTGGGGGTGACTCTCAGGAAGGCTGTCACGTCATCAGAGGACATGAAATTGGGGAGGGAGGCAGGAAAGGTGACAGACCATGGAACCAGGTTCTGTGGGGGCTCCAATAAATCACTGAACTCCAGTTGGTCTGTGCTGCCCCGTTCTTCGTATGTCATGAGCCTTAAAAGGCTCAAGGTCCCGGGACTCCTCACACCAGCCAGGGGTCTGCACTGCCCCTCTCACCCTTTCTCTCTTGCTCTCACAGACCTCCATACCCCCACAAATACACACAGGTTGTGGCTTGGTCCTCCAGGGCCCCAGGGCATGACCATCTCTCTGTACTGAGCAGACAGGAGAGATGGCCTAGTCACTTCCCATCTTCCCCTCAGCCCCAAGGCTTTTAGTGGTGAAATAAAGGGCATGACCTTGTTTGGTTTCTAATCCAAACCTATTCCACCGCCTGTACCCCTCACATAGTCCCTAACCCTGCCAGTTCCTGAGATCAACCACCATTCCCTTGCTTGCCCATAATAATGGTATGCTGATAGCCGTGGTCATTATTGTACACCAGACAGGTGCCACACCCGAGGTGGGATTTGAACTGAGGTTTGCCTGACTCCAAGCCCATACCCTATTCACTATTCTGCGGTGTGACACTAAGCAGGCTACTTCCCCTCTATGAGCCTCAGAATCTCTTACTTTTTAGAGGGTAAACCGGNAAAGGGCATGACCTTGTTTGGTTTCTAATCCAAACCTATTCCACCGCCTGTACCCCTCACATAGTCCCTAACCCTGCCAGTTCCTGAGATCAACCACCATTCCCTTGCTTGCCCATAATAATAGTATGCTGATAGCCATGGTCATTATTGTACACCAGACAGGTGCCACACCCGAGGTGTGGGATTTGAACTGAGGTTTGCCTGACTCCAAGCCCATGCCCTATTCACTATTCTGCGGTGTGACACTAAGCAGGCTACTTCCCCTCTATGAGCCTCAGAATCTCTTACTTTTTAGAGGGTAAACCGGGGGTATGTTGGTGCTTGCTACTACCTCTAATATTCTGCTGGGTGCCATCCTTGCCAGGTCCACTTGCTTGTCCAGCCTTATCACCTTTTCTTCAAAGAGAAGGCATGCTGTCTCATGGAAGAATGGGCCTGGAAGCTGCTTCTGGAATCTTGCCTTTCCCTCAATAAGTTGGACCCAGGCTGAAAGGTGGGCAGGGCAGCAGCTCCCTAAAGAGCTTGAGGTGGCAGGACATGCCACCTCCACAACCCCCAGGGTCTGAGGCAGACCAGGGCCACCGGGACTGCGTGGAATGCGGGGGGCCCAGGAAGGCTTTGCCCTCCCTGCCTAATCACCTCTGGGTTCAGACTCCCAGCTGTGTGTGCCAGAGCTGGACGTAGGGCCAGGGGTGGGGGGGGTGGCCCCTGCTCCTCCTCTCTCCCCTCCAGAGGCTGTCAGGCCACGGAGGAGTCAGCCTCTCCAGCCTGTTCCCCCTTATATATCTGGCAGGACTCCGAGCAGTTTTCATTACCCTCTTCTGTGGACACAGGTCCTCCAGTTAGGAAAAGATAGCACTGAAACCCAGGTCACCTAGCTCCCAGCCAGGCTCTGCTGCTTGGGCCAACCCAGAGCCTCACCCTAGGCACTCCTGTCCCCCCAAACTAGCTCTCCCCCATTTCTGAAAACAACCTCCCAATTCTTGGTCCCAGAGTGTCCTCAGGGACCCAGTTACCTCTCAGTAGGAAGGCATACATTGGCCCCATAAACCCCCTGTTCTTACTAGAATCCTGTGAAGCTCCAGGGACCCAGGCATCCCGGAGTGTTAAGGAGCAAACTATGGATGCCTCCTGTAAGGGACAGTGTTGTCCAGCGTGTCCAGGGCTGGGCAATGGAAAGACTCTACTCTGGTCTCTCCAGAGGTGGACAGGCCTGTTGGGTCTTGCATCCCACTGGCCTCACTAGATACAAACTACCCCTACGCCCAAGGAATCCTCTTCCTCTCCCTGTGCTCCCCAAAGTGGTCTCCTGCCAGGTGGGGTTCCCCAGGCCTGGCTCTGAGAAGCCCCAAGCCAGGCTTAGAAGTCTGTGGCTGTGGGAGTCTGGAACTCCCAGGCCCTGGTCCTGTTGCTCAGTAGCTGTTTGAATAAGCAGTAGCCTCCTGGTCCTCAGTCTTTGCATCTGTACCAGGGTTGGACTCGATAGCAATCCTCATCCTCACCACTGGAGGAAGGTTTCCTGAATGCAAGGCATTCCACCAATCAACAAACGTGCCTATGCTCCCTTGTTTAATCTCCTAACAACCCAAAGTACAGAAGACCATCTTCGTCACAGATGGGAAGCCCGAGGTCTGAGATGTTGAGCAATAAACCCAAATGGCTAGGAAGTGTTAAAAATGACGTCACTCAGACCAGACCTGGAACCTTAGAGATGTATGATCAGGTGACAAGGTGACCTGCCTGACTCTTGGCACTTCTGTCATCCAGGGCAGCAGTCCCCAACCTTTTTGGCACCAGGGACTGATTTCATGGAAGACAATTTTTCCACAGACCAGGGTGGGGAGGGTGGTCTCAGGATGACTCAAGCACATTACAGTCAAGCTCACCTTCTGCTGTTTGGCCCAGATCCTAGGAGACCCAGACCAGTACCGGTCCGCAGTCCAGAGGTTGGGGACCCCGGAGGTTGGAGACCCCCATATGTTTCTCCCCAAGCCAGGGCATTCCTTTCCAGAGCTGAGTTTGGAGCGTTGAGGTTTCATGTGAATGGGCGGAGCCACATCTGCCCTTCCTAGTCACCTTATGTGCAGGTGGATCTCAATTCAGAACCCCTCACAGCCCAGGGCGGGCTCGCAGTATGGCCTGATGAAAGATGGCACAAAGTTCGGGTGACGACCTGGGTCTGGGCAGCCCTGAGGTCAGCCCCAGAACTGCTTCCCCCTCCCCAAAGATTGGGCATTCTGCATGCCCAGAAGTGGCATACAGCAGGCACTCAATAAATGCTTGTGGAAAGTGTTGATGTTCCTAATCAACAGGTCCTGGATAGGTCCAAGCCAAAGCTACAAGGGGGGATTCTGCCTGGGGGGAGCCCAGAACAGAGGTGGTTGAAGTCATAATGATCACGGGCCTTAGGACACCCCTGTGGGTCTAAAGCCTAGTTGATCTGGCCAATGCCTTTGGCCACTGCCCTGGCAGGAGCTTCTGGAAGTCCCTGAGCAGGCTCTCGCCCAGCCCGCCCTCAACCTCACCCCATGGAGATCCCTTCATGAGGCCCATCCCCCGCCGTGACATAATAATGACCATAATGAGAACAGTCACCCACATGTGTGCACAGCACTTTACAGGTTACAAAATGTTTCACATACATCTCATCAATTCCTCACAACAGCCCTGTGAGGTAGGCAGGGCAGGGAATAATGCTTCCATTTGTACAGATGTGGAGACTGAGGGTCAGTGACCTATCTGTGGCTGTGCAGCAAGTCAGTGGCACAGCTGGGACTAGAAGTTGGGCCTTGTCCCTGCCCCTGGCTTTCCCGGCTGGCTATACTGTCCTCCAGGAGGACCCCAGTTCCTGTCCAGAGTATCAGCCACACCTGACCAGGCCTCTGAACCCTGGCAGCTCAGCAGACAGCCCTGCCCCCATCTGGCAGCCCTGTCCCCTCCACCTGCTCCCAGCAAATAGCCAAATGGGAGGTGAGCCCACACCTGTCCCTCTGCCTGCTCCTACAGGAGGCCGCCCTGGCAGGGTGGGCAGGTGGGTGAGGCTGAAACCTCCTTTCCTATTTTCCTGAGTTATCCCTCCCCGCAGGGGAAGAGAAGAGAAAGGAGGAAAAGGAGGAGGATAAAAACTAGAAACTGAGTTGGAAGAGGGCCCTAGAGCAATCAGGATGTCAAAAGTTTGCATTCCGACTAGCTATAGAAATAGTTTTTTTCTCTTTTTATTATTTCAAGTTTTCATAAAAATCCATAATTATTGAAACCCAAGTTACAGAGGAAGTTTGTAACTTTTTAAATTGAATTACTGACTTCTGCATGTTGGTCCGTCAGTTTCCAACTCTAGTATGTCCACGTGTGCCCATACTGTCCACGTGTGCCCACGTGGGGTAGGGCATCTCCTGTGCATCGAGTTCCCCAGGCCCAGTCTTCGGAGGTCCTGGTGGAGAGAGGGGAGGCAGTGAGGGCCAGTGGGGCAGCCCAGGGCAGGAGTGGGGGCTGGGGAGGGTGGCACAGGGCTAGGGAGGAAGCCCTACCCCGCGCTCATATCATCTTCATGTTGAACTTTCGGGGTGCGTCGGTGGAGCTGATGCCCACATCTGACTTGCGTGGCACATACTCAATTTCGATATTGTGTTTCGTGTTGCCCTTGCCCCGGCTCCAGAGGAATAGCAGCACCAGGCAGAAGAGCACGACGCCCAGGAAGGAGATGAAGCCCATGGTGGTGGCGATAATGAGGGTCTTGATGTCGAAGGGGAAAGGCACGGTGGCTCGGGTGCTGTTGGCCTCTCCCTCGCCGGGCTGGTTGGAGATAAAGGCGAAGGTCTTGTTGGGCTGATGGGGCCAGTCGGGCGAGTAGCTGCGCACGTGCAGATGAGCGGGCATGGAGTCGTTGCCACCCGCGTTGGCTGCGATGCACAGGTATGTGCCGTTGTCCTGCACCTGGGCATAGCGCACCTCCAGCGTGCCATCGGGGAAGACTGTGAGCCGCCCATTGCTCTTGGCAGAGACCAGGTGCTTGCGAGGCGATAGCCAGAGGATGGTGGGCGGCGGGTCACCGTCTGCCCGGCACACAAACTGCACTGTGTGGCCCTCATCCACAAACACCTGTTGGGCCTTGCGGTCCCGGATGCGGGCACGGCGGCAGGTGAAGTAGTTGGGCAGGAGCACATCGGGGAAATCCTTGAATTCCTTGCCCTGGACGAACTCAGGCGTGGCACACGTGGGCTGCTGCCGGTTGAAGTTGAGCCGCCAGCGGCGCCGGAACACCCACAGGAGACGGCAGTCACAGGCCAGTGGGTTAGAGTCCAGGATGAGCGTCTCTAGGTTGCCCACTGAGTGGAAGGCGGATTCCTCAAGTGTAGTCAGCTGGTTGCCAGAGACATTGAGCACACGCAGGTGGTTGAGACCACGAAAGGCATAAGGCTCCACCACAGCCAGCTGCCCACCCACCAGCTGGATCTCCTGCAGCCGTAGCAGCTCATGCAACATGGAGCCCTCGATGTTGCTGATGGGATTGTAGGAAAGGTTGAGGAAGCGCAGATAGACCAGGTGGCGCACAGCCATGTAGGGCACAGCAGTCAGATTACAGTGGGTGATGGACAGGGATGTCAGATTGAGACCATAGAGGCAGTTGGGGGTCATGGTGTCCAAGTACGGCCAGTGGGAGATCTCCAAGACCTTGAGCCGGTATAACCTCTTGAAGGAATAGTCCCGGATGGCATTGATGTTGAGGTGCCGAAGCCTCAGGACAATGAGACTGTGCAGGTGGGACAGTGCCTCGGTGGGGATGGAAGTCAGGTTGCATTTCTCCAGTGTCAGCTGCTCTAGGCTGTTGAGGCCACTGAAGGCGCGGTGGGATATATAAACAAGGTCATTGTCGCCGACCTCCAGCGCCTTGAGGTTGTACAGGTCCTGGAACATGTAGTCCAACAGGATGACGATCTTATTCTCGCTGATGTCCAGCTTGGTCAGGTTACTGAGGCCAGTGAAGACGCCCAGGGGGATGAGCTTCAGACGGTTGCTGCGGAGCCCCAGTGTTCGGAGGTTGAAGAGATTGTTGAAGGCGCCAGGCTCCACGGTGCTCACGATGTTTTCATTGAGCTCCAGCTCCTCCAGGTGCGGGAAGCTGGCAAACTCATCCTGATTGAGCATTTTGATTCGGTTCTTGCCCAGGTCCAGCAGACGGGTCTCAGTGGGGATGCCCTCGGGCACAGCCACAAAGCGCTTGCGGTGGCAGAGCACCGCACGGTCCTGGGCGGAGCACTCACAGCGGGGTGGGCAGCCTGTGGCTGAGCCTGACAGCACCGAGCCCAGCACCAGCAGGAGGATGGGCTGCCAGCAGGCCAGGAGGGGGCTGGGCATGCTCCTCTCGCCTCCTGTCAGCATCCTCTTGCTTACCTACAGCCCGGAGCAAGCACAGGACAGAAGGAACGGTTAGAGGATATCTGGCTGGACTCCACCCTGAGCCCTCTGTGCCCTACCACCATCCCACCCCATCAGAATGTCCCTGACTCAGAGAGGCAAGAGGCTAGAGTGGCATATGACACCTACCTGGGACCACACAGTGAGGTCCAGACGCCTGGGGGAGGAGGGAAACTCCTGCCACCCTATGCTGCTTCCTCACTGCCACTTACCCTCCCAGAGCCTTCCTGAAGGGTCTTCCCAGCATCTCTGGAAGCAAGGGGGTTCCAGAGGAGCCTGGCATTGGACCCAAAGGCTGCACCCACCTCCTTTACATTTTATGTTTTATGGTGTGTGGCTCCAGGCATGCACCATGCACTGCCCTCCGCACTCTCTGCATCCTGGGCCACTACTTCCCCCAGTGCTCACCAGAAATTAAAGCCAGGCTTGCTGAATTGTCCTTGGGGCTCACAGAGAAACCAAACCGGCTCAAGGCTGAGGCCTCGGGGACAGTCTGCAGCAGAGCATGACTGGTCCCTGGTCTGTGGGCAAGGGCTTCTGAAGCTGCTGGGGACCCACCTCACAGCCTGTAGCCCGAGATGCCTCAGGTGCAGACACCACAGCCCAAATTCTGTGCGATCAGCAAACCTGGCAGTACATGTCAGTGTTCATGAATCTGCTCCCCAGTGGAGTTTCTAGATCAGTGGAGAGCACTCCCACTGAGAAAGCTGGGACCCAGGCCTAACGCCTCCCCACAGAGTCTCTCCAACTCTCTCCACCATCTGGGTGCCCACAGTGGCCCACCGGGCTCCTGGCTGCAGGACTCCAGAAATGAGTTCTCCCGGCCTTGGCTCCTGCACCTCTTGGAATGCCCTGTCCTGCCTATTTGCAACCTCAGCTTCTGGGCCTAATTTAATGCCTCATGCTCGGAGAAGTTTTTTCTGATCCCCAGCAGGAAAGACGTTCCCCTCCAAAGACCCTCAAGCCTTCACCGCTCTGCCTTTACGGATTTCAGTCACCTTCATCCCAGTGCCAAGTTCTGTGCAGCTCCTAGTCTGAGGGAGGTGGTCAGACCCCCAAAGCCCAGGATGGCATGAGCAGCCTAGAGGGGCTGGTCCACACTGTGGCTCTGTGGATACAAGGGTCACGACAGCCGGGCCCTGAGGAAGGGTGGTGGTAGTGACAAGGATGATGGTGCCAGGGCCCAGCTTGAGCACAGGCTACAGGTGGAAGGAATGGGGGTGTGCGAAGCTAGCTCCCCATTACTGTCCCTCAGCCTGGGTTCAGAAGAGGCCACTTGCTCACACTTGTTCCAACACGGTCTTCCCATCTTCTCCTTCCCTCCACTGTTGCACCACCTGAAAAATGGGCCTCACAAGGTAAGGAAGGAACTGAGAGGGCGATTCTGGACCTCTCCAAACTCCAGGGGGTGGACAAGATGGCCTCGCAGCTGAGCTGCAGCCCTCCCACTGCGGTTGTCTCGAAGATCCATCCATCCCAGCTGTGTACCCTGGGGCTCTGCTGCCCGTTCACACATCTCACATCGTGACCCTGAGGAGGGCTCGCTACAGGAAGGGGAAGCCCAGGCTGGGAGAGCCCACCTCTCTGTCCCAGTTCAGGCTCTTTTCCCACCCCTTCCAGCCTCTCCCCACACCTGTGCAGTTTCCACTTTCAAGGCCACAGTTCTTGTCAGCCACACTTCAACCCTTAAGGCAACTGAGGCTTGAAGGGCTTGTGGCTGCCCAGCCCATACAAGGGAGGGCTTCACTGGCTGGTGTAGCTCAGTGGATTGAGCGCAGGCCTGCAAACCAGAGGAGCAGGGTTCGATTCCCAGTCAGGGCACATGCCTGGGTTGCAGGCCAGTTCCCAGCAGGGGATGCACAAGAGGCAACCATGCATTGATATTTCTCTCCCTCTCTCCTTCCCTTCCCTAAGAATTAAAACAAACAAAAAAAATGAAAAACAAGGGAGGGCTTCAGACCAGAGCTCTGGTCTGTCCGCCTCCAGCAGAGCCACATCCTTTCCAGTGCTCCAGTGGCTTCTCAGGACTGACAGGGGCTCCCTGGCTACATATTGACCAAGTGACTGATTAACCAGAAAGGGCTCTGGATGTTACTGACATGGGATGGAACTGCAAAATTTTGTCATCCCCATAGGCTTTGTCCACCCCATTCCTTCAGCCACTCTCATCCTCTCCAGATTCTTCTGTGGTTCATCCTTCCCCACTCCACCCCCACCTGGCCATTTTCTGGAGTCACACACGCTCCAGGGACCCACCAGAAAAGCAAACATCTGACTAAGTAACTGGGCTAGAGGCTGAAACCGGTGCAGGTATGAGGCTGAGGACCTGCAGAGGAAAATGGGACTTTTAGCACCCAGCTAGGAGCTGGGTTGGTGGGCAGGGTGGGGGCTGATGGAGAGGGGGCTGAGGAATTAGAGGGGGCTAGCAAGGGCACAGAGATGTTGGTAAGCCCCTCACACAGGCAAGAATCTGGTATTTGAAGCCTCTGCCACCTAGTCTCAACCTACCTGTCTACCTCCTTTCCCACCATTCTGCCAAGTGATTCTATCTCACTCTGGCCAGGTCTTTACACTGCTGCCTTGAAGCCATCTCTGTTTGAGGAACTCTCCCAGCCTCTTGCTCCAGCAGCCTTTGTGACCTTCCACCCCAAAGGCCACCTCCTCCATGAAGCCACCCTTGACCTATTCAGTCAGAAATCATCTCTTGCCTACAACACTGAAGCACCTTACATTTATTAGTATTGATTTTATGTAACCGGCACATAGCACACATCTAAAAATGACTTGAGCCAAGTGACAGAAAAGTTAAGCCGTGAGATGATGAGAAGATAAAACTAAAGAAGGCAAGTCAGTGAGAAAAAAATGACACAAAATCCTGACTAACGACTGAAGGTGAGACCTTCCTGGCGACACAAGCCAAGATGGACTATGCTCCACAGCCTAAACTCTCAGCCCCGCACCTGTTCTGGGTGTTTAACTGCGGGTCAGGCAGTCGTGGGTGCATCTCACCTGCTAGAAGTACAGGTGTGTAAGGACCAACGGTGTGATACAGCCTCAGCCAAGGAGCGGCATATGCAGGCCCCAGTGAATGTGCTTTGAAGGGAAGGGTGTGCCTGGGATTTTACAGGAGTTGAAGTCCCTCTGACGGAGCTGAGACTCGAGCAGGAAGCTGAGCAATGAGAGACCCAGGGAATTCAAACACGTTGGTAGGAGAAAGTTGGTCGGCGTTGCCCTGTGTGGCTGCCGCCCTCCGGTCTGGCAGTGAGACCACAGGGCCATGTTCCACAGGCCCAGAATAGCTTCCGAAGGGCACACCCTCTGAACTGCCTCCCCTCCCCTTTTACATGGAAAGGTGGGGAAACTGAGGCCTGGAGAGGTGAAGGTGCTTGCCCAAGCTGACACAGCAGTACCACAGCATGCCTATGAGGTCCCTGTCACCCAGGGATGCTGGCAGGGTCATGTCTGACGGGCCACCAAAACTGCTAAGTGGGCAATGTGCTGCTCCTGCTGTCCTGGCACCATTAATCCTTCAGGTTACTCCTGAAATTGCCAAGGAGAAGTGTTGTGTGCATTGCAATCATGTTTTATTTTGGATCCTTGCCCCCTGAAGGGCTTTCCACAAAGGCAAGAGTTTAAAAATTGGACCAATAAACACACAGGAAATAAACATGGAAGGCAGGCCGGTGGGCAGGCAGAGAGCCGTGCTGGGACATGATGCTCAGACCCACAGCAGGCTGAGTCCTTTCAGCCCCAGGGCCCTGGGGCTGCCTGTCACCCCCATCAGACCTGTGCTGCCACCATCACACCCTCACACATATCCTAGGGCAGATATGGCAGCTCAACTGCTTCCCATACCGGCTACTCTACTGTGACCAGGGTAACTGCCTGTCCTCTCTAGTCTATTTCCCTCTACTGTGTAGTGAAAGGCTGGACTCCAGGGTCCCTGAGAAAACCCGCAATGAAACTAGACTTCCTCCAAGTAGAGAGTCATCCTCAAATGTGGTTGGGGGCCTAAGGCGGTGGGGGCTCAGGCTCCAACTGTAGTTCCACTGGGACTAGAAGGACCTGTTGGAGGGCACTCACACTGTGGCTGTCTCCTCTGGGGCTCAGGGTGTGATAGGGCAACTGGTGGAGATAGAAGGTGCATGGCATCACCTGTGAGTGGACTTGTAGAATCACTGAGGAAGGTCAAGGGTGATTCTACCTCATTCGGCAGTATCTGGATGCTCCTGGGGTCAGGGGTGTGTCTCTTCCACACACCCAGTCCACAGGCTTTTTACACAGTCTCAGAAACCCTCGCACCAGCATTCAAAAGAAGTACTTCTTGTTCATTTTATGGATGAGAATAACTGAGACTTCCAAAAGGGAATTCATTTGCGTTAGGCCTAGGCCACAAAGTAAGTAGGCAACAGAGCTCTGCTCTTTCTGGTCCAGTTGCCTGGTCCAAGAACTGCCTGGTGTGAAGCACTGATTCTTTCAGACACGCAGGCCAGACCTGTAGGGCAGGTATGTCAGAGGGTAAGGCCCTCAGGGCTGAGGGAATGCACTACCTTTGACAGCTGCAAGTAAGCACCCTGGCACCTGACAAAAGCCTTTCCCTAACTATCTGAAAATGGTATGTTGAACACACTGAATTTTTTCAGTGTTTTTCCACCGTACCCTTCTCCTGTGCCTGACGTATGCGCGAATCTCACCTAATCTGGGGTTGGCTGCAGCAGAGTGTAGAAGGTTTAGTTATTTTAGGTTTCTAGTATCAATATTTCATGGTGTTCCCATTCAGTGTTACTCAGGGACCACAGGGATCCCCAGCACACAGGGCCATGAGATCCCTGGCGGGGAGGTGCCACTGCCATCCCTGGGGCCCTGGGGATCTGGGTTCTCAGCCTGGTAGTGGGGCAAGCATATGAGATCTCATCTTGTCCTGACACCCTATGACCGAGTCTGCAGCAGGAGGG
This sequence comes from Sturnira hondurensis, assembly GCF_014824575.4. Classification (NCBI taxonomy): domain Eukaryota; kingdom Metazoa; phylum Chordata; class Mammalia; order Chiroptera; family Phyllostomidae; genus Sturnira; species Sturnira hondurensis. The sequence goes on from NW_028077960.1 coordinate 1,229,218, forward strand.
AGTAAAGATGGATGAAGAGGGGTGCCAGGCCTGGGAAGGGGGACTGGGGGCTCCTGAAAGACAGTCCAGGGCCCTCCCCAGCTCTGCCACCAAGAAATGACCAGGAGAGCAGGAGCCGGGGGAGGTGACAGAAATGGGAAGATACACAGTGGGCAAGCAGGAGAGAAAAGGAGTGGAAGTGAAAGGCAGAGAAAGCAGAGGAAAAAGATGGGTAGCTGGGGCTGAGGGCACGGACTGGCAGTGGGGGTCTGGGAAAGACGGAGCGAGAGCTCACCCTGCAGATTCAACTGCCATTTTCTGAGCTCCTCCTGCTTGTGTTGCCTATCAAAAGCCCTGGCTGCTTAACACATCCTGTTCTCACGGACACCCCACAAAGCAGGTTTGATTATTCAGGAGAGGGAAGGGACTCACGCTGGGTCACTAAAGGACAGAGGCAGATTCCTAATGACTTACCCTGTCTGCTTGCCTGAGGTCCCTTCTTTGCCTTCGGCTCCAGGGCACGAAGTGACTGGATCCATTTCATGAAATTATCAAGTGTGTTAGTGGAAAGCATATCTGCTCACAGGCAGCCATGGCTGTGGGGTGGAGGGAGGGTGGGGTGAGGCTGTCTCAAAAGACCCCGATGGCCCTTTCTCCCACTGTGAGGTGCCTGAAGATGTCTCACTTGGCCTCCGGAATCCAGCTCATGGGTCTCTTCTCCCATGTAGTTCTTCTCAACCCCCAGGAAGACATTCCCTCTGCCAGCATTGCCGGTGTGTTTACCTCTCTCTCTTCCTCCCTTGGTTGGAGCTTCCGCAGCCCCACACCATTCAGTGCTCACTCAGGCTGACACAGCTCAGCACCCCTAGGCCATCTTCTTCTCAGTGCAAAGACAGCCCATCCAACAACTGCTGGGACAGCTCCCAGAGCAGCTCCGATCCCGGCTGAGGCTCTTCACAGAGGCCTCATAGACAAGGTGTCACACGAGCTCATGCTGAACTCAAACACACCTCCACAGGCCAAGTAAGAGGGCATTTTGACAGAGGAAACAGTGAGAGCACAGGTGTGTGGGGTGGTCATGATTGGCCTGGTCCATGTGAGCGCATCCTACTTAATCTCTCCCACCCCAATCCCGAGAGGGCCAGTGCACTCCATTAGGGCTTTCTAGAGCTGATCCCTGCCGAGGTGTGAATGACTAATCCTGATCCAAGGTGTGAGCTGCTAATGGGGGAGCTCAGTCCCAAGGAGGGCATGTCGTGCACAGGTCTGCGTGCCTTTGCCATCCCTCTCTCTCTTCCTTCCTTCTCTTCCTCCTCTAGCTGCCCTCTACAGGGACAGAACCATTAATCCAGAAGAAAACTGAGGTCATGTCCTTTGTCATGTATCATTCGTTATTTTCCTCTTGCTCTTGGTTCTGGCAAAGAGTTGCCCCCCCCAGCCCTTGCGTGAGTGAGGCCAGTGTTGTGTGTGCCTATTGCCACTCCTCCCAACATTGCCCACCCTCCCTGGCCCAGAACCACCAGCCCCATCCTTAGGCATACTTGGGAACTCAATCCTCTCCCAAAGGTGCTCACCTGGGCTCTTAGCTGGGGCCAGTCTAGAGGGTGCTGACCAGGCACATGGGGCTGCCTGCCTGTTTGCTGCGAAGCCCGCTTCCTGCTGGCTTTTGCAGCTGCTCCTTGTGTGGCCCTGGGCACCAACCTGGTGCCCTGCACTTGAGGGAGGAATGCCCCTGTCTGCCTCCCACTCGTCCCAGCAAAGTACAGCCCATCTCAGGATGCATAGCCTTCTGGCCAGCCCATGGCTCCAGGACATTTGCAGGATAAATTATGAATTTTAATTGTCAAAGTAGTTTAGTGTGTAAAGGCTCCTCTATATAGGCTCTGCCCTCCAAGAGTGGTCAGCTTGGTGGGGAGAAGCAGGGGTTGGGTAAGGCCCAGAGGAGGACACCTTGGGTGAGCAAAGGGCACTGGCCCTTATACGTCCCAGGCCTTGGCTCCAGCCAGTGCACCCCTGCCCTGCTGTGTAATCTTGAATGAGTCCTGCATCACTCTGGGCCCTGCATGTGCCAAGGTGGTTCTGAGGTGAGAGACCAGCCAGGAAGCTAGGAACTGGCCTGGGGAAGGTAGGACGGGCCACTGGTCCGGGGAGCTTCCTTGCTGTCTGTGCTGGGCTCACTTGACAGAATGGCACCTCGGCTTGGATTGGAGCTGTCCCAGAGTTGAAGAGGGAGAGGCAAGCGCCCATGTGGTGAGCTGAGGGAACTCAGGAAAAACCCAGGTCCTGCACCTCCACAGTTCCCCTCCCATCTCTGGGTCTGAGATACCAATCTGGGCTCTAAGGAGCAAGAAGGTGTCCCTGAAGGCCTCCAGCCCCATCCCCTGCCCAGGTCGGTGGCCCCTCGGTAGGTGCCTAGCAGAAACACCTGCTCCATATCCTCTCATCCCCTCACACCTTCCTGAGGCCTCCTCGGGCCCTCTCCCAGCTGTCCCAGATCTCAGGGCTCCTTTACCTGGAAACAGCCAACACCCTATGGGAGGACCACAGGCTTGAATTTGGGAGAGTGGGTAGTCATAGCCTCAGAGTCTCAACGCAGCGAAGGGGGAGCTGAAGGGAGTGGTGGAATCCACAGGAGATTTGGAAAGCACTGGTGTGCCAGACAGCATTCTCAGTCCTTCACATATAAAGTTTACTCCCACCACAACCCGCTGAGGTAGGTCCTGTTATCACCCCCACTTTGCAGATGGAAAAAAACAAAGCAGTTCTGTAACTTGCTTTTGACCACACAGGTAGCACAATACTAACTCAAACATGAACTTGTTTAATCCTACCAGGCTGGTATATTATCTCCTTTTTACAGATTAGAGAACTGAGGCACAGAAGTGATACAACTTGATCCAAAATCACACAATGGTTAAGTGGCTGAGCTGGGATTAGGCCTCAGACAGATAGAACCAAGGTAGTCCTGACCACTCATATATTGCCTCTTCCTGTTTCGGGTTGGAAGACCTGCTGAGCTGCATGATCGTGGGCAAGTGACTTTTTATATTTTGGGCCCTAAACTCCTCATTCAGAAGAGGAAGTGGCAGAGTTCATACTGCCCTCACTGGCTGGGGGCAGAGAGTTCAAGGAGAGGGGAGTGAAGAGACATTTACGTTGAACATGGACACTCGGTGCTTTGTGGAACGACTCCACCAATCCTCACCCCACCCTCTGTGAGGGAGACACCATTATCTCCACTTTACTGATAAGAAAACTGAGGCTCCAAGCTGTTAGCTCACCTGCCCAAGATCACTGGGCTTGTCTGACTCGAAGGCATGATAACTCTATCATCACACGGGTGAGGAATCAGAGGCCCACAAGCATCAGGGACCTGTCTAATGTCCCACAGCAGCTCAGAGGTGGGGCTTGCTCAGAAACAGGTGAAGGTTTGGGTTATTTCTGCCTCAAAAAGGGAAAAGAGTTTAAAAACAACCCCCTAACACCTCACAAACCAAGATCCAGTGAGTTATTCAAAAACTCTTGCCCTTCTCCTGGCACTGACTATTCCAAGCCCTCCCTATTCAACTGAATCTTGGCCAACCCCCTGCCTAAGCCCATTTTTTCCAACCTGGTATACTGAGCTCAGTACCAAGAGGCAATTAACCCCACTGGGCAGACACATACAGGTGCCATGTTCTGCTCAGGTACAGCTGATGCCATCCCCCAGCTCCCTGTTCCTGAGACACCCAGGATGTGCACTGGCACGTCTGCAGATCTCTAAGGGGTGTCCCAAGGCAGAAGATGTAAAGAGTCCGGTGCAGACCAAAAGGGCAGAGCCAAGACCTATGGGCAGCGTCACAAGGTAGGCCCGTTCTGCCCAGTGTGAGGAATCGAGCTCAAGACAGAAGATCTGCCTTGATAAATAGTGAGTGAGCAGCCTGTCACGAGAGGTATGCAATCAGGAACCACGGATCAGGGACACTGCAGGAAGACTCCTTCGCTGGGATCTATACTTCAGCACCCCCTCTTAGTTCTAAAATACTCCCATCATGCATCTGTTTGAAGGGATGGCCAGACCCCGAGCACACCTGCAGCCCTGTTCTGGGCCAGGCAAGGGAAGGCTGCTGGCCAAGTTCTACCCTTCCCAGGAGCTGCCAGCAGGTTCTCTGCAGAGGGAAGCAGAGGAGGTGGCAGAGAGAGATTAACTCCCTGAAATGGGGGAAAAAATAGAAAAATACACACACCGCACACCCTAATAACATGTAATAAGAGGTTGGAGATGAGGAACAATGCCTTGTTAATGTCACCCTGGAGGCAATCAATTTGGGTGTCGCATGAAATAAGCATAATTATTTCCACAAGCCTCGTCTCTCCTCTCTAACCAGCCCCTGGACAGGGGCCCCTGTCCAGGCAGGGAAAGCCACCAGGCTGGTAGAGGGAGCCACTCCAAATCACCTTGCCAGGACCGGCCTTCTCAGCCCCTGTGGTTAGGAGGCTTGAGGGCCTCATAGGGGGCCTTGAAAATGCCTAGGAACCGGCTTGCTCAGCCACCCTCAGTCACTAATGGTAAGAGTAATCAGGGAGGACACCCGCAGAGCGGGAATGAAGGAAGAAAAGCATGTAGTTCATTCCACCCTGCTCATTCCCCAAGTCATCAAACTCTTTTGAGCACTCACCAATGTGCCAGGGTGTGGAGACCAGGTTTTTAGGGCCCTGTGCAACATTGAAACAATGAAGCACAGGCTCCCTCTGCCTCCAAAGCTAGGACCACCCCTGCCTATCCTGGGGGGAGCACAGTGCCACTGGGGTTCCCTTCACTCTAAATGCCCCTCCTCCACTCCACTTCATCAAGGAGTCCTCCCTGACCTTGCCCATCCTTCAAAAAAGGGGTTGGACAGACAGCATCCCGACTGGGGAAACCAAGGTGCAAACAGGACGACTGCTTAGTGAGCATGTGTTACACACCGGCCACTACCCATCTCAACCCTGTACGCAAGAAACCTTGAATTCCAGAAACGCAAATCAAGATGATGAAGTTTACCATTTTACACTCATTCAATCAGTAAAATGGAGACATCTGAGCACAGGAGTTCTGACGGGGATGTGGAGGAAGGAGAACATCACCTCCTGCTGGGGACACATAAAGGTCCAATTTGGAAAACACTCCTAGTAAAGGCGAATGCAAATGTGCCCCCCAACCCAGCAGTTCCACTCCCAGCTCTGTGCCCCTGAGACCACGCCTCAGAAGACAGGCAAGCATGCTCACGGCAGAATTGTCTGTAAGAGCAAAAAGGAAAACAACCCACATGCCCATCAACAGAAGGACAGAAAATACAATGTGTTGTGTCCAAACGACAGACCACTGTGTATTCATGTGAACATAAATGGACATCTATTATTTGCAATAACAGAGACGAGGCTTATACCTACACGTACAGTTTCAGGTTCTTTTTACAAAGTTGAAAAATGACTAAAGCTGAACAATTTCTTTCTTTTTTAAAGATTTTATTTATTTATCTTTAGAGGGGAAGGGAAGGAGAGAGGGAGAGAAATATCAATGTATGGTTGCCTCTGCCGGGGACACACAATGTACCGTGTGTCCCCTGCCAGGAACTGGCCTACAACCCAAGCATGTGCCCTGACTGGAATCAAACTGCGATCCTCTGGTTCGCAGGCCTGCGCTCAATCCACTGAGCTACACCAGCCAGGGCTTAAAGCTGAACAATTTCTATGTATCAAAATATAACTTATAAAAGGCAAGGAAATGCTAAACGGATAATTTAGGGTAGTGGTTGCCTCAGAGAAAGAGGCCAATGGATAAGGTGAGGAGAAGAACACGGGAAGACATGCTCTGTTATTAAAGTGCTAACGTTCAGCCCTGCCTGGTGTGGCTCAGTGGTTGAGCACCAGCCTGCATATCAAAGGGTCACTAGTTCAATTCCCAGGCAGGGCACATGCCTGGGTTGCAGGCCAGGTCCCCTGTAGGGGGTGCACAAGAGGCAACCACACATTGATGTTTCTCTCCCTCTCTTTCTCCCTCTCTTCCCCTCTGTCTAAAAATAAATAAATCAAATATATTTTTTAAAAATGTGCTAACATTCAGGTTGGGGAGTAGGGTCATGGTACTCATTGTATTATTATTCCTAATACTAAATACACTGGTTAGTTAATTAGCAGGTCATACCCAGAACAATGAACAAGACCCCCAGGGCAGAAGCCAGGAAGAAGGCATCCTAGCCTGAGCCCCATGCTTGTTATCAGGGACTTACAACTAAGTCATTCCTCCTCTGTGGCTTCGTTTTCTAGCTATGCAATCAAATCTCTGTACCACCTACCAGGGTAAGACTGAGAGCACCTCATTGATAGAAACTATGAGTAGCAAGCATTTCTAGAGAGCTTACTGTGTGCCAGGCACTGCTCCACACATCTCACATATATTAACATACTTAATTCTCATGATACCCCTAGAATTAACCACTGCTGTTATCCTCGCTTTATCAATAAGGACACTGAAGCCCAGGGATGTGAAGTGACTTGCCCCAAATCACAGAATTAGGCAGTATTGAGCTAAAATTTAAGCCTGAGCATCTGGCTTCAGGATCCACGCTCAACCTCTCACTACAAAGTGATCTGGAAGTAACTGAGCACACGAGAAGAAGGCTGTTGTCAGCACAGCCCTACCAGGCCATTGGACTCAAGGGCGTTCATTCAGTCACTTATTCAACACAGAAATAAGGTCGGCATCAAACACGCCTTCCGTGCATTTGGAAATGAACTCGCCCTCCCACACTTTCTCCAAAGAACTGTCCCTGATTCTGGGATCCTCTGCTTTCTGTGTCTCTGCCACATCTGCTACCACCTCAGGACCTACCAGGCCTCTCTCCTCCCAGAGGACCCATGACTGTCTCAGCCCCCAGGAACAAATCCCATTTTCTCTGTGTGAGAACACCCTGCCTTGGTTCTCCTCAACCACCGCCCGAGGCATCCTTGATGTCACCCAGCTCTATCTTTACAGGCTGGGGACACTGTGTCCCCTCCAAGCAGTCCTTGCCACCAGCTAACAGCTGCTCCCTGGATCCTCCCAGTGTCTTCCCTATTCACCAGTAAGGGGGGGGGGGGGTCAGGGGAAGAGCACACAATTGCCCACAGTATTCAAGGCAATCCATGGGAGCCTCAGAGAGGCCTAGCCTGAAGCCGCCAGCTCTGCCAGGCAGTGTAGCATAAATGCACGAACGAATGGGTTGGTATGATATTAGATGCAAACCAATGTAATTCTACACTGTGGGNCCAGGAACAAATCCCATTTTCTCTGTGTGAGAACACCCTGCCTTGGTTCTCCTCAACCACCGCCCGAGGCATCCTTGATGTCACCCAGCTCTATCTTTACAGGCTGGGGACACTGTGTCCCCTCCAAGCAGTCCTTGCCACCAGCTAACAGCTGCTCCCTGTATCCTCCCAGTGTCTTCCCTATTCACCAGTAAGGGGGGGGTCAGGGGAAGAGCACACAATTGCCCACAGTATTCAAGGCAATCCATGGGAGCCTCAGAGAGGCCTAGCCTGAAGCCGCTAGCTCTGCCAGGCAGTGTAGCATAAATGCACGAATGAATGGGTTGGTATGATATTAGATGCAAACCAATGTAATTCTACACTGTGGGTACCTGGAGGAGGATCAGTGTCTTGGAGCAGTCAGGGAGGTTTCCTAGAGGAGGGGCCAGGAGAAGGAAAGGAGGAGAAGACCTCTGGGTAGGGATGCTGGATCAAGCCAGGTGATGGGTGGATATGCAGAAGAACCTACTGGTGGGAACAGAGAACCATTGGGAGGAAGCGACTCTGAGACTGGAGGGCTACCATCCTTCCATAGATGTGCCACACACAGGACAGAAGGACCAAAAGACCCGGGCCAGGAAACCAAGGCTCTGACCCTGAAACCAGCACCACCACCTCCTCCTCACCCACACCCTTCCCCAGCCCCACGTGACCCGCTTCCTTACCTTCCATCAGACCCTGCTTCATGCCTCCACAGGTGCCCTAGCAAATCACCGCACAGCCTCACTCCTCAACAGGAATGCAGCCCCAGCTCGGACTGTCATCTTCCAGCCATTTACTCGGGACCCACCCCTGGAAAGCAGCACCACCACTGGGGTCCTGCTTGGCTTTATGATAAACACCACCCTCATGAGAGGGTGTGTGTATGTGTGTGTCCCTCTGGAATTCAGGGTTCTAGAAAACCGTATCTAATACAAGGAAAAGTGGGTATTCAGAGGCAGGGGATGGAGGAGCTGTGTACTGGGATCCAAGAGCACTATAACAATAGTGGGTGGAGTGGTCTCTCCACCCACCTCCAGTCACACTGGGGCCCTCAGCCCACAAGTCATGCATGGTAACTGGGCTTAGAGCACATGCCCCATGCCCATCCCCTAAAACCTGGTCCCTTGGATTCAGGACTGACTCTAACTCTAGGCCCTGGGAAGCATTGCAACCATGACCAAGCCCTGTCATGGTTTTAAATAGGCAGGGGGGCGGGGGGGTGGCGAGGAACCACAAGTACACAACAGATGACTTGCCCTGGCCTTTGCTAAGCCCTCCCCCTGGAGGAGCAGCTGAGTGCTGCCTGGAGCCCCCATCTGGGTTCCAAGGATTTGGCATCTCCCTTCTGCTGCCTTATTTTCTCTTTCCTGCCTCAGGCCATGGGAGAAAGCAGGAAGGGCAAGCAAGCTGTCCCAGAAGACCAGGTGCTAGCTACCACCTTTGCAGAGGTGTTAGGACTCTGAGAGCCACCTGGCCCACACAAGGACAAAGGGTCTGGGACAGGTAACCCTTTCCTCCCTCACCAGCACCCCTCACTGGTGAGGGATGAGGGGGAAACCCCAGGCTCACTGCTCCCTGAGTATGCGAGGCACCCAGTGCTGGAGCTGTTAGCATAATGACCCAAAGGGCCAAGCCCTGAGCCCAGACCCCGGAGCCCAGGGCCAGGCTGGGCTACATGCCCTCTTGCAATCCAAGCCATGCAGAGAACTGAGGGAGGGCTGGGCTGGCAGGGAAGGGGCTTGCCCAGATGGCACTGCCCCCCACTTCAGGGCCTCCTGCCCTCCCACCCAAGCAGGGCAGAGCTGTTCCTATCCTCCCCACCCCCACCCCAGGAGCTCTGAGAACAAAGAGGAGATGCTGCTGGCAGAAGCAGGGCTGGATGGGGCTGGGCTTGGAGACCCAGCAAAAAACTGGAAGAGACTGCCCACTGGGCCTGCCCCACCCCTCTTCAAAGGGGGAGCCACCTGGAGGGGCTCAGCTCCTGAGGGTCAAAAGAGGGGGGGCAAACAGAGGCAGAGGATCCCTTCTCACCTCTTTTTTCTCAGCTGGTTCCCACCTCCCACCCACTCTGCCTCAGAATAAAAAGTGGGGCAGGATTGGTGAGAAGCCCGGGCTGAAGGCAGACAAAGGGGAGGCCCCTAAAGGGTTCCTGGGTCCTCCACAGACCCAACTCCCGCTCCTCCACTCTTCCTACCCCTCACTTTCCTTCTCCTCCTCACCACTGGCGTTGCTCCTTGTGAGGGGAGGGAGCTGGCCCCTAGGCTGAAGCTTGTGGAGAAAGCTGGCCCCTGACCTGCATCCACCCTCCTGGGGGTGCCTGGTGCTGGCTTGGGTGCCTGGGGGTATCTGAGCTCTGTGTAAAGGGGCAGCCACCCAGCGCGCTGAGCAGAGGCCATACCCTCCGCGGTACATGGCGCTCCAAATGGGAGGGGGAAGGAGGATGACCAAGACTGAGACACAGGTGGGGGCACCTCCACAGCTCCAGGGTCCCAGCTAGCCAATTTGAAATTTGTTGGGGTGAAGGAATGAGAAAGGGAAAATCTTCATTTCTGAGGCTTGAAGAGGGTCATATCTCTGACCCCCAAGCGGGGGTCTTGGATGGCACTGGGCTGCCCCACAGCCCCAGGGGGGCCCACAGTGCCCCCCAGAGACACTTGCCGAAGGACTGCCCGCTCCGGGCTGGGCTGTAGCCGCGGGGCTCACCTGCATCTCGGGCCCGCCGTCCGTCCGCTTGGCTCGGTCACCAATTGCATATCTCCCAGGCCTGGTCACAGCCCCTGCCCAGCCCCCTCCTCGGTCTCCTCCTCCTCAGCCGACACCTCCGCGGGTCGGTCCGTGAGCCTTCGCTGAGATGTGAGATGGCCGTCCGTCTGTCAGCCCCACGCGGGCAGGAGCCCAGCCAGAGCCGGGGCCGGGGCCTGAGCTCCGGAATGAAGGAGCAGGAGGCCGCAGACCCGGCGGGCGGAGGTGCTGGAGTGCTCAGGACTTGCTACACTGGCTCCACGAACCTAGTTCTGCGTCCAGAGCCGGCCTAGCGCCTCCGCTGCCTCTGCTGGTGGGGCCGAGGTTGATGCCGGGAGTGCTCTGCTCTGGGGCTGAGACCCGGGCTAGGGCTGAAGCCCGCAGGCAACGGACACGCGTGCTGCTCGGAGCCACTCATCGGGAGAGGGGCCGGGGCTACGCGGGTGGGGACTCCGCACGCTCCCGAGCAGGACCCGCTGCCGCCAGCTGCCCTGTCGCCGGCCGCCCACTCCGGCTCCCGCGCCAGCTCCCGCCCGGGTCCGCGCTGTGCCGCGGCACAGGGAGGGAACACGAGGAGCGACGAGCAAGCTTGGAAGGGAGGGGTACCGAGGGAGGGAGGCAGCCAGCCGCGGGAGCCAGGCGGGGGGGAGGAGAAGGCGCGGCAGCACAACCAAGGAAGGGGGAGGCGAGGTGGGGGGCTCGTCTCCTTTCCGCTAAGGGGGCGGAGAGTGAACAGTGCCCCAACCCCTGCTCTGCACTGCTGGAACTGGAAACCGGCGAGGGGCGCGTCCGCCTCGTGCGAGAGCCGGCTCCCAGGCGTCCAGCTCTGCATACAGCCGCACCTCTCCCAGTCCCGGCTACAGGCAAATCTCTGGCCAACGTGACCCTCTTGTGTGTGCGCACCCTCTAGGGTGTCCATATGCGTGTACACGTGATCCCGTGTGTTCACACATGTTTACTAGGGTCACTGCACACTGCCATGTGAACGGACACACGAACGTGAACGGACAAAGTTCCCCGCCCAGTCGGGGTTCTTTGGAGGATGGCGTGGGAAGGGTCAGGCCCAAAGCCTCTCCCCTGCTCATTGTCCCCTCTTCTTGGAAATGTCTGTGAACAGCTAGAGGGCCCACAGGCTGGCGGCCTATGAGCAGGCAGGTAGAATGGGGGAAGCTCTAGAGGATGGCGAGGAAGGCGCGCCAGCTCAGTGGCTTTACCCCAAACTAGGTCTTGCCCCTCTTTTACAGTCAGGGTCCCCGCCCAGTCTGGCTTCTTGTCCAGCAGAAGGCAGCAAGCCACTCTGGCCGGCCCTGGCCACAGATACTGCATCCAATGACCAGCAGAGGGCAGTGTACAGCCCCCGTTTCAACTTGGTGATCCCTCTCCTTGCTCCCCAAAGGTCCAGGGCGTCCTGGGCTGGTATCACATACTCTGATGGGACCAAGGAATGGTACCGCTCCTCAGACATCCAAATCCTCTTTGACCAGCAGATACAGAATATCAGCTTGCTGGGGGTGTCTTGGCAAAGCATGCAGATTGGGTTAGGACCCTTGGGAACACACCACATTCCACTGTAGAGTACCTTCCACATCTTTGAAGCCCGAAGTTCTTTAACACTAAGCTAGTTTGATTAGGATAACCACTAATGCTGACCGCCCCCCCCCACACACACACACACAGAGTTGGGAGTGCATTCCTTTAGCACACTAATGCTCCCAACACCTAGGGCCCACAGGTGTAGGGGTTCTGGCAGGTAGAGAAGAAGCTGAGGCTAGGGGGAGGGGACTGACCCAAGGCCTCTTAGTAGGCCTCAAGACAGACTCCAGCATTCTACTCCCAGTACCACCCCACCCCCAACCCCAGCATGCCTGACATTCATTGCAGATACCTGGCTGGCGTGGTGGGGCCTCCAGTGTCCCCTGATCCATAGTACCATCTTGCTTCTCCACTGTTCAGCCTCACACATGCAGCCCAAGTATCGCACAGACCTTTTTTTTCCCAGCTGAACAGAGATTCTGGGTACCTGTCAGTATCACTGCCACACCACAGCTAGGGGCACTCTTGCCTGGAGAGCCATCTCCTGTCTTCTATGCCTGAGTCCATCTTCATCCTGGGCCTGGATGGAGCCCAGCTCCTAGCAGAAGCTGATGCTGTGCTGCTGTGCCCTCCACATTCACCCTCCAACAGCCCTGGGAGGAGACGCTGTTCCTCCTGTGACAGAGTCGGAATCCCAAGCTCAGAGAGATGACTTGACTTGCCTGTGGTCACACAGCTGGTAAATCAGGGCTCAGATAACCAGCAGGGGGCAGGCCTGGCAGAGGGATTTGGAGGTGGGAGGGATAGAGAAGCGATACAGGAGTCCTCCTCCCTTCCAAAGCCCAGCAACGGTGGCTGCCTGGACTCGTTCCCAGGCTCCTGGCTCCTCTGCCGGGGCTATTTGTGAGTTACTCGCAAGCTCCCGTCTCCTGCACCGCCTCCTCCCACCAGCCCGGCAGGAATAGACTCTACCTCCTGCTTGAAGGCGCCGCCGCCGGGCGCGAGAGCGCAGACCCGCTGGGGCGGGGGCGGGGGCTATTCCTGGTGTGGCGACTGACGCAGGCACGGCGTGGCCTCGGCTCATCTCCGCCCCCGACTCACCTGCTCCCTGCCTCAGTAATCTCAGCAGAGAAATGGGGGAAGAGTCAGGTGTCTCCCACTCCGCCCCCAGGTGCTGGCTGAGGTAGCCGCACTGGGGTCCGCAATGATCCTTTCAGTTTTGATGGCGGAGCTGTCTCTGGGACCAACTGCCCAACATCATCAACAGTACCCAAGCCATTTCCCAGTCCCTGTTTCTCCAAAAGAAATGACCTGTCCCAGCACCCCGAGTCTTATTTCACCAGCGGAAATACCCGAGAGGGGAAGGCTTTGGGGGAAGAACTTGGAGAAAAAGGCTTTTTGGAGGGTCCAGCCCAGGCTTGGTGAGAGTACAGGCTCTTGGTCTTAACGCCACAGAAACCATAAGAGGGGAACCTGTTACTCAGTCCTCACTCAGTCAGAGCCTTGAAACGAGCCAGGGGGACAAATACCTCTCCACTCCTGTCTGGTCGGGTTCCCGGGGCTATGGGGACACATGGGAGAGGCCCAGTCCAGGACTTCGACGACACAGCCAGGGAAGGATACTCAGAAGCTAGAGTTCACCCACACCTCCCAGCCTCCGTCCTTACTGGTCCGCCTGTTCACCATGCCCTCTCCCTGTCACCGCAGGCGATTCAAGACCAAACTGAGACTATTCTCTTCCACTCCTGTTTCATCCCAGCCTGAAATGGCATTAGCAGAGGCGAGGTTCCAGTCTCCTGCCTCTCTGTCCTCAGACCAGGAGCTCCCAAGGACAGGCCTGAGGCAACATGTTAAATAGAGGGGCACAGAGCAGATCCTGGCTTTGGGGTGAAAACTCAGCAACTCCCAGTCAATTAAGAGCTGACGGCTGGGAGAAAGAGCCAGCCTATTGCAGTCTGAGTGCTCACAGTAGAGCACAGACGCTGGAAAGGATTTCCAGGGCACTCTGGAGGAGGAGACAGGGCCATCTAACATTTACTCCACCCCTATGATAAGCCAAGCACTTTATGTATTTCTCACGTCAGGATTGGCACTGCTATCTCCATTGTACAGATGAAGACACTGAGGCTCTGAGAGGGCTGTTGACTCGTGGAAGTTCACTCTGTGCAAGAAGGAGAGCTGGGTTTTGAGGCTCTGTATGCCTCTGATGTCAGAGCCCAAGCTCTGGTCTCCCTCGCTCTGGGGGGCTGAGGATGCAGGAGGTGGAGCTGGGTCCCCTGAGAGTACAGGGAAGAATGGGTGGCACACACGGGCTTGCCTGTGTGCCTGCTCTGTGCTGGTCCTGCCCACTTGTGTCCCAGCAGCTCATGGGGTTTCACAATAATGATTATTTCTGAAGGCACTTGAAATTAATGACAACTCTAAAGTGGCTGGGGCAGTGGAGTCACTGGTGAGACCTCTAATTAGCAAGAAAAATGAAAACCAAGAGCCCAGGAGACAGGTGGGGGCTGGGCAAGCAGCAATGGGCATGGAGCAATGTTGGGGGAGTGGACTGGACCCAGCATCCAGTTGGAAGTCCCCATGTCCCCACTTTATGCCATAAATTTGATTCTGAGCTCTCTCATTAACTTACTGTGTGACCTTGAGAGGGTCATTATCCCTCCCTGGACAAGTGTCCCCAGGTGTCCAATAATGTGTTGGCTTGGGGGTCTCTATGCACAGGTCTCTGTGGGCCTGCCTAGACACCAAGGACAGTGGGATGAGGCCCCAGGTGGGAGCTCCTTGAGTGACTTGAGTCCCTAGAAAGCTGAAGCCCCAGGAGCTGGGGGCCCTGCACTCTTGCAGCCCTCGTGCTAGCGGTTGCTGGGTCTACTGTACAATGAAGTTCCAAAGTCTCAGGCTGGAGTCAAGTGGATCAGGAAATGGCAGAAAATCTATAGGTCAGAGCCTCATGCTGGTGTGGCTATGGAATGGGGCAAGGGATGGGATCCCCAGAGGGAGATGACAGGAAAGTCCCCTCCAGGAGGTGGGTCTGGAGCTATGGCCAGGGTTAGGGCCTTCCTGCCCCCTCTCCAAGACACAGAAGGGACTCAGGAACACCAGGGTCCCACCTAGGCACGCTACAGAGGGTTGGGGCAAAGTGCCTGAAAGGGAAAGGTGTTTCTCAAGATCACTCATCCAGATACATGGCAGTTCCTCATCCTCCACAACCTGCACTGGGCACCAGCAAAGGAAAGGACACTGGGGATCAGCTGAACAGATGACCTTTGCACAGTGGCTGGTCCAACTGGAAGTGGCGATATGCTGGGCAACATGGAGGGACATCCGTACGGGTGGAGGCTGAAGCCAAGACTCCAGGGGCAAAGTGTGGAAGGCCTACCCTGACTACCTCGGGGCGCCCTCTCTCCTGGCATTTCCCACTAGCGGCACATCTCGACATCAACAGCTTTCTCAGACCTTAGACCTGCTATCTTGCATCCTTTCCCCTCCTCCCCTTCAAAAATCAGGGCCCTTGGTGGTCCTTTTCTTCCAGAAGCCGGCTCTAAGCACCTCAGTCTCCTGCTCTGAGCCGGCCTTGGTGTCTTTGGGCACCTCTCCGAACCTCAGTTTCCTCCTCTGTAAGATGGGAGTATCGGTAAAACCCATTTCACAGGGTTGGTGTGAGGATCTCACGACAATATATATCCAGGACTTGATGCTAGGCCTGGCACACAGTAGGTGCTTGATAAATGCAGATATTTTCATGGTTTTTATACTTACTGTTATGGTTGCTGTCTGCCCCCGAACCTGCAGGCTCTCATCTGTAAAGGCCTTTGTGGCATTCCCACTAGGATAGGCCTCAACCAAATTCCTCGTCCTTTGAGAATCAAGAAGCCCCTGAAGGCAGGGACTGATCTTATGTTGCCTTTAGTTTCCCCAGACAGCCCAGACCCCTAATTCCAGAGGGTCTGATGTGTACAAATTAAAGTTGACTAAACTCCATTAATCAGGACAGACCCACGGGTTCTCCAGGGGGAGGGGCCATGGCACGGGGGCCAAGGGGACTCTTGAATCCTCAATTCCCAATTTTGCTCATCTCAGGGCCTAAGGCATCCCCATCTCCACTGGAAATATCCCAGCATCAATGACATCCACTTATCTAGAAGCAATGTAGGCAGCAGCCTTCACTACTTGGAATTGCACTAAGAATCCAGAGAGGTCAAAAGGCTTTGGGAGACCCCAAGGCAGACAAGGTCCTGTAGAGAGACAAGGTCCCAGGGCTGGCCCCTGCTCAGCCTGGCCACACAGCTCTGCTGAGCTGAGCGCCTGGTTACTGCATCCACAGTAGCTGAGAAGCAAGAAATTCCTCTGGGGCGGTTGGTGAAGGGCCTTGTTAGCTCTGCCTACCCCGAAGTCCCTGGGAAATACCTGATGTTTCCGACTTTGCAGTTAGCTCTCCTTGGAACACAGAGAAGTGTGCATTCCATTGAACACACACACACACCCCCCCCAAATGATTGAATTGAGAACAAAAACAAAGAAGCAAACACAAAAGGCAGTTTTATGAAGAGACCACTTTCTGGCTCTGGGAATCTGGGCCCCAGGCTTGGCAGAACAACTTCTCCTCTCATCCTGGGCTCGACTGTCCCCACAGGTCATGTCAGGGGGAACTTGAGCTAATGTGTTTAAACAGGTAGTGTGATTAGCAAATGCATTTGTTAATCATTTGCCCTGAGTTCTGTTGTGCAGGAAACTTGTGAAGTTGGAACGTACCACTAACACGAATCAAAGGCAGCTCAGAAGGTGCCCAGCCGCAGGGCCGAGCAGTCGTGTTCCAGTCCTGACCTGTGCGGCCCTAGGCAAGTCACTTCACCACTCTGAGCCTCAGCTGCCCTCTGATAGGCACCCCCTAAGATGACCCCCAATTGTCCCTGCCTTTTGGTACTCTCCCCCACCTCCGTGTGCAATCCTCTACTCTTGAGTGTGGCCTGGACTAATTGATCCATTTATAGCAGAGATGATACATCAATTCTGAGGTCAGGTTACAAAAAGACACTGGCTTTCATCCTGGGTACCTTCTCTCCATTACTTGCTTGTTCACTGTGACAGAGGCCAACTGCCACGTTTATAGGTGTCCTGTTGAGAAGCCCACATGGAAAGGAACCGATGTCTGTAACCTGCCAGTAGCCACATGAGCAAGCTTGGATGCAGACCCTCTCCAGGTTCGGTTTTGAGATGACTGATGCTCTGGCTGACAACTGGACTGCGGCCTGTGAGAGACCTTGAGCCAGAGTTCCTTACCTACAGAATCTGCAAGATATTTGTTCTTTTAAGTCACTGAGTTTGGGGGTGACTTGTTGTAAAGCAATTGATAAAGCATGCTCCATCTGTAAAATGGGCATAAAAACTCCTTTCTCCCAGTAGGGCTGGGCACAGAGACAATGTAAGCACGTGCCTGCTGCTGGCCAGGGTGAAAAATGACCCAACAACTAGGTGCTTATCCAGTAAAGTTGAAAAGATACACACATTATGACCCAACAACTCCCTCCTGGGTGTATACTGTAGATCGATACATCCATGGAAGACAAGTACAGGAACAGTCATAAGGGTAGTGTTTGTAATACTGAGGAACTGGAAATATCCTAAATGCCCGTTCACCACAGACTGTGAATGGATACCAACATATACAGGAAAAGTGTAAAAACATGCACGAGAATGATCAACACCAGCGTTACCTTCTGGGGAGAGAAGAAGGGGCAGTATTAGAGTTGAGCCTATCTCAAACCCTCCCCCCCAGAGTACTCACCATGAGCAGGCACAGGAGTTCTGTAATTCCAGCAACCCCATGGGGTCCACTCAATGACCAAATCTTCTTACAGAGGAAGAAATGGAGGCACAGGATCTCCTGAGAGATATTCCTGGGCTACCAAGCCCAGTGGGAGGCCAGGGCTTGGTTCTTCAACTTGCCACTAACTCAGGGAAGCCATATTACCTCCCTGGCCTTGGTCTATTCTTCTGCAGAACAGGAGAGACTCACCCTCTTCCCCCTTTGTCAGTGTGGATCAAGATTCTGGGAAAGTCTGTATAAATCAATCTAGAATATTTGCAGAGGCTCCCATGAGCCAAGCCTGGAGCCAGCTACATAGGAGGGGAGACTAAAAACAAAAAGGTACAGACAAGAGAAGGTGTGAATTAAAAAGTGGTTCAACTTAACACAATTCAGTTCAAGTTTACCTCGATTCAGTTCACAGACAGACTAAATGGTTAAGGTTAAGGAATATTGCTTGAGCACCCAAAACGTACTGGACCCTGTATTAGGTGCTTTTATAAATTGTCTCACATAAACCTAAATCACAACCCAGTAAAGCAGGGTCTGTTATCCCCATAGAACCAATGGGGAAACAGGATCAGGGAAGGTGGCCAACTTCCCCAGGTCACACAGCAGAGTGGAGATTATCAGGATTTGCCCTCCCTCCATCCTGAGCTGCCCTTTGTTTTGTGCTGGGGGTACAGATGGAGGGCCCAGGACTTGCTGGCCTCTGGGAACCCAAGCCCAGAGCAAGAGGGTCTAGAGGGGTTGGGAGGAAAGGAAGATGTGTGTGGCTGCAGCAGTCAGGGCAGGTTTCCTGGAGGAAGGTGGGGGGGCTTCAGTGGGCTCACTAGTGGTAAGGCAGGAGGAGGCATTCCTCCACCCCTACCTACCTATTTATGCACTCAGCACTCACTACAGCTTTCTCTGTGCCCCAAATAGCCCCGGTCTAATATGAAGGTTTACTGCACAACTTCAAGCTAAGGTGAGGAAAGGGTAGGTGTCATGCACACACAGGGCAGACACGGCGATGGCTGAGCTGAAATCCAAAGGGTGAGTAGGTATCGACCAGCTATATGAGGGGGGATGGTGCTCTGAGCAGAGAAAAGTCAGGGGCAAAGGCCGCGCCCTGGGATGGTACAGAGAGGCAACCAGTCCCAGCTTGGCTCCAGCTCAGCCGAGGGGATGGGGCTGAGGTTTCCACCACCTCTCTCCCAGGCAGAGTGTCTAGACACCTTCTGCATTCTCTAGCTAGCTAGGTCCCCAGGCCAGCACATCCCTGTTGGGCAGGCCGGGCTCTCAGTCTGAACTGTAACAGCGCATGTAATTACCTACAAAAATGAAGGAGAGCTCCTTCATAATTGATGGTGGGAGAAAGTAAGTCCCAACAGAGGTGCCCAGCTGTACCACCACATCATCCAGTCTGGGTGGAACCCAGGGCAGCTGCCTGGTCACTAATATGCCTATAAACTATTGAAGTTATAAAGAAGAAAGAAGGTGTCATGCCACATCCATAAACAACTTGTTAGCTGAGACTCACGAAGGGGCTGTTGGTGCTTGGCATTGCATGAGCCCACCCACACCCTCCCTGACTGTACAGGGAGACAGATGAGGGGTAGGTGTGGGGAGAGGCTGAGATCGGGATGCCCCACTCCCCATCCCCTCTCCCAATCCACCGTAGAGACAAGGGGAGGTGGGAGAGAGCGGAGACCCACAGACATGAAGAGCCCAAAGCAGACTAAGAGCTCCTACCACGTGGTGTGCAAGTATGTGCCTTATAACCTGCTGCGGGGATGCTGGGGGCGGGAAGCACTCTGAGGTCCTGTCCAGCTAATGTGCTGAAGCAGGTGGGTGCCGGGAAGAACTGCACACTGGAGCCAGACACAGAGGTTGAACTTCCCAGGGAAGCCTCGTGCTGGCCATGTGACCTTGGCTATGTCACCCACCCTCCTGGAGTCACTTTCCACGCACACTACCTGGAGACAATCGTGCCTACTGAGATGAGTGTGGAGGCGGTCCAAGGACAGCATGGATGGGATGTTCCTGGTGCACAGCAGAGCCCTGAGCATTGGATACTCCTTCTCCTCTCATCCACCCCAATCTCACAGGGCTCCCAATAATCAGGCCTCTGCCCCTCTGCCAGGCCCTGTTGATGCTCCATGAAGGCCTGAGTCCGGGACATTAGTAGGAGGGAGGAGAGCTGAGGAAGGGAAGGTGTCCAGCTGCCACTGCTTGGCCCACCCAGGTTCTACCACACACAGGGAGTCCCCACCCCCAGGGAGCAGAGAAGGAAGAGGGAGGCAGGGCTCTAGAGCCAGAGCAGCCAACACAAAGTAGCCTTGCGGGGAGGTGGGAGAGGGAGGAGTGTTAGCTGGGAATGCTGGCAGTTTGGCTCCTTGATGGTGAAGAGCTTGAAACCCACTGTCTCAGAGGCTGGGGGTCTGTAGTCTCTCAGGTACTCCTTTCTGGAGGTAGAGCCAGGCAGCCTGATTTGGGCACTTGGATGCCTCTGGTGTGCTCAGCTCAGCCAGAGGCCTAGGGAAGGTGCCCTCACCTCAGCCTGGCCTTGGAAAAGCAGTCAGGTCACTCTCCATAACCCTCCAAGGGCACATAGCGAGTAGGCCTGGGCCCATCGCATGGGCTTTGGGCAGCAGACAGGCTCCTCTCCCCAGTTCTAAAATAACCCCTATTAGTTCTGTCACTGGTTTCCTTCTTCCAGAGGAAAGGGAATCCTGAAAGTTCTTATCAGCTACACGGTGGGCTGGGGCTCTCCTCCAGGGTTCCTCTCTGCACCCCTTTATTTTATCTTGTGCAGCCTTGGTCTGTCTCACTGTGGCCTGTTTTGCAGAGGCACAGAGAGGCATCACAGCTGCGCAGGGTCACACAGAAAGTCAGTGCTGAAGCCTGGAGCCTGGGCCTCCTGCCTTTCACTCAGCCCCAGGAGGAGGTGGGGGAGATTATCCTGTCATGATTGGTGCTCAGCACCCGGTTGTGACAGCCGCTGTGCTATGTTGTTCCCGGGAGCTCTCTTGCCACATGAGGACTCCCAGCCATTGGCACATGCCCGTTTGGCAACAGGTACTTGCCATGATAGCCAGGTAGCCTGCCCAGAGAGGGAGGGAGGACTATTCAAGGGACAACTCCTGGGACAGGGTGCTCACACAGCCCTAAGGACATCTTTTGCCTAGGATCGCACAGTCTGTCTGGTTTCAAAGTCTGTGCCAAACTGAATGGGGGAGTATGAAAAGGTGCGGTGGTTGGCCCCCCGCTGCTACAAAGAACTGGGCAGGTGCTTGCTTTTGGGGGAGGGCTGGTCAGGTCAGGCCACAGCCCCTCCTGGCTCTCAGAGATCAGCATCGGCCCCTCCCTGATCCCTCAATGGTCTGTGCTTTTTCCTATCTCTCTGGCTGACTTTCCTTCTCTCAAAGGGTCAGGGGTAAGAAAGGTGGACCTGACTAGGCCCCCTGGATGGTGCTGGGGGCTGAGAAGGAATGGAGCACATATGGCTGCCTGGGCTGAACCAGGTGGAAGAGCAGGGCCCTGGGGGCAGGACTGGGGGTTGTGGCAACCCTCCGAGACAAGGAAGGCCCTCTCTCCCCCTGCCTGGGTCAGACCTCCGTAAGAACTGCTGGGGCATCAGTAGTCAGGCTGCACTGACAGAGAGGCTTGTGGGCGTGTGGAAGATGGCCCAGATAGGGAGGGAGGCCCAGGAGCTTTTGCAGGGCCTCTTTTGGCTCTGTGGGCCTAGACCCCTCCCTGCCATTCTTGGGGCACCACCCCACTAGTCAGCACAGGGGTCAGGGAGAAGGAGGCATGGAATGTGGCTTATTTACCCCAAGCCTCCACTGGTTGGTGTTTACGCCTAGAGAGGAGCCACAGCTGTGGCCCAGAGACAGCAAGCCAAGGGAAGAATCTTAGGTAGGGAAGCAGAAAACCAGGGCACCCTTCCTAAGAGTCTTGTGCCATCCCAGGCAGGATGCTTGGGCTTTCTGCCCTCCTACCTCATCTCCCTCTAGTATGGGATGGGGGCAGGGGAAGGGCCAAAAAACCCCAGAATTGCCTTCTGGAGGGCGGGCCCCTTGTAGTGCAGGCTTCCCCCACTAGGTGACTGTTCCAGGAGCCCATCTGGATCAGTGCACCAGCTGGTGGTGTTGTGAGAGGCTTGGGTGAATTTCTTTGGACGCCTCTTCCAACATGTTTGCCCATTTCGTGGTGGGTGATTTACAAGCGCAGCTGCCCACGTGTCACTGACTGTTCAGCAGTTTCTGACAAAACTGGCCTGACCACCGTGCCCCACCCTCCCTATTCACCGGATCTCTCCCCGGGTGACTTGTTTTTTCCCAGATGAAAAAAGTCCTCAAAGGGAAACGTTTTGCCAGTGTGGACGAGGGGAAACAAAAAACAGTACAAGCACTAAAAGGCATCAATATTGATGTGTTCAAAAACTGTTTTGAGCAATGGGAGAAATGTCTCCACAGGTGTCTTGCATCAAAAGGAGAGTCTTTTGAAGGTGACTGAAGTTTAAACATGTCAGAATAAATACACAATTTTTATAAGTAAATTCTGGTTTGGGGGTCCCCGCACATACCTACAAACAGGAAAAAGGATGGGTGTAATGAGTGAGAAAACCTTCCGGGATCTGGGCCCCTCTGGGGCTCTGGGCCCACTTGGACAAGTCCCTTTTCTGCTCCAAAGGGTTGTGAGGATTAAGTGAAACAACCCCTTCGGGCCCCTGTGCACAAGGACCGGCACCTGGTCAGCCCTCAGGAGAGTGACCACTGTGGTACAGACTAGCTGGTGAGGAAGTGTCTGCTTTGTGTGTGTATACCGTTTGTTGACTTAGTGGGTTTTTAAAAAAATATAATTTCATTGTGTGGAAGATCCTTTCAGTGTCACTATCAAACATAGGGTGTCATCTCCAAGGTGTGTGATGGGTAGGCTTTCTGAGCAGGACTTTTCTGCAACTCCCTCATTCTCCAAGACCTCTGACCACAGTCAGCAAACCCAAGCCCCAATTCAGGGCTTCCTGGCTGTGCTGGGGAAGAGCAGCACCTGTGGTCTATACCTGGGCTGTGCCATCCCTCTCTCCCTGTCTCTGCCCAGGTTGTCCTAGAAGCTCACCCCCCACAACTGGTAGACCAGAGCCTAGGGGTAGGTGGTTGAGGAGATACCCTGGTTCCAGGTAGAACTGAGTAGCTACCTGCTTCTTCTGTGCCCCCCACCTGCCTAAGGCATTTCTGTTACCTGGGAAACAAGGTTGGACTTGGTGGAAGGGTGAGTGCCATCAGAAGGGCAAGAGAGAACCAGCACATGTGCCCAAGGTGACAGGAAATGGGCCCCAGAGCCAGGCTGAGCCAGGGGCAGCCAAGCCCTGGCTGACTTCTTGCTGGCCATTCCTAAACCTAATGAACATATTGCTGGCTAGCTCCCTCAATCTCTCCAGCAACATGTGCCGAAGGGGCTGTTGTAACCATTTCACAGATTAAAAAACCCCTAAAGCTCAGAAAGTGGAGGTGACTTGCCCTGGTAAAGCCAGGAACAACAGCCAGGTCCAGCCCTGGTTAGTCGCAGAGGTTTAGGGTTGGACGGGGGACCTCTCTTCACTGAACAGATGATGTGGTTCAGGCCAGTAGCCCATGGTGGAGAGACCTGGAAGGCCCCAGACAGTAGGAGGCCCCCACGCTCTTGAACCAAAACATGAGCATGTACACTCAGACTCAGTGTTAACATCACCTGCTGGGGCGTGAAAACAAACCATAAATACCTCCACTGTCATGATGGCTCATCTGGCAAGTGGGGAGAGGGATCTGGCGTGCCCCCGGAAATTTCCTAGTGACTCAAGAGACTCACGGACCCCTCTGCACACCCAGACACTCAGCCTCCCATACACACACGCCCCAGGGCTGGCCTGACCAGGAGACTTGATCCTCCCCCAAAGACAGCAGGGTCAAGAAGATGACCCAGTCACTCCCTAAATGAGGGGCTGAGGCATTTGGGAGGAGGCAGCCCTGGCCAGCCAGCTTGCAAAGACTTCAAACATCACAGCTCAGGGGTCAGGAACATGGGGTCAGGGAGGGCACCCAGGGCACACAATGGGGCCAGGAGAATGGAGCAAAATGGAGGGCTGACCTTGAGGCCTGCTCCTCTTCACCGTCTCTCTCCACCTCTCATCTCGCCCACTCAGGAGGCAGAAGGGTGGGTCTCACTACCACTCATTCTCCCAGTGCCCAGCTCTCCCTTCATTCCAGAACTTGGCTGGGCCATTTTCATATTAATTCATGTGTTGGGGGAGGGGGTGCCTGCTAAGGTAAAGCCAGCAGCATCTGAAGTGTGGGACGTGTCATGAACAAAGGTCGGCCTGCTCTGGTGGCCCTCCCGTCCCTAGGCAGGTTGGTCCCCAACACCACAGGCCCTTAGTTGCAGGCCTGCCCTCACTCTGTACCCACACCTGTCTTACTGGTCCCCCTAAAGAGCTGGCTCCAGACCCACTTTAGAAAGGCTGGTGGGTTTCCTTAAGCCCCAATTAGTGCTGAACGGAAGAATAAAGAGAAGCAGTCAAAGACCTTGCTGATACAGACTTCCAGCCAAGATGGAGGCACAGGTAGGTAGGTTTTGCTTCCTCGCACAACAAAAAGAAGGAAAACAACAAATTTAAATTAAAAAAAAAAAACAACAGAACCACCAGGAAATCAAACTGTATGGAAGTCCGACAACCAAGGAGCTAAAGAAGGAACATTCATCCAGACTGGTAGGAGGGGTGGAGATGGGCAGCCGGGGTGGAGAGGACTCGCAGCAAGGTGGCAGGCTGGGTGGGCAGGGCAGTGGCTGGCAGACAGGGCAGTCCCACATTTGTGTGCAGATAAGCCAGAGAAACAAATGGGGAGTGAGACAGACCACGCAACCCAGGGTTCCAGTGCGGGGAAATAAAGCCTTAAAACCTCCAGCTGAAAAAACCTGTGGGGGTTGCGGCAGAGGGAAGAACTCCCAGTGTGACAGGAGAGTTCACTGGAGAGACCACAGGGTCTCTAGAATGTACTCAAACCTACTCACCCAAGAATCAGCACCAGGAGGGCCCAATTTGCTTGTGGGTAGCGGAGGGAAGTGACTGAAAGCCCGGGAGAGCTGAGCAAGCCGCATTGTTCCCTCTCTGACCCCCATAGACAGTGCCACAGTGCAGTGAAGTGGGTTGCTCCCCCCTGGTGAATACCTAAGGCTCCGCCCCTTACTATGTAACAGGTGTGCTGAGACAAAGAACTATATGGCCCAAATGAAAGAACAGATCAAAACTCCAGAAAAAGAACTAAGTGATGAGGAGTTAGCCAACCTATGAGATGCAGAGTTCAAATCACTGGTAATCAGGATGCTCATAGAAATGATTGAGTATGGATGCAAAATAGAGTAAGAAGTGAGACTGATACAGACTGATCTTTTCAGTCTTTATTTCACTTTACAAAATGAAATAAAGAAAAATATTCAGGGAACCAACAGTAAAGGGAAGGAAACTGGGACTCGAATCAATGATGTAAGCCAGAAGGAAGAAAGAAACATTCAACCAAAAGAGAATGAAGAAACAAGAATTCAAAAAAAATGAGGAGAGACTTAGGAACCTCGAGGACAATTTTAAACATTCCAACATCCGAATCAGAGGGGTACCAGAAGGAGAAGAGGAATGTACATGAACTAAGGGAGCAGAATTTTGGTGGGAGGGAGAGTGCAGGGCAAAAGTGGGTAAAGAGGAGGAAAAAAGTGAGACCATTGTAATAGTATGATCAACAAAATATACTTTAAAAAAAGACCTTGCTAATATAATTCTCCCTTTGTCGTGGACATTAGCCAGCCTTACTCAGTTGTGGAGGAGAAGACAGCCCAGGAGCATAAGATCCAAAATGGTCCTTCTTTGCCAGGGGGCTAGGAGGCCCTAGAAGAGACTCAGCCTGGTTGCCATTTCACAGTGAGCCCAGTGAATGTGCGAGTATATGAGCAGGCCTCAGTTTCCCCATCTACAAACTGGGACAACACTGACTATACTGCCTGCTTTATGCAGGGCCTAGCAGCATGTAAAGGGTGGTGAAAGGTCTTCTGCATGAAGCCTGGTGGGGATATGAGAGAGGCAGACACACCTACGGCCCCCATAGTCAGTAAAGGTGCTGACTGTTCCTCCCTGTGCTTGTGCTGCTTGTCAGGGCAATGTGGCCCCACCCAAACACAGCCCCCATACCACCATACACCAGCCTACAGGAGAACCTGGCATGCACACGGAGGCACCCCCACCATGGTCACACATGGGGCACACTGGTTCTGTCCCATAAGAAGTCCTGCTTTCTAGCTCCTGCTGTCATGGCAACCTAGAAAGCTGATTGTGGCGGGGATGGGAATGGAGAGGGGTGAGGGGACTGGGCTATAGTTTATAGTTCATAGAGAGAGCCAAGCTCTCCTTCCCTTCTCTTTGTGCCCCCAAATATAGGTCAAAATTTATGAGCAGGAGAAACATGACAGGAACCTGGGATTTCTCCATTTCCGGGAAGGCCTGAGCAAAAGCTAGCTGGCCATCCCTCCTAGGAGCAGCCGTGGCAAAGTATAAACTCACATTCAGGGTGAATTGGGAGGGCCAGCCCCAGGCTGAGTCTTTGTGATATTCTCTGGATCCCATTCTCACGGCCTGAAATTCCAGCATGAGAGATTTCCTCCACTAGGCCTCTGAGGCACCTCTGTCCCCATAAGTCACTGGGCTGGGGTTAGCAGACAGACAGGGGGCATGTGCTACTTTGAACTGGGCCCAGGACTAGGAAAGGCCTTGCCACAGACCCTAGGGAAAAATTAAAATGTCTACGTCTTGCTGAGCGTTTGCTCCAAGCCAGGCACTAGGACCTCTTATAATCCAGGTGATAACTTGTTTCACATTCTGAACAACTAGATGAGGAAGGCTCTGTTAGCACCCTCATTTTGCAGGGGACAAAACAGAGAAGCACAGTAGCTTACCCAAGGTCACAGAGAAGTAAGTGACAAAGCTGGGACCAGCAGGTACACTCTAGCTGAAGAGCACAGGGGTGTGGGGAGGGCCCTAGGCTGGGTGGCTTTGTGGTCTGGGACTTAGAACTCATTGCTCTAACCACCTGATTGCAGGCACTGATTCGGAAGCAGGGAGGGCAGTTTCCCAAGTGGCCACCCTAGTGGGAGTCTAGAGATGGGTGGGTGACCTGCTGAGAACCCAAGGACCCCAGAGGCTCTCAGCCTGGCTCTTCTATGATCCCTGGAATGTCCTGCTCCTGACAGAAGGTACTAGGAAGCCAGAGATGAAATGGCCCTGGTCCACCTGCCAGAGCACAGGCCAGGGGAGAGGCAGGCCCAGCTCACAGGAGGGTCTGACACCTGGTCAGTAGTGATCAGAGCAGAAAGGGAAGAGAGATGAGCCCCAGGGGTTGGGAGGGCATCCTAAGGGCCGCCCTGGAGGAGGCAGTCTTGCAGGAATGGCAAGATGCTGCCGTGCAGAAAGGGGAACAGACATTCTAGGAGGTCGGTGCAATGGTGCAGAGGTTGGACAGTGGGTCTATACAAAGCCCATGAGTGGCCACAATTGCCCATTGTGGGGACAGAGTCACAATATGGTCAGAGATCAAGCAGAAGCCTGGAAATCCCTCTCCAAGGTCTCCCTCCACAGCTGAGATGCCACCATTTTTAAAAGAACAAGGGCCCAAGGGCCTCCCTGATGTTGAGCAGAAGGATACACAGGTACAATGGCAACTTAATGATCACAGATGGTGCTGCCTTTGAGCCCAGGCTCCAGCGGGCATGCAGTGGCTGCTGGCTCAGAGCAGGTGCTGCTCAAGGACAGCCGTGTTGAACACTGTTCCAGGCATCGGGAAAGGCCCTGACAAACCACTGGACCACTTTCTGCTGCCCTGCCCCATGCCCCTCTCTTCCCTGTCTACTCTGCCCTTCCCTCCATCCCCTCTCTTCCTTCTTTCCTTGTGTCTTCCTATCCTTGTTCCTTTATCTATTTTCAGCCCTCAGCACTTTTCCTGGAAGAGAACAGCTGGGCTGCTGAAGCCACAGAGGACTACTTTTTGACTACTTTGCAGATTTCCCACCTAGATAAAAACTGAAGCCACCCTTGCTAGCAGATGGACAGATGGACAGTGAGATATTTATTTCCCTGCCTCCTACTTTCCTCCCCTCTCTTGACTCTGTTCTGGGCTATCTAGGAAGACAGGGCAGTGAGATGGTGGTTAAGGGAGTGGGATAGTAAGGGACTTTGGTAGCATTGTAACTCCATGCTACAGAAGAGGAGACTGAGCCCCAAGATCACCCAGACACAACTATAGTTGCATATTAACATTAACCATACTGCTAGCATTTAAGGAGCACTTGCTGCATGCCAAGCACTGGGCCAAACACTTCAAATGCAACGAACCTATAGGCAGATGCATTACTGGCCCCATTTCACAGAGAGGAAAACTGAGGCTTGAAAAGGGGGCAGCCACTGGCCTAAGGCCATACAACTGATCAGGAAGAGCTGAATGCCCAGGCAACCATGCACATGGCCGCTCTAGCAGCAGCACCACCCCCAGCTCTCTGTAAAGCAGGAGAACCAAGATTGAAACCCATGTCTGTCTACATTCTCATTCTGAGACTGATGATTGTAGTTCTGACACAGGACGACCTGCCCCGAACCTGACTCTGAGGCAGGCAGGTGCAGAGTTCCAGCAAGTCTGGCTCAGCTCTGACCTGCCCTCTTTGGGCCTCAGAGGCCCTGCTAAGAAAGAGAAAGACTGGACAGGTGAAGCCCTGGGTAGCGACAAATGAAGTGGGGCCAAGCCCCCCAGTCCCTAGGACCATTTTGAGCAGCCCACACCCCCTTCTAAGGGTCACCCTATGCTCACCCCATTCTCCAGAGCCGGAGATTTCAGGTAAGTCCCTGTTCCTCTAGGACCCCCGTCTGCTCCCTGTTATTAGAGGATCCAAGGTGAGGGCAATAGGAACCTAAGCTTAGGCCTCAAACCTGTGCTTACACATGCCAGTGGCCCCAGAAATCCTGCACACACACCCATAGCACCCTTGTAAGGCCAGGAGGATCTCAGCTCTGCATGTGTTATTGTGGCTCTTGAACTGTGTACCTCAAGTCCAAACTTTGGTGAGTGCCTTTAAGACACACCCAAGAAATGAAGCTCGACCCCACACGCTCAGGGAGGTCAGTTGGATGGGATGTGGGTATACTACAGGACAGCCCTTGCATTATCTGCAAACCCGGAGCCCTCCTTGTCTGACAATGTAAAAATGTGTTTTAATAGCAGCACACTGGTTCAGGTCAGTTGAATGTGCCAGGCTAATTTGTGGCCTGTGTAAATGTTCATGAATTCAAAGTGAACGTAGTGGGTGGCGAAGCCTGTGTTCAGTGTTTGGTGAGACAGAGGACTTCGTAAAAAAATATGTCTGGTTGTTGGAAATGCATGTGTGAGGCCAGTGGCAATGCATGTATTTACTACAAATGCAAGGTTTGAGGCATATACCCATGGGAATCTGTGACACAGAGCTGACCATCAGAGATGAGAGAACAAGGACCAAGGGTCACACATGGGAAAGAACGAAGGACTGTGAGTGGGGAGGAGGGCACAGAGGCAACGGGGGGTGGGGATTGTGGCTCAGGGCAGAGAATCTGGTCAGCGGGGGTCCAGAGGTGGATGGAGAAGGGCTCTAGCTGGAGGACAGAAACCAAGGGACCCCTGAGGACAAGTCGGAGATTTGGGCATGCCAGCTGGACCCTCTGCCCAGGCTGGGCTTCCACAGGGTGTCCCTCTGAGGAAGCAGTTCCCAACACTGCTATGACTGAGAGAGTGATGCCCTGCTAGGGGGACAATGGGGAGAAGGAAAGAGTGGGGATCCCTCCACCTCCTCAACTCTGTCATCCCAAGGGCTCAACTATGGAAAAACAGAACTAGAGTCATGAGGCCTTAGTTCCAGCCCCAGCCACAGGAGACACAGTCAGTGCACATAAAATCCTAAGCCTCAGTCTTCTCACATGAAAAGTGGAAGGGGTAGTAATACTACCATGTGGTTCCCCACATGAGAGGGGATGTCAAAGGTCTTTGCAAACTGCAAAATGCTGAGCAATGTGAGGAGGAAGAGGAGTCCTGGTCCCTGGGGCTTTGCTGTCTACTGACAAGCATCAGAGAGGCCAATCTGAGGTCTCTGTGGCAGGTAAGCATGCTCACAGCACGCATGCGCACACTTGTTTTTAAGACCCAAAGCTCTCAGAGACTCTGCTGTGAAGGTTTGTCTTGAGAAAGAAGAGGACATGAGCAATATATATATATTTTTTTTAAGATTACCCTGAAATATCATATATATATGAGATTTATATATATGAACTATATATATATAGTTCAAAAGAAGTGGGGAGGCTTAAGTGGTGCCCGATGGGACACAGAATAAAACTGCCTTTCCTGTTATTTTTCAATTGTCTCCAAGCAGGGTAAAAATAGGCAGAGGGTCGCCATAGCAACCCTGGCCATCCAGTAGGGGGCAAACTGGGCAGAGCCGGGTGAGTCACCCAGCAGGCCCCAGAGGTCAGGGCTGGGTCCAGTCCCGCACCCAGTCCTGGGCATCCAGTCCTCCATTCTGGAAGCCACCACAATGGGAGGAGGCTCGACCTCAGTCACCCTGGTGGGCCCAGGCTAGGCTGGGGACTGGAAGCCACATCTAAGGATGGAGAAGTCTCGAGACTGGGATGGGGTGAGGTAGCGATGAAAGGGCAGTCCTGCAGGGTCGTCACAGGTGGGGAGGCCATGAACGGCCAGCACAAGATTGGGGGATGGGGTAGGCGGTGGGAGGGCACAGGTGCTGCATGGGTGGGGGCACGCTGGTGGCTCTCCTAAGCCAACCCTGAGCCTGTGCTAACACAGGGCAAGTAGACATTTTAGAGGCTGAGTCAAAGGCAGAGGTCAGGCAAGACAGGGATGCAAACAAGAAAAAACCTAATTGGAAAAGAGTAGCCAATGCAGGTTGATGTCTCTGGGTATGTAGAGAGGCCACTGTTGATGGAAAACTGAATTGGGTGAACTGGGGAGAAGAGAGACTCCTCCATTTGTGGGGAGGGAGCTAGAAGCTCACTGCCTCCCTCATTGCCTATCCCTCGTGCCTAATAGTCAAGAAGCATTTTTTTTTAAGTAAATGATGAACAGCGTTCAGAAAGCTACAGGGACACTTGAGAACTGTAGCTGACACCTTCTTTCTGGTAACTTGTAGGGTATATAAAAAGGGCAAAGTAGCTGAAGAAGCCAGTGCTACCTAAACTTGCTAAAGAGACAGTGGCTGGCCTGCGAAGACAGAGGATTCTTAGCATCGAGTGGCCTAGGGCACACCTAGAGCTTCTGGAAGCCCAATCTGGGTTTAGTTCCTCCTTGAGGCCAATGACAAAAGCTCAAATTTGTATCAAGTGGTGATTGATAACCATCCATTTCTACCAAGAAAGTACCACACTGTTCCTGGGTGTTTAGACTCTTTAAATCATGTTCTGACTCCAAAAGCAATGAAGCGACCCTCACAGTCCCAGAAGTCACACTTTCAAAACAGCTTCACCCAGTGAACTGGTACTTTTGCCAGTCTTATTTCAAGGGAAAGAGGCTCTGTGGGAATTTGGGGTTTGGGGAACTTGGGGTCTCTGGGCTGAAGGCTCAGCAAGGGTGGCCTTGGAAGACACCTCAAACTCGAGACCCAGGAAAGTCACAGAGCAGGAAACCTAGAACGCACCCCCCATCCATGCCAGACGTGGCTCCGCCTGCTCACCAGGGAGATGTCTCCGATGACTCCCGAGAAGTGGGCACAAACACACCACAGAGTCGAACGGCGTGAGCATGTGTCATGCACCCACCGGCTCTGGGCGAATCTTTTGCCTTCCCTGTGAGTCAGGGAATCCGTGGGACAGAGTGCCAGTGACAGGACCTCGTGAGGATCGAATAAGATGGATCCAAAGTGGTCCGTTAACGGCAAAGTGTCAAAAGGAGTTACTATTATTCTTGTTGCACCCAATACACTGGGTATAAGGGGTCCCATCCCATAGTCCCAGGGGACTCAGAAGCCTCCCTGGCCTCCCAGCAGCATCCCTGCTCTGCACGATAAAGTGTTGGCTGACAGCTCTTCCGTCTTCCTGAAAAACCCCAACATCTTTTGCCTATGGCTACGGCTGGGGAGAGGGAGGGAGATTTGTTAGAACATGAAAATTACGCCTCCCCTTGTCAATATATACATCTTCCAGGTGACATCTGTCACTCACTCCCATTCCAGAGGCACGCTGCTTCCAAGTCACTGCTCCTGCTGTTCTCAACCTGCAACCTGCCCCACTTCCTTGCCCAGCTAAGTGGTTTAGAGTCCAACTCAATACCTCCTTCACCAGGGAGCCCTCCTAGATTTCTCCAGCCCAGTGGTGGTCAATGGCAGGGTCAGAGGGGAGAGGCCAGGGTCAATGGCAGCACCAGAAGGGAGAGGACCAGAGGGAAGGGGAGAGGGGAAATTGGGCTCAACCTAGAGTCTGTCTGGTTTGTGCCATGGCTGGTAACCAAAGAGCTTCCCTGAAGGGAGTGTGCCTCCATCACACCACCAGGTCTTTGCTGGTTACCTGCCTGTCTCTCCCTCTGATTGTGAGCTACTTCAGGAGAACGCAGGGTCTGACCAGCCGAGTAAACACAGAGAGGCATAGGGTGGATGGATAAGGTTCTCTCTCCCACTTTAGGGAGGGGGAAATGCTGTTCGGTAAAGAAGCTCTCAGAATCCCAATGTCCGAGATAGGGATGGGAACCGAGGCCAACCCCTTCACCAGGGGAATTGAGGGCCAAAGAGGGAAGGGGACTTATCCAAGGTCACACAGCCTGTGTGGCTGTGAACTCAAGCCTGAATTGCCTTCCCTGCTGCTTTCCCCTCCCCTGCAGCCCCTGGACTCTAGGGCTGACCCGCGGCCTCTAGCCAGAGTGCAGTGCCTTCCTGAGGCACTAGGGAAGGTGCTGAGTGAGAGGCGGGTCCACAGCCTGGTGGGTAACCCAAACCACACTGGGCCCTCTCGGCGTCCAAATGAACATTTGTGGAACAGAATTGAATTTCCTGGTCGATTGCAGGAGATGGAATTTGATCTGGGTTTTACGTTTTCATTGTTAAAAGAGGCACTGGGTGGGCGGAAGCAGGGGTGTGGTGGAGGGGCATGGGTCGGGGCTCAGCCGGGGATCAGGATGCCTGTCTGCTTGTCCTGGCTGTGCTGCCACTGGGCTGTGTGCCCTGGGCACTCCCCTCTTTGTCTCAGACGCAAAGGTCTTCATCTTTAACATGGGGATTGTCCATCAACCCTAACAGCCCACTGGGGGAGAGGGCCAGAAAGGAGAAGGGGGATCGGCTCTCCTAGAAGCTGGGAGTGAAGGAGAAGAGAGCTAATATTTATTAGGTACCTTCTGCGTGCCAGGGCTCCCACTCCCTTCAGCACATGCTATACTTGTAGACAGGTGCCTATGGTCATCAGTTAAGAAATAGTGGCTAAGATCCAGTTTTCTTCCTTTCAGGCACACGGTGAGAAAATGCACTTCCCCTTCCCCTTTGAAGTTGGGCAAGGTCATGTGACTTACTTTGACCAATGAACTGTTAGTTGATACTACCTGTGTCACCTACAGGAAGGAGGGAGCTTTACTAGCCCGTTTGGCCTTGGCCACACCCCTTCCTGCTGCCATGGCATCGTGGGTGCACGTAGTGAGATGAGGGCGGCTCCTTCAGCCTGGGGTCCTCAGTGACAGTGAGGAACAGACCCTCCTCTCCCTTTGCAATCAAGGTAAGAAATGCGGCTGAGCTGTTTTAAATCTCTGATGTTTAAGGTCGTTACTGCAGCAAAACCTACATAGTCTGACTGACAAAGGGCCGCTCCATTCCCTGTTTTCCGAAAAAGAAAATGGAGGCTCAGCGAGGTTCAGGCTGAGACCAGAGTGGGTAATTAGCAAAGTTCAGAGTCAGTCTCACTCCACCTGACTCTTAAGCCAGGGTCGTATCTCCGGGCTGGCTGGGTATGTTCCCACTGCAGCCGGTGGGAATTGAAGCCTGGTGCTCAGCATCTGTTTCTCCCTCTTCACCACTCTTTGCTGAACACAGTGCTCCTGCAACCTACCACAGTGGCCCATTGGACAGGACGGACGGGGGCCTTCAGTCTGTGTGAGCTAGAGTCAGAGGAGAGAGGTCTGGAGGGGTCATGAAACAGAGTCCCAGGGCTAGGCGGGCCAGTGTTCTAGTCCTGTCTCTGTTCCTCTAGCTGGATGACCCTGGGAAAGTCACTCTCCTCTGCGGCTCAGTCTTCTCAGGTGTCGAGTGGGAATGATACCACTTCCCTAATTATTGTAAGAGTGAAATGAGATGTGAAGATCTTGGCACAGAGGTCCTGACACATGGGCTCCGTTATTACTGGAGGCAACAACCAGAATGCAATAACCTCACTCTCCATCCCTGCCCTCCCCACCTGCTCAGAGGGAATAAGGCCAGACTTCCCTCCTCTGCTCTCCAGACACTTGCTAAAGGCAGCTTGCTTCATTGTCCCTGGGGCCCTTCTCAGCCCCAGAGGAGGGAAGGAAGGAATCCGAAACCCCACTTATAGCGGGCAAACGGCAATCCAGAGAGCAGGGCTTTCCCAGGACCACCAGCAGTGCTGGTGAAGCTGGTGCTACACCTTGCTTGGTGGCCCTGTTTCCCAAGGGTCTGGAAGGATTTCCCAAGAAGGTTGCCCCAAACATGACAGGCGAGGCCTCAGAACGAGGAGCTGGGGGAGAGCCAGGGACTCAGTGGAGGTGG
Organism: Sturnira hondurensis; assembly: GCF_014824575.4. Taxonomy (NCBI): domain Eukaryota; kingdom Metazoa; phylum Chordata; class Mammalia; order Chiroptera; family Phyllostomidae; genus Sturnira; species Sturnira hondurensis. Next base: position 1,263,356 of record NW_028077960.1, read on the forward strand.
CAGCTCTTTAGCGCCACCCACGTGGTGTGGCCCTGGTCCTGCCCCCACACCCAACTCCCTAGTTGTCACCACTGCCTTCTTCCTGCCATCACACGCTTCCTCCCGGTCAGAGAGCTCCTCCCTACAGTGCTGCTTACCCAGAGCGTGGCTGTGCTGGGTCGCGCTACACCGTTGTTCTGGCGGGTACCCTTGCAGGAGCAGAACCACATAAACGCACACCTCTGTCCCCAGCTAACGCTAGGGACCATGTCCTGTAGATCATACCAGTGGCAACTGCTCTAGTCACCCCACTGTGGGCACACGGCAGGAACCCTGCACACGAGGTGCTATCAACCCCGTTTACAGAAAGAGGGAACTGGGATTCAAGGGGGTTCACTTGCCAGAGTTGCCAGGGACGGAGCTAGATTCACACCAGGCCTGCCCACCCCCAAAAGCCTGTGTTCTCAGCATATCCACCCCCCACACCCTCTCCAGATGGATGGGTGAAAACAGTCTTTTCCTTTCCTCTCCCCACATCCTCCCAAGCTCACCTCCCACCTCCTGCCTCTGTACTGTTCCTTCTTCTCCCTCAAGGCAGCCTTCCACACCTGACCTTTCAAGTGGGGGTCGGCTGCCAAGCCACGGAAGGGCTCTGTGATGCACTCAGGTTAGAATGGGTGCCTGCCACCGACTGAGGCCCTAGGAACAGGACCCAAGTCTTTTGCTCTCTCCTCCCCAGTGTCACTGTCCACAGGGTGGACACTCAGGGGAGAGGGATAAGAATAAGGAGCTCAAAAGGGACCAAAGAGTTGACTTGGAAGCTCAGGCAGGGCACAGGGCTGCACGTTTTAAGGAGAATGTTTACCCAAGTCCTGGGCAAGGGGTGAGGGGGAAAACCAGGCTCCACTTTGGCCCCAGGCTAGGCTTGGGGGAACACAGGCCCCTGATCAAACCTCAACAGCCCCGGAGAGCGCCCACTGCTCCTGCTGCTCCCTGTCTTGCTCTCTCTCCCTTAGTGCCTTTTTCCACCCCCTCTCCCTGCCCTTTTTCCTTTCCTAAAAAACACAAGAGAAATGGGATTCAGAAGCCTACACCGCCTGCGAAGTATGGTTCAGCCTCCCCAAAAGAGGAAATGCCAGCATTCGGGTTCTCATGGCAACCCAGCCCCCACCCCCCACAGCCGCCCTGCACCCATATGGTGAGATTCGCATGGCACTGACTCAGCTGCGCCTGGAGTCCTAGGCCCAGGCTGCAACAGGTGATCTTGGTTTATTTGGCTGCGCTGGCCAGGGCTCAACCCTCCTAAGCAAATGAGACCACCTCCTACAAGGATTCTCGGGCGAGGGGGTGGCGGGCAGTGCTGTTTTAAGACCTACCCAAGGTGTAAGAAGGTGTGGGCACATGCATGCATCGCCTCAGCCCTGAGTAGGAAACTTTCTGTGATCGGCAGTAATCTGCTACAGCTTTGAACTGCTTTCAGCTCTTCAAGGCAGAACAGAGTGAGCTAGTCAAATGGGGGAGAGGGGTTCCTTCCACCTACTCCTTCCCTCTGCCTTTGACCCCCAAGGCATGACCTGGACGTGAGGGGTTCTGCTGGGTGCGGAGGGATGCAGGGAACAGGACGGAGCTGGGGCTGGTTTCTCTGCCCCTGGCGGTGGAGCGCCAGCTACCTGCCCCCACCCCACACCGCACCATAGCGCTGGTGCCCAACAGCCCCCATCTACGAGTTGTGGAATGAGGAGGAATCCAGGCTTGGGCCCTTGCCACGGCTGAGCTGCCCTGACACTGCCTTTTACACCCCTACCTGCTCCCTAAGCCCAGGGCAGCTCCTACCAGCCTGCTGTGTGGACTCCTGGTTTCCAGGCCAGCTGGCATGTCCAAAACTAATGAAATGGAAGCTGGTGCCAGGCAGGCCTGCGGACAGCAGGCTGGGGGCTGAGAAGCAAATCTCCTGGGTCCTGGCACCACCCTACTGCTCTCTCTGGCCTCACAGGCCTGATAGGCACAGCAGAGCAGTGGGGTACATCTGGGTGCCCATCCTGCTTGTCTCCTCCTCATCCCAGCTGACCCTGGAGCAGCTGCCCTAGGTCACCAAAGAGCTACCCATGGTAGGATAGGCAGAGTGGGGGCTGGGTGGGGGATGGTGGTAACCCAAGCCCTAAACCTGAGGGGAATGGAGCTTAGGACACATTTAGCCTGGCTTCATAAATGTGGCTCTTTCTGTCACCTTGGGGTCATTCTCCCTGGATGCTCTGACCCCAGGCTTCCCTATTTGATACCTCTCCCCAGACAATTCTATGAGTATCAGAGTCAGGAAACTCCGAAGGGATGAGCCTTACCCTTTAGGAACAGAGAGAGTCAGGAACTGCACAAGGTCACACAGCAAGTCTGGGGTCAAGCTAGGCCCAGAAACAGGCCTCTGCCTCCCTGCCCACAGTCCTCTGAGCCTTGAGCTGTTTCCTCTGATTCTTTCTCCCCTTCAGCTGACTGCAAGAAAGAAAGGATGGGTGGGAAGAAGGAAGGATGGATGGACGGACGGACGGACGGACGGATGGATATAGTCAGCAGTGGCGGGGAGCAGGGATTCAGGAACAGATGGGCTTTGAGGTTCCTCTGCAGAGGCCTGGGGGAGGGGAGGGGACCCAGAGAAACTGGAACTGTTACAAAGTTGCGAGTTAAAACATTCTTCACACTCCCACCTCCTTTACTGTTCTGATGCACCAAGACGTGACAAAAATGTGTCAGATTTTTAAAAAACCACACACATACACAAATGCCAGTCCCCATCTCCACCGCCTGCCCAAGACTGGGCCATCTGTTTCCCAGGGGTGAGAGGCGAGTGGGGCTTGGCAGTCGGTGCCATCACTTTGGATACCCCCTCACCAGGTCTGGTCCAGGAACAGCCTTCAGGTGGTGGACCTAGGGAGGGGAGGGCTGTGGCAGTGCTGTCCCCTGGCTGTGCTGCCCCTCCTCTCCAACTTGCTGCATTGAGGGTACTGGGGCTGACAGGGCCCTCCCTGGACATCCAGAGCACACCTCGTGGTACAGATGAGAAACTGAGGCCAGAGACGAGAGGCTGGCACAGGTCTGAGTTGCTGCCCCTCATTCACTCATTCAACGAACACTGACTGAGCAGGTTTCAGCAACAGCACTGCTCTGGGCATGAGCGATTCAGAGCTGAATAGACAGCATGCAGGAGACAGCCAATCAACAAGAATAAACACATGGAAAAGCTGGTCTTCCAATGGAAAATGGTGAGAGGACTAGGAAACACACAGGCCTTGCTACAGGGGCTGTGGGGAGGTCAGGCTGACCAATCACCACGATGCATCTGGGACTGTCCTGGTTTTAGCACTCAAAGTTCTGTGCCCTGGAAATGCCTTGGTCTTTAAGTTGGGTACATTTTTGCTGAGTTCTAAACATGGAGACCGAGGGTCTAGGACCCTGAGAGAGTAGGGTGGGCTCTGAGGGGAGGAGGATGAGATATCATCACATAGGGCCTGGGGAGTCCTGAAAGGGAGTGGGGATTTTATTTGGTCACAAAATCAAATTTTATTGTGGTCGTTGGGCCAAATTAGGGAGTGCAAGGGTTACGGCCAGTAGAGAATTTGGAAAATTCATCAAGGCTAGAGGCCTGGGGCAGGGCAGTGGCTCAGGTGCCTGTCGAAGGTGCAAGGACTAGGCCTTGCCAGGCCTCCAAAGCTTCCCCAGGGAGTGGGGACTTCAGCCCAAGGCCATCGAGGAGCCACCGAAGGGTGTAAGCTGTGGCTTGGTGTGGCCAGATCTATAAGTAAGAAACCCTAAAGCCCCCAGTTTGTCACGCCCCCAGTTGGGCCCTTTTTCCATTTCCAGAATGTCATCCACCACTGTGCTCACCCCCAAATTGGGAATATCTGGTTGTTCTGCAGGGCCCAGTGCAAAGGCCACCTCCTCTGAAAAGTCTCCCCTGATTTGCTCCTGAAAGCAGCTACAATCATGCCCTACCCTGGACTCTTCCACTCTGAGGACTCCCAAGCATGCGTCCCATAGGAGCCCTCATCACAGGGGCCACCCTGACAGCTCCCAAACTTTGTCACACTGGATCCTCAGGGCCCTCTGATTAGATCCACATCCCAGGTGCGGACATGGAGGCTCAGAGACGGGAGCTGGTTTGCTTGAGACCACACAGCAACTGGTGGTTGAGGCAGTTCAGAACTGTGTTACTTCTCAGTTAGAGTTCCTAGGGCCCTGCTGGGGGAAGAAATAAGGAGTGGCCAGCTCTCTTCCCACAAGGGATGGGTGAGTGGTCATTACCAGGGTAGGCTGGACGAAATGGATTGTGAATGTGGTAGCCGGCTATACGGGAAAAGCTGCCCATGGCTGGGAGGTTTATAATGGAAGTCTCCCAGATCAATTACTGAGTTATCGGGCAGCCTGACCATGAGGGCTAGCAGGTTAGGAGAGGCTGGGGTGGGTGGGTGAGACGGCCTAGGAGCAGCTGCTAAGCTTCTTCCAGCAGAGGGTGCCAGGGGCAACCAGGAGACTGCCTGTGGGAGGGGGAAAGGGGTGGGGTCTGAAAATCCACCATCATTTCACATTTGACGGCTTAAAGTGGTGAGAATCCCTGTTAGAGAGCAAGAAGCTATTCCTCCCCCCTCACTTCAGGAGTTCATCAGGCCATCCTTCTGGACAGGAGGGTTTGGCACAGTTATTTTTTTTCTCGAGCTTCGGTCTCCCCACCTGCAGAATGGGGATCCTCTTCCCAGATCCACCTACCTTAAAGGGTTCATCTGAGACTCACATTAAGTCAAACTCATAGACAGGCTCTGAGGCATGTCCAGCCTGGGGTAGAGTCAGGGGTGTACCAGAGGGCCAGGTAGCTGCTCATCCACAGGAGATGTGGACAGGTTCAGAGACTGCGGGGGACGCTGGTTTTGACTCCTTAGGGGGCCTGCGTGATAACCCCTGCACGATAACCCCTGTACCAACGGCCGACCTTCCTTCCTTCCTCCCTCCCTTCCTTTTTTATTTATTTATGTTTAGAGAGAGAGGAGGGGAGGGAGAGAGAGAGAGGGAATGGAGGGAGAAAGAGAGGGTAAGAAATATTGATGTGAGAGAGAAACATCAATTGGTTGCCTCTTGTATGTGCCCTGACCAGGAACTGAGCCCGCAACACAGGCATGTGCCTTGACCAGAAATTGAACTGGCGAGTTTCACTTTGTAAGCCAACACCCACCCAACCAACTGAACCACACTGGTCAGGACAGTAACAGACTCCCAAGGGGTCCTCTGAGATCCTAGGGAGAGGCTGCCTAGCCTGGAGCAGCACCTTCCCAGGTATCTTGTGGTAGAACTGTGAGCACCTAGGGAGAAGCAGAGCCTCCCTTGCCCTCCCCAGGTGACCTCCAGCAAACCTGACACGGTTTGTGGTGCAAGCACCTTGACTCTCTTCTCTGTACCAAGTGGGAGCTGGGATGGAGGTTTAGAGGAAGGAGAGCGAGGTTGGACTCCTACTCCCTTATCCTCTTCCCACTCAACATTCTTCCCTTATCTCCCTGACAATTAGAAATTCATTTGGGTTAGTATATTAATTAAATGACTTAATACATGTGCACTGTTAACAGTTCCTGACACATAGTAAAAACTGAGGTAGTAACTATTATTATTATGAATACTGTTGCCATAATGCCCCTCTCTTCTAATCTAAATACCATAGTCAGGATAAGTTGCCACCAATCACTCACACCTTAGTGTGAATTAGTTAAAAACCACATTGCTTTTCTGATCTAAAGTCAGTGTCTCTTAAGATGAAGGTAAATGTGGAGCTTGTGTGAGGGGCAAGACCTGAGCCTCTGATCATGGGGTTTCAGAGTGACACCAGGTCTTCCTAGACTGGATGGAGAAGGTGGAGAGGGAGGGGTGAAAAGCCTTTGAGGGCTTGACAGTCTGCCCTAGTTCTCCACCAAACCAGGTCTTCAGTTGGGGAGCAGGGAAACCCACAGAGGCGGCAATGACCCTTTTCCCTGGAGAAGAGACCTCTTCCGCAGATGGGCAGGAGGGAGGGAGGGATCTGAGCTGTCCCAGAGCCTGACTGCCTGCTCACCACCATGGCGGGCACTGCAGGGAGTGGCTACAGAGGCAGGGACAGGCCCAGGAGGTAAGGGTGGTTATGGGCATAGAATGGAAAATGAAGACCTTCAGATGGGCAAAGGTGAGCTGATTTTCAGATAGGCCCGGGAGGGAAGGCAAGGATGGGTCAGCTGTGACCTCAGGAGCTGGCCATGTCACAGAGGCCAGGCAGTGCCCAAGGCACCAGACCACCCAGAACCAAGAAAACAGAACAGAGGAGAGATGGGACAGGGGGCTTTGGAAGAACAAGATCCCACAAGTTAAAGCATGAAGAACTGTGGCCAGGCTTGCAGGAAAAAATCTTGGCCAGCTCAGGGAACAGGCAGGGAAGTCTGGACACCTCAAGATAAGAATCTGCCTTTCTCTCAAAGGAGCTCGTCCCAGCTCTGCCTCAAGGCAGCAAGCGAAACCTCCTTGCTGAGTGGTCTCCTGTGGGAGACCCTCCTCACCAGGAACGGGTCTGTGTTCCTCATAGTCAGGCACTGTCCCCCCCATCCATATGCCTTGGAAAAGCATCCCTTTAGGCCTCAGTTTGTACATCTATGAAATGGGGATAACAGTGCTTACCTTGCCAGACCATATGAGATTCCAAATGAGACACAGTCTGCTCCCCCACTGAGCCGCCACCTCTGAGGGCAAGTGTGAAATAGGGCCATCTGTTTGCTGGGTGAGCAGTTGGTCACACCCTCGAAACACTCTAGATCCCACATCACTTGGCCCAATGACTTCCCCACCCTCTGTTCCCTCTTTTGTTCTGCCCTTCCCAGAGGAGGCTGAGCAAGCTGAGACAGGGTGGCCATCACCACACACAGCACAGGCCAGCCCTCTGTTCCAGTGGGCTTTAGTTTCCCTGTCTGTACAATGGCTGTGCTGACCCAGAGGATCTCACGGACCCTCCAAAGGCCAGTGGCTCTTGGAAGGAAGAGGTTGTTTCGGGTCCTGCCCCAACCTTCATGGTCCATTCCTGCCCGGGACATGGTCCACAGTGCATCCTGCCCACCTATCCTTCCATCCGAGGATTTTACCTGGCCCTCTGAATAGAGACCAGAGGAGAAGGGGACGTGGTGAGCCACAGCCACCTCTAGCACGACTAGTACCCAGCTGACAGACTAAAGTATACCTTTTCCAGTTCCTTGCCTGTTGGTCAGGGAAGATGCATAAGTAGCGTGTGTGTGCGTGAGATCCTGGCCCTCATTGACCCAAGGCTCCCCTGTGTGCCCTGTCAGGTGAGCGTAGGGGTGACGTGCAGGCAACTCCTACTCTTCCAGCAGAAACCCCAGATGCTCCAGCTCCTGTCCCAGCTCCTGTCTGAGGGGCCCAACTGTGAGGTGGTAGCTTCCTGGCTGAGGCTGCACAGTGACAGAAGAATGTACCAGGCATGGTCCAGATGGAGGGAGGATGGGGCTGGCTGGGAACCTGGAGAACAAGGAGGCATCAAACTCCTTTCCATGGGTTCTGGAGGAGGGGGCCAGATAATGCCACAGGGACCCTGGTCTAAGTGGGAGACCCGGCCCTAGTCTAGGGCCCACCTGAGGAGACCATGACCCTGCCTCACCTCCACCTCTCAAACCCTCTAGCACTCTCCACCCTTTCTCCAAGTCCTCTATCCTTCTCCCAGCCAGGCCTCAAGATCAAGGACCAGCTCCCTTCACCAGTGTTGCCCTGAATGCCCGGACAGTCTCCACTCCATAAGTGGCTGGTCCAGCGCTCTCTCTATGGCCTAAAAAAAATAATCCCTGTAGCCTCTTGTAAGTAGCACAAGTATGTGTATGTGCAAACACATACGCACTTGGCAAGAAGGAACTGACCTCTGGGGGGAAGCAGGGGGTGCCCGGGGCCACCCCTCTACCTCACAGTATTTTTGAGGATCTGTCTCCTCTCCCTATGCACCAAGTCTTGAGGCTAAGACTACCCCAGGGGCATCAGGAAGTCCTTCCAGCTTAAATTGATCTAGCTCAAATCAAACCAATTTCTAACCCTTCACTGAACATTCTTAGGTGGGCAATGAGGACTCCGAGTCATGCTGTGGTGGAAGGAAGGAGAGATTTGCTAGGTCACCTGAGAACTCTGTGCTGAGAGCAGAGTTGAAAAAGTGTCTCCCTGGGTAGAGATAAGGGGAGACTTCCAGTGTCTGAGTGACTTAAACCATGGTACTCCCCCAGTTTTCCCAGCTAAGCAGGAAAGCCTACCACCTCCCTCTGACACCCAGTCCAGTCAATGTCTCCCTGAGCTCACTGGATGTGACAGTCTTCTGCCCTGGAGACTTTGGTCCTGTCTCAGGCATCAGCTTAACCCAGCGGAGTCCCTCCTGCAAGCTCCATCCGGAAATGGCAGCAATACCTGGAGCTTCTCCTCTGCCCTCCTTCTCTCAGAAACCCGGTCCCATTCCTGAGGCATCCTATCCAGACCTCGGCCTCTGCCATATTGCCTAAAATTCTACCACCAGGGGTCCATCCTTTGTGTCTCCATTCTCTTCGAAAGGTTGCTATTACACAGCCCCAGATCCCCAAACCACTCCTTCCCTCATCTCACACCGCAGGGGCTGAAGCTGGAGGGTTCAGATGGAGATGGGGAAGCCTCTGCCACCTCCCATGCAACCAGCAGAGTATGGTTAAAAATGACCTGTGGTTCTAGGGCCTGGCCTGGCATGAGGTCACCCGGACAGGGAGGCCCAAGAAGGGACTGGGTCCCAGCATAGGGCACCTCTGGCAGACTGGAGCAGGACTGAGGGTGGCCTTGGCCTTTAGACCACAGCCCAAGTTTGCAACACTGGGCATCTTCAGGGCAGGTGGGAAGATGCCATGAAGCCCTCTCTGGGAGACTGACCTAGATTTTCTCTCCCTCTCTCTCAGCCACACAAGCACACACATACAGAGAGAGAGAGAGAGAGAGAGACAGAGAGTGTTTCCCCAGCCCTGGCAGGGAGGAGGCTTGCTGAAAGCTCTGGGAAATGAGAGGAATCCTCCCAAACCCCTTGCTGCTGTCACTAATAGCTGCCATACATTCTTGACAACAAGGTGAGCCCTCAGGCCTGACCTTGCTGTCAGAGGCTAAAGCCCCAGGTCTGGCTGTTGAGGGAGAACCCCAGGCCCTGAGTGTTCAGGGCTGACCCCTGACCCCACTCTGCCATTCTGACCTCTTCTTTGTGGGCAGTGTCTCACAGGTCCCACTGGTGCTGCCCTGGGAGGCAGTAAGCTCCCCATACTGGGGCCCATACAAGCATCAGGGGAAGGGCACCTGCCTGCCAGGATCTCATGGCAGGCATTTAGGGATGGGTACGGAGAGGTAAGCCCAGAAAAGAGTTGGATTGCATGTGTAGGCCTGAGCTGTCCATCGGATGCCCACCTCCACCCACGGTGCCTGTCCTTCAGGAGGCCAGGCCTCAGGACTCGGGGGAGGGCCTGTGAAGGGCAGGGCATAGCTGGGCCCAGGTTGGGCAGAGGCAAATCTGGGAGCTTTCTGGCTCAGGTGGGAGGAAAAGGGTGTGTCCTGTGGGGCCACTGGCATGGCCTCCACACGTACGAATACAGAATTGTACTCCCAGGGACACACTCCTTCAGACACAAGGACAAATAGCTGGACACACATGACATGCACACAGACCTTAAGTATAAAGAGAAGCAGGCCTGGGCACACATGAGCATGAACTGATACACACAGATGGGCATGATGTGTGTACGCTTGGCTCCCTCATGGACTGCTCTGGGCCCCAGGAGCCATGTGAACTTTTATCCAGAGATCAGCCACTAGGAGCTGCAGTGAAGTCCTGGAAAACCTTCTGGCACTGACACTCTGCAGGGAAGGCTCCTCTGCCAGCATTCCAGGCCCCTGTGTGACCTCTGCCCTCCTGCACTACCTCCTCTCCTGCCAGGCCTTCTCTGCACCATGCAGGGTGTCTGCCCTGGCCCTGCCTTGGACCCTGACAGCCAGGGACCTTGTCTTTGTGGAGGACCCCAACATCCCATTGAAGGGCAGGAGCAACCTAGCTTGTGTGTGATCCTGGGCAGGGACCTGCTGCTGTTAGGCCTCAGTCTCCCTTCTGCCCACTGGGGAGGTTGCTAGGAAGGCTGGGAGCTCTGATGGCTGGGAGGTGTGGCCAGGTGGATGCAGCCACAGTCACAGGTGCCCTCCAGGCCAGCGCCATCCAGAGCATCTGGTCCCTAAGTCCAAGGAGCCTCCCGGCACGGTCAGCGTATCTTTGTCCTCACACACTCCACAGGAGGCTTAGTCCCCATGGCGGGGACCACACCCTCCCCACAAATGCTGACCTGCCCGCACCTCGCCCTACACAGGGAAAGGAGAAGCGGGAGACTTCCTGCCACATATCTTGGGCTAGAGCCGAAGAGAGATGAGGGTGGCAGGTCAGTGGAGACATACGGCCTTGTTCACGGGCCACCCGCTAGCAGCCCTGTGATCATGGGCAGTTAATTTCTCCGCATCTTAATGTTCCTTATGTATAAAATGGGAATAAGCATATTTACCCCTTAGTGCAGTTATGAGGATCAAAAGCTTATGAGAGTCTCTTCACAGTAGCTAGCACAGAAAATCACTCAGGAAACAAGAGCTGCCTACTGCTCGTTCCATCAAGGGTTCAGAGCAGCCAGCAAACAGGCAGGCTGGCAGCAAGGGCTGGGTGACTCAGCCTCTCCAGAGGATGGCTGGCTTGGCTTCCTCCGGTCAAGGAACCAAAGGATCTAAAGAGATCTAGACAGAGGAACATGGAAGCAAGCAATAGGGTTCGAATGGGGGTGGGAGGATAGAGACCCAAGAATTCCCTGGTGGGGAGGGAAGAGAATGGACAGTGGGGTTCCCACTGGGAGCGCTCATCTTTGCCCTTCTGTTAGAAGCAGTACGTGGGTGAGGGGGCCTGTGCAGTGACCTGTGGCGGCCAGCAGCACAGGCGTGTTCAGGTCTGAATGTGGCAGAGCTGGGGGTGGAGGTATCCTCCCAGCTGGAGAAGAACGGAGGGCCGAGGGGTTTTTCTCCCACCTCTGGCTACCTGATGTGGAGGGTCTTAGGCCGATGCCTGTGGGCTTTTCCACGGGTGTGGGGGCCACTCTTCAGGAAGAGCAAGGGGCCACGGGGTTAGAGAGGCAACCTGAGAAGTGAACTCCCTTGAGAGATATGTGCTTAAGGAAAGCAAGTGCCTGGTGGCGAAGGGGAAGCTGTGGACCTCTGCTCAGCCCCACCCCCACTTCTCCTTCTCCTTACCTAAAGCCATTCATCCCCCCATCAGTCTTGTCAGTGAGACATTAAATGGGTTGACATTAATAAGACGGAGCTCCTCCACTTGTCTGCCAGACTGGGCCTCTGCCATGGAAGAATTGCTAATTAGAGCCATGATAAGAAAATATCAATGACAGGCATCAATATTATTGCCTCCTGTGGTTCCCTGACTGTTGATTTGAAGCAATCTCCCCAAGACAACAGGGGAGAAAAGCTCCATTTGGGGAAGGATGCAAGCTGAGCCTGAGCTGCATTCATTCTTGAAACCTCTGGTCAGGGTCCTTCCACTTACGGCCCAGGGCTGGGGCTGAGCACAAGGGGTCCAGCTCTGGAGTGGAGAGCTGGTGATCTTAAGGAGAGCCCTGGCTCACCGAGTGGCTTCAAGCATGTCTCTCTAGAACTTAGTTTCCTCAACCGCCAAATGGGTATGATAATTCCAGCCCTGCCTGTCTTGCACAATGTGGAGGAGTGAATAAAGTACAGGACCAAGCTTTCGGAGGATGATCTCTGTGCGAATGCGGAGGCTTTGTGGACTGGAGGAGACGGTGGGGCACCCGAGGTGCAGGGCAGCCCTGACAAAGGGATGGACGTGTCCTAGTTCCATAAACCATCAGAAGCAACAGACTCTCCTGGCCCCCATCAAGCACCCAAAACCTGGTGGGAATCAAACAAACACTGGAGCCCGAGAGAAGAGAGGCCAAGCTTGATGCAAATGTGCAGCTGCCGTCTGCTGTCTCTGAGCCCGTGAGGACTCAAGGCCTTCAGCCCACACGCCAAACCGTGCATACCATGCTAATCACAGGTGGAACGCACAGACAGGGTGTCCCTTTAGCCACTGAGAGCATCTCATAGGCAACCCCCAGAATCAGAGATGCAGGGCACAGTGGAGAAGCCCCATCAGAGACAGGCCAGCTGGCCGTGTGGGCCGCACTGTGCCTGCGGTGCATCACGGTCATAGGCACACATATATAACATACTCAGATTACGTACACACGGCCAAGTTCATCAGTGAATGTGTCCGGGCTGGAAACAGGCGAGCACACATGCATGAACACTTGTGTGCACTCACGCACACATGCAGCATCTTAAGCCCAAAGCCAAGCGTGGACCATGAAATCTTTCCCTACTGAGAAGGGACTAAGTAGCCCCATGCAGCCTCCCAGGCACATGTGGCCTCGGAAGCCATAACTAAGCCAAGAAGCAGCGATGAGGAGGCTGAGAAGTGGTGCTCAGTGTGGCCTGAATATTTCACAGGAGAATTTGCTTCACAGAAAACGCCTCTTTGCCTGTGTGCGTATCAGGGGGTAATTCCCCATCAGTTGGTGGAGCAGAAAGCTGAAGACTGCGTGCAGCTCTAGGTCTCGGCCTCACTGTCTCTGCCACAGGCCTGCCCTAACTTCATGGAGCCCCCCACCTTGCACCTGCCCCTGAGAGAGGAACACTCGGATGCCATTTTGGGACACAGAGTCCTGGCTCAGGATCACCTCTGCCCTAGGTCCTCAGACCCCACCCCCAACTAAGGGAGGGATAAAGTCCCCCACCCTTCTGTCCACTCTCCTCGGGCTCTCTCTGCAGGGGCTTAAGACCATGGCTATCTCACTCCCTTACATTCCCACTCTCCTCTCCAAACCACCAAGCTGTTTACAGTTCCCTGAGGAAACAATAGGAGGACGGAAAAAGAGAGAATTCACAGAGAAGGTAAGCACCCGAGGAAGGGACAGAGGCCACCTCTGCCGGCCCTTGGAGGCCCTCCCCTCGCAGGGCTTGCCCACCAGAGTGGGGAAAGGGAGGTCACACCTCCCTGCTTTTGCCTCCCACCAGGAGCACTCTCCCTCACTCCTTTTGCCGTAGAAAATGGCCACTGGGCATAAGCTAAGGTCAGGTGGTGTCTCCTCCAAGAAGCCCTCCAGGTCAACCTCCCTAGGCCAAGAGTGTTCTCTGGCTCCTACAGCCCCTTATGTTTCCCTTCATCACTGTTCTGTAACCAAGAGCTGAAAACTTAGATGTCTACAAGGTCCAGAGAGGACGTGACAGAGAGTGAACGGGCACCAGAATGCAACGTACGTGGGCAGGACGTGAGAAGGGGGAGAACACGCGCCCCACGGTGTTAACACCAAGTCACTTCATGGCCTAGCGATCCCACTCCTAGGACAAACCCAACCCACAAAGATCATTACCCAAGTGTCCATAACAGTATTTTATTTATTTATTTATTTATTTATTTATTTATTTATTTATTTTTTTAGAGGGGAAGGAGAGAGGGAGAGAAACATCAATGTATGGTTGCCTTTTGTGCATCCCCTGCTGGTAGTTAGCCTGCAAGGAACCGGTTTGCAACCCAGGCATGTGCCCTNGGCTTAAGACCATGGCTATCTCACTCCCTTACATTCCCACTCTCCTCTCCAAACCACCAAGCTGTTTACAGTTCCCTGAGGAAACAATAGGAGGACGGAAAAAGAGAGAATTCACAGAGAAGGTAAGCACCCGAGGAAGGGACAGAGGCCACCTCTGCCGGCCCTTGGAGGCCCTCCCCTCGCAGGGCTTGCCCACCAGAGTGGGGAAAGGGAGGTCACACCTCCCTGCTTTTGCCTCCCACCAGGAGCACTCTCCCTCACTCCCTTTGCCGTAGAAAATGGCCACTGGGCATAAGCTAAGGTCAGGTGGTGTCTCCTCCAAGAAGCCCTCCAGGTCAACCTCCCTAGGCCAAGAGTGTTCTCTGGCTCCTACAGCCCCTTATGTTTCCCATCATCACTGTTCTGTAACCAAGAGCTGAAAACTCAGATGTCTACAAGGTCCAGAGAGGACGTGACAGAGAGTGAATGGGCACCAGAATGCAACGTACGTGGGCAGGACGTGAGAAGGGGGAGAACACGCGTCCCACGGTGTTAACACCAAGTCACTTCATGGCCTAGCGATCCCACTCCTAGGACAAACCCAACCCACAAAGATCATTACCCAAGTGTCCATAACAGTATTATTCATAATCACCAAAAAGTAGAAACAGTGTACATGTTCATGAATGAATGGGCAAACCAAATAGACATGTGAATCAAATGGAATATAACTGGGCCCTATAAGAGAAGGAATACTGGTCCCAACATGGATAAACGTTGAACACACTATGCTGGGGTAACAAAGCCAGAGACAAAGGCCACATATTGTATGATTTCATTTACATAAAACGTCCAGAAGGCAAATCCACAGAAACACAAACATTAGTGGTTGCCAGGGGCTGGGGGATGGAGAGAGGGGAGTGATTGCTAATGGGTACAGGTTTTCCTTTTGAGGTGATGTAGTGCTCTGGATTTAGCGATGATGCTTCCACAATCTGGTGACTGTACTGAAGAATACCGAATTGTATACTTTAAAATGGTGCGTTTTATAGTATGGCAATTATATCTCAATTTTTAAAAAGCAAATTGTTTAAAATGAAACAAAACACATTCCCAAGCCACATTCCTGGTTGGGGACTCCAGATTCCAACCTCCAGTTCATACATCTGTCTATCCCCGAGAATGGAGAGTCAGTCCTCGCTAAGGGCCCTCCATGGCGACCAGAGCTGGCACCCCAAGGTCAGGTACCTGACCCATAGCAGTGACCACTGCAGCTTATGACCACAGGCCACACATTGCATGCTTTGCAAAACCTCCCTCAGATGACTCTGGTCCACCACCACAGCCATGTCTCAAGCAAGGCCACTGAGACAGCTTGAGGCAGGATAGAGAAGAGAGGCCAGCCTTCCTGGGGCAGTGGCCGGCCTCTGGCGGGCAGAGGCCGGCAGACACAGACGTGCAGGTAGCTCTGCTGCCACTTCCCGCCTCAAGGGCCTTCAGACCCCGCAGCGGGCCTCAGAATCAAGATCACCTGCTGGATTTGGCCCCAGTCCTCTTTGGGGCCCCAAAGGCAGCTCAGCCACAGCAGCAAGGCCCCTAGCCCTCGCTCTCACAACCCCCAGATATGGCCAGGACCCTAACTTAAATGCCTAGTTTCTCAGAGGCCCAGAACAGCTTGACTGCATGCTCTGGGCAGGCCAGGAGCAGAAGCTGATCAGAGCCCCAGGTGTAGAAAGACTTTCAGGTCAGGTGACCAAGCATCCTGGGACAATCCTGGGCAAGTGGGCCACCATACCTGGGCAGAACCTACCCCTTCTTCCGCCTAGTGGGTAAGCCATGGGGGAGGGACTCCTCTCCTAAAAGGCCTTTAGTCCCTCCCTCTCATGCCTACCTTTGGCCATCCTCCCTTCCAGAACCTCCCATAAGCAGAAAGGAATTCTCTTTTAGCTTCTACTTCAGGTCCCTCAAGGAGAAAGCAGGTTTCCAGAAGCAGTCCCTTGAGCCTGTGTGTATGCGGAGATGCCCTGTGAGCCATCGGGCAGAGGGAGCAGTGACGGGGTAAGGCCTTTACTCCTTCAGCCACAGCCTCCCTGTGGGCAGGGAATGAGTTCCTGTTTGGTTCACAGCTGGGCCTCTGCTCTGGAAGGGTAGGTGCCCAGGAAATATTTACTGAATGAATGATTGAGCCCATTTTCCACTCTAGGCTTCCTCATGATATATTTGAACTAAAGAAAAAAGAGTTTGGAAACTATTGGCCTCAGGAGTAAATTCTGAAGTCATCAGCTGGCCACGGAGGCCTCCTCCACCTGACCCCTCACACCTTGCAGCCTCCCTCCAAGCCACTGACAGGCCCCACCCGGCACCTCCTGAAACCCAGGCCTTGGCTCAGGTAGGGCCCCTTCCCGGAGTGCTCGCAGCCTGTCCTGGGGACCAGCTCGGTTCCTCCCACCTGTCCCCTCCCTCCCACTCCCCACCCAGCTGAGTCCTGGCGGCGCATCTGGGAGGACATACAGGTGAGAATGAGGAAACAGCTGAAGGCTGTGTCTGACTGCAGGTCACCCAGGACCCAGGCCAGCTGAAAGGCTATCTGGGTGTCTCAGGGTCTGACTGCCAGCAGCTGGGTGCCAGGCCAGGGTTGGCTGACAGGGGAGGGGAGGGGAAGAGACAGTGGGGAGAAGAAAAGGAGGAGAGGGAAGAGGAGGGAAAACATGGGGAGGGAAAAGGGAGATGAGGGAGGGGCGGAGTCAGGGTCCACCAGAGTGACGAAGGAATGGGGCAGCGGTTACTTTTTTGGACACAGGATATTCCCCCAAAGACACAGATTAGTTCCCCCGTGCAGACTGAAGTAAAGTGGGGAAAGGAAGCCCCTCTGGGAGAAGAATGTCAGCTTTAGACAAGCAGCCACATCTTTCTACTGCCCTGCCCCACACACCACTGGGGCAGGAAGCAGTCTGGTACCACCTGGGCCTTTTGCTCTATCTTCCTTCAGCCCAAGAAGTTCAGCCACCTGGGTGACCTCTAGGGTTAGACTCTCCTAACCCTGGTTCAGACTGTGCCCTGACGCCCATCCAATAGCAAGCTCTGATCCTGTTCACAGACTGAACCTTGAGCCTGGCCACACGTTGAGCCCCGACCCTGCTCACACACTGAGACCAGCCCTGGCAGGGTACACCAGCTCATGGTATGCCCTCTAAGAACTAAAGAAGGTTCCAGAGACATCGGCCTCTCCTCCTACAACTCCTCAGAGCTGGTGACAGATCCAGTCTGTGGCTGTCAGAGACAGGTTGCAACACTGGGTGACTGCAGGCAGCCGTCCGTCCCAATGTGGCTCATAGGTAGCCGATTTCTGATCTCAAGACCAAGACTGAGAATGTGATAAGCCTCCTCTGGCACCAGGACACAGCAGTGTCTACGGGCCCAACCATAGGTTTCTACAGAGAAGCTGCCACTCCGCCCCCCCGCCCCCCAATTCCCAATCCCCTCTGCCTCCCACAGGGGCTCAGCTCCACCTCCCTCTCTTTCTCAAGTGTCCTGGAAAAAAAGCTGTGAATTGCTGGAAACTTGGCCCCTCCCCTCCCTCCCCCATCCTGGCCTTTTCCAGGCAGATACACATCTCAAAGGTCCCCAATCAGTGTCCTCAGCCGGCTATCAGCTAATCCCTAAATAGGTGTTAACTGATAATTAAGACGTTAGCTGTAAACTTAAAGTATGATTTAAGCGACCAGCAGCATTTTGGTTTTAACAGGCTGTTCTTGGAAATGGGAAAATCTTTAAGACTCGGCCAAATGGTAGAGTAGACTTCGGGGGTACTTGGTGCCTGGAGCCCTTATAGCTTTCCTGGAGCCCGCCCCCCACCACCCACCTTCCATAGAAAGATGACGCTGGAGCCCAGAGAGAGGCCTTCCAGTCTCAGCTCCACCTCCTAAGAGCTGATACCATTAGACATGTAACAAAACCTCTGAACCTCAGTTTCCTCCTCTGCAAATGGGTATATAGAATACCAACCTTGCAGAATTATGACAAGGCCCTCCGCACTCAAGAGCTCCCAGGGTTCCTAATATCCCTCTGTCTGTCCCTCATGGAGGGTAAATGTGTCAGCTTCCCCACCGCCCACCTCCTCACCCCCAGTCAGTCACCAAGGGTGTCTATCTCTCCATTCCCTAAATCTCTTCCCAGGCAAAGGTCAATGGAGTCATTGGCCAAAGCCTGGACAAATAGGAGACTATGGGGACACTGAGCAGACAACGAGAACGGAGAGTCTGAACAGCAAGGAAGGAATGGCTTCCTCAATAAAGTGTCAAAGCGGCTGGTCATTTGGGGAAAACACTTAGATCCCTTCCTCAAACCACACACATAAAAACATTCTGAATGCAGAGAGATGTAAAGGTTTTTAAAAATCATAAACAACTAGAAAACAATGTAGGACAACATTTTCAAAACTTTGCAGTGGGAAAGGGTGACAGACTTGATCATAGGACAATTTTAAACTTTTAAGGGGTTAGAGAAAAAAAAACGCCATAAACTTAAATGACAAAAAGACCCATAAAACTGTGAAAAAAATTACAACATATGATAGAGAAGGAGTTAAATCCCTTACCCTCTTATAAATCAATTTGCTCTTGAAAGTCAATGCATTTACACACACACCACTCCTCCTCACTAAAACCAAGGTCACAGGTGACCTCCCCAGGGCCAATGCAGGAGCAATGCTCAGTCTACATCCTACTTGACCTCACACTTGAAACACAACTTGCCCTTGGCTTCCAGGACACCACACTTGCCTGGCTCTCCTCCACCTTGCTGGCTGCTCCTTCTCAAGTCCCCCTTTCAGTTCCTCCTCAGCTCCCCAACTTCTAGATGAAGGAGGCCCCAGGGCTGGGTCTTTAGTCCTTCTTTTCTTTTCTATCTATTCTCACTACCTTGATGCTCACCCAGTCTCACAGTTTGAGATACTATCTTTAGACTGATGACCCCTAATTTGTATCTCTAGCCAAACCCATCCCTAAACTCCAGACTCATTTATCCCACTGTCACCTGTACATTTGCATGCGGATGTCTACTGACACCCCACTGTTAGAGCCCACAGCCAGGCCCTGCTCACCAGTGTGCCACCTGGGCAGCCACACAGGGCCCCACTGTCAGCAGGGCCTTAAGCTTGGGTTAGTGCTCCACTGTCACCACTTGGGATTTCTTAATATTTTTTTAAACAAAGGGCCACCCATTTTCATTTTGCTCTGAGTCCCACACATTATGTAGCCAGTCCTGCCCACGGTGGAGCTCCCCCACTCCGAACCCACTAGTCCCATTCTCTGCTTCATCCCTGGTGTTGGCAGCCCCACCCTTCTAGCTGCTTGGGCCACAACCATTAGAATCATTGTTATGGACTGAATGTTTGTGCCCCAAACTCATACGTTGAAGTCCTTATTGTAATATGATGGTATCTAGAGATGGGGCCTTTGGGAAGTAATTCGGGTTAGGGGAGATCCTGAAGGTGGGGCCCTCAGGATGCGGTGAGTGCCCTTGTAAGAAGGAAAGATACCAGAGCTCTCTTTCCTTTTGCGCACAGAGAAGAGATCTTGTGAGTATAAACAAGTGAAGCACAGGGTCCTCAGCAAGAACCGAGTCTGCCAGCACCTTGACATGGGACCTCCCAGTCTCTACAAGTGTGAGAAATATATAAGTGTGCTCTTTAAGTCAACTAGCCTATGGCATTTGGCCGGGCAGCCCAAGATGACTAAGACAGCAATCTTTGGCTCCTCTCTCTCACACACACCACCTCTTCCAATCTGTCAGCTAAGCCTATTGGCTCTACCATGAACATGCATCTATGTCTCCCCACTTCCATTAAGGCCCCCTAGTCCAAGCCCCCACCAAGCCTTCCCTGGATCACGGCAACAGCCTACTGACTGATTTCCCTTCTTCCACTCTGGCCTTCTTCACAGCAGCCAGAATGAACTGGTTAAAATGAAATTCAGGTCATGTCATGTCACTAATCAGAACTTTCCATGGCACTCTGCTTCATCCTAAGGAAATGCCAGGTCGTCGGGGTGACCCACAGGCCCTGCACACCTGACTCTTGGTCCTCCCCTGGCCATTCCTCCCATTCTCTCCCCAGCCACCCTGCTCTAGCCACACTGGCCTTCTCTCTGAGCCCTGAACAGATCAGGCCTGCTCCTGACTCAGGGTCCCGGACATCCACATGACTCATGCTCTCATTTCCTACAGTCTTAATTTCAATGCCATCTCCCAGGAAGGCCTTGCTGACTACCATAGCCAAGTAGCCCAATATTTCTAATCCTTCCCCTGCTTTATTTTCTTCTTCTTCTTAGTATTTAACACATACACGCACACTATATTTCACTTATCTGTTTTTCCTTGGCTGTCTGTCTTCCACTACAGTGTAAGTTCCATGGGGCAGGTATTTGTCAACTTTGTTCACCATTAGGCCCCTACCCAAAATAGTGCCCAGCCTAGAGTGTGTGCTCAATAAATGCTCACTGAATGAATGGACGGCATAATAGAAAAGAAGGTTGAGGACATGGCATGAACTGACAATTCACAAATGAGGCAGTCAACAAGCACACTCAAATATGCTAGACTTCATTAATGGTCAAAGAAATGAAAAATAAAGTTAGTTTTAACTATCAGATTGGCAGGGATTTAAGCCTCTTGTGTGCATGGCAAGTCAGCACAGCCTTCTGGAGGTCAATCTGGCCATGCAGATTAAATCTTGAAATGTATGTGCCCTCGGACCCAGGCAGTCCACCATCAGAAACACTCCCGAAGGACCCAGAACACAAGTGCACATAGCTGTATGAATGGGAGATTCCCTGAGTGACTTGTATAAATAACCAAACACTGGCTACTTGGAAACCACCTAAACAGCCACCATCAGCATTAATAATTGATACCGAATATGAAGACCATCTAATCAATGGGTATAAAAGGAGACTGAAGAACTATGGAATGAGCTACACAATATTTGAAAGTTAAAAAATCAAGTGACAGAGCAGTATAACTAGCATAAGCCCACGTTTTTCCTTTTAAAATATGTTTATAAGTACATAGAAAAAAATCTGGAAATGTTTAGCCCTGAAAAGGAAGAAATTATGGGAAGAGACTGAACTGTATGCTTGAAATGCTTCTGGATCATTAGGTAGATAGGTAACATATAAAGAAAATATTACCTTAATAGTCAGAAAAATAACTCACCTTTACAGAAAACAAAACAAAACACTTCCCGTGTCTCTCCTACATGGAGAATGCAGAAACAGGGCCCTCCAAACCCCCTCCAGTCTGACCCTGCCTCATCCCCGTTACCTCATCTCTGCCTTCGCACCGCACCCTCAAGCACTCTGGGTTCCAAGCTCATAAAACAATTTTCTGTTCCTGGGTCCTTCCACAGTTCCAGGCCTGTCTGACAACTCTGTTCACAGGCACAAAGGCCCAGCCAACCCTGACCCATGACCTGCTAAACCAGGACTCTGCTGAGAGCGCCAGACAGGGGAAGACAGGGCCCTGAGACCACTCTCAACGGCCCCAGCTGCTGCCCCGGCCTCCTGTGGGAACGCCTTGTGGGGTCTGAGAGATCTGGCAATGGCCGCTCACGTTGGCCTGAGCAAGCTTGGCCATCCTTGGCTCTGGGACACCTGTCACAGGCACTGGAGGCCACTGATCTGAGGGGTCAAGGTGAGTCCAGCAGGGAGGACTGGCCAGAGGAGGGAGACTAGAGTATCAGCCTCCACTAGGGTTGTCAGAGTTAGCAAATAAAATTGTACTTCCCATGCAGTATTTGGGGTACACTTACACTAAGAAAAAATTGTTATCTGTCTAAAGTTCCAATTTAACTGGACATTCTGTATTTTTTCTGGCAAACCTAGCCCACAACCCATCCCAGCCCTTGGGACTCTTGGCCTCAAGCAGAAAGTGTCGCCTGAGGTGTCCAGAAGCAGCAGAGAAACACCAAGCAGAAAGGTAAGCTGGGTCGTGCCTGGTGTTGAGAGGAGCGCCTCTGCCCTGGGGGAGTCCCACAGGGAGCAGGACCTTCCAGAGTCAGAGCCGTCACTCACGGAAGCATGTGCACAAGATGAGTTCGGTGACTGGCAGAAAAAAGCCAAAGCAACCGCAAGGGGAGCCCCACGGAAGCAAAACCTCTCAGCCAAAGTACTTAACAGGTGTGTGCATGCAAGTCCTGAACAAACCACAGTGAACATGTGAGAGCGAACAGGCACTGGTGGGATTATGTATTCTACGGCCAGCCCCTCAGTGCCCAGGAGGTGGCCTGGTGAGGATACATAGCTGCTGGGGTGGCCCACATTCTCAGAGGTCTGGCAACTCCCCTCCAGAAGACCCTGCTGAGCTCCTCTCACGACGGCCCCCAGTAAGGACTCATTCCATCCTCGCTCCCAGAGCCCTCCCACCTGGTACAGAGGCATGAGACCAGTGAGCCCACCACACTCTTCCCCTACCTGAGTCAGATGGTGCCAGGAGGCAAACAGACCAGCCTCTGGGGGCTTAGGGAGCGGCAGCCTGTCCGTCGTGGTCCCAGCATGCACTGTAGGGGAGGAGAAGGAAGATTAATGCGGGCAAAGATGGGGCTCCTCTTACTCCAGGTGGGCTCGCCCAGCACGAGGTTCCTCAGACAGATCCTGGTCCCCCAGCCCAGTGGGCCCCGTGCTGTTTCCCACCATAGGGATGGGCCTCATGGCGCCAGCCTCCCTGCTGTGCCCCAGCCCCCTTGAGGGGCCTCTCTGGCCTGGCATTCAAGGTCTTATCCAAGCCCCACTTCTCACCATCTCATACTGTTCTCCACCAGCCAATCCCACTCTGTAAGTTGTGTTCACAACGTGTACACTCATGTATGCATGCACACACATACACACATGCAGACACACATACTTATACAAGGTCTGTCTGGAAAAACTCCAGCCATTGAAAATATACTGAGAACAGTTTGCATGTAACCTGGCATGTTACAGGCAACAGTTTGCATGTTGCACTGATGTAAGCTGGCAGCCAAGGAGAGTGGACTGGAATGCACATGTGTGAACAATGAGGACTTTACTGCACTAGTCAGTGGGAGTGGTAGACGCCCTTGAATGAGCATGTGTACTGTGTGGCCGTCACATTCAAAATGACTGAGCAAGTAGAGCAACAGATCTGCATCAAATTTTGTGTGAAGTTTGAACATTCCTCTGCAGAAACTATTTAGATGATTCAGAAGTCCTCAGCTATGGACAACTGGCGATTGGCAGCTTCATCACGACAATGCGCCCACTCATGCATCATGTCTCGTGCAGAGTTTTTTGGTGAAATGTCAAATCACCCAGGTGACTCAGTCCCCCTACAGCCCAGACTTGGTGCCCTGTGACTTCTGGCTTTTCCCAAAACTCAAATCACCTTTGAGAGGGAAGACACTTCAGACTGCTGGTGAGATTCAGGAAAATATGAAAGGGCAGCTGATGGTGATTGAGAGAACAGTGTGAGGTCCCAAGGTGCCTACTTTAAAGGGGACTGAGGCATCACTGTCCTATGTACAATGTTTCTTGTACCTTCTTCAATAAATGCCTCTATTTTTCATAGCATGCAGCTGGATACTTTCTGGACACACCCCCCATACATATACATACACACCACACACACACACACAAATGAGTAGCTCCACTCCATTCTCTTTGAGATCCCCACTGTTTCCCTCCAAGTCTGTCCCCTGTGAGCTTCACTTACATATCCTCAACCCAGAATGTCTGGCTTCTGCCCCCCACACCCGCCACCACCTGCAATACTCTCAGCAAGGTCCAAACAGCAAGGTCCCACCTGCCTGTGCCAGGTCCTCCCACCGCAGCCTGCAGAGCTCCCCGACCCACCTTCTTCCTGGGTCGTCACACCCATCCCTCCATCACTCCTACACATGGTCACAAGCTGCTGTTTTCTGTCCTCCCCTCCCCACACTCCCTGGGGCATTTTACCCACATCAGTGCTTCAGTGTTTTCCTCAGAGAAGAGTCCAAGCCCCTGCCCTGTCTCCTGCCCTCTCTTCCTCCCCTTCCCAGCTCTAGACCACATGGGCCACCTTGTTGCTCTCTGCCCGACACACCACCCTCTTAGGCCCGGCTCCTCCTCATCCAGTTTCAGCTCAAGGCACCTCCTCAGAAAGCCCTCCCTGATTACTGTATGTGGGAGCCCCTCCTTACCCATGTCACACACCTTGACTGACTGATTCATCATTGGGTTTTCCCTGTCTCAGTAATCCCCCAGTGAGCTCCCCCCCCCATCAGGTTAATTGAGACATAATTCACCCACAGTAAAATCTACCCTTTTAGCGCACAGCTCTCTGAGTTTTGACAGCTGCACACAGCCATGTAACCACTACCACAATCAAGATATAGAACAATTCTATTACCCTAAAAAATCTCCCTGTGTTCTTCTTTTGTAGTCAACTGCCCCCAACCCCAGGCACTAACAACCTAACCACTGATCTGTTTTCTTCCCTATAGTTTTGCCTTTTCCAGAATGTGATATAAATTGAATCATCTGTATGTAGCTTTTTGTCTGGCTTTGTTCACTTAGCATATTATGCATTTGAGATTTACTTGTGTTGTTTCTTGTATCAGAATTTCACTCTTTTTTATTGCTGAGTGGTATTCAATTGTTTATCCATTCAGCAGTTGAAGGACATCTGGTTTGTTTCCAGCTTTTGGTGATTATGAATAGAGCTGCCTTAAATATTTGCCCACAGGTTTTTGTGTGGATGTAAGTCATTATTTCTCTTGGGTACCTAAGTAGGATTGCTGGCTTACATGAAAAGCATATTTTCAACTTTATAAGAAACTGCCAAACTGCTTTCCAAAGTGGCTCTACCATTCTACGGCCTCACCAGCAGCAGTGGCAGATGAGAGTCCCGTGCGCACTGCCCCCTCACCAGCTCTCGGAGCCGTCCGTTCTGTGAACGCCGGCGCACTGCAGTAGCTATGCGGTGGTATCTCACTGCCATATTAACTTGCACTTCCCTATTGGCTAATTATGATTAATGATTTTTCATGTGCCCTATTTTTTGTTTCAGTGCCATCACTATCTGAAATTATCTTCTGAATTGAATTATTTATCTGTTTAGTTTCCATTTTCCCCATCATATGGGAGAGCAGGGACCTTGACTCCACTCCCCGACACCTAGAACAATATCTGGATGGTGATGGTGATGACACAGAGACAGTGGTGACAGCCAACATTCACAGAGCCCTTATCACACTCCCAGTATTGTTCTGAGGGCTTTATAAATATCCACTCAACCTTCACAACTACCCTGAGAGACACATGCTATCAATATCCCCATTTTAAAGAGGAAAACACCAAGGCAGAAAGAAGTAACTGGCTCAAGGTCACATAACTAGTAAGCCAAGCCAAACCTCGATCCCAGTGTTCTGCAGCCAGACTCTGCAGTTGTAATCAGCACATTACACAGCCCACAGCAGCCACATGTGCTGAGGAATAAAAGCATGGAAGAAAGCCAACAACTTGCAGCTCTTTCTCTCCCAGCAAGGGTGCTGTCCTGTGCTTGAGCCTGTCCACAGGGCTTGAGCGTGCCAGAGACTGAATGTTGTATCTACCCCCCCCCCATTCACATATTGAAATCTAATCACCAGTGCAATGGCGTATGGAGGCAAGGGCTCTTGGGAAGTGATTAGGTCATGAGTGTAGAGTGCTCATGAATGGGATTAGTGACTTTATAAACGAACCCCCCCTCCCAGGAGGGGGAGAAAGAGGGAGAGGAGGAAGGGGGGAGGAAGAAGAGGACAGAGAGGGAGATGAGAAGGAGGAGGACAAGGAGGAGGAGGAGGGTGAAGATTAAGATGAAGGGTGAGGAGTAGGAGGAAAACGAGGAGGCTTGGGAGGCCTAGGAAGGGGTGGCGGTGGCCTCCCCGAGCCAGCCCAGCACTTCTCCCTCAAGGTCCTCCCTGATCCTGGAGCCCACGCCCAGCATGGTGGGCCTCCTCTCCACGACCTTTCCTCTGGGAGGGCTTTCAGAGCCCCACTTCAAAATGAGCACTGAGTCCCTGTGCCTCTCATACTTTTGTCTGTGGGGTTATTCCGTCCTGTCTGTCCTCCTCAATGCAAGCCACAAAATGTGATTGGAACACAGAAAAGGAAGATGGCAATGAGATGGTGCACAAGGGGGGGATGATTGTAAAGCACAACATGTTTGACAAGGAGAACTATGACTGTGACTTTGCTGTCCTCGAGCTGAAGACGCCCATCACATTCCACATGAACGTGGCCCCTGCTTGCCTGCCCAAGACGGGCTGGGCCGAGTCAACACTCATGATGCAGAAATTGAGTATTGTGAGTGTTGAGTATTGTGAGTACTTTGGGTGTACCCACGAGAAGGACCACTCGACCACCAGCCTTAAGATGTTGGAGGTGCTTTATGTGGACAG
The DNA here is from genome assembly GCF_014824575.4 of Sturnira hondurensis. NCBI lineage: Eukaryota > Metazoa > Chordata > Mammalia > Chiroptera > Phyllostomidae > Sturnira > Sturnira hondurensis. Next base: position 1,289,435 of record NW_028077960.1, read on the forward strand.
AAACACACGCTGTCCACCAAATTCACCATCGCCCAAAACATGTTCTGTGCTGGCTACAACTCAAAGCCCGAGGATGCCTGTCAAGGGGACAGGAGGGGTCCTCATGTCACCTGGTTCAAGGACACCTACTTTGTCATTAGCATCGTCCATTGGGGAGAAGGATGTGCACAGAAAGGAAAGTTCAGGATCTACACCAAGGTTACCAGCTTCCTCAAGTGGATCGATAGGTCCATGAAAGTCAAGGTCAGGGCCCACGGTGAGCAGGAGGTTCCTACATCATCCCCCTTATCAGAGTGATGCCACCCAAAGACCCACTGGAGCCACTGGTATCTTGTTTTGTCTTAACATTTGCCATTCTGAGCAGGCTGAATCCTGGAATAAGCTTCCTATCTGCAATGATTAGATCTGTGCTGGTTCCTTATCCTGATTTTGCTCTTGCTCTATTGAGGTGGGAAATGAAATTTTTATTTGGAACATTAGATCCTGCCTTTCCCTTACCCGGTTGGAATATTCCTCCTGGAACCGTTATATTTTATAGGACAGGGGTTTACACTCCCCAGGAAGAGTCCTCTGCTCAAAAACTGTGAGGGAGCCATTTCCATTCATTGCATGATTTTCTGTTTCTGGTTGACCTGAACTGCTGTCTTGGCCAGCCACACTCACAACACTTGAGAATAAATGGCCAAGGTTCTAGGAGCACAGAGAGAAGGCACAGCAAAGGTCAGGGTCAGGGCCAGAGCGCGACTGGAGTGCCTTACCCTGGGGTCAGGGTAGGGGTTCTCCACATGCGCCAGCCCAGCTTCCCTCCCCGTCGTTCCCCATCTGGGATGAGACAATGGTGGAAATGTGTCCTGTAGGAACTTCCTGTGAGAGGCAGACTCCCTGGGAAGGGAAGGCCCAGAGAACTTCTCACTGGCAGGCTCATTTTAGTCATCTGGCTTCACGCCAGAATCACTTAAAAAATGTGCCCAACCCTGGGCCCACCCTGGCACAGTCTCCTCAGGAACTCACACACCCACTAGGGACCAACTGCCCCCAGACCAAGAGGCTCTGGAGTCCTTCATCCAGGCCACAGCCCAGAGCACTTAAATCAGTGCCTCTGGGGGTACACGCATGGGCCCCCTAGATTTCTGCGGCTCTTCAGGTGACCCCAGCCCTCCACATGCCAGCTCCAGGCCCTCAACTTAAATGGTCATGAAAACCAAACATTTTAGAAAATGGAAAAGGGCACCTCAGACCAGACCAGTGTGTTCCAATGTCCCTATATGGTTTGCATTTTGTGTAACTTTGCTAAGCAAAGTTTCAGGGTCCTACTACAGAAACTCCCAAAAATGTCAGCAGCTTTTTTTTCTTTCTGTAAACAGGAGCTATTGCAAGGTAAGAGTATTTTATAAACAAAAGACATTGCACAGTTAGAAAAATCAATGCTGACAAGTATGCAGTTCCCCAGAAACAGCCTGAGGAGAGCAGGAAAAGCTGAGAGTGATGTTTCTCCTCTTGCCTGCCTCGACTCCTCCTCAAAATGAGCCACTGCCCAACGGGCTCCCGAGGCCCTTCCTGCATAAAAGGCCTCAGATGGCAGGAGACGTCATGTTGTTGTGTGGAGTTTTCTGTGCAGTTGGCTGGTCTCTGTCCCAAGGCAAACCCCAGACTCGAGTTCCTATTTCTGGAGGTCATAGGAATAGGAATATTTGGAATATTTGGAATCCAGAGAGAACTCTGGGCAAGATTCACAAATAAAATCTACTTTGCTGTTAAAAAGAAAGAAAGAGAGAGAGAGACCCCAGAGGAATTGTTCACCCCTTACTCCCTGTGTGGGTACCATGAAAAGGCAGCCAGCCAACTACAACCCAGGAAGTAGGCCCTCACTAGATACCAGATCTTCTAGAACCTTGATCTTGGTCTCCCAGTCTCCAGAATTGTGAGAAATAAAGTTCTGATGTTTCTAAGCCACCCAGTCTGTGGGATTTTGTTACAGCAGCCTGAACGGAATCAGACATGGTGGCTTCTATGTCTCTTCTTGGATTGTCTCCCTCTGAAGCTGAACTGATCCTCCCTCTCAGTCCTGCTTCTTTCTCTCCCTGATAAATTCAATGTATGGGGTGGTGTTAGAATTTAAAGCATTCAATGGGATAAGAGAGGAGAGGTTTAGTTAAACCTGGAGTCTGGTGGGTGTAGGGCCTGGGCCATCCCTGGACCTCGCTTGCCCACAGGGACTCTTCCCCAGAGCTTTTCCCAGCAGGTGCAGAGAACGAACAGGAAGTCATGGCTGTGGCTCTTCTGAACCCTTGCTCTGAGTTTTACTCCCCATACAGAGAATTTTATTGCTCATTGAATGTCCAGGCACATTTTCCCCACACCCTCTCCACCTAGCACAGTGGCCCCCACATTGCCTCAGCCCCTTTGTGGTTAGTGGAGGCCACATGGCCAATGCGCTGTGAACAAGGGTGATGTGTGTCCCTGCTTAGCGAAGGCATTTAAGAGCTAGTATATGACTCTACCATTTTTTCCTTCTTTGCAACAGTGAATAAAGGAGGCCGCACATTTCAGATGGGGCAGTTATGGGATGATGATGCTTCGGCCAATCCCCCGTGTGGCTGTACGGTCCGCGGCCTGACACACTCCCCACCTCCCACACTGGACATGTAATGTGAATGCACAGGCTAAAAGAAGAAAGAAGGGAACCTGTATCGCATCAAATCACCGAGAGTTCAGAGAGAACTCAGTGCAGCACAACCTTGCTACCCCAACCGGTCACTTGGGAGCATATGTCCTTGCTGCCTCTGGTCTGAGAACACACTCAGATGACTGTCGGAGTGTGGAAACTAAGCTCCATTTGGGAGCCCCTAAATGCCATGTTTTGCCATGTGTGCATTATACACAGGATTATTATACCCATTAATATACCCATGGCATGTAATCATCACACCCATGTATAATATACATCCTTATTTTTCTCTCAAAAATTTGGGCAAAAAAAGTGTCCATTATACATGGCAAAATATGGTAACTAGGATTTTTTTAAAAATATTTTATTTATTTATCTTTAGAGGGGGAGGGAAGGAGAGAAATATCAATGTATGGTTGCCTCTCATGAGTCCCCTGCCGGGAACTGGCCTGCAACCCAGGCAGGTGCCCTGACTGGGAATTGAACTGCGATCGTGTGTGGTTCACAGGCCCGTGCTCAATCCACTGAGCTACACCAGCCAGGGCAGTAACTAGGATTTCAAGAGGGAATGGAATAATCTCAATACCCAAGTGGAGGAATTCACTATTCACAAGGAACGTGGGAAGGTTCGGGGGCCCCACAGCAGGATCCATCAGCAAGACAATCCCCACCTGGAAAAGGGAGGCATTAGCTGAGGCAGGTGGGAGCATCCCCATGACAATTGGGGCCTTCTCCTACATTCAGGAGCTTGGACTTGACTTTAGAATAAAGGCTAGGGCATCTTCAGAGCTTTATCCCTGAAGCAGGTTTGGGACCAGCTCTCAGGAAGGCCCTGGGGCCCCCAACTCAACTGACCTGGATAGACAGCTGGCTGGGGCAGCTGACAGGTGGGGGACAGCCAACAGGGCTTGAGCCACCAATGACCACAAGCTGCAAGCTTAATTGTGGGTTTCTACTGTGAACTTACTGGCACTTTTCTTTGGCAATTATCACTCTAAATGCTGTGTACACCAGTGGGATCACCCAGGCGTGGGATCACCCAGGCGTGGGATGACCCAGGAGACGGGGAGAAGAGGCAGCCCCTCAAGACAAGAAAGGCAGACAGGCAGGCAACCCAAGGGGCAAGCTTCTTATATCTATAAACACCCTGCATCTGTTCCCTCTCTCCAAGAAGTAAGCCTTGGAGAAGCCTCTCCAAGGCTGCTCTGGAATGCACTCCTCCCCCTAAACCCAACATGAGTACAGTGAAGCTTCTCTGACGCTATTAGAAAGACCGTTCTACTTGTGAAGGCAAAACTCGAGAAATTCCTTGTATGTAAGCCCAGATGCTGCTGCCAAGATTTCTATGTTTTGAACTTTGGTCAGGGTAGCAGGAAACTGGCACTGCATGGCACCCTGCAGGGGTACCAGGTGAATGGGTAGGGGAGGGGGGACTTGGGTGGGAGATGGGGGCATTGCTTAAATTAAAGAAGCTCCTAAGAGAAGCCACCCTTGCTAGGACTTGGGGGCCTAGGAATGGGGGGCTTTCCAAAAGAGCAGTCATACAAAAACCTCTGTCAGAGGCTTTAGGCTGGAATTCCCTGGGAAGGTCCAAAGTGAGTTCTGCTATCCTTTTGGTTAAGAACAAAAGGTTGTGACTGATACAGTGTAACTGTAAGCAAAATACTGCAAAGAAACAGGAAAAACAGTTTCATTTTTTACCATGATCTATTTACTTGGGAGTTTATTTTAATGATGAGAAATCCATATGTTGAGTTTAGGGATTTCAGTGAGGTGTTTTTTTAAAAGATTTTATTTATTTATCTTTAGAGGGGAAAGGAAGGAGAGAGAGAGAAATATCAATGTAGGTTGCCTCTGGCGTGTCCCCTGCCGGGAACTGGCCTGCAACCCAGGCATGTGCCCTGACTGGGAATCAAACCGCAATCCTGTGGTTCGCAGGGCCGCGCTCAATCCACTGAGCTCCACCAGCCAGGGCTCAGTGAGGTTTTTTTGTTTTGTTTTGTTTTGTTGGTATAAGAAAAAATTTACACTGGGTGTAGACCTGAAGCTTCAACCCAGTTTGGACACCTTGCACCCACCCTCATGGCCACAGGATTTGCTTCAATATGTTGGTGGGAAAGAACTGCTGCCATGATTTGCTGAGCTTCCCACTTTCGTTTTCCACACGTAAGTTTCCAGCCAGTGATGCTGAGAATTTCTCGTCCTGGGGTCAGGGGCGTAGTTCTGGCTTAGGGCCAGAGTGGAGAGTTAGCCGGGCTGGGGTCAGGCTGGATCCCTGGCTCAGAAGTACTCTAAAGCACCCCCACCCAGAGAGGAGAGAGTTTGCGACCTGGACGTCATGCTCTGGCTCTCAGAGACCTGAGCACTGTTGGGATGAACACGCCGGCAAGTGGAAAACACCTGATTAAAGTGCTGGGCCGGGGCGCGCAACGTGGATCATTCCCCTGAATGGTTTCTGCGGACTGGGCTTCACTTCACTGTCTGCCATGGGTTTGGGGGCTGACATAGATTCGAAGGCAAACGTTGGAAGAAGTCCCTTTGGGGAACTGAGGCAGAGCTGGCGTAGGAGTGGGGTGGGGACAGGTGGAGGAAGAATAAAGGGGGGCAGAAAGGAGATGGGGGTGAGTGCCAGGGCCACTGTGGTCATCATCACCGTCGTCAGCACTTGTCCCTCCCTGGGTGAGCACTTCACATGCGCTAACACACCACGGTCCTACTGATGCCCTGGGAGGTGGGCACCGCTATTATCTACATTTTCAGGAAACTGAGGCAATGGGCTGCATTTCAAACCCAGGCAGTCTGGCTTCAGTGCTCATCCTAAGAGTCTCTAATGAAACTGCATTGGTCAGGTTAGAAATGAATGAAACACTCCTCAGTGCCAATGGTGGGACTGCTGTCTGTGGGTGGTCAGATCCAGGGTGGCAAAAACAAAACAAACAAGAACAAAACACTTTCTGCCACTTACTAGTCCTGTGACCAGGACTAGTTACTTCACCTTTCTGCCCCTGGTCCCTTACCCGTGGTAGGAGAGACTATAGGGCATGTGTGAGTGCCCGTGCATGTGTCCTGCCTGGTACAGTACTCGACAGAGAACAGACACTCCACAAAACGTAGACGCCCCCACCCACCATGAAGCCAAAACACAGATACGCCCATCTCTAGAACTTCTAAGCATGTACGTGTGTGCATGCATGTACCCATGGGTACACGTACCCCTGCCAAAGTGAGCACTCATATGTAACTCTATGCATTTCCTCCCTAATCCTGTCCCAGCCCAGGGTGGTGGTGGCATGATCTACGCTGTCTGCGAGCCAAACTCCCAAAGTCTCACCCTCTCTTACCCTCATATCCAGCCCATCGCCACAGGCAGCTAATTCCTGAGTATTTCTCAAACTCGCCTTCTCCCAAGTTCTCCCCCAACCCACCCCAGCACTCAGCGGCCTCCTGCCCTCTGCATGGCAAGCCCCTCCCCCCACCCTCGCACAGCGGCAGATGACCGTTACCAGTCGCAAATCTGACCTTATCCCCGCTCTGCTTAAAGTCTTTCCAGGAAGCCCAGTGGCTCAAGATGTGAAATTCAGAAGCTCAGAGGAGAATGGATTTCACTGAATAAAGATCTAAAGCTTCTATAGGGCCACACTCAGTTAAAAATGCAAACGGCAGACTACCAAAAACACAGGGCTTGTCAGAAGAAAGGCCTGCTCCAGTGTGGTTGGCACGGTAATGATGTGGGTGTAATAATTTATAGTTTTAATTTGAACATTTCACCTAAAAGGTCACCTGGTGTGCTTGAGTGTGATACTGTTGTATTACAGAACTACATGCTTGTGATTTTGTAATAAAAGATTTTGTAACAAAAAGAAGCATTATTTGTGCCGGACCCTGTATTTCCAACACACATAACAGACAAAAGTTTTTAAATTCTTAACATACTAAAAGCTCCTTTATGACTATAAGAAAGGCAAAAAGAAAAGAAAAATGGGCAAAGAATATAAACGGTTGATACACAGAGGAGAAATATAGTGGCCAGTGACTGCCTGAAAAAGATGCTCAGCCTCACTGGGGAGAAGAAAAGGGAGGATTAAAACCACAGCGAGCTGTTTTCCTGGACTGGTGAAAATTAAAAAGTGTGATGCTGTTCACCGGAGGGCAGGGGCCTAAAATGGCCCAGCCTTTCAGGACAGCCACGTGACGGTACCCCCCAAAATTTAATAAGCCGACCCTTGCCCTGGAATCCCGCATCTCGAAATCTCTCTCACAGACAGGCTTACATGTGTCAGCAAGATATACACAAAGCCATTCACTGAAGCATTATTTGCAAAAGTGAAAAATGGAAGACAATGTAAACATCCATCAACCCTGGACTAGTTGTATAAATGATGCTACACCCAAACAGTGGAATATCAGGCAACAATGGAAATAAAACGGAGCGGCTCCGTGCGCTGTGCCGCTGACAGATGTCTGCGAGTACACTATTCAGTGAGAAATGGAAGTTGCGGGGTAAAGTGTATCATACGATTGCATTTATTTTACTTTTTATTTATTGATTTTAGAGGGAGAGGAAGGGAGAGACACAGAGAGAGAAGAAAGAGAGAGAAAAAAACATGTATCTGTTTTTCCACTTATTTATACATTCGTTGGTTGATTCTTGTATGTGCCCTGACTAGGAATAAAACCCACAAGCTCAGCACAACAAGACGTGAGCCACCTGACCAGGGCCCATTTCCTTCTTTCTTTCTTTTTTTTTTTTCTGTAAATAAAATTTAAGAAATATGCTTGTAAAGGCAAAGAAAAAGTTCTGGAAGTAAGTACACCAGACCAACATAAGTTGGAACTTGGCAGAATGAGATTTAAGGGCAAAGAGAGAATTTTCCTACATAACAGAACACACTTCTACACCTACTATTTCAATATTTTCTCATGAGCAAATATTGCTTTTAGAGTAAAAAGAAAAGAAAATACCCCATTCAATGGCCCCTCACGGGCTGCAGGACCAAGTCCAGACCCCTCAGTGTAGCACCCAAGGTCCCTCGGGACGCAGCCTTATGCACAGCCACTGTGGTCATCCCTCATCTCACTCCAACTCTAAGGTTAGACACGCACGGCTCCCTTGCCTATCTCCCAGACTGCCTCTGGGCCTTGGTCTACGTGATTCCTTCTTCCCAGATGTCCTTTCCTGTGTTCTGTGCCTCACATCACGAGTTCTTGCTCATGCGCCCTCACCATCTAGACACTCTCTGTGAATGTCTCCCACACACAGCCTTCACACTCCCTCCTGCAGTGATGGCAAAAGCCAGCATTCAGGGAGCATACTGTGTGTCTATGTATTGACTCGTGCAATTCTCATAGCAACCCTGGGAAGGTTTGTTATCACCTCATTTAACAGATGAGTAAACTGAAGCACGGAGAGATTATGTGACTTGCTGAAAGTCACACAGCCAGGGATCTGCAGAGCCTATAAATGGAGTCAGGCAGAGTGTCTGTGTAGGCACCCATCATGCTCAGCACACAGGGCTGGACTCCCCCGATACCTGTGCTTGCCAAGCTTCAAGATGTGCTTGTAAGACCCAAGGGTGGGGCCTGACTTGTTCTTGTACCTAGAACCTAGGCAGGTGGGGAGCATGCATAGGGTGCTCTACTGGGGCCAGAGGGCCAGAGGGCCAGAGGGCCAGAGCCAGTCCTCACCTCTACCCAGCCAGGGTTAAAGTAAGTGGCTGGTCTCCTGGGGAAACTGGGGTGGAGGAAAGGGTAGGGCCAGCTGAGCTGACCCAGGACTGCTGAGAAAAGGGGTGAGTTTATGGAGGTGCATCCCCTCCCAAGGTGAGAACCCCAGCAACCCCCTGCACACCTACAGTGTGCTAGGCCCTAGAGTTAAATGGCTGGGAAGTCAGAAGCCAGGACCGGCCTTGCCCCCCCGCCCCCACGACAGCTACAGAGTCAGATCCAGGGAAAACAGAAGCCTAAGAGGGGGACAGACATGAAGCTGTGGTGCTGTGCTCAGGAGAGAAGGTCCTGGCCTCTGGTCAGGGTGAGGGCAGACAGGCTCTCCATGAAGGAGGTGGTATCTGACTGTCGGTAGGAATGCAGACTGGTGTAACTACTGTAGAAAACAGCACGGAGGTTCCTTGAAAAACTGACAACGGAACTGCCTTATGACCCAGTGATTCCACTGCTAGGAATGTATCCAAGAGAAACCTGAAACACTAATTTGAAAGAATATATGCACCCTCATGTTCACTGTAGCACTATTTACAACAGCCAAGATATGGAAGCAACCCAGTTATCCCTAAACAGATGAGTGGATCAAAAATCTGTGGTACCTATACTCAGTGGAATACTACTCAGCTGTGAAATATGAAGGAAAGTTTACTCTTTTTGAGCATGGATGGACCTGGAGGGTATGAATGTTCAGTGAAATAAGCCAGGCCGAGAAAGCCAAATACCATATGATTTCGCTTACCTGTGGAATCTAAATAACAAAATAAACACACAAAATAGAACCAGACACATAGATACAGGGAACAGACTGACAGCTGTCAGAGGGGAGGGGGTTGGGGGTCTAGGTGAAAAAGGTGAAGGGATTAAGAAGCACAATGTGGTAGCTGCCAAACAGCCACGGGGTGCAGATTACAGCACAGGGAATATAGTCAACAATGTCATGATAACTATGAATGGGGCCAGGTGTGTGCCTGACACATTTACAGAGTGCTGGGGACCACTCTGTGAAGTACCTGACTTTCCAACCAATATGCTGTACCCCTGCAACTAATATAGGATAATATTGAATGTAAATTGTAATTGAAAAAAGAAAGGAGTGGGCAATTGGGCCAGTGTACAACAATTAAGGAGGAGGAAGAGGATCTGGGCAGAGGGAGCTCCCAGGAGCTGGAGCAGCTTCAGTAGGGCCTGGAGCGGGCGAGTGCGGGGAGAGCTGGGGAGGAATCACTGGTTTCTGGCTGGAGCATAAGGCGAGTAGGGAAGCAGCTGTGGACTGGGGGGCGGTGGGGGGGAGGGTGAGGATGCTGGAGGCCTTTGGAAGGAAAGCTGTTTGCAGGCCAGGACAGGGTGATCCTGGCCATCTGAGCTGGCCAGGCAGTCCCCCTTAGCAGTTATCTGCATGGCTGTGGCCTGGTTCCTGACCTTGGTTCCCTCACTTGCAGAAAATAATGTGCCTTCCCAGACTGTTCAGAGGCTTGAATGACACGGTGGTTTTCAGCTCCTGGAACCAAGGGAAGGAGGTGGACACATCTGGGCGCACACCTAGGAGATAGGGCGGCTCCCTGAGGGTATCTATCAGTGTAATGTGAATTTACGTGCACATGTCCCCCCCCAAACCTAATACAGTCCTTATGTTTAAAGTGTAAATTCAAGATAATGTGATTTCAGACCCTTTACCTTAAAGAGAAATGACAGGAAGAGCCCCATGATCTTGAGTGGGTCCCTTCACCTCTCAAGCCTCATTTTCCCCCTTGGGGGGTTTCTCTAGGCCTGGTTATTCAGAAAGGGCTGGGCCATGGAAGGAAAGAAATGGGGTAAGGAAGTAGAAATCCAGGGGGGTGGGATCCAAAGAGGGGAGGGATTGGATGAAGGAAGCAGAACCCTTCTTCTTGGGGCTAGTCCCCTGCCCAGTTAGGACCCCCTCGCCTCTTCCACTCCCAGCTAGAGCTGGAAGCCCTGGATACCAGTCTGACCTGCCCGAAGTTCAAGTCCCCCACCTCTCAGTGCCCAGGCTGTATTCATCCAGATGAGGGTGGAGAAATCAGAAGAGGGGCCCCATCACCCAGGACAAGTTCACTGGCTGGCACAACAGTGTGCAAGCCTAGAGGCTTCCAGACCTGGGAACATGCCCCACCAGACTGCTGCAGATTAGTACCATCAGGCAAATCCCTCCAATCTCCAGGTTCTCTTCTGTGCGATAGAGAAAAACGCCTTTCTTGTGAGGTAATATTATTGACCCAGTGCCTGGCTCACCATCAAACCCCTCAGATGTCCTTTGGTTCACCAGGAGCTGAGGGTGGCGCAAGGAAGTCACAGCCAGTTCTTTGTGGGGGTGGGAATCACTCACCCTAGGCCCCCCACCCTTCCATGGGTGCAATCCACCTCATCTCTCACTTCCCGGAGAGCAGAGAACCCCTCTCGACCTTCCCACCAGACTGCCTCCAGCACCTCCCTGCTACCACCTGCTACCCGAGGAATGCTCTAAGTACAGAGCTGCAGCTTCCCAGCTTCCTGGGGCTCAACTCTGATTGCCAGGCTGTCAATCCTGTTTGTTCGTCACCTCCCCCACCAGCCCTGTGGGCAGAAACCATGTCTGATTCATCATGTCCATTCCACTGTGTGGGTCCTGGCACAGGAATCCTGCCCACAGGCAGCAAAGCTGGCAGTGGGGATGGAAAAAAAGAGCCATTCACCCCTCCTACCTGGACACCTGTTTCTCTGTTGACACATCCATGACAATGCTAGGCTCACTGTGGGGCTGGGATCAGCACTCAGTATGGGACTATGAACAAGCTTCCATCCGTCCAAGATCAGGGTTCATTCAGTGTGGGGCTGGGGTCAGGGCCCCGTGAAGGAAGTTTTCGGCTCCCTACCACCCAGGGCTCAGGACTCTCCCCAGCCTTACCCATTGCTTTGAAAACAACATATTCTGCCTCTGGGGTGTCAGGGCCTGTCTTTGGGGTCCCCACTATGCCTACCCTCTACCCCAGCAAGACCCATGCTGTGCTCTACTCCAGACAGCTATGCTGGGACCCCCCACTCACTTTGCTTGAGTCACCACAAGACCCCAGCAGAGGTGGCTCAAGGTGAGAAGAGCATCCTTGCATCCCTAACAGGCCTTTGGAAACACTTCAGGTATGGGTGCATTCCCAAGCCAAGGAGAAGTAGTTTGTGGGTTTCCTCGGGTTTTTCAATTATCCACCCACTGCCCCAGCTCCATTAGCCCAGCTTGTCCAGCATCAGCTAAGGCAAACTCAGGTCTGGCTGAACACGCAGGTGGAGGCACATGGCAGTGAGATATGCCACCCAAGTGCCCCCTCCTATCACAGTGCCTGAAAGCCTTCCCTGGTGCTCCTTGCTGAACGCCACACTTGCTCACCCTCCTCTGAAACCTCCATGCTGGGTCTGGGAGCCCAGGCCTGGCACTCACAGGGCTCCGAAATGGGAGCTTAATCAGACATCGGTCTGAGTGGACATCAGAGCTGGGCTTAGTTCTGAGAATGGCAATGCCAAGGCAAAAGGCTGTACCACCCCTCAGCACCCACCCAGCCACCCACCCAGCCCCCTCACTGTCTCTGCCTATGCTACTCACACACAGAGGGTCAAGTTGGCTTGCTGGCAAAACACATGATTCTCATTTTAATTAATTAAAAAAATCTAATCACCGCATTAAACTTCTCATTATTCCACTTGAATACCCATTAAGTAAATTTAATTATCAGAGGATTGGGTTTCCCAGTGTCTTCCATTAGTGTCTGATAAAATGAGGAAGGAAGAGAGAAGCAGATGGGAAGCAAAACAATGCCATTCGTGACTTGTGGAGGGCAGGGTGGGCACTGTCCTGGGGCCACCATGGTCAGGCTCTCCTGTCTCCCTGGGAAAGGCTTGGCCCTGGGTCCGGGGAAGACCCCTCAGCTGCCCCTAGGATGGAGAAGGCCTAGCATTTGGCTACACTTGGTGCAGAATGCTTCATTTACAACCACTCTTGGTTATTTATACCCAGCTCCTTCTAAAAGAGTGTGATGTTGCTGAGAACAGCAGAAGCCCAAAAATAAGAGAAGAAAACAGAGCAAGAGAAAAAACGAGAGAGAAAAAGATAAAGCCAGAGACAAGCCCATTGAGCAACGACATGCCACAGCAGGATGAGTACTTAACAGAAATGGGCCACACGCCACCTATGAGTTTCCTAGCAGCAAAGGCAAAGAAAGCAGCTCACTTTGGCACTCATGCAATAACCAATAGGGTATCCATGAGAAAATGCCCACTGAACTTTGGTCTTTCCATCTGTGAAAAGGCGGGAGCTAAAGGTGGGACTACAGGAGATAACCACTGGCAGAAGCAGTCAGCAGAAGCTTCCTGGAGAGTATGCTAAACTGGGCCTTGAAAAAGAGCATGGGCAGACTCTAACAATCATTTGTTATCTGCCTCCCCCAGTTGGGGGCATCTCCTTCCTTCCAGCAGAATCATAGGTTTCCTTTGGGAAACACCTTCCCCTCATTTCTGGTCAAACAGTTGGGGAAGGATGGACCCTGAGCCCCAGACCATCCGTGTTTTCAAGCCCTGTACACCCAGTTAAAGGATCAAGGTGATCCAAGTCTTGCCAATAGGGCACAAGAGATCAACTCCGGGACTTTTATTTGTTCTATCAGGAGAGCAGATTTTGTCTCCACCCCAATCCCAGATTTAAACCTGGAGGCAGGTTGCCCCAAATTGCTGACAGATATTTGGTGACCATATCTTGTGAAATACCACCAGGAGTAGAGTCATCACCACCAAGAAAGAGGAACAGAGGAATACAGATGAAAACCAGATCCTGGTCACACACTGGATCAAGCCCTGCCTGAAGTCCATCTTACTGCTGGACACTTTGGTTACATAAGCTGACCATTTCATTTTATTGAGATAGATTTTTTTGTTACTTGCAACTGTAAGGATCCTGACAGATAGTGTTCATAAAGGTATCCTTCCTATTCCAGGGACCAAGAAGGCTCAGGTATCCCTAGAAGCTAGGAAGTGGGCAGGGTTGAGATGCTACCTACCGTGACTACTACTGTGCCCCGGTGAGTTCCGAAGCTTGAAGAGTCCCGCTGATGCAGGCTGGGGTGAGAAGGAGGCTTGGAACCTGGTCCAGAGGCTGGACAGGGCCAGAGCTCTGAAATGCCTGTGGGAGGATCTGTGGCCCCATAGACTCAGGACAAACAGGACATGGTCTTGGGATCCCTAGAAAACAGAAGCAAGAGTGATGAGCATGATTCATTTGGGGGAAAGAGGGACATTTGGGCACAGGTGGTAGGGCAGACAGTGGCCACACCTTGACCAAGGAGAGACCATCATCAGTCAAGTTTGTCCTCACTTCCTCACACCTTGCATCTTATCTCCCCCATTTACTCTCCCTTCCTCCAGGTCCCTCCCCGCCCCCTGGAGAATCTCCAGGCTACAGAAAAGCATCTGCAGAAGGTCTGTCCTCTGCAGAGAAGAAAGGACTGGGGGCAAGTACAGCTGGAAACCACACGCTGTTGCCAGAGTGTGTGAGTTTGGTGGTGCAGAGGGTTGGAGGAGCTTCACCCCCTAGTGCTGTGGACTCATTTCTCACAGTTCCTCTCCCGGCGAGTGCCCAGAACTAGGCCTAGGGGCTGAGGCAGCCAGAATGGAACAAGTCCATCAAGGTAGCCATCTTCTTTGATCTCCAGTCCAGGCTTCTAAAGGAATCCTAGAGAGGATAATGTTTAACCCAAGGGGATGGATGATGGCGTTTCAGGCACGGGCAGAGACCTGAGTAGGCCCTACAAGGATCTGCCCCTTCAAGGAAACAGGAACCACCTACTCTACCTTCAAGCCATCCTCCCTTGGGTATCATCCCTGGCTGGGGGCCACCAGCGGGACCCACACTCATCCCCAGCTTCTCTCTGAAGCCAAGCTGAAAAGGTTGGAAAGAGAAAAAGGGCGTAGCTTTTTCAGACTCAGGACACTTCCAGAGTCCTGGCCTTTGAAAAGTCACTTGGCCTCCTCAGGTCCTTAATTGGTCCTCTGAGGGCTGCTCACCCTCCTCCTGGCTCCATAAAAAGGCGTGATGACAGAGACCCCAAGTCACAACACAGTAAGGCACTAGCTCTCTAGAAACGTCTCTCCACTGGCCCCGTCCAATAGGGCTTTCTGCAGCGATGGGGTGTCCTGGGCCTGTGCTGCTCAACGTAGTAGCCACTGGCTGCAAGTGGATATTAAAATGTGGATAGCATGACAAGGAAATAAATTATTTTATTAATTTGCATGTAAGCCGAAATAGCCACATATGAGCAGTGGTTACCAGAGTAGACAGCATCGTTTTAGACCAAAACTTGCCTGGCCCCTGGCCGCAGTATATGGAGAAAACTGAGGTCCAGAGAAGGGAGGGAATTTGCCCAAGGTCACGCACAATAAGAATGTGGTAAAGGCAAAACCAGAATCTACTTCCTCTACCTCCTAGTCCCAACTCTCCAGGGAACCTACTCTGAACCCCGAGGTGGCTTACCACGTTCTCACATCATGTTCAGCACCATCATGCCAGATGCCCTGCTTTTCCCATCACGCTCTCCTATCACAGTCACACTGTCTCGCTGCCCTCCTACCCATGTCGCTGTTCCTGTGTCAGCATATCAGACCACCTCTGATGGGACCTCCTTCTCCCAGCCACTGCTGCTGGCCTGTCCCTCAGCCACACAGCAAAGCAGCCTCAAGATGTCCCTGAGGTTGCCTGGGGAAATCATCCATTAGTGGGAAAGTGCTCAGGGCACAGAGCTGTTCGCTGCACAGTTATTTGTAACAGCAAGATGCTGGAAGCTGCCTGAGCATCCTGCAACAGAGATGACAAAGTGCAGCAGGAAACCTCTGCTCGGTGGAACATTACACAGCCATTAAAAATGATAAACCTAGAGATTGTGACACATAGCAATGCTTACCTAACAATACTGAGCAAGAAAACTGAAGAAACAGATGAGGGTGGGGGCTGAGTTGCCACAGTATGCAGTGCTCCATGCTTACCGAGCCCACTCACATCCGGTACCCCCAGATACACCATGACATTGTGGGGTTCAGATTAGTAACCATTCTACAGAGGGAAGAACCAAGGCTTAGGAAAGCCACATACACACTCCTGGTTACAAGGGCAGTAAGGGCAGAGTTGGGGCTTGGACTCTTAATTGCTGACTCTTAGGACTGATTCCACAGCTGCCTCTTTGTGCCAGAATGGGGCATATGGGTACCATCCTTTCTAGATATTGACTCATCTGATTTAACAAACACATACTAAGTGTCAGGCACCTTTCTAAGTGCTTTATAAATGCTGACTTGTAACCTGCACAACTGGAAGAGGGAACAGCTGCTAGACCCTTATTTTTTGGATAAGGAATCTGAGGCAGAGAGGAAGAACTTGCCTGAGGTCCAGGGCCATTTGTACTTCCCACACGTCCTGTCAGGGTCTGGTATTGCCCTCACAGGAAAAGATCAAGGGGTAGGGAGAAAACGGTTGTAGCCCTGAGGTGGTGGAAACATAGACGTGCGTATGTTTTCCCTTTTTAATTTCATGGAAATTCTTTTTGTAGCAACTGGAAGAAAAAAGTTCAAGAAATAAAATAAATGTGCCACAGATATTTTTTTAAAAAAAGCACACACAAAAATTAAAAATTATCAGATGCACCCAAGAGACCCCATACTGCAATGGTAATCTACCTCCCAGCAGCAAAGCTCATGTCTGCAGGCTTTTCTGCCAATTTCCTGCCCCTCCTACCACTTCCCTCTGCCTGGGTGAGATCCTCATCTCAGAGGGCAATGGGTTCACAGTTCAGCGCGGAGATGGACTTCAGTAAACACTGCCCACCTCCTTCAGCACAGCACAACAGTCCAGCTGCCTGCGTGCTCCTCCTGTGGGCAAGGGTTGACCTCGAGAGGCCATGGCATCCAGGCCTCTGCCCCCAGTTGCAGTCCTCCCCCAACTGAGGCACAAGAGGTGAAAGACCTCACCAGAGGTCACACCGCTACTGAACAGGGAAGCGTGTGTGCACACATGCATGTGCATGCTTATGTCCCACATGTACATGTGTGTGTCTCCCATGCATGCAGTGGGTTAGGCCCAGGCACCCCAAACCCATCATTAAAAGGGCGGGTGATTCCCAACTACATGCAAACACTTTACATTATTAACTGCTACTATATCCACAATTGTGTGGTGTGTGTTTCTCCTTTACATGTTTCTATGTTATTTTTCATTCTGTCATCAAATACTTACTGAGCACTTACTACATGCTCGGTGTATTACGGGTACTGGGCATTTGGTAGGGTACAAAACAAACAAATGTGGTACTCTCATGGGGAGAGGGTTATACATGATAAGCAAATGAATAAACAAGATAAGTCCAGTCAATGATAAGTACAATTAAGATCATTGAACTTGGTAATGTAAGACAGAGTCCCTAGGCTGGCACTAGAGGATTACTCCAGCTGGGGGGTCAGGGAAGGCCTTTCTGGAGAGGTCACACCGGAACTGATACCTACATGGTAAGGAATTCGTCATGCCTGGCACAGGAGGAAGTGGGCGAAGGCAGAGGCAGGAAGGAGCCAGTGTTTCTGAGGAAGAGCGGGCAGGCCAGGGCCCTGGAATAAGGTGGGCAGAGATGGGGCAACTGTGGGAAGTGAGATTGCAGAGGGAGGCTGGACCCTGAGGGGGAGTGTACGGGCTTTGGATTCCACCCCAGCTGCAACAGAAAGTCACTAGAGGGCTTTAACAGGGGCAGGACTGCTGTGACGTTTCCTTCATTGTGAAGTTCCCTGGGGCTGCTGGGCGGGGCCTGGATTGAAGGGGAGCAGTCTGGGAGCAGGGGACCAGTGGGGTGGCTATTGCAGTTGCCCAAGGACCAAGAGCCCAGGCTTGGCCATGGTGAGGGAGGGATTAGGAGGACTCAGCACGGAAACTGTAGCAGAAGCCATGACCTGAGCTGGGTGTGAGCAGCAGGCAGAGTAAGAAAAAGGCATCGAGGACGACTATCAGATCATCTGCCACAGACACGCAGCGCTGTACCACCAGACCCCCGAAATCAAACACAACTATAAACAGCACATAACTCCTAAAATACCACAGCAGATGAGCCACCCATGAAGAATGTCACGCCCCCCTCAGCCCCCCACACAGTCTGAGTCTCTAGTCCTCTGGGGAGCATCTTCCTCCTCCAGAGCCCCTGTTCTGTTCCCTGGCCCAGGGTGTGGTGTGTAGGGAGGACCAGAGATTGGGCATCACACTCAGGCTGACAGGAGACAAGACTGTCCAAAAGACAGGACAGAGCAGGAGGCAAGATGGGAGGAGGACAGAGGAGCTGGCCCAGAGCAGGGTCCCTGCATGTGCTGGTTGAAGAACACGCTGGCTGAACCCGTGAGAAGCATGGGGGCTGGAGTGAGGGGCGGCATCTGGGAGAAGTATGAGTCTGAGGATCAGACTGCCCAGGGTTTGAGTTCCAGTTCTGTCCCTTGCTAGCTCTGGGACCCTGGGTAAGTTATTTTACTTCCCAAGGCTCAGTTCCCTCATCCAGAGAGTGGCAACCACAGTCCTCTCACATAAGTTCTGCTGAAGGTTCAGTGAAATGATATACGTGAAGAACTGGCATTTATAAATATTAGCATCATTCCCCTTTTGTTTTAAAAAATAGGAAGCCAGTTGGGGCTTAGGCTAGTGAGTTCCGTGTCCATCCTAATAGAAGCTCTAGAAGGGCTGCACAGAACACCAGGAAAGATAACAGCAAGTTGGAGGAGTTCAGTACCAAAGAGTAAGACGACCACACATCCTCTCTTGGCTGCTCAAAAAGGATGACATGCAGGTCCCTGGACCTCGTGGCATCTGTGAGGCAAAAGTGCCAGCATGTTTTCTTTTGACGTGTTTAAACACCTGATTCCCTGGGTCTTCCAAAAATGCTTCTCCGCGCAGTGCTACTTTGTCTCCGAGCCCACATTCATGGGGCCTAGTGACAGGTCCGACGTGGAGAAAGGCAGGAAGATAACCACGCCGCCCTCCACCCTCAGTCAACTTGGCCAACTCAGCAGTACCCACCTCATGCCGTTTAACCCACAAGAACTCAAATCTCACCATGTGCTGCAGTGTGCTGGAACCTGTGGTCAAAGAGGGTGTCTGCTACCTCCCACACTGGACGATGCCCAATTCGCCTGGTTCGGGTGGAGGGTCAACCTTCAAGTGGCCACACACTCCAAGTTTCAGCCTCAGAGCCCTCACCTCCTGGACATCACCAACCCCACGGCAGTATCAGAAAGCACATTAAGAAACTTTGCCTGTCTGACCACCGAGGAAAGGAAAACTACAACGACAAGATCTACAAACTGTGGGTAATAGAGACCAAGCCTGACAAGGCTGTGTCCACCATTGAGAGTGACAAGAATGCAGACGCGGCTACCCTACTGGACGACAAAGAATCCTAAAAACAAGTCCAGCATGAGGAGTCAACCGAAGGTGAAGCTGGCCACAGGGGCG
Source organism: Sturnira hondurensis (assembly GCF_014824575.4). Taxonomy (NCBI): domain Eukaryota; kingdom Metazoa; phylum Chordata; class Mammalia; order Chiroptera; family Phyllostomidae; genus Sturnira; species Sturnira hondurensis. The sequence continues at coordinate 1,308,325 of NW_028077960.1, forward strand.
ATGCCAGAGGGCTGGGCTTCTGTTTCTTCTCTGGCTCCAGGAAATAGACTGGAAGGGAACAACAAACATGTAAGGCCCAGTCCCTCCCAAAATAAAGCCACCAAGGCAGAGCAAACTGCTACCCTCAGTAACACCCTTGGCCACATCACACATTGAACCCTCAGAACGCAGCATCTCACTTTACAGATGAGGGAACGATCGCTCAGAGAGATTAAGGAACCTGTCCACATTCAAAATATTACATTGAACAGGAACAGCTGGTAAGTCCCGGAGTCAGGACTGGAACCCAGGCCCGACTGACTTCAAATACCCAGTGCTTTATCCCTTGCCCCCTGCTGCTGGCACCGATGTGCAAGGCAGCCCAAATAGGCAGCCTGGTGAGCAGATGAAAGCAAGTAGGACGAGGAGGGCGGAGAAAGGGTTGAGAAGACGAGACAAAGACAAGACGGAAAGCAGAGGCGACAAACGACCTGACGAGGGGTCCGCCAGGGGCCAGGAGGAGGCATCTACAGAGGCTGCTCTCTTGATCAGTGAAAGGTCATCAGGTGCCACTCCCACGGCCGTCTGCCCAGCCTCCACGTGCCCAGGCCTGGCTAGAGGGTCTAGCCACCCAGATTGCCCATGTGGCCGAGGGAGTGCCGGGGGCCAGCGGGTGTTTTGGGTTTTGCTAGCAGTGAGCACCATCGGCCTATCCCCAGAGCATGCAGGTTTTAAGCTCCAGCCTCTCAACTGGGTATTTAAGAAGGAAAATACGGTTTTCCAAGTGGGAGAGAAGGAAGAAGGAGTCCACAAACGAAGGGGAGGGAGGATAGGAGAAATCCACCCCATCACAGCAGTCAAAGTCACAGGCATGGCTGCAGGGAGGGCAAAGGCAAGGCAGGGGCGAGGAGCATTTAATCTGGGAGTCCAGGCTCTGGAAACTAAACAGTGGAAGCCGGAGTACATTACTGCCCTGAGTGAGCCATCAGCTTCTATTGGGCTAAATATCCGTATAATGGGGCACTGTCCTCTGAAAAGGCAAACTGCCAGCCTTTCTAAGGAGGGCTGAAGGACAGGAACCTCTCATAGCGAGGGCTTCCCCATAGGGGGAGGGAACAACAGGAACACCTGGGAAAGCCACCCTCACCCTCCCACACCCCTCCGTGAAAGTCAGTGAGCAGCTGGGTGACACTCGGTTGGTGGGGTTGCCGCCTCCAGCCCTCCTCCCCCGACTCTCCCTCGCTCCTGACACATAGGAGCCTGAAAAGATGCCACACCTCAGGTGTAACATCCATGACCGTGGATGACCCTGGATGAGCCTGTGAGGCCCTTTGAACCTCCATTTTCCCGTCCATTAGATACAGCGGATGACACCCACCCAAGGGCTGCATCATGGGAGGGAATGAAGCTGGCCCGGAGTCCAGAAGAGTGAGTACCAGGGACAATTTTTCTTGTGCTGCCCTGCTGGCTGGCAAGGACCTCCTCCTCTTTGTCCCCTCTTTCCCATCCTCATGGGCCCTTGCAGGCCGCTACCATCTCTACCAGGAAACCCTCCCTGCCCCCTCTCATGGGCATCTCCTGCGGCAGAACCCCACCTCCCAGTCTCTGGTTGTTGTGTGCATGTGGGTGTTTCGGCCTTAGGGGCTCCCTCTGAACAGGGCAGCATTTCCCTCCTCCCATCCTTCCCACGCCCCTCCCACACTCAGGACTGGCGCACAGGACTCTGCCCAGAGGTGGAGGCTTGGAGGCTGGGGCTGGGTCCACTGACATGTGGTGCTCATGGAAAGGTGAGTGGCACCAGGGAAGCGGGGCTAGGAAGCCAGAAGTCTCAGGACACGAGTCTGTGAGAGCAGGGCGGTGCACAGACCATTGGCAGGACTCCCAGGGCACAAGGCAGAGCTGAAGTGCAGTCAGAGAGTGGAGAGGTGGACTCAGTGCTGAAGGTGCTTAGGTCAGGCCAGGACTGGTCGGTCTCAGGGGTCAAGAGGGGCAAGACTGACCTGTTGGCGGGTGTGGCAGGGACCAAAAGGCTCTAGCTGGGTGTGGAACAGTACAGCAAAGCTGAGAGCCAGGTGGGGAGGTTCTGCAGATCCTAGTCTCTGCCCCTCGGGACTCCTGTGCCACCCTCCGCCTACAGTAAAGCCCTGGGACAGCTCAGGGTCCTTCACGGTAGATGTAGCCACTGATACTGCAGGGTATGAGGCTGGGCCAGGCAGGCATGCTGGGGCCGATTCCAGGACAGTGCCCACGGTCCAGCGGGGCACCCAGGGCAGCTGGAGGTATGCTGTGCTGCCCACGGCACACTGTGGGTCCAAAGGTCCAGCCCAGAGGCCCCACAGCCATGGGGCGGTGTGTTTCTTGATTGACTCACTCAGTCATTCAGCAAATGCTCTCTAATGCTCTCTGTGAACTAAAGGAGCAAAAATACCCACGATCCTGCATCAGGGAGCTCACAGTCCAGTGGGACAAGTGGGCAGAAGCTGGGGGCGGGGCACACAAGGAAATAAGAGACCGCCACTCAGGGACTGTGTGAGAGGGGAGTCCAAGGAGCTGTGGGAAGAGGGAGGGGGCATCAAGTCCAGGGTTAGAAGTCACAGAGGGCTTCCAAGGGAGGGGATCTCTGAGAAGGTCTCAAAGGAAATGGAGGTTGGGTTTGAAAGCACTGGGAAGGGGAAGGGGAAAGAGACGCCTGTGTCAAGGCCCAGGGCCAGGAACAATGGGCTAAAAGAGGAAGGCCTGCGTACAGGACGGAGGGGTCTGCTGTTAGCAGCCATCGGGAGCCTGAGGGTTTTAAATGGGGAGTGACAGGGTCCCCTCTGGGCTTCACTCTGGCTGCCGCTGGTGGAGGATGGGTGTACAGGAGGAGACCTAAGGTGGTGAGCCAAGTAGGGACTGAGGCAGTAGCCAGGGGAGAGCTGATGGGGTCTCCGGTGGGCAAAGGGATGGAGGGGGATGCAGATTTGAGAACTTTTTTGGAGGCAGAATCTGCAGTGAGGGCAGTGGTTTTAACATCAACAGCAGCAATATCCCTCTGAGCACCAAGGATGCTCATAGCCAAACAATACTGTCAAACTTTGCAAAGCCCTTTTAAATCCAGTTTGGTCTGCATAATACTCAGGTGAGGTGGGCAGGCCAAGAATTAGTTACTTAATTCGTTCATTAATTCAACAAGGATTTGTTGAATGCCCCTATGTCCCAGGCATTGTTTTGGTCCACTCAACAGAAGGAGAAACTGAGACCCAGATATGCTGCCCAAGGAGGTCCACAGTCACCTGGGGCTGTACCGGGTGGGTGTCCAGGGCTGCTGTCAGCCTCTATTAGTGAAAGGTGGTGCAGGGCTTCTGCCGTAGCCTATAAAAGACCGCTGGGGGCCTGGGAATGGCCACTGGCTTGGGAAACTCAGACACCCTGCAGAACTGGAGGAACAGTGGGTGATGAAGCCAAACGAGAACTGTGGAAAGGACATGCTGACCGTGGGGCTGGGGCACAGTGGGGACAGGGACAAGCATGGCTGGAGTGAAAGGACATCTTTTCTCAAGACAGAACTGGGAAGCCAGAGAGGAGGTGTGAGGTGGAAGGAGGCAAGTTCACAACAGTGAAGGGGAAGTTCACCCAGCTTCACTGTTGTGAACGTGCCTCCTCTGTGGGCAGGAGGGGCACAGGAGGGGAACAGTAGAGCCATCAGGCCCACGTGAGGAAAGGGGAGGCATGCAGGCAGGGCCAGAGGGTGACAGAGGTCAGGGTGGGCACAGCAGGAGGACCCACAGCTGGGCTGGCGCCCCTAAGGTGGCTGCGGGGAGAGGAGCACGGGAGGGTAGAGAGCAGGAGACCCAGCAAAGAGCAGGCCCCATGACCTAGGGGGTCATGCAGTGACCTCAGACGGCCCTCCACACTCCCACTGCTACTGACAAGAGCCACCTGGCCAGCTCTCCTCCACTGGCTCCCCTCCAGTCCCCTCTCTGTAAGGCGGACCCCAAGGCTAGCAGTCCACCCCCACCATTCACCAGCAGGCTCCTCACTTCCCCGGACCCTACTCTTCACATCAGTAAACTCGGGCAGCCCCCATCTTTCAGAAGATGAGGCAGGGAAAGAGCTGCCAGTGCTTGGCACATGGTAGGTGCACACAGACGATTGTCCACGACCCTCCCTGGTGGCAGAGCCTCTCGGAGTCTAGGCCTCACAGCATCCCCAGTGACCCACCCACACTTTCGTTCAATTAACTTTTACTGAACTGAGTTTAACTGCTAACCAGCTGGTAGTGAAATGAGGCAGTCAGAACTCTGCCAACCGGACCAGGTCGGGTAGGGGCTTCAAGGAAGGAGGACATGGCAGACATTCCAGGGAGTAGGCATGAGAATGCAGCAGAGGCCAAGGTCACTGGGGAAGGTGGCAGAGGCCCTGCACTCACCACACCCATTAGCACTCCTCAGTAATTTAGCAGGCCAGCAGGAAAGCCAGTGGAGGGGAGTGAGGGCTGGGGGCGGGGTGCACCCACGCTGGGGGCCCCTGGGCAGACAGGCTTCCTTAGGTCTCCTCATTGCAGCCACGGTCACGTGAGCTGCCCCTCCAACCCATGCCACCACACCTCAGAATTCACCCCACTGTGGTGCCGGGCCCCAACTAAGTGACAGTATTGGAGAAAGACCAAAATAAGTCAAAAAGAAGGAATAGCCACTCTGGGAGAAAGGACGGTGCCTGGGAGCTTCACAGAGGTGGTGGCTTTTCAACTCCTCTGGGCCTCACCTTTCTCTAGTGTGAAACAGGATTGTATTCCTTCCTCTTCCCTCCCTCCTCCTCCTCCTCCTCTTTCTCCTCCTCTAGGACTATTACCACTAGTAATAACAGTCTCTAAAGAAAGCATTGAGCGCACTTGCTCCATCGTAGGCTCCGTGGGAGTTCTTTGTGCCAGGATAGACACGTAGAACTGAGGCTGAACCCGCACCCCCTCAGACCCTCTTCTGCCAAACTGGCTAGTGGACGGTTGAGTGGGTGGGGTGCGGCCTTGGGCCAGGGGCAGGCAGGGTGGTAGGGGTGACGGGTGTCACCAGGGGCTAAGATCTGTAAGTTGCCTGCTATTTCCACCCTTGCTCCAAGTAGCCGCTCCTGAACCTGGGTGAGTGGGGCCGGGGTGAGGGGGCTAAGGGAACCTTCCAGAGCCACATCAGAGGCAGCAAAGTCAGAGATTACACAGTGGGTGTGACGGCAACTCCGTTTGGCCCTCCCAGTGTTTAAAACTTTTGCCAAGTGTGGCCTATCGCTACAGCTTCCCCTTTCTTTCTTCCAGAGGGCCACTTTCACCCACCTGCAAGGCTCCAAGACATCCTCAGAAATGAAGGAAGAAGAAAACAGGAAGGAGAAGAGAGCAATAGTGGTCATTGCTATGTATGTCTCCCAGGCTGGAACTGTACAATGCTGGGAGGCAGGTATTATTATGCCCAGTTGACTAGGAAACCGGCTCCAGGGGAGTGTCCTTTGCCCAAGGTCAGAGATGGAAATGGCTGAGCAGGGACTCACACCTAGCACTGTTTCTAACACGAGAGAAGATGACAGAGGCTGACAGGGCTCATGGGCTGAAGTCAGAGAGCATTTCAGGTACAATCAGCAGGCCTTGGAAGGCCTTTGGGAGCAGACTCTTCCTGTCTCCCCTCACAGTGCGTGCCAGTTGTCCCAGACCTCAGGGTTGGGGGAAGGGGGTGCAGGCCATGTGAGAAGGTAGGTAGCAGGGGAGGTTAAGAGAGGTCTCTGCCCTGGCTTCCAGCAGCCCTCTGCCCCATCCACCCATCTGCAAACATCTCACCTCCCTGGTGAGATGAGGCACTCAGGAGGCTGGATGTTACCAACAGGGCTTGGGTAAAAACCTCTGCCTGGAGCGGAGAGGTAGGGTGGTGAGGGCATAATTAAAGGGAAGTGAAAGCTCAGCCTAGAGCTAGGACAAGGCCACCTATGGGCTGAGGCTGGGGGAGGGGCACAGTCAGGAAGGCCCAAGAGAACAGGTGTCCCAGTGCCTGGACTCCAGCCATTAGAGCATCATTCCTTTGAGCTCCCAAAGATGTTTAGTTTCCACGAGGCTTCCAAGCCTGGGAGAGGGACAATCCTGGAAAAATGGCAACGGGAGGTAGGACCCCGGGCTCCAGTCCCCCTCCTCTAACACACTGTGTTTCTTGGCACAAGTGTGTTCCCCTCACTGGTCACCAGTCACCTCATCTGTAACATGAAGTGTCTAGGCCTAAAGGCTGGGGAATACCTTAGGGGTTAGAGATGCCCCAGACAAGCCAGCCTTCCCGATGCCCATGTTGACTGAGGCAGGCTGTGTGGTCAGCATGACCGTCCATGACCTTCCGTTATCCTCTCACCAGGCAGTGATGCAGATACCAGACTCCAGTCTTCTAGGTGAGCAAACTGAGGCCCAGACACAGGAACGGGCAGTCTAAGGGGTCCAGGAGGAAGGCAGACCAGCCTGTGGACACTGCTTCATTGCGGCACCTTGGTTAGCTCCTGGCCGCCACCTTCCCGGAAACCACCCAGCTGAACCCCCCACCCCTGTCCCTTCAACACACGCCCCTCTAGCTACGCCTGCTTCTCCCAACCCCTCTCCCATGTAAACACACCAGCTCCTGGGGCTGCCACAGCCACACCTCTCTCCTCTGCTGAACCTGGGACCCAACTGTGACCTGAGCAGACAGCACTGAGACCCGATGGAGCACCAACTCCCTCCTACTTCTGACTTAAATCCCATCCTCTCAGCAGCTCCTTGACGGCAGGGAACTGTCCCCATTCTCCTCTCTGTGCCACCAGCCGGGCACACCGCAGAGACCAGCGGGGAAACACTGGCTTTAGGTCTGGCAGGTACAGATGGGACTGAGCTGGAAAATCCCAGCCCTTCTCTTTATCTGACTGAGGTTCAGATCCCCCAACAGGGACACGAGGTGATCCCGTCCATGTCACGAAGTGCAAATAGGCCTTGAAAGGGGCTGCTGCCCTTCCTCATGTCGCCGCCCTTCTGGGGCTTCACTCAACTTCTGGATCACTTCCCCCCATGAAATTCTGCAAATGACTAACAAATGAGCTGATTCTTATTGTTGAAAAATGTGGGAGGTTAGTAGAGGGGCCAGGAAGGCCCAGGAAAACAGCTGGGACCATGCTGGGAACCCCACTGTTGGAACAGGGATTCCCACAATGATTCCTCCGTGTGTTCCGGAGTTTTCTGTTTCCATGGTGGTTTTGAGCCTGGAAGCAGGAACACCTAGGAATATTGGCGGTGGGAGGCAGAGCCCTGGGGTTTTGGTGCCTCTTCTCTACTAACAAACTGTGTCTCTTGGCACAGGGACTTCCCCTCCCTGGCCCTCAGTTGCCCCATCTGCAGCATAAGGTGTCCTCTTCCCACCACTTCTTGGAAGCAAAGAAGGAAAATGAGTGTAGGGGTGATGTCAAGGGTGCTGGAAAGGACCCTCCAAAGGTGTCACATTCAGGACCATGATGACCAAGACTCCAGTGGAGTTGCTACATTCCTTCACTCTCTAACAAGAGGCAAAGCCAAACCCTAGGGTTCACACACAGCCTCCAGCAGGCAGGCTCCCCCTGTTCCCAGGCAAGTGAGACAGGGCCTGTCTGCATGCCTTGGACGCTGGAGGGGGGTCTCCTAGCCCATCCTCAGGTCAAGTTGGCCTACCTAGGGAGCTTCAGTCTGAGAAAAGGTAAACTTACAGCCCCCCAATCTAGATGGAAGAGGAAGTAAGATTCCTTGGGGTTACCTGGGCGGGGCCAGCTCTGCGGGGCGCCCTCTGCCCCTGGGAGGAATGCCGAGGGAGCCGAAAAGGGGCAGAGCGGTGGTGGTTGTTGCTGATGTTTTAACTCATTCATTTGAAAGAGGAAGGGAGAGAGAGAAAAAAAGAAACATCAATTTGTCTCCACTTATGAGGCATTCATTGGTTGATTCTTATATGTGTCTTGACCTGGGACAAACCCACCACTTTGGCGTATCTGGACGATGCTCTAACCGACTGAGCTACCCGGCCAGGGCAGGAGAGTTTCGTCCTGTGTCCACCACTTACCTACCTGGCTGACTGCAGAAGGTCATCTCACCCCTCAGAGTGTTTCCTAATCTATAAAATGCGTAAAATGATACAGAGCACACAGTAGCTGGTTCATACATGACAAATTCTGGAGGAACTGTGGACATTATGACCAGATTCCTGGCCAGGGGTTTGGCTTCTTGACATTAGGACCACAGAGGAAGGCTGAGCCTTGAGCACTTGACTAAACAGGCCCTGTGCGGGAGACTGACACCTAAAAGGAAGTGAGGATGAGGTAAGACCCCCAAATCAGCCCTCATGGGGCTCCACACAGAGAACCTGGCTGAGCGTCGACCCGGCTCACACCTTGGACCCTGATCCTGGTCACATGCTGAGACCTGCTTCTGGTCTATCGGGAACACTGGTCCTGGTCACAAAAGGAACTCTGACACCTGTCACACATGCCTGACCCTGTTCACTCACTGAGCCCTTACCCAGTCACCAGTCTCTACAGCCAGTCCCCACCAGAGATAGTGTCGTAGTGACTCTAAGGAGGGGTCCATCTTTTTGTGGAATAGCTTCTGGGTTCATCTTCCTTCATGTGAACTGGCTCATCCCTTGTGGGGAGGTTGTGGGAGTTGTGGGCTCAGTATGTGCCCCCAACCCCTTGTCTCTCCTGTTCATACCCTCTCCACACCTTCGCCCTGTGCCACTGCTTCTGCCTAAAGATGCCCCACATCCGTCCCAGCCCCATTTCCATCACTCTGGCAACCCCAGGACTCCCATCCGGGTCCACTGCTTTTTCTACCCAGACCTCTGATGGCCAGGACATTCCTTCCTCTCGGTGCCCCACCAGCCAACAGAGGAAGCGCCCCTGTAGATGCGGTTCAGATAAACCCCAAGATCCTTCCCTCATCCAAGAAGACAGCAGGAGTTGGCAGAGCCTCAGGAAGCCACCCTGTCCTGGGCTCCTCTGCCCTGGGGAAGCCCCAACTCGGGGTAAATTCTAGACCTCTTCTCAAGCTGAACAACTGAAGAACTTTTCTAGATCCTCCCTGGCACAAATGGGACCACAAGGCTGAGATGCCCCACCCTCCCCAGTGCAGCTGAGGCCTCCGGGCCAAGAGCAACAGAGAATGATATGGAGAGAGACTCTGCCACTGAACCCAGACATGGTCCCGGGAGGAGACCCAGCACACATGACTCAGGGGAAGGCATGCTCTTCCCAAACACAAGACTTGGGATCACCTTTGGAGGTGATGGCTCTGTGTTCATGTCCTGGCTCTGTAAACTACCAGTGTGGTCTTTCAGATTCTCCATCGGTAAGATGGGAATTATAATAGTCAGTCATCTGACTGTGACCATGAAGATCCTGACATCCTTGCTGTCTCCTCTGGGATGTCCTGCAAACATCTCCCGGGGCCCCTATTTTCCCCCAAGCCCTCTCCTCCCCACCAGTGCTCTCTCTGTATGAAAGTCCCCTCCCAGCGGTGCAGACCACAAACCTGGGAGCTGTGTCCAGCTGGTGCCCATGCCTGCTGCACCCCTTCTGATGCTCCAGAAAAGAGAGAGAGAGACAGAGAATCCTAGCTTCCCCCTCTGATTGTGTCCATCTTAATGCTGGGTGCTGGTGGGTTAGCCATTTGTCAGGTACACCCCCTGCAGTGGGACAACTTGACCTCAGGAGTGGGGAGTGGGCTGGAAGGGCTGGGTCTCACACACAGGGTTCATGGACTTGAATCTTGGAAGTGAACCACTGTGACTTCTCCCAGAAGTGCTGGCAGAGCAGGGAGCGAGATGGTATCCATCCCATGGCATCTGGGGTCCTCGGCATCTCCCAGCTTGACCCCTCCAACTTTCTCCCACGTGGGTCCCTCCCAGAAACCCAGATCCTCATGTTCCTGAGAGCAGGCCACAGACATCAGTCACACCCTTACACGTCTACCAAACCTTTCTCCTCTGATCCTCAACATCTCTATCCAGGTTGCATCCTGATCTAGTCCCACTTCTCATGGGAAGCATTCCCAGGCCGCAGAGCTCCTACAGAAGCAGGACTCCGTCCCCACCCTGTTTCCCCAGATGGATGCCAGCGCCCCTGGGACAGGGGACCGAGCCCTGGCGAGTGAGATGTACAGTGTCGGTGGCAAACCACGGCCATGTGTGTGGCGAGAGCCCAGCCCCTCCCATTCCTCAGCCAGCTGATCCCCAGAGGCCTGAGGAACAGACTTCAGGGAGGAGGAAGGACGAGGAGGAGACACCTTCCGCCCTCAGATGAGCCTCAGTCTTCCAGGCAGGCAGGGCCCCTGCCTCCAGGAATCATGGTCTGATAAAGGAGACCTAGCAATGAGGTCCAATCCTCCTATCATTCGATCACTGAACAAATCTACCCCAGGCACTGCTTGGGCACTGGGCCACCAGGGTGACACAGGCAAGCATAGTTCCCCGCGCGAGTCCTGGGACAGATGACAGCACAAATAGAATTCCTTCGACTTGCCTGTTTAAGGCCTCCTAGGCCCCGAACTGGGTGCCGGTGAATGGAGAACTCGGTGGTGGCAGTCTGGGGCTTGAGGGCACACGGCGGGGCACCTAGAGCAGAGAGGGAGGGCCCAGGGGCGCTGCACACGGACATCCCAGAGGAATAGCGTCACACCGAGACGCAAGGAACTGACAGAGGCCAGGGGCGGGGTGCGATAGCAGGGAGAGTCTGGGGGAGACTGGTGCCAACCCTCAGGTACCCTGTCCTGCCACTCTGGGGCCTCCTCACACAGACACCCCCAACTCCTGACCTCCTGGCCTGTGGGAGAAGGAACTTGGTCTGTCCCCATAGCTGCCCTACCACTGGCTCAGCAGCCCTCCTCCCAAAAGGGCCTGGCTCTGAGGGTGTCACTGACATTCCCACATGCCATCATTCCCTAGTCTGGCCCACCTAACTAGCCAGTAGAGACCAAGGCAGTGCAGGGAGCCCACCACAATACCCAAAACTAAACAGGTCAGGATGGCATCTGACCTTTAAAAAAGAAAGCACCCCACAGGGGGCATCTCTAGTAAGGGGCGCCCTGATGGCCTCTCTTCTTCTCCCCCCACAGCCCCCAACCACAGACTGTTGCCTCCAGGGGAGGGCAAGGCTTGAGGCATGGTGTGCCCACGGCTGAGACAGGGGCCAAAGAAAAGGGAAGCAGTCACCCCTGCCACCCCCCAGCACATATACATACACAACCCCTGGGCCCTGGGTGTGGGGACAGGGGACAGGAGGGGAGCCACACCCACTCGGGGCCACTGAGGTCACTGGGCAGCCGTTCTTCATGTCACCCAAGTGGCCATTTGGTCCAGCATTACACAGAGACAGAGAAAGAAGACCCATGGCCAGCTGCTTTAGGGAAAGAAAAGAAGCACTCATTCTCAGTATGCACCCAAGGCCAGGTGTTCCACAGCTTGGGCCACAGTCCACGCTCACCATGACTCTCGAAGCAGAAACAACCCTGGCCATTCTGCAGGTGGGAAAACTTAGCTCAGAAAGGTCACGTGACCCATCGAAGGCCAGGAAAGGGGGAGCTTAAGATCTAATCAGTCCTGGGGCAGCTGGCGTTTTAGCCGCATGTAAAGGAAAGCTCCTGAAAGGTTGGAGAGAAACCTCAATCCCAGGAAGCTGAGCTGGGATCCCTCCTGAGGAGTCTGCTGGGGAGAAGGACGGGGCAAGCAGGCAAGGCCAGGGCCCCACCCAGCTGCGTTTTTCTGACCACTGGGTCTCCAGGTCCACAAGCCTCCAGGAGGAGGGGCTTGAGCAGGGCTGTCCCTGAGCATGGCTGGGAGAGGCTCTGCCAGCCAAGCACGGGCAACAGTCTGAGGCTGCCGCCCCCACCCTGGCACTCGGCTTCTCTTCACTCTCTATGGAGCCTGTGACCTCCTGGGTCCACCCACAGAAATGACAGTGCCCAGGTCCCAGAAGAAAGGAGCCAGAGAGGAGCGAGTAGGGGAAAGGAGGAGCTCAGCCCCGCTGGCCAGACCAGAGGACGATGAATCCTGTGCACAGTCCTGAGAGTGGTAGGCACCAGCTCATCCTGAACCTCCATCTTGCCCAAGATAATTACAGTTCTTCCTGTGTAAAATGATTGTTTTTAAAGCCCATTCAAGGGAAACTTCCTACATTGAGATGAAGGGTTTTATAGTGTTCTACATCAAGATGGCTGGTAGCTGGTAGAACTCAGATCGAGTCCCGGGGAGGAGTAATGGGTGTTCCACGTCTAAAGGAAAGAAGAGCAGGAGGACAGACACCACATGCAGGGAGGTAAGACAGACACTCTGCCAGAAAAGTTTCGCCAACACCAGCAGACTCTCTGAGACGGAGATGAGGGCATAGGAGGCCGGAGCCCTGCTGGGGCATTGGAACTGACAGGGCAGGGCCTGGGCAGGAAGGCCCATGGGGCAAAGTCACAGGGTGGAAGTCTGGTCTCGGGAGGAGAAAGGTGAACGTACAACATGGAATTGTGTCCCTAAAATTCATGTCTGCCTGGAACCTCAGAATGTGACTTTGTTTGGAAGCAGAGTGATCAGTAATTGCAGATGTAATGAGTTAGGATGAGGTCATACTATATTAGGACAGATTTTGATCCAATGACTGATGTCTATAAGAAGAGGGAAATTTGGACCCAAAAGCACAAACATGGAACAAGATGTGCATGGAACCCTGTGCAGATGAAGGTGGGGATGGGAATGATGATACACACAAGGCAAAGAAGGCCACAGAATCACCAGAGCCACTCAAAGCTAGGGGAGGCAAAAGGTTCCTGCCCTAGAACCTTCAGAGGGAACACAGCCCTGCCAACACCGAGATTTTAGACGTCTAGCCTCTAGAACTGTGATAAAACAAAGTTCTGTTGTTTTATTCTGCCAGGTTTATGGTAATTTGTTATAGCAGACCTAGAAAATTAATAACAATCACCACTTTAACAACTGCAACTACCCAGCAATAAAAAACCAGCAGCCTCAAAAGATGATGAGCACCCCGCCTGTGGAGGTATGCAAACAAAGCCAGGGGCATCCCCTTCCCCCAGGACTCTGAATGGCTGCTTTGCAGGTTCACACTTGGTCCCCCACCTGTAAACAGTCAGGGAGCTGTACAGGACAGCGGCTTCGTTCACACAAGTCAGTGCCAGCAGCAGGCCTGGGGTCCTGGAATCCGAACCACCAATCTGGGGCTCTTTCGGGCTCACTCCCGAGTCTTAACTACTGTGCCTTCCTTGTCTCTAGACTCAACTGCAGTTCAACGACCAGGAAGGCAGAACACATCCACCATCCATAGACCCAGCTGTTCCAGACCAAAAGTGACATCACCGCCTGAAGCCTTGCCCAACTCTAACAGAAAGCACTGACCACCTCTGATGGTTGTGGTCCGTTGCTGTCACCAGCCTCCCGGACAGCATCCAGCTAAGAGAAATAAATGCTACTGTGTGCTCAGTGAGAAGGGGCGGTAAAAACCAGGAGCCAGCAGGACCCCTCATCTCCTCGGGGACCCAGAGTCCATGCAGAACGGACCACTGGCAAGACCCCACAGGGAGTCCCCAGACCAAGTATGACCTCTGGCTGAGCATCCTGGGCCCTCCCCTGGGGCACCCTCAGGAGCAGCTTGACCTGGAAGGAAAGGAAGAGAGAATGTGGCTGAAGGGGAGCAGCAGTTCCTTTGCCTCCTCCGGCTCCTTCCTGGCCCCTGGGCCCTGAAGACTGCCCCTCATCCCTACCTGAGCCGGGTATTCAACACTGCCCATCTGCCCCAGGAACTGGAGAACTGCTTAAGGGCCCCAGCTGGGCAGCAAGACCCTAACTCTGGTTAATTGGTACAAGCACAGCCCAGGTATGAAAGAGAAGCAGGACTTTGAAGTCACCTGGTGTGACCTGTCCAGTGGGAACAATGGGCCACCCAGCCTGTGGAGAGTCAGGGCTCTTTCTAATTAGGTGTTACTTTGAACACAGAGGCATCATATTAATGAGGTTCATAGCACTCCGTTTCAGAGGCTAGTGGGCTGTCTGTGTTCTCTGATCTCAGTCTGATGCCAAAACCTTGTTCTCTAAATCAAAGGTTCTCCCAAAACTCTGCTTTCTGACGCACCTTAGGTCTCTGCCAAGGAGCCAAAGTCACCATCCTGGTGTGCGCTCTCGTTTCAGTGAAGACTGAACAGGCTGTGACACCTCACAAAGCCCACCTGGAAGGCGGCAAGGAGCAGCTGGGGGAGCCGCATTGTGCTAGCTGTCTGGCTCAAGGGCACAGGTAAGCTAAACTATTGCATCCTGGAGCCAATGCCCTCCCCCAACCCCTGCCTGCAGGCCCCTCTGCCTTGGCGATCCGAGGCTTGGAAACACTGGGCCACCAAGAATCCACGGGCCTATTTCCCATTGTTGGCATCTGTTCACAAGCCTTAGGGGCACCTGGTTCCGCTGGCCTGGAGAAGACTCAGACATCTCAGGAGCGGGGCTGCATACCTGACCTTCCTCTCTGTTGCTCTAGTGGACGCCCTCCTAAACTCTCTCTGGGACTTTGCTCACACGGGTCCCCTCCCCCCTTCCCCAGGTATACCTCTCTCTCTCCTCCCCTTCAAAAACTTACACCACCCTTCAAAACCCATCTCCACCCTTGCTCCTTCTTCACCACCAGTCACTGGAACTTTCTTTCCTTCTTTGAGAGGAGAAGAGAGATTCCAGTTCCAAATCCCTGTCACCTTGAGCAACTGTTTCTTGACCTGCATTCCACTGTTTAATGTTACCACTATGGCTCACTATTTTGTCCTGTCTCCCCTATGAGACAGTGGTACAGGGAGAGGAATGTCTGTGTCACCTCTGTGTCCCCTATAGTGAAGATTATCTGATAAAGATTCTGACCTCCCTCAGCATCCTGGGAGACACTGGGAGAAAAAACTCCATCTTCTCCTAACCACTTCCCCTGGTCCACAGAAGTGTCTTCTCTCCATTTACACCTCCGCCCTTGTCATCCCCTAGGTGACTTCACTGTGTTAGGGATGACCAGTGCTGAGGGTCTCCATTCCCTGACCTCCTGCCTCCAGTAACTTTGGGGGCCCATTCCTCCAGCCTCTATCCCAGGCCTGGCCTGGCCCTCATCTCCACCACAGCACAGCTCCAGGTCAGGCCTCCCAGGTCAGGCCTCCCAGGCCAGCCCAGCCCTCCTCCGCCTCTCCTTCAGCCCTCTTGCTGCAATTCGCTCACCAAACTGAGAATATCACACCTTCCTCTCCCAATCACCACTCTTCTCCCTTTCCCTGGCTGTGGCTCCACAGTCCACAAGTGTAATTAGCCCCTCCAGCATCCTGACTCCTCCCCCTGGGCAATATTTTCATGAAATCTAGATAAACCCAACAAGCACCCTCCTGATGCCCATACCTTGTCTGGGCTCCTCATCCCTCCCATTTCCATCTCAGTTGTCTTCTCTCTCAACTGAGGAATGTCAACCTCCTTATCTGCCCCTTGCTCAATCTAGATGCCCACCTGCTCTGCCCACGTCCCCTCTTCCCCCCCGCACACCAAAGGCCAGGTGCACCACCTGGACTCTGACCCCATCGTCTCTGCTCCAGGAGTCAGCTCCCACTGCTACGTTGTCTTTCAGCACCACCCATCTTGCCCACCTTACTGGCTCCCTCAGCCTCCCCACAAGTAAACAATCATGGCCTGGTATCTCCTGTCCTTTAAAAATCCCTTGCCTTAATTATGCTACATTAAAAATGTTTCCATCTCAGAAAGTTCTACACTGTATAATTCCACTTACATATCACTCACTAAACAACAAAACCACAGAGATGGAGGACAAAGGAGAGTCGCTGGGGGGAGGGCCAGTGTGGGAAGGAGGACACTGTGTGGCAGCACAGGGAGCCTCATGGGGATGGAGCAGTCCCACGCTCGATTGTGGTAGTGGTTACACAAAGCCACAATGACACAGAGATGCACACATGCACATACATGGGCGCCCATAAAAATGGGAAATCTGAATAAGGTCTGTAGACTGTACCATTGTGGACTGCGACCTGGTCTGATCTCATCCTAGTGACACAAGATGCCCACTGAGGACAGCTGGGGAGGCGCCTGGCACGTGCCTACACATCCTTCAGAGATTCCCTGTGACCCTTCCCCTCCAGCCACCACTCCGCCTCTCTTCCCCTCCACACAGAGTATCCAGGAAGAATCACTGACACCCTTTCTCCGTTCCCTCTCCTCCGCCCACTGTAAACTGGATTGTGTCCACCCCTTCACGACAGTTCTCTCGTCCCAGCCCCTCATGCACCTCCGCACCCCCTCACAGCAGCGACTGTGGTGAGCTGGCCCTCCCTCTCTGCTCCTGAGATGCGATGCCATCCTGGCTTTCCTGGCTTTCTCTGAATGTGCCCTGTCAGCCTCCTGCACTAGCTTTTCCCCTCATCAACTCTCCACACTGGT
This sequence comes from Sturnira hondurensis, assembly GCF_014824575.4. NCBI lineage: Eukaryota > Metazoa > Chordata > Mammalia > Chiroptera > Phyllostomidae > Sturnira > Sturnira hondurensis. The sequence goes on from NW_028077960.1 coordinate 1,324,749, forward strand.
GAGCCCAGGGTCCAGCCTTGGTCCTCACCCTCCACCCTCTGCATCTCTTCCTGGGCAACCTGCACAATGTCTATAAATACCACCTACCGCTGCTGGCCCCTGCATCTCCATTCCATGCTCACCCCTCTCCCTGAGCTCCAGGCTTGTAAACCCCACTCACAATGGGCATTTCTGCTTTAGGAGGCCGTCAAGAATAAACTCCTATCTGATCCCAGTCCTCAGCATCCCACTGTCCTCCCATCTCAAGTCAGGAAATGAGTAGTCCTCCTTGCCTCATTCATGTCCCCCCCCTTACCCCCAGTTCTGCCTCCAGGACGGGTCTGCAGTCATCTGCCTCTCTCCAGCCCCACAGCTACCATTTTGGCCCAAGCCTCCATCACTTCTGCCTTACTCCATTCCCCTTTGTGGTCCTTCCAGCACCATCCAGACAGATCTTTTAAAAGCATAAAGCAGACCAGACACCTCTGTTTAACCCATCAGTAGCTGGTTCCCGCCCCTTGGAACACATCTCAGCTCCCCACAATAGCCCCAGAGTCCCATGCAAATGTCCTCACTTGAGGCTTCCTCCCCTGTCACACAGCTTCCTCTCCCCAACACAGGGCTCTCCCACAGGTTCTCCCTCACCTGGGAGATGCCCTGGCCTCATCTCAGCTGTCCACATTCCTCCCATCGCTGCATCATTAGCAATTTCAAATTCCCTGTTAGCATTTATTTTGTTAGTGTCTGCCTTACTCACCAGTCAGCACCTGGTATAGAGTAGGTACTCAGCAGTGCTTGCTGAGTAAAGGGTGAGCCTTCCCTCGTCTACTCCCCCAGCAGTGCCCTCTCTGCCACCCGATGAGGCTGGCTCGCCTGTGCACAGGGGATGGTGCACACGTCCATGAACCCACACACTCCACTCTCCCCCAAACAGTAACTGATACCCAAATGACTCAACATGATAAATTCCCCCAGGTCTTGCTGGGAGCTGCTTCTCGTAGTAAAAGTTGCTGTTTCATGGCCCCAAGAAGACATCAGCCATAATGTGCTGAAATTATAACCTAGAAGAGTCATCTGTTTAAATGCTCTGGGAACCAAACTCTTGGGGCTGAGCACTATTCCAGACTGCCCTGGGTGCCTGTGAATGACTTGGCTCACGGGATCCTGCACTTCAGGACTGGGCACCGGAGCTTGGCCCAGCCTGCACTGCAGGGTGACCATGGTCACGTGGGATGTGGCGTGCCATGTCTCATGTCTAACATGCTAGAGCTGTTCAGTGTGGGTCACTTTCCATCCTTTTCACGTGTCAGTGGGGTGACAGAGGAAATGGTGCTGCCCACAGACAGGGTATGGCTGAGGGGAGTCGGGTTGATGAGGGGTCAGTAAAGGCAACCAGATTTCAGCCTACCCTGAATATCACTGTTAGAATGAGTAGAATCATACAAAAATGTCATGAACTGTCCTGAAAGGTAGGCAGCACAGTCACCAGAGGTATCTGGGCAGAGCAGGGCATTGCGGGAGGGTTTCAACTGGCTGCTCTTCTCCAGTGCTGGGACTTGAGCCATGAGTGGAATAGAGCTTCAGTGTCAAACACACACAGGTTCAAATCCCACCTTTGCCATTGACAGCCTGGGTGACTGAGCAAGTCACACATATCAGTGTTCAGATGCATATCAGACGTAGTTTCCTTGTCTCTACAGAGAGGTACCATATACAAGATACCTATAAGCAGTAGGTGCCTACTAAACATTAGCCTGTTTCCCTCTGAATAATGTAAACACCTCCATCCGGGCCTTCGCACTCTCCTAATATCCTTCCTGTCCTTCCCCAGCAGGTTCCCAGGTCCACCCTCCTCTCTGCCTATGTGAGGCCTAATGTTGGTGCCACCTCCTCCAAGAAGCCACCCCTGGCTGCTCTGATGGACACACTGGGCTTCTCCTCACTTGCAAGCTGTAGAGCACACCAGGTACATCTCTGGCATTTCATGGTCAGTAAGTTGGGGTAGGGGATCATGCTGCGTATGCCAGAGACTTACAATAATGACAGCAAACATTCACACTGCATTTACCTGTACCAGGCACCTTAGAAGAAACTATCTCATTTAGTCTGTACGACAAAGTTCAAAGGGAAGAACTATCCTCATTTCTATTTTACAGATGGGGAACTGAGGCCCAGAGAGGTTAAGTGACTTATCCAAGGTCACACAGCAGTAAACGACAAAGCCAGATTGCACCCAAGCATTGCGATCCCAGAATCTGTGCTCTTAACCTCGACCTGCACCACTCTGCCTCTCAATGCAGATGTGGTTCTCCACTATGAGCCCTTCCACAGTCCTGCAGAGGGTCAGGAAGCATCCTCAGTGAACAGTAGTGTATCATGGTAGTACACATCTGAAATCTATATGACCCTATTAACCAACGTCACCTCAGTAAATTTAATAACAACAACAAAAAAAAACCAGTAGTGGTCATGACCCTAGAGGCCAAGACACATGCAGAAACACACACACAAACATGAACACACAGGCACTAGTTAATGCATGCAGACTCATGCACACAGAGGAAGTAAGAGGCATTGAGGTATCACTACCAGTCCCACGGCCTGAAAGGCTCTCATATCTCCTCTCCCCAAGACACCATGGGCAGGGAGGAAGTGGGGAAACCCCAGCCACCGCCCACCTCTGCTGTCAGGATGCAAAAGTCAAATCCTGGTCCGCCCATGTGGTAAGACCCCTTTGCATACGTGGTGACCTGGAGGCTCAGAGAGGACTGAGCATTTTCCTTAGGTCACAGAACGGGTCAGGGCAAAACTGGGCCAGTGCCCAGGCCTAGGAAGTTTCCAACGAATACCTTCTCACACCATCCCAGGGTTTGCTCCACAACCCATAGTTCCAAACATCTCGTCCATTCCTACTTGCTTTGAGCAGGACAGAAATAAATAGAGATGAAAAGAAAACAAGAAGAAAGGAGGGGAAACAAAGGCATGTAGGACAGGGACCCAGGAGGAGAGAGAAGCAACAGGAAAAGTATGAGCAGAGAGCAGCAGGGACCTGGCTCCGCTACCAGCTCACCAGGCCCCTCACAGACCCCGCTGCATGAGAGGGATGCAGCAAGGGAGGGGTTAACTCTGCTGTGGAGCAGGAAATGAGGTTCCAGTTATTAGTTGATTTATTGCTCTGTCCTCAATCTGCGCTCAGATCCTGGAAGGAAATGTTCCACTCGAAAGCACTAAGTGTCTTCAAAGAGCAGAGGCATTAAAAATTGAAATCATAAAACAGACACGTAAATATAGTGGAGGTGAGAGGGGCAACCCCGTAGGCAAGCTCAAGTGGAAGTGGCAGGCCAGGTCCCAGCGGCCTAGGCAGGGGCTAACTGTGTCTACCGAGGGGCATGTGTTCCTGCCCAGAAGTAGTGCCCAGCATCACTCGGGGTGCCTGAAACCTCTCCGTGAGCTCTCCACGTCTCAGCAGTTGGAATTGTGTTGTTTTGAAAACTCATTTCCCTCTTGGCAGAGGGTCATAAGCTCAGCCCAAGAGCCTGCTGTCAGATAATGAGAGAGCGCTGGAAGGGGAGACAATGGGGACTTAACTGACTTCTACCTTAGCAGCTATGTTGGTCGGAAGAGGAGGGGGCAGGCCTGAGAGCGGGCCAGGGAAGCTCCTTCTGGGCAGGCCTGGCTGCACATCCTCTACTGAGGATATGGTCCCAGCAGACAGGCCGCCAGTCCAAGGCACTCGTCAGCATCACTCAAACCCCGCTACACATCTGGGGTTTGGTTCCACCACGTGGGGAAGGGCCCGTCCCCAGTGGGGCCTCCTTGGCTTATCTGAGCACTGGAGACACAGGGTAGGTTATACAGTTCAAGCTCTCCCCATGCAAGGGCTGGGCGCCCAGGGTGCTGGAAGCAGGCCCTGAAACCTTCCTGTTAGAAGACATTCACTGGCACCTAGAGAAATGGTGCCACCCCTCCTGAGGGTGCTGGCTCCCAGCAGGGGCTAGGCACACACCTCTGATTTGTCAGCACCTGCCTAGAGAGCTACCCTGTTCCAGGGCCTGGCGGGGGGTGGGGGGGGGGCATTGCCTGGTCTCTCAGCAGCACACACAGACCTACATGGGAAGACACACGTGTGAACATGCAGGGGCAGAACAACTGAGGTGCAGCATTCTGGTCACACATGTGTTAAACAACCACATGTACACATGCCCGTGGGTATGTGTTCACAGTACTATCCCACATATGTATGCATACATGCATAACCACAGACCTAACTATACCCATGTGTGTGAGAACAGGGATGCCTCAACACTTGTACACATGTGCAGGCACATCCCACGTGTACACACATGTCCATTCATGTATATATGTGCCTTTGCCAATATACATGTGTGTGCTCACATGCAAACATGGGCGAGTGCCCACACCCATGTGCACAGGCAAGCCTCTGGACTCCACTATCAGGCCCCCAAGATGTGGGCCAGAGGCTAGTGTGCAGGGTTCTCCTGAGAAGTCCAGGGGTCTGGGGGGCCTCTAGAGTCTTCCTCTGGCTACGGGGACCACTCAGCCATAGTTCCTTGGCCTTGGCCACCTTCATAACCCCCTGGGGTCATGGGGCCTGGGTTCTGTCCCTTCCCCAGAATATGGTTTCAGGCTGTATGACCTTGGACAAGTCCCTGCCCCTCCTAGTCCACATGCTCTCTGGGATACAGGGGCCTCCCTGACTATAACAGACTCTTCTTCAGCCAGATGGCATATTCAAAAAAGAACCCCTCAGCTTATTTCCTCTTTTGGGGGAGCAAGAGAGGCCAGGACTAAGCTGGGATTGCAGGAGAGCAGGAGACAGACAAGACCCCAGGCTGAGTTTGGCAGGTGGGGCTTGGGCTGACAGAACAGAACTGGAGCCAAAGCCCTTAGTAAATGAGGAGTGTGGCCAGAGGGAGACAGTGACTGTGACTGTGAGGAGGGGTGTACAGCAGACTGCTGGGGGCTCAAGGAGGAGGGGGTGGCGGGAGGCTCTCCCTGTTAGGTGCTGCCTTGCTGTGGTGATGTCTCCTATAACACAGACACCCTGAGAGAGTCAGCCCCCAGCTTTGAGCCCCTTGGACTGTGACCTTGACTGTGCCGAGCAGCTCCCAGGATTAGAATGGCTGGGTGTGAACGGGGTGAGGAAGCCCACAGAGTGTCCCTCCAGCACCTGGGGCACCCCCACTGAGGCCTCTGTGACCCCATCTGCACTAGGTCCTCTCAGGAGAATGGCATGGCAGTCAGCTGAGATGTCCCTCCTTTCTTTGGGACCTAAACACCCTTCTCCATACAAGACCATGCCCCCAACCCTTGCAGGCCTGAGCTGAGCATAGGGTCACAGGGTGCCAGAGCCCATCAGTCCTTCCTGAGACCAGGGCTGACAGTCAGGCTGCAGTACAGACAGGGAAGGAGGAGGCTCAGTGAGTGCAGATGCATCTACCTACCCCGGGCTCCTGGGGGCAGAGGGTCCTGGGCTTCTGACTTTTCAAAATGTAGCCAATATTTCCAAAATCCGTGGGCTAAGATTTTAACCACATTTTGTGGCTAGAATATATACACTCTCATACACATATGTGTATCCACACATTCAGGCTTGTCCACTCGTATTCTCACATACGCATTTGCACACATAAATGCATAATACACTCATATCACACTTACACTCACAAACACACAAACACAGCCACATATACACTCTTCCATATACATGCACTCACACACTGGCACCCATGCGAACGCTATACATGATTAATGCACAAACACATCCATGAGGCGGAGTCTGCCTCTGAGCCACTGTTTGGGGTCTTTGACCCAGGCAAAGGTGAGGAATGCAGGCCGAGACCATGAGGCTGCGTCCCGTGACAAAGGGCGTCAGGGTGGGAGAGCCAGGCCCAGACTCAGATTCCTGGCATCAAGGCTCCACTCTCACTCCTCCCAGCTCAGCCTCTTGGGATGTAAGAGACAGGTATGGCCCCTTCCTCCCCCTCCTACCTGCTTCTCCCCACCCCAGCCCCTCCCTCACTCCATCTCTCATCCCTGCATATCAACCACCCCCTCCTTCCCACTGCTCCCATCCTGCCCACAAAGGCCAGGAGGCGGGGTGTAGCAGGGATGCATCCTTCGGCTTGCTCTTAACTCTAGAACCACTCTGGCTGGGCACCTCTCTCCCACACGTAATTTTCTTAATTGGGAGCTCATTAATTACCCACATGCTTTCCAGAGGACATAAACAACAATTAGAGAAAGAAATGATATTTTTATTCTCCAGAAGAATCGGCAGCACAGCACCCGGGTCCATCCCCACCCTGAGGGCCTGTGTGGCCGCCGGCCAGGTCCACTAGCCTGCCCCTCCCCCTGCCTCCATCCCCACATGTGCAGGCGCAAACTGCCTGCCACCAGGCCACCTGACAGCAGGTTGCCTCTTGAAATCCACGGGAAGATCCATAAATTGCTGAGAAAGGGCCTTCTTTCCCGTGCAACAGAAGGTTAGAGTGCTTAAAGAGAGCAGTGACATTGTTTTTGTTAATCAGAACTCCTATAAAGGAAGGATTTAATTAACATAATTATCCCGATTGAGAAAAGCCTTACAGACACCTCACAGATACTTTTCCGACCAAAGATGGGAGCTGTCACCATCAGTCATAATTAAGTAAAGCAAGCCTTTTTTTTCTCTCCCTCCTTCCTGAGTTCAGTCGTGACAAGGCATATGTCACACCCTCAGTGCTCCTGCCCTCACACGCCAGCTGCCCCTTGAGCTGCATCTCGGAGAGGGGGCACCCTGGGCCAGCAGGCCCTCCCACGCCTGGCTTCCCTGACTCCTAGAGGAAGAAGGGCACCCATCTCAGAAAAGCAGCCACTTGACCCCTCGGCCCTCCAGCTCCCACAAAATAAGGGGTTTTCCCGAGTACTGTTCCCCCTGAACTCTGCAGGGACCTCCCTGGGTCAGCGGGCCGGGGAAGAATATCAGGGGCAGATAGCTAGCCAGTGGGCGCCTGGATCAGGACCCTGGTCCGGACCCCCCAGCCCCTCCCAGCTGGATGGTCACATTCACCCCTAACCATCACCACCCCCCACCACTCCACTCCTAACTCAACTCCAGACCATTTTCCCACTAACAGCCAGAAATCTGTCCACACCACAAACCTAAGAGCACAACCCTCCCCAGCCCAGTTTAAAGCCCTCATGGCCCCCAGGGAGGCCTGGCCCGACCCCTTTCACCTCCCACTCCACCTCCTGAAAAGTGCTACACTCCGGCCGCACAGGTGTCTCCCCAGGCCCGGAGCTCTGCTACAGAGCTTCTGTGCGTGCCATTCCCTCTGCCTGCCGCCCCCCCTCTCCAGCTACAGCCTCGTACCCTCTCGGGTCACCTGGTCATCCCGCAGCACTCCACTGCAGTGTCACCTCCTCACAGAAGCCCTCCTCCACCTCCCCAGCCTGGCTGGTCCCCTCTGAGACCCTCTCAGGGGATGCGGAGCGGCCAGGGCAGTGCGTACTCAGCAGCCTAGCACTTAGCTAGCTTCCTGAGTGAGCCTCAGTCTCCTCTGATGAAACTGTAAGCTCCATGAAGCTGCCGGAGACTTCATTTTTGTTGCTTTGTTTGATCATTTGACTGTATTTTTTTGTTTGTTCACTGCTGAACCCCCCGTGCCCATGTGTTTGGCTGGAGGTAGCACTTAAGAAGTATTTGTGGAAGGAAAGAAAGAAGAGAGGGTAGAGGGACACCCGGGCCCATGCTCTCCAGGAGACCATCACAGCCCATGTCTGCTGGGGGCCTTCCAAGGAGGGAGTGAAGGGGACATCCAATGAGCACTTACACACTCCACTCCCCTAGTCCCATCCTGACTCTCCCCACTCAGGCCCAGAGAGAGGCAGGAGGAGCTAAGGGTCCAGTGAACCAGGGGAGACTCTGGGCCTGCCCAGGCCCTGACCACATCTGCTTTGAGGTGGGATGAGGGTGGGGGTGGGGAGGAGAGAAATACAGGAGTGTGCCTGTGGGTGCAGTGTCCCCTTGGGCTGCTGGGGACAGCTCTCAGGATATGTGACCTTGGACCTTTCATTCCCCTTTCTGGGCCTCAGCTTCTCCATCTGTGAAATGGGCAGCCTGAAGCAAGTAACTGCCTCTGCCCTCCACCTCCCTGCCCCACTCCACCCCTCTCTGACATCTGACACCCCCCAAAACTTCAGACAACCCTCCTCTTCCCCCTGCAGAGCTTGATGCTGACCTGCCCACCAAGTACCTGCTGCCCTCAAGACCACCCAGGAAGGGTGAAGCTGGGGATTCACTGCCTCCCTCACCAGTGCCTATAGGATGACGTGTGCCTTGGTGACACTGTAGATGCATTTTACCCTGATATGCGGCAGTTTCCCCCATGAAAAGGTACTTATGTTTCAGTTTATCTAAAGAGCTCGTTAATGTCCCATAGAGCTCAGCACTGGCCAGAGGACACAACCCACTGGCGGGGCCTGTGCAGCCTGCACTCCAGGCACACGCCTGTGCTGAGCCTCAGGCTGAGCCCCAGACACTCCCCAATGAAAGTATGCCCAGGGCCCTGCCAGGGCCACAAGACTTGGCAACGCTGAGGGAGTGGCAGGGGGCAGATGTGGGCCCTGACCTGGCAGAGGGAAGGGGGACGTGGTACAGGCTCCCTTCTTGGCCACTTGTTAGCTGTGCAGCCTCAGGCCAGTGACTGAACTCTCTGGGCCTCCAGTTTTCTCATCTACACAGTGGCAATGCTAACTCCTACCTGAGGTCTATTTTGAAGCATGAAATCAGGTAATCGATACCAAGGGCCAGGCAACATTTGACTTTTAAGGTATGGTAATGGCATTATGGTTACATTTTTTAAAGGGTCCTTAACTTTTAGAGATATACACGGAAACATTTATGGAGAAAATTACAGAATGTCAAAATAAGGCATTGGCGTGGGGTGTGGGTGGGGATGGAGGAGCCAAGTCTAGTCATGAGCTGATGCCCACTAACGGGAGTGCAGGCTTCAACTGACTTGTCTCCCCACGTGGGTGTGGGTTGGCATTTTCACACCGAACCATCACACAGGCACCCACCGAGCGTTCACTGAAACCAGGAGTGCACACTCTAGCTTCAGAAGCCTGGGACCCTCAGATCCCTCGCACGGCCAGGTTCAGAGATAGGTGGCAGAAGACACTCAGGAAGGAGCATTTGGGAAGGGTTGGGGGGAAGGGGGCAGGCCTTTCAGTGAGGCCCCGGGAGGCTCCCACGGTCCACAGAAGGGGAGACAGGCAGGTGAGGGGTCCCTCTAACCCTGAGACTTGGGAGCCCAGGAAGGTCAGATAGCCTCTGACCCAAGTCCGCCATCCCAGCTGTGTGACCCCGGGACGGTGGTTTTTCCAGGATCCCAGCGTTAAAGTGGGGATAGCGACGACCCGTCCCATTTCACCTGCATGCACGGTGGGAGCCTGGCCTGGGGCAGGGGCTCACTGGCCCTGCCTTCCTCAGCAATGCTGCCATCTCCTGAAGGCCATGGTGAGCGGGCCATACGGGCGCTGGGATGCAGGCCTGCCCTCAGGAAGCTCCAAGGGGAAAAGCCGTTTTTCAAAGGACACTATTCCAGCAAAGCCTCAGGAAATGGGGCTTAGAGGACCCCAGCCTCAGGAAAAGAGGGACTCGCTGCCAGGACAAAGATGACGATAACGAACAACAACAGTGACAGGGGCTGATTCACTGAGTGCTTTTGAAGTGCCCAGCCCCATGTCACGGGCTTTACCTGCACCTCTCCTTCCACCCTCATCACCACCTACTAGGTAAGTGGTTCCCTTTATGCCCCACCCCTGTGTCGTCGAGGAAACCGAGGCTCAGAGGGACAATATCACAACAAGTGAGTGCAGAGCTAAGCCCTAAACCCACCCGAGTCCAAGGCCCAGTGGGTGAGGGAGGCTCTGGGTATCCAGAGGGGCCATGGCAGGGGCCTTCCCACTGAGGCGAGCCCTCTCCAGGCCTCAGTTTCTCCACAGGTGCAATGGTGGCAGGAAGTCCTCAGCCCTACTCGAAGGGCACCAGGGGAAGGTGGCACAGTGGGAGGAGGCAACATCCCAAAGGTTCCAAAAGGAGTGGAGGCGGCTGTGAGGTAAGTCAGGGCGCGGGGGTGGCAGGCGAGAGAATGAGACAGATCGCTCAGGCTGAGGCTCAGGCATTGGGATATTTTCCCTGGGCTGTATTTTTAGATGGACTACTTTCCTTCCCCTCCCCCGCCTCAGTGGGTGTGTGTGTCTGATCCGCTATATATAGCGGGCACAAGCCCGTCTCCCCCTCCCTGCTCCAGGAGGCTGAGCTGAGAGGGGCAGGGCCCTTCCTCTGGCCCCATTACCACCAGGTCTGCTCAGCTCCAGTGGTCCCCTTCAGGTGTCCCTCCCCCCAGCACACACATGCATGCATGCACACACGCGCAGCCAGACACACATCTCCCATAACTATCTGTGGGTCTCAGTGTATTGGAGGGGATCTCAGAGCAACCGACAAGCCCTGTCCGGAGAAGTAATAATAACAGCATAACTAGCTCCCCAGAGAACGACTCATATCTACCATCTTAACCCTCAAAATTCCCCTACAAAAAGGAAACAAAGGTTATTTTACAAATGGAGAAACTGGGGCCCACAGAGAGGACAAGGCTTTCTTCGGTCACACAGAAAGCTGGTGGTAGGGCCCATTAATCCCCTGGCTTCACAGGCAGCCTGAATCCACCAGCCCTGAAAAAGTCCCGACATCCGGGATGCCTATGTTTAACAAGTGGCTCAAAAAATTCCTGACCACGTACCAATGGGCTCAGGAGAGAGAGGTGTGAGCCGGCTCCAGCTCAGCACATCTCGGGGTGAGAGGTAGCACTCACAGCCCAGTCCTCGCTCTTGTGCCCGTCTCCTGGTCACTGAGCTTTCACGTCTAAGTGCACAACTGCATTTTTTCCACTCCAGAATTTCAGGTGGCCTGGTGGGTTTTGGCCGAGGAATTTCATCTGCTGAGCACCCAAGGTGAGGACTGCCTCTGGATGGCAAATGCGGGCTCTGCACCATCATCCAAGTCGCCAAAAGAAGACCAGGGCAGGATGAGACCAGAGGCTTTGGGTGTCTCACTGACGACCTGCCGCCCCCAGATCAGTGACCAGTCTTGACACTGGGCCGTTGGTCCTGCCCAGCCCTGCTGAGTAGTCTGACACTGGTCTACTCCATCACAGAGCTCCTGACCCCACCCAGAGGCCGTGGACATGGGTGGGGTAGAGGCCTGCGTCCCTGCAGTGGTTCACACTGCCCTGGGGGGGGGGGGGGTGCGGGCCCTGCCTTGGAAGCAGTCCAGCCCTGCCTGGCCTGGGGGCAGCAGTACCCAAAGGAAAGGCAAAGGACTTGGGGCCAGGGCACCAGCCATCCCCCCGGGGAGGAAAGGACGTGGGTCCTGCTCCTAGTGGACCGGACATACAGACGATGCACAGGAAAGAATGAGCTTGTAGTGGCTACAGCCTACGTTCAGTTTCTGAATGTCCACCTGCAAATGAATGAAACTAGACCCTTATCTTACAACATACAAATAAGTGAAAGACTCAAAACTACAAAACTCCTAGAAGAAAATGGGGGGAAATGTTCATGGCACTGAATTTGGTAGTGGTTTCTTGGATATGACACCAAAGCGCAAGCAACAAAAGCAAAAACAGACAAGTGGGATTGCATCAGACTCAAAGCTTCTGCACAGCAAGGAAAACCACCAAAAGAGTGAAAAGGCAATTTATGGAATGGGAGAAAATGTCTGCAAGGGGGACATACATCTGAAATGGGATTAATACCCAGAATATATAAAGAATTCCATCCTGGCTGGTATGGGTCAGTGGACTGAGACTGTCCTGCAAAGGCCTGAGAACCAAAAGATCGCCAGTTCAATTCCCATTCAGGGCACATGCCTGGTCCCCAGTGGAGGGTGTGTGAGAGACAGTCAGTTGATGTTTCTCTCACACATTGATGTTTTTCTCCCTCTCTTCCTCCCTTCCCCTCTCTCTCAAAAAAATAAATAAATAAATCTTAACAAACAAAAAGAATTTCCCACAACTCAACACCAAAAACCAAATATGAGGTCTGTCCAGAAAATATCCAGCCACAAAGTATGAAAAATAGAGACATTTATTGAAGAAGATGTAAGACACAAGAAACACTGTACATAGGACAGTGACCCCCCCAGTCCCCTTAAAAGTTATGGCCTTTATGAGGAAATCTGGTTCACTAGTAGTGGTTTGAATCAAATCATTAACAACTGCAGCACTATATTTTGCTCTGGTAGCAGAAGCCACGGAACAAATTTTGCCACAACACGTTTCATGCCAAGATCCTGTATCAAAATCTCAGACACAGTAGTGCTTAGAATCCCCACATCAGCTTCTAGGTCTCACACTGTCAGTCGGGGACCTTTGTTGATTGCAGCCTGTGCACGTTCAACAGTCTCAGGTGCTCTGCTTGTTGCAGGCCTTCTAGAGCATGGATCACTTTCAACAGATTCTTGCCCATCTTTGTAGGGTTTGCGCCACACTTTTATTTGTGATGCACTCCTTGCATTGTCCCCAAAAACCTTCTAAATCATCCAAACAGTTTCCATGGAGGGATGTTCAAGCTTAACACAAAATCTGACGCAGATTCATTGCTCTACTCGCTCAGTGACTATGAATGTGGTGGCCACACAGGACACACGCTCACTCATCGGTGTCTACCGCCCCCACGGACCAGTGCAGTAAAGTCATCATTGTTCACACATGCACATCCAGTCCATTCTCCTTGGCTGCCAGGTTACATGGATGTCATGCAAACTGTTCTTGTTATATTAACAATGGCTGGACTTTTTCCAGACAGACCTCATAATCCAAGTCAAAAATTAGGCAAAGGACTTGAATAGACATTTCTCCAAAGAAGACACATAAATGGGGAGAAAAGAAAAGAGACACTTCAAAGTAATCTTCTTCAGGTGGGACCCCAGACCAGGTTGTCTCCTTCCTCAGACTGTAACAGAAAACTCCAGAAATGAGGGAGGGTTAAACTATCCATGCTGGCCAGGCAAGGAATTCTGGGGGAAGCATTTAAAAAGGAGCGCAATGAAATGCCAATCCTTTTTTATCTCCCCTCCTTCCTAGTCCCTAGGGACTGGGGTTCCTGGCCCTGGACCTTGGAGACAGTAAGAGGCTCAGGCCATGGGCACTGGCAGCCTGTTAGGGGCAGCCCCATGCCCCTCCCCTGCACGAGCCTGCCAGCAGCTGCTGCCCACTCACCTCCAGCACAGGCCTGTCAGCCACAGACCCCACCCAGACCTGTCAGCAGCAGTTTCCCCCCAGGCCCGCTGCCGCTCTGCCGGCTCCAGCGCTGGCAGGGCCTCAGAACCAACACGCAGCAGGAGGGGCTTCCCTCCCCCACAGTGGGAAGCCACCAGGGCAACTGGAGCTGTGTTACATGGGTCCTGCCCAGCCAGGCACACAGGCACACAGGGGTCAGGGGTGGGGCAGTGGCCAGAGGCAGAGAAAAGCACACTGAGAGTAGGACCCCTGGGTACACAGACTGAAAGATGCCTGAAGCCAGACAATGACTAGAGACCAGCTAAGCCACCTCCATTTATAATACTTTCGGGCAGGAGAAGAGGTTCCTGGAGCAACCTTGAACTGAGCTGGCAGAGGGTAGCAGGGTGATTTTCTTTGGGTGTCTTACAAGGAATGGGCTCTGAGGCAGAAACTTGCCATTATTTCAAATTAGATAACTGTTAAATAAAACATTCCATTCCTTTCCTTTCCATCCAACTCTGTCTTTGGAATTTTGCCTAGTAGGCGGCAAGCGGCAGAACCCCCATCACCACCACCACCACCACCACCACCACCACTGGCTGGGTTTGGTAACAATACTGGGCTCCCACCCCAACCACCTACCAGCAGAGATGGCCCCTGGCTGCCTCCTCACCCCCCATCCAGCCAGGTCTAGTGGTCACAGATCCTGCCCCGGTGCAGGCATTTCAGGCAGATGCCTTTCCCAAAACCTGGCAATGAGGTTAATACTCAGCCTACCAGGAGCCCATTTTTCACAGCCATACCATGTACCCACCAGCCTAGGGCAGGTGGGCTCCACCGGGGCCTGCCTAAGTTCCAGCCCCCCAAACTGGCCCAGTTCCTACTAAGGGCCAGGCCTGGAGGAATGGCCGCACCTGGAACAGGGCTCTCACCACCTCATTCCTGCCCCTCCTCCAGCCTTAAGACAGCTCCAGTTGGAGTCAGATGGAACGAACAGGAAGTCCATCTCATCCACTTCCTCCCAGATGTGTGACTTCAGACCAGCCTCCTCTTCTTTGATCCCTGTTTCTTCATCTATAATAAGGTGGCACACTAGACCCATCCTCTGTGATCGATGAACATCCATCCTCTTTAAGTCTCCTTCCCTGCAAGGCTCTACAGAGCCCTCACATCCTCGAGAGCCCCAGCGGCACCAGAAGGGAGGCAGATCACTCCATCCTGCACTGAGCAGCTCAGACCAGCGGGTTGGGGTAGGAAAGAAGAAGGTTGGTACCCGCAGAGTCGGGTCATGAGAGGGGGTGTAGGGGAGCCTCAAGGGCTGAGCTAGGTTCAAGGTTGAAAGCTGGAAGGCCAGGCACAGGAATCTGGAGACAGGGCTCAGGCAGTGGGGAGAAACTGAGATTTCTTGAGGAGAGAAGCAGAGAGGGCAGAGCTGACCTCAGACCCTGCCGTTCAGGTGCACAGGTGCAGCTGGACAGGAAAATTCAGAGCTGGGAGTGGGGCCGGGGGACTTGGGGCAGGGACACAAACATCAGGACCTGTGGCGCAGTGCCCACCTCACACATGCTGGCCCATCATCACCCTGTGCAGGAACAGGGGTCAGCCTTCCTGACCCAGATCTGACCTCCACTCCCCAAATCCTGGGCTTCTGTGGGGTGCAGAAATGTCTAGACAAATGCAGCCCCCACGTTGGCCAGGCAAGATCTTGAGAGGATTGGGCGCCACACATCTCCTCCCACCTCCTGAGGCCAGACAGGCCTGGGTTCCAGCCTGGCTCCTCAGCTTTCCAGCCCGGTAACCCTGAGCAAGTTACTCAACCTTGCTGAGCCCGGCTTCCTCTTGCACACCCAAAGGGCACAGTAAAGAAGTGGGTGATGGCCTTAAAACACCTGGCCCAGCCCTGGCTGGCGTAGCTCAGTGGATTGAGCACAGGCCTGCGAACCAGAGGATCGCAGTTCAATTCCCAGTCAGGGCACATGCCTTGGTTGCAGGCCAGTTCCCTGCAGGCCAACTCCCAGCAGGGGACACACAAAAGGCAACCATACATTGATGTTTCTTTCCCTCTCTCCTTCCCCTCTAAAGATAAATAAATAAATAAAATCTTAAAAAAAAAAACAAACCAACACCTGGCCCACAGTAGGTACTCAATTTCCCCTCTGGGTCTCAGTTTCCCCACCTGTAAAATGAAAGGGTTGAGAGTTGGTATTTGAGGGGCCTTTCGAACCAGACTCTACCTCCAGGGGGTGGTCCCAGCAGGGTCAGCCCGGCTCTGGTCCCCGTGTCACTGCACACCGAGCTCTGCCTCCCTGAGCCCAGGTGCCGAGTAAAAAGGATGAGATGACCCTGCACCGTGTGCAGGGTCCTACCCAGCTCCCACCAAGGACTCCAGGTTCTCTGTCCCAACTCCTAGGCTGCAGGGCCAATCCAGTGAATCCACTGTCCCAACTGGGGAGAGGGCATGGGCAGGAAGGCAGGGGCTGCTCCGATCCAAGCTAACAAGGGTGGAAGCCTTCATGTCCCATTCCCCTAAGGCCCCTCCTTCTGGAAAACCAGTCCTCAGGGCCCCCATGTGGTTCTGATGACCGTGTGAAACTCCTAACTGATGTTTTCCTTTTCATTCTGAGCACCAGGAAGCACAGGCCCAAATATTCAGCCCAACATCAGGCCCTGTGCACCCACGGTCTGAGTTCCCTGAGTCTTATCATCCCCTCACATCCCCTTCACTGCCCAAGTCAGTCTCAGTATCACACACATGCTTGGAAGCCCTCAAGAATACTTGATGGAATAAGGTAGATTTAAATAGTTAATGTAAAGTGCAGCAAAAATAAAGCCCCAAACCCCAGGTACTAAAAACAAAACAAAGCTCAGGGCCTGAGGTCTGGAGAAGGGGAATGGGGCAGGGGGCAGGGTGAGGAAGGCTCCAGTCCTGTCCCCTTGACTCTGGCCTCTATAGAGTCTCACTCAGAGCCCACAGGAGGGTCCTGCTCTCATCCTAGAACGCTTCATAGTCCTGCTAATAACAGCCCTGGCAACTGTGGCTGGGATTTGTTGAGATGAGTGCCTACTATGTGCCAGGCATCACTCCAGTTCATCCTCTACCAGCCCTGCGAATGGGCTCTGCTTTGCTTCTCCCTTTTCCAGGTGAGAAAACTGAGGTACAGAGAGTTTAAGTAATGGGTCAGAGGTCACACAGTTAATAAGTACTAGAGCTGGGATTCACTTTAGGTTCTTAACAACTACTCACACTGCCTCAGGTGGTAGAAAGGACACGCAGGTGAGGAGGCTCAACACGACATCCCAATCACGAGACGAGAGCCCAGTTCCTACCGTCCACCTGCCTGTACAAGGGCCGACCCTGCCTCTCTGTCATTTGACCTCTCCACTGGCCCAGGCTCTCCCCTACCCTCCAGCTGCACAAGCAGGTGTCAGGCTTAGGGATTAGGCAGGATTGGACAGCTGCACAAGCACAGTGCCCCCCAAGTAAGAACACGAGGGCATGCAGGCAAACAGTCATCAAACACTCTGAGGTAACAGGGCGGGAGAAAAGGGCCAGGCTTTGGCACCAGGGCAACCTGAGCCCCTTCCAAGCCTCAGCTCAGCTTCCACATCTATACCACAGGACAGTAAGAAATTGTCTGGCCCACAGAAGGGTATAGGCAGGGTCAGACTGCCCACGGAGCAAACCAGAGCTGAGCTTCTCAGCCATCCCCACCACCAGGGTCAGAATTCTGCCCTTCAACTCTCTGTGTGAACTTGAACAGGTCACTACACCCCTCTGGCCTCAATATGCTCATACACAGAATGGGGATAACAAAAGAATTGTCACTTACCCACACATGGCATATGACGTCAAATAATTGGCCACTAATTATTTGTATTATCTCAAGGCACCTCCCAGCCTGGACACCCCTCTTTCCTGACAGGCTAGGCAAGGGACTAGGCAGAGCCGTGAGAGGGGTGAGTAAGAGAACAGGCGCCAGCATGGCACCTCCAGGTGCTGGTACTGAAGGAGGCGGTAAAGAGCTGCCCACCACCCTAGTTGCCGAGAGGGCTTTCTGCTGAAGTGTGGAGAGGGCGTCAGCACGTAGTCACACTTGCACGTGCACGCACACCCTAGACGATGCATAACTAGTGCCCAAACAGCCACAGCCCAGCACTACAGCCCCACCCATTCCTGGTACCCTCTGCCACACCACCCCCAGCAGCCCAGGGGACACTTGCGGGTTCAATAGCAGCTCTGCCTCTTGGGTCAACCAACCTCCCCTGCATTGGCCTCTGTTCTTCATGTGGAAACAGGGCTCATAACATCCTTCTCCTGTATAAGGAACAAATGATTTACCTGTGTGAAGAGCCTGTACTAGTTCCCCGGCACATGAAACACGCCAGTTCCTTCTCCTTCTGCCCTCTGTCCCCTCCTTTCCCCGCCCAGTCCCAGCATCACCACTGCGGCCTCTCTGTGCCCCCGTAAAACAGCCATTGCACTTCCTCACAACTCAGAACTTTCAGTCTTCTGTGCCCACCTGCACCATGGTGGCTGAGAGCACCAGTCACCAAAGCGGAGGCAAGCTCTCTCCAACCTCAGTGCAGCAATGCCCATGGCAGCCCTCAGTCACTGCCCCCCAGGCAGCAGCAGAAGCTCCAGCTGCCTCCCTCACTACAACAACAGGCTAGAGTGCAGAGATCCAAAGCGCCAGCTAAGCCTCCCCTGCTCGCTGTCCACCCCACCCACAAGAGCACCCAGATACCCACCTGGCAACTCTCGACAGGGCCCTTGCCAGGCCATGTTCAAAGGCTTCCTGTGCATCGTCTCATCTCATCTCTACATCCCCATGAGGAAGCCACTGCTGGGCCCATTTTACAGATGAATNACCTGCACCATGGTGGCTGAGAGCACCAGTCACCAAAGCGGAGGCAAGCTCTCTCCAACCTCAGTGCAGCAATGCCCATGGCAGCCCTCAGTCACTGCCCCCCAGGCAGCAGCAGAAGCTCCAGCTGCCTCCCTCACTATAACAACAGGCTAGAGTGCAGAGATCCAAAGCGCCAGCTAAGCCTCCCCTGCTTGCTGTCCACCCCACCCACAAGAGCACCCAGATACCCACCTGGCAACTCTTGACAGGGCCCTTGCCAGGCCATGTTCAAAGGCTTCCTGTGCATCGTCTCATCTCATCTCTACATCCCCATGAGGAAGCCACTGCTGGGCCCATTTCACAGATGAATGGACTAAAACACAGATTAGATAGAACACTTTTCAAAGTGACACAGCACACAAGCAGAAATGGCACCGTGAAACCAGGCGATCTGGCTCAGAACCTGAGCTCTTCATTTTCCTGCTACAACCACCAGCACCTCAGAAATGCCCAGGTCCAGAGGTCTGCTGGGCAGTGAAGAGAGGGCCATGGGGTCTTCCTCCTCTGGAGGTCAATGGAGGTGAACACCAAAGTAACAGTGTCTAAAGCAGAGACACTGACCTTTACAGCGGAAATACGTCCCCAGGAATAGGAAGTTGTTTAGGGCACAGGCCTGACCTGCAGCCCAATTTGTGCCTGTTTTAAGTATGAGGGCAGTCTTAGCTTGGGTCAGCTTCTCAGACCCCAGGAAAGTCAGGCCAGTGAACTCCAGCAGTGATGATGGGGTGGGGTGGGTGTCTGGTGAACCCACCAACCCAGGTAAGCCTTCCCCCAGCCTCCTGGGCTGTGCTGGGTGGTGCCCTCCAATGGGGCAGAAAACTGGCAGAGGCTGACATGACCTATGGCCACCCAACTGTGTGCAGAGCCCTGGTGTGACCTGAAGCTCCTCATTCTGCCCTCAGTGATGCTGGTATTACAACCAGGCCCCCTAGATATTTGTGATGCCTCGCACCAAGTTCCCCAGCCCCCAACACACACAGACTCTGATCCAGCACAGGCTTCTTCTGTTCCAAAGATGACATCTTTGTCCCACAAGTCGTAAATCATTAGCCACGTCAGATGCTGCATGCAGGTGCACTGGATGACAGCCTTTCAGTCTGCTGGGGCCTCATGGATTTTAATTTGCCCCTTCCCAGCTCTGCCCAGAAACAGCATCCATGCTGCTAAATCCTGCATCTGTGGGCCCTGAGTTGTCCGCCAATCCTCCTGCCTCTTTCCAGGACCTCCTGGAGTACAGTGGACACCCCACACTTCTCAGCCCCGCAGGGTATGGGACAGCACCTGGGGGTTTTATTCACTGAACAAAAAGGGCCAGGGTCCTACTCGGTCAACCAGAGGATGGTACCAAGCTGGGGAGGGCAACTAAGGACAGTTACTGTGGAGTAGCTTCTGTAAGGGATACACTCTGAGCCGTCAGTGTGCAGGGAGGAAGAGAGGGAAATGAGTCACGTCCAGAAGGATACATGTGTCCCGAAGAGGGAACCTGGCAGACTGGCCCAGTGGCTCCCTCTTGCAGCCCCGAGGCCTGGTCCAGACAGGCGTCCCCACTGACTCGAGGCAGCCTCCAGCTCCCACTCCACATGCTATGGCTTCTTGGGGGGCAAACCCCAGCTCCTGGGGGCCTGGCTAGAGGACATGGTGACCACAGGCATGGTCTCCAACTCTGTCCCTCTCCGTGGGTGGCCCCAAACTGGGAAGCAGTGTGCAGTATAATGGGGAGTGACAGGTAGGCTGTGGAACCTGGAGAGGGGAACGGAGCTGAATCGTGTCTCAGCCACCAGCATCCACCCCTACTGCTAGGAAGGAAACAAACTGCTCCCTTTCATTGGTGGTTGTTGTTAAAATTAATGAGCTAGTTAACCTGTAATAAAAGGTTTTTTTGTACACTTAAGAAATGACCAACCACAGCAGGTTAATAATTACTAACACTCTTCCTCTAGGCAGTCTGCCTGGATTGGGTCTACTGGGCATAGTTTCTCCTGGCTAGAATGGCGGGCAGGCTGTGCTGGCCCGTGCAGGGGTCATCCAAGCTGATGAAGACGGTGTCTCTCTGCTCCTGAGAGTCCTGCAGACATTTCCCAGTAACCAGTCCTACCCCATGCCCGGCCCTGGGCTCTGCAGACACATGCAGATCTCAGTCCATGCTGCAAAACAACTTATGTGTGTTTTAACATTCACTGAGCACCAGCTGTGTGCACCACGGTCCACACTAGGCTTTCCCCACATGACCCAACAGCCTGAAGGATGCCCTCTAAGGAGCCCCTTTTACAGAGGAGGAGATGCAGAGGATTGGGTTGCACAGACAAGGGAAAGACAGAACTCCAGCTCAGTCACTCCCTGACCTGCAATGTGAGGGTGGAGGGGGTAGCCCCGCCCTCACCTTCTCACCAGCTCCTGCTATGAAAGGCTTGTGGGGACTTCCATCGCCCCCATGTCACATCCCTGAGCTCACTCCTGTGCATGGTGCAAGCTGACTCAGCAAACACACTTGAGCCCCCTAACACCAAATTAAGGCCAGAAGCCCTCCCAGAAATCGCCCACTCAGCAAAGCTGCCTTGGAACTAAAGTCAGAGGAGACATAGGAAGCTGGGGGAATGCAAAAGCGTCTGCTCCTAAGACCTGCTGGTGCCTCTCCCTGCCAGCCCTATCAAACTGTGTTTTCTGACCCAGAAATCATGTCCCCCAAATGCTTACTCATCACAGTACACAACCAGGCCCCCGAGGAGGCTGGAGCCCACCACCCAAAGCACCTGTAGCCTCAACTATATCCCCACAGGCAGACCCATTTCACTAAGTGGCCCACAGCCATGCCCCCTGCTTAATGAGGGATCTTCCAGATTCCCAAGCCTCACTCCTGGCTGGTGCCTGGGACAGGCACCCCCAGGACCCTGACAGGCTGGGGCCCCCAGCACACTGAGCCTGTCACAGCCAGGAGCTGCCCTCCTCCTGTCCTCCAGAAAGCTGTCCCCAAACCTTCTCACCCCCTTGCACACCTACAACTCAACAGCATCCCCTACACACACACACACACACACACACACAGAGCATGGCTGGAAGAGAACAAAACCGGGGCCCAGGAGATAGAAGAGGAGAAGGGAGGCAAAGAGAACACTGAGCAGAGGAAAACTGCACCCCTGGAACCTGCCCTACACGTAGAGCCCCAGCACCCACCTCATCCATTGACCCAGACAGTGGGAAAGTAGTGAGATGATATATGGGGCCTGCAGGCCCATGGCCCACAGGACTCATCCTGCAGTCAACCCCACCCAAGCCTGTACCCACAGACCTGGACAGGGGTGCCAGACTCACCCCACAGTGTCAAGAATGAACTTTCTGCAAAACTGGGCAGAGGCCACAGGAGGGACAGGTACCCCGGAGGCTCCCACAGCAGGTCACAGCTCCATGGGGCCCCTGAAGGGCATGCACACCAGGGAGAGCAGCTGCCCCACCTGTCCACACCTGTGGGCTCTCTGGTCAGCGACATACAGCAATGAACCTTAGGTCCTCCCTCCCAGGACCAGATGTGGCGGCCCTCTCCTTCAGCTCTGACTGGGACCTTGACCTGAGTCATCTCGGCTTTTTCATGGGCTCTCCCCATAATCCTGGACCAGCCTTGGTCCTCACTGTGTCTTGATTTCCCACTAGTACCTGCAGATGCATCAGAGTCACCAGAGATCCTGTTGTAGGAGGTCCAGGTTGGGGTCTGAGAACCTAGTTTCCAATAGACTCGTAGGTGATGCTGATGCCGACATGAGGACCACACTTGGAAAACTGCTGGCCTAGATGTGTCCAGCCTGCAAAGTCCATAGCCCACCCTCAAGAAGGTCATAGGATAACCTGAGGAGATCACACACATATATATGCATGTATGTACATTTGACTCAAAGCAGCCATAGCACAAAATGTGGCTTCTAACCACTAAGGAGCTCTGACAGAGAGTGGGTTGTGGGCTGGTGCAAGCATGGAGGACTTCCGGGAGGAAGTAAAGACCTAAAATTACCATTTTTACTTATTGAACTCATTTTTTTTTCCACAACACATCTCAGGGCCTGGGTTTCACCTCCCCACAGCAAGTGGGCAGTAGGCTGAGGCCCTCAGTGACTCTGGGCACCAAATCTCACCCACAGTCATGGACAGAGCCACAGGTGTATTGAACTCATTATTATACAAGTAAAACATGAACGCTTTCTCTGATTAAGAGCTTCAAATAAGATGTGCTTACTATAGAGGGTGAATAGTCACTCCCTACATCTCCATCCTCACTGCCCCTTTGGTGTGAAACTTTCACTGTGTATGTGTACACGTGTAGCAAAGTACACACGTGTGTACATATAAACACAAATGAGGTCATACCCAAGGGAGTATAGCCTCTGTGCTGGAGTGTAACTGCATTCTTCACTTAGCAAGAGAATTTGGAGAACCTTCCCGGTCTGCACGCAAAGACGGCAACGGTCACTGCTTGTGCTCACTGAGCACCCACTCTGTGCCAGATACCATGCTGAGCGCTTTATGTCTTATTCCAATGAGTGTGCACTACCAGCTCTCAGCACAGCTGTTGTGGTCCATCCAATTTTGTAGATGAGGAAACCGAAGTGCAGAGGGGTGGTCAGTAACCCGCTCCAGAGCCCCAGACCAGGAGCGGCTGGGCCGTGGGACTCCAGGCCCGTGCACACAGCGACAGGCCACTCTGAGGGCTACGTTTAGGGGTCCCCAGTCTCTATTTCAAACATGGCTGAACTATCCCCCCTTGTTATGCCTATGTACAAGTATTTGTAAAGGGTGCACACATTTCGAATTTTGATACTGATTAGCAAATTGTCCTCCAACAGTGTCTGTGCAGACAGGTGCCTGGCAGCCCCCATTTCCCTACAGGAACACCTACTTAAGAACAATTTACTGAGCACACCAACTGTGTGCTCAGTAAATCCGTTTTGCAGATGTGGAACTGAGGCTGAGAAAGGTTAAGCTATTTGTCCAAGTTCACACAGCTGCAAAAAAGCAGGTCAATACGCCTCAATATGGTAGAGGGAGAGAGGGATGCAGGGACGGAGGGAGAAAAGAAGGCAGGGAGGGAAAGTCCCCCATCCCCCACGCCCTTCCTGCGCTCTCTCCAGTTGGGCTACCATTCCCACTGCTCCACTGTACTGCTTTTATCAAGGTTCCCAGAAACCCCTATTTTGCCAAACTCCGTGGCCATTCTCTGACATGCCCTTGTCTCTAGGCTCCTAGCAGTCTGCCCCCCCCCCAGTTGAACTTCCACGCCTCCTTCAAACATCCATGTCCCCAGGGCTCTCTGGGTTCTCTTTTCTGTCCTGTCTGCACAGTCCTTGGAAAGTCTCTCCTGGCCATGTGGCTTTAAATCCCAGCCAAGACCCCAGATTTCTCACCAGCCCAGGCTCGCTCCTGAGCACCAGCTGCATGTATCCAAGAGGCCCCTCATTTATTTCTACTTGTTCATCTAACAGACCTGTCCAAAACAGAACTCTTTATTTTGAGCCCCAAAATCACATCTCCCTTGGCCTTCACTCCTCTCCTGCACATCCCACATCTAAGCCATCAGCAAACTCTGACAGTTCTCCCCCACCCCTACCCCACACGCCCAGCACCCGCCTGCTCCCCTACAAGGCTTCTCCCTAGTCAGCGCTGACCTGGACCCTGCAACAGCAGCCCTGCTGCCTCACAGGCTCCCTGCTCCCTCTGGCTCCGAACTAAACCACAGCAGCCAGCTAGTGGGACAGTTCGGATCCTGCCACTGCCTTGCCATAAGCAAGGGGTTTCCATGGCAGGGAGAATCAAGTCCAGACTCTTCAAGCTTGCTCACTGGTCAGAAATCACCTTTACCCCCGACCCCCACATGCTGACCAGTCCCAGGGTCTCTGTCCTTCTGCTCCTTCTGCCTGCAATGCTCTTCCCCAACTTTTCTAATGGGAACTCCCTCCTCTGCCCTCGTCACCCCAGGTCAAAAGTCCTCATGCACCCTAATCTCCCTCATTTTTCATAGTATTTACCACCACATGACATTATCTTTCTTCTTTATCTCTGTCCTTCTTTCTTATGTGTCTCCTCATCATAACATAAACTCTACTAGGCAGGGAGGAATTGTGTCCAACTTGTCACCTCTGTGTCCACCTCTATATCGTGTACAGTGCTCAGCACATGGTAGATGCTCAGTAAATATTTGTTGAATGAGTGAATGCATGCATGAATAAACGTGTGAGTGAATGAATGAATGGATGGATGAATGAATGAATGGATGGATGAATGAATGAATGAAAATGCACAGACAAACTGGCAGAGCCAATTCTCTCTGGCTTCAAAGTGTTCCTGTTCCCGCCCTGGCTGGTGTAGCTCAGTGGATTGAGTGCGGGCCTGCAAACCACCCGATCACAGTTCGATTCCCAGTCAGGGCACATGCCTAGGTTGCAGGCCAGTTCCCGGTTCCCGGCAGGGGACGCATGAGAGGAAACCACACATTGATATTTCTCTCCCTCTCTCCTTCCCTTCCCCTCTAAAGATAAATAAATAAAATCTTTAAAAAAGAGTGCTCCTGTTCCCTACACAAACTGCCTCCCTTATGAAGAAGTGTCAGAGAGCCAGAGAGCAGGGCAGGACCCTCTGAGCACAGGCAGGGAGGTGGGCATAAGGCTGAGAAAAGGCCAGCGGGAGCACAGCCTGTACTTTGGATACAGCGGGGCACCAGGCCTCCTGGGAAACCAAGCCTAGCATCCCCGCCTCAGGGGGCTCTGGAGCTTTCAGACCTGCCAACCTGTCCCAATCAGGAAAGGGCCTTGGGGGCAGCTGGCAGCTGAGCGCACCTGGCAGGGGGCCAGGATGCCTGCTGACAGCTGGCCCTGCTGCCAGGCAGCCAAGCAATCACGTTAGCCACAAAAACTGGTCCAGGGAATTTTTTTCTTTGCCTCCCATTTTCTTTCTCTTACCCTCCCCCTTGGAGCTGCAAGACTGAGAAGATTGATCTTTGTCTGAAATGGAGGAGATGACTCGATATAATGAACGCCACTGTCCCTCTTGCTGTTTGGAGCTTTAAGAAAAAATTTAAAGGCTGGGGGCACACCAGCTTGTCCCTGGGGCTCTGAGGCCATAACCTCTCCCCTGGAAAACTCTACCCCGGCTCGTGCTCCTCCCTCTACTCCCCATTCGCCTCCTTCTCCCTTCTTTCTCCCTTGGGATGCCCTGATGGAACAAAGGTTAAAAATATCCCCTTTCTCTTGCAGATTTTAAAAATAATTCCACTGAGGTCAGGGCTGGATCTACCCACTGCCCTGCCTCCCATGGCCCCTGTGGCTCCCCCCACTCCCTAGAGTCACCAGCCGGCCCAGGGGACAAGATGGCTCAGTCCGCCTGCTCTCACAGCCTTTCTGAAGAGAGCAAGTGAGGCAGCCTGCCCACTGAGGCAGAACCATAGATGGCTTTTGCTCCAGCACACAGCTCTTAAACAGCAGTCACATGACACACACAAGGAGCACAGCTCAAACTGGGAGCACCTCACTGAAGGGCCATGCCTCCCCCTCACCCCTCACCCCTCTCCCCCAGGCTGGCAGCCCCTCCATCTGGTGCTCACAGATCCCAGTTTGCACTCATGCAAGCAACATTATGGAGCACCTACCCCTTTCCAGGAACCGGGCTGGGAGCTGAAGACACAGGGAACAACCAAACCCTTTTGGTGCCTACCTCGGTGGCATTAAAGCCTGGTTGGTATCAATGGTCCGACTTTGCAGGGAGACACACTGGAATGACAGTCAGGGGGCCCTGAAAGCATGGTCAGTGACAGCTCCCTAAGGAAATGTCCTTGGAACAGACATCAGGGAACAAGCAGGAGACCACCAGGCATAAGGTGTGGGTGAAAGGCCCCAGGCATTGTGGGAAGGTCTCCTCTCAGGATCATGCCACCCAACTGGGGGCCTCTTCCTGGTGCTTTCTGCTAGCAGAAGGAGGCCAGACCCCATGATCCCTTACCTGGCATTCAAGGCCATTCCTAACCTGGTCTCTGTCCCTAAGACTCCCTCACCCCTAGCCTCACCCTACAAGGTACAGCACAAATCTCATCTCATTGCTCTCTCTGGGCTTCCACACCACTGTGCTCCTCCCCACCCTACCACGGACCACATTGGCCTGCTGCTTTATGTTACAGGCCCCCTTCCCCACAGAGGCCATGCTGAGCAGTCTCTGTGTAGCTGGAGCCCCACATAGAACCAGGAGTGTGAGCCAAGGAGAAGAAAGCAACTGGAGACACCATCAGAAGGTTTAGACTCACGACTGAGGCATAAGGGTGGGCTTCCTGAAGAGGTGAGTCAGGACTTCGAGTAAATTAGAATTTGGAGAAGGAGTGGGGTGGGGGGTTCAGGGCAGCAGAGAATGAGGCTCAGGAAAGGCAAGAGGAGGTGGGCACCCAAAGACTGAGGCCTACCTAGACTGATCTCCAACCTGCAGCCCCCAAGAAGTTCAGTGGGAAAGAGAGAAACTGAGGCCCACAGAGAGCAACTCCCTTCACGAGGCTATGCAGTCAGGCAACAGTGGCAGGAGGGGTGTTATCCAAAGGTGGCCGCTGCCTCCCTCATGCCCTTGTGCAGTCATTGTCCACCAGCTCCCCCCTACACCCCCCAGCAGAGCACACAGACCAGAAATCGGGTAGCTACCACACCATGTGGTCAGGGGAGGTCCCCTGGCATGGGGATCCTGGAGGGGAGCCAGAGACACCTGAAGCGGTTCTCCAAGGAGAACGGTGCTGGGCTAGGAAACCCATTCAGACAGGGCAAGTCCTGGGCAAGGCCCAGAAGGGCCTCCCCATATTTGCTTCTGTGCCCCCCAGGGCTTCTGACCCAGCTGGGCTCCAGGGAACATGGGTCAGCCCACCCAAGCCTGAGCCTTGAAGGAACCAACCTCTTCCCCAAACACTGCACTGTCCTGAGGGATTGTGCTGGGAAATTCTGGAACCTACCCTGGCCAGTCTCAAATTTTTCGTCCTCCACTTTTGGGCCCTGGGGACCCACCCCATCCCAGCCCCTTGGGTTGAGGACACCGCAGAGGCTAAGGGCTCTTGCCTACAAAGGACTCCCTGGGGTCCTTAGCCCAGGCCCTAGCAGCCCTCACCCCCAACACGGGGCAAGGGTGGGCAGGCCCCAGGCCCAAAAGACTGCACTGTGGCAGCTGCTCTCCCCAGGATCCACCACTGCCAGGGCCTGATCTTGTGGTTCTTCAGGCAAGTGGCTTCCTGCCTCAGCTTCCTCAGTACAGCCCCCAGGCTGTGGATTCTGTGACATCATGGACAGTTGGAGATAAAAGACGCTCAGTGTAACCAGCCCTGCCCACTGCTGGGGGCTGAATCCCTGGTCCCCATACAGACCAGGGGAGCCTCATCCAGAACATCCCAACACGAGGCTGCTTAGGACCTCTGCTGAACCAGAGGAGAGGCACGGGAAGAACTCCAGGCTTGGAGGAGGGAAGAGAGTCTGCTAGGGGAGAGGGGCAGAGGGAGGCTTTGGCCAAACCCAGTGGGCAGTGCCTTGAATGTGAGGCAGAAGGGAAAATGCTGGGCACCACCCTCTGTGCACAGGGGCTCATGGACCAATCCAAGCACAGGAGAGGGGTCTTCAGCTAGTTACTGGCAAACCGAGGGGCTGGGCAGAAGGGCTGCTCCAGGGGAGCGGACCTTTCTGCTGAGCCCCCAAGCCCAGCCTAGGCTGGGCTAAAGAAGATGCCACGGGCCTGTGTGAAGCCACTGAAGGAGGGAGAAGACACCCACCTCCCAATCCCCACCCCAAACCTGGCCAGCCCAATCAGAGCTGCCCCAGCCTGTCATTGAACCTTCTCCCCAGCCCCCTGGGGGACAGCCACAGCAGATAAGACCTAACTGAGCCACCACCTGGGGTGGGGAGGGCTGTGGGGGGGTGGGAGTTCACCTACCCTCCCCAGTAGCTCTCTGAAAGGGCATTGGTGTCCCCTGTACAGACTGGAACCCAAACCTTGGAAGAAGCCACAGAGAGCACTGCTCTGGCCTAACTGTGACAAAGCCAGTGATCTGCAAAATCACAACTTTCATTCAGCCCATCAGAGCTGAGGCCGGGAGGCCCCCACCAGGAGAGCCACATTCCAGTGATGACAAGCTGCTTGAAGGTGAGCAGAGAGGTGAGCAGACACAGGGTTGGTTTGCTTCTCTCAGAGACTAGAGGGAAGGGTGAGGCCAACCTGCAGGTGTAAGAAATCTGGGGCTGAGTGTGGGCCACGTGACAATTGAGATTCTGAAAGGCCCAGACGCAGGGTCTGTCCTCCCACCAGCTCATTTCCACAGGCCACAAGTGTGGGTAGTAATG
Source organism: Sturnira hondurensis (assembly GCF_014824575.4). Classification (NCBI taxonomy): domain Eukaryota; kingdom Metazoa; phylum Chordata; class Mammalia; order Chiroptera; family Phyllostomidae; genus Sturnira; species Sturnira hondurensis. The sequence goes on from NW_028077960.1 coordinate 1,353,255, forward strand.
CACAGGCAAAACACCCTGCCCACCACTCAGGCAGGTAGAGAGATTCGCCATTGACTAAAAGGGCAGGGAGGGATGGGGGCAAGCTCTAACTAAATAACAACCCCATCCTCCTGTCCTCCCTGCCAGCCTACCCTGCTGGGGGTCCTTGCTGAGGGATTTGGACAACCCCCTTCTTCTCTCTGGCCCCTTCCCTCTGTAAGTCAGGTCCATCTCCAGCACACCTTCATGCGGGGACAGTAGGGAATGGCAAGGGGATCTTTGGGCAGCCCAGGGGCAGACAGCGCCAAGGGCCACAACTTCCTCTGTGAAAGGAGGAGCCGAGGGGCTGAGAGGGCGCAGATTGCCAGGGGTGGGGCACAGAGCCCAGGGTTGCTGGCCTCAGGCTTGTGCCCGCGCCCTTCCCCTTCCTGAGGATCTGCCATCTAATGGGGGTTGGCAGGGTTTGTCCCGTTCCCTCTGAACATGGAGCCCACTCTGGGCACAGAGTAGGGCTGATTTGTTATCTCTTTCCTCTAAGACCTTTAGACAGTCAGGTCATAGTTCAATATTCAAACAGGTATAAAGAAATCAAGTTCGGAAGTTATTCTCATTGTAAAGAGCAAGCGGGAAGGGCAGAGGAATGGAGGGAGGCTGAAGATTTGCTGTGACTGGGGGCTGGGGGGTGGGTAAAGCAGAGCAAACGCCCCCAGGCTACAGACTGCTCCTGCGAGGAAGAGCGAGAAGGTAGGTAGGGGCTGGTAGATCACAGGAGCTCCTACAGGGGCTGCGGGGTGGCCGTCCCACCTTCATTTATCCGGCAGGCTATTCAACAAGTGTTTCTTTAGCACCCGGCGTGCCAGGCCTTGACTTTCCTCAGTGAGTGAGCTGGACAAAGTCCTACCAACAAAGGGGCTAGAGAGACAACACGTGGTGGGCAGAACCTGGTCCAGCACCTCCTCGGGGTAGCTGGGCATCAGGTTTCTCCGGCAGACACTCAAATGCCCCAAGGAGAGGAAAGAGCACAGCTTTGGAATTACACAGGCACTGGCCTAGCACCTGATCCTTCCTTCACTCCAAGTTGGGCAAGTCCCCTGGTCTCTGAGCCTCGGTAAGAGCAATAGCAGGTACCTTTTATTAAGCAGTCACGATGTACTCAGCATTGATCTAGAGCAGGAGTGTCAAACTCATTTTCACCGGGGGCCACATTAGCCTTATTAGACTTCGAAGGGCCAAACGTCATTTTAGGGCTGCATAAATGAAAATACTCCCTTAACAGCTAAGCGAGAGCTCGGCACTGCCACCAGGTAGAGACAAGGTGCTGGGCCGGATAAAACAAGGTGGAGGGCCATATGTTTGCCACCTGTGATCTAGACCTTTACATACATGTACGAACTCATTTAATCACTACAACAACACTATGAGGTAAATACTATCTGTATCCTTCTTTTCTTGGAGACAGAGAGGTTTAGTGCACTGCACAAGATCACGCAGCGAGTAACCGCTGCGGCCAGGGTTCCCAACAAGGCAGCCTGGCTCCAGAACCTGAGCCCTTCACCGTCACATGGTGGTCAAGCAGCTGTCCCCAGCATAGACATCCCACCGCAATCTAGAATCACCGCCACCACACCTGTCTGTGCTCGGTAAGCTCTCCGGAGGTGGCCAAGTCAAATGCCCTCTCTGTAGTGAAACTTGCCAATCCCTCTCAGGATTAAGGCTCCAAAGGACAAAGTGTCTTGTTCAAGGTCACTCAGCTGGTTGGGGAAAGAACCTGCCATATACTACACACCTCTAACGGGATGGATGTGGGGGTACTGTGTGCATGGAGACCAATGGGGGGGCACCATATGGTTCCTGAGCAACCTGAGAAGGACGTACATAGAGCCTCTGAGCCTGAAAGAACAGGACTATATGAACCGGGGACAGGACCCATCACTTGGTCAGCAAGCACTGCTCATACATAAGAAATGTGGGCGTGAATGAGGCGCCTCCTCCACTTGGCTCTGTGGTCTCACATCCCTCCCCCAACCCCAGTACTGAAAGGATCTTCTCTTCTCTCTGCCTGTCCAATTCCTGACAAGCTGTTTTTTTCAGGTCCAGAACCAGTACTGCTATCTCCTCCAAGGAGCCAGCCCCTACTGCCCAGCGCCCCTCAGAGTACTCTGAACCTACAGTCTGGTTCAGGACCGACTGAGGACTGGAAGGCAGAGCTGCCCCGTGCCACATGGATAAAGGACAGTCAGGTGCATGAGTGTGGCTGGCGAAGGGGAGCCCTGCCTGGAGGATAACGAGGCACCCTACCCTGCAGGAGGCTCAGGCAGAAGGCTCAGGCAAGAGCCTGGTGTGTCTGCTGGCAACGAACCTAACAATGGATAACACCACTCAGAAATAAGTAAATCCTGAGGCCCATGGGGCAGGTAAACTTGGCGGGGGCGGTGGGGAGGGGGCGCTGGTCCATCTTAGAGATGCTTAATGAACGTGCCGGCTGCCACGATGACAGCACACACCTGCCCCCCAACCCCTCTCCAGCTCCCTGTGCTCTGGGTCCAACACATCCCCCTCAGGTTCAGCCCCTCACCCAACCTTTCTTAGGGTCAGGGAGGGAGGATGCAGAGGTCCGGAGGTTGGCTCTTCCAAAACAAAACTCCTATTGCCCAGATGGGGAAACTGAGGCCCAGCCAGAGCAGGGCTTACCCAAGCACACAGAGGGAGCCAACTGTAAAACCTGGAACCCAGGCCTCTAGTCTCTGCCCAAGCGGCCTCTCCCTCAGGCTGCACACTCTCCAGGGGCCTCTCCAACCCTCCCTACCTTCAAGCTCTGCTGAGTCCTAGTCCCAACCCTAGATCCTTCTGTCCCTCCGTACCCCCTCCTTTACCCCTGACAGCATGGCCGTGCCACGGTGGGCACCACGAGCTCAGGGGCACTTCTAGTGGGACATGACGAGTCAGAGTGGGAATACAGACAGGTCCTGGGGTCTGCATTAGTGACCAGGTAAGACCCATCCCTGGATGCTCGTCCCAAGAACTGGACCCCCGAGTTCCCTCCTTCTGGTTGATTGCTCCCCGTGCATGCCTCTTAATTATTCTCTGTCCAGTGACCCCTCGCTTCCTGAAAGGGTGGCCCTGCCGGGATCAGAACTCCTGCCGATTTTCCAGGCCTGGCTTTTACCAAGCTGATGAGTGAGCACACTCAAAACAAACCCCTCCATCAAATTAATGAGATGCTGGCCTGCCTGTGAACAGAGCACAGGGAGCCTTGGTGGAGCGGGGTGGGAGAAGGGTCAGGGAACGAGGCTGCACACAGCACGGGAGCCAGGCAAGCCCCGCCCCAGCCATCATACCAGACACGTCACCACTAAAGGGAAACATTGATCCTTTGGGGTTCAGCGGTATTAAAGTCTCTTAATAAAGTAAAAATATCCTCAGAGAGAAATCTACCTCCAGTCATTACCCACTTGCACACGCCAGCAGAGAAAATGAGGGAGAGGGCAGGAATAGACAACACTGAGCACCTACTATGTGCCAGATGTTACTAGCGACCTCTGAGGCTCAGGGGCCAAGTGGCTGGCCGGCGATCACTCAGGCAATGGGATGCAGAGACAGGATTTGAACCCAAGTACAGCTGGGCCCAGAGCCAAGCTCTCTCCTTCTACACAGCCAATTAGGGGCTGCAGCTGATTCCGTGAGCCTCGCCCTGGCAGGATGAGAGGCTGGCCACTACCATCAGCCCTGCAAGGTCTCAGGGCAGAGGTTTCCTAGGCCTTGGGGATATGAAAATCAGGACTCAGAAACCCTCCTCAGACCAGGCACTCTGAGCTTTCCTAATGAGTCAGGACTTTGACACAACCCCACCCTCTGGATATACCCCTATCCCTTTGGAATCAGATGCCCCAAATTCTAATCACGTCTCCCAACCACTCTGGGTCTCAGTTTCCCCATATGTCAAATGGTGAGAGTAACATCCCCCTTGCAACATCACTGCAGAAGTGATGAGAGAAGGTCTGGAAGAAATCCAGCAGAGCCCTGCTCAGGAGCAGCCCTCAGGGCAGCCCCCTCTGCCTCCGGGGGCAGCCACCCACCTTGACTGCCTGCAGAGGGCCAAAGCCCTCCTGTGGCTTTGGCCATGGAGGAGGGCTCAGGCCCAGCAAGCAGAACTAGGAGAGCGCAGAAGCAGTGGGTGGAGAAAGGCCATGCTCCAGGACATGGCCCCCGAGGGTGCTGGAGCAAGGTCTGGCCACAGTGTGACCTGCCTGCCCACTCTAGCGCTACTCTGAGGCTCCTGCATTCGGCCTGACCACGGGAAGCACCGCCAGAAAACAGACACAATGCCACCCCTTGGGCAGGGCCCCAGAGAGCACCATTCCACAGCCAGCTCTCTTCCTCATTACTCTCACTCGGTCTTCCACACTCTGGCCTCAAGGCCCAGATGAGAAAACAGAAGCGTCGCTGGCTTGCCCAGAGTCCTCACAGCACAGTGGAGTCTGGAGCAGAACTCTAACTCCTGACCCTGCGCCTCCAAAGCTACCATTTATGTTGTACCTATGCATAATGGTTCCTCTTCATCCCTCCTGCAATTGCTGCAGAGGTCTCCTCGTTGCTGCCCTGGAACCCTCCAGGACCCTTCACCCCCAGGGTCCTGCTACAAGACTGCCCTGAACCCACCACACACCCAGGTCCCCTGCCATCACCAACAAGTCATCTGAAAAAAAGGGGCAGGACTCCAGCCACTTATTGGCTACTGACTTAGTCAATCACATTCTCTCTGCCAATGAGTGGAGAGCTGTTTGGGCGCATCCAGACGTAGCCAGCTTGGGGGCCGTAGGGGAGGAATGTGCATTTAGTAAGCACCAGCTATGGACAGGCCCACTCTCTCTTATAATCTAATCCTCCCCAAAACCCTGGGAGGCTTTTATTGTGTCCACTTCACAAACAGAGAAAGAGAGCCTCTCAGAGGTTAAGACACTGGCTTAGCTTGCATTTGAACCTGTGTCTGCCTGACTCTGAGGCTGAGCTGCCTCCAGGCACTGAGTAACCCACCAACAGATGAACTGTCCTGGAAACAGAGCTGGGGCCATTTCCCCGATCCCCTTGGGACAGCCCTGCCAATGATGCCTCCCTCGCCGCTCGTGAGGTCAGCAGTTGGCTTAGGCCGACCCAGGGGTGGGAGGTGGCTTGTGCTTCCTGTGGCTCTATCTCCCCCTCCGCTCTCTCCACTCTCACTAGCAAATGAGCGAGGAGAGTAGAATTACAGTTTGGGCTACTCGAGAGAGAGAATTAGCAGGATTAAATATAAATAGCTATTAAAAGTGCCTTATAATTAAATTCATTTTCCACTTATTTGTTTTACATATACACAGCCGCCCACACGTGCACACACGTGCACGTGTTCCCATCCTCAGCTCCACACAGAGTGGGTGGCAGGGCCCCAGCTGCTAACCCGCCTCCTCCCCGCTGTCACCTCTTGCTTGGAGTCCCAGTGCCCACCCCTCTCCCAGCTCTCCCCTGAGTCACCAGCCCTGCTTCCAGTCTGCACCCAGCCCTTCCCAGAAGAACAGAACCTGCTGCGGCTGCTGCGGCTGCGGCGGCTGCGGCTGCGGCTGCTGTTCCCACGTGCTGAGCCTAAGGCACTTGACACCATCACCTCCTTTATGCCATCCAGAGAATATTTTTTTCAATAAATATTTGTTCAGTGCCAAGTACTTCACATGCATGGTCTTTCAATCCGTTCGATGACGCTCATTTCTCCATTACACAAGTATCGGTTGAACACCTGCTACTTGCCAGGGCTGGGTAAATGTTAGCAATTCTTCAGCCAATGTGCCTTGAGCCTCTCCCCTTGCGGAACCCAGTCCAGGAAAAAAAAAAAAAGGCCAGACCCAGAGATTGGGCCAGGTGGTCCCACTCGTCAGGCCAAGAGGAGATCAGGTGGGAGAGGGATACGTGGAAGATGTGAGTCAGGGAAAGTCTTCGAGCTTCTCAAAGGCCCGAGCACAGCCTACCACCTCCCTGTATGTAGGGGAAGAGGCCGGTGCAGAGTGGCCACGGCGTTCATGATGGTCAGCCCGCACTGACCTGGGCTGGTGTGCACTGGGCTTGCTGCGTCCATGAGACGCCCCTTCTCCCCTCGGGCCTCAACATCCTTCTCTGTAAAACAGGTTAAGATATACTTAACCCTGTCTACATATAGCACAGGAGTGAGTGCGTGCAGAGGATTTTGAAGTGTGCCTGCGCATGGCAAATGTTCAGTGAGAGTCCGCTGCTTCAGGGTCACCATTAATGGTGCGACTGCAGCTGCTGCCACCATCCGCCTCACCTGCAGATCAGGAGTCACGGACATGAAGGAACTTGGAAGAAGCCTCAGAGTAATGGGAAGAATGATAAGACCTGTGATCATGGGGTTGGGGATGCCTGGGAGGAGCACAGTGAAAGTCTATGTGGGGCGACATAGGGAAGGAATAGCTGCAGCTGGTCCCTGGAGGAGGGGGCAGAGCTGTGGCCTCTCCACCCCAGATCCCTCTCCTCTGCTCACTTGGCCTGACCTTCAGCCCTCTCCCATGGGGCCTTAGGAAGACCCCAGCCCCAGGTCCTGGACCATAAGAGAAGGGGCCCCAAACTTTAGCCTTTGACTCCAGCCATTCAACTGGCCCCACGGCCTCTGGAACCCTGAGAGAAGCGGGACAAGAAAACTCCATCCTTCTAAAGGGTCACAGGGCTAGGAGGTAGGGTACAGGTACCCAAGACGAGCAAGGTCTGAGACAACAACAAGGTGACGGCATGACCCCAAGTGGTTCACCTCAAGGCCACCAACATTTGTTAAGTCCCCGTTGGGCAAAAAGCACTCTGCTCCGTTGTCACTCAAACTGAACAGCTGCTCTCTCACACACCAGAGGTGACTATGCCTCGTTCTTCCCGGGGTGAAAGGGAAGCAGAGAGGTCAGCAGAAACTTGCCCAAAGTCACAAGATCTGCAAGTGGCAGAGCTGGGGAAAGAACCCAAACCTGTCTTATCCAAGGCCCTTCCCTGCCCCATGCTTCCCCTGAGCCACGAAGGCTCTGCTGCAGGACGCAGGGCCACGGACACTGTTCCTGGAAGGGTTCTTCCAGAGACCCTGCCTGCCCAGACTCCCACTGCAGCCTCCAAGGCGAGCTGCCCACCTCACTGGCTCCCTGCAGAGCTCCCACACTCAGCCAGCCCTGGGAGCCCATCAGGAAAGTTTTTTGTCCTCAAGGTTGGCAGCTAATTAGCAGAGACTCCCTCCTTTCCTCAGCAAGGACATGACTTCATTATCTGAAGCCAAAAAGATCCCCGTGGTATTCGGCACCAGCTCAGGCAGCTGCCAAAAGCAGTGCAAATCGGTGGGCAGCAAGAGGCCTGCCCTGGCCCAGCTCCCCACAGGGCTTTAGGGGTCTGTCCCATCTCGATGACAAATGCAGGGGAGAGAAAGGAGCCATGCTGCATGGCACAAAAGATCCAGAGACAACCCACACCTATTGTCAATTCCACAGGAAATCAGCCAGCCCCAGGCGAAGGAGGGAGGGCAGGAGAGCCGGGGAGTGGGAGCCTGTAGCAGGCCAGACTGCAGCACTGCAGAGCTGAGTGGAAACCCTGCCCTGTCCAAGGTGACAGCAACCTTCCCGTGTGACCTTCCCAGAGTCCGGCCCCTACCTTACCAGGTAACTGATGAGACCTCCCCAAACTCATCAGCTACCCTACACCCATCGGATGGGCTTCTTGCCACCGCTCCACACACACGAATGGCCTCATGCCAGCCTCCTCCTCAGTGACCGTGCACTTTCCCCTCTCTTGCTGCCTTTCCTGGCTCCATGCCTCCTCTTTCAAGGGGCCTTCCTTACCGTTTCATCCTGCAGGGACCTGCTCTGCCTTGTGTCTCTGGAACCCTTCTCACAGGCCCCAGCAAACCAAGCACACACTTTTGTTGTGACCGCCATGCCAAGCTCTGTTGTGGAGAGAACAGAAATCTGCTGCCTCCATCACTCCTCCATCACTGAGCTTAATATAGAGACAGGCACACAGTAGGTGCATGGTAAGTGTTGACAGCATTAGAAAGTCCTTCTAAAAGCCTCCGTGTGAGGAACACCCAAGCCTGGGAAGACCAGGGTTATAGTTGGCTCTAAAGCTAAGTTTGTGTGTGCTCACTTGCATTCTCTTGGCCGTGGTGTCCCCATTTGACAACACAGGGCTTGAGTCAGAACGACCTCTGAGGCTGTGTTCAGCTAGGAGGAGACAGTGACCCAAGGGGGAGCTAGCTGCTGTTCATAGTGCTGAAGCTAGGAGTGACCTTCTCTGGGGCCAGTGGGCACAAAAAATGAACAAAGCTGTGGAGACAGAGGACTGGAGGCTGGGGCGGGGAAGGAAGGTGCAGCTGAGAAACAATTTGCTTGAATTGCTGGTTTGGGCACTGCTAGGGGCCACTGGGGTGGGGCCATGTGCTCAGGCTGGCAGAGAAGGCTCAGACTCAGTCACTGGGAACCGAAAGCCTGGCCAAGGGCCCAGAGCCACAGAGAACACAGTCTGCTGGAGATAGGAACTATGACCAAAGACACATAAAGTGTGCATACACACGCACACACGTGACCATGTTAATGTAAACAATGTGTGCCTGAGCCTCACAGGTATATTTCCCATCCCAGAGTGCCTCCCAGCTTTTGCCACGCGATTCACCACCTACCTGAGCAGTCACAGGAACCCTTTATGGACCCATTTCAAAGAGGAGCAAAATAAGGCTCAGTTCCTGGACCCTTCTCATTTACAGGGTGTGAGAGGCTACTGCCCAATCACCTCCTTTTCCCACCTGTGCCCCGTGGCTTCTTTCCATGAGAAGGCATTTGTTGTGGCAAAGCTGGTAACAAGCCCAGAGGAAAAAGGAGGAACAGGGAGGGAGGAGGAGAAAGAGGGGTGAAAGGGAAGAAAGAGAAGGGAGGAAAGGAGGGAAGAAAGATAGATTCCACAGCTATTGAGAAGCAGATCTTGGCAAGGCCCTGTCCTGGCCCAGCCACCATTCACTTCTGCATAATTTCTCCAGCAGAAACTCCATAATTATGGGTAATAATAATCACTCTGATTTGCATGTATTGAGCACCTCTCAGCCTGAGATCTCCAAGTGCTTTGCCAACATTAATTAATTCACTATGCACGCCCACCTCCCCGGGACAGGCCCACACAATGCTCTGCCCAGCACAGCACAGCTGTCTCCAGGGCACTTGAAGGGTGGCAGCCCCAACATGGGCACCTGTTGGGTGTCCTGGGAGAGAGGCTCTGAGGAGAAAGAGCCTGAAAACGGGTCCCTTTGGCCCCAGACCCTGCCGCAGCTTCCTCCATCAGAGGTCAGGGCCACCCTCTCAGGGCCTCTATTAGAAGACCAGGTAGAGGGAGGCCAGGTGCACAGAGATGACCTGGCCCCAAATCTGCCCTCAGTCACTGGGCACCTTGGGAAACTCAAGCTTCCATGAAACAGTTTCTTCACCTGTAAAAAGATGCCTGTGGTCTCTAGCTCCCAAGGTGGCCACGAAGCTAGAGGCAGGCAGTCTGCGGGGAAGCATTCAGATCTGGCCGGGGCCGTGCACATGAAGGCGTCACTGCTCCCCCTGCCACCAAGCCTGTGGCAAGGGGACTAGGAGGCCACAGACACACACAAACTTGCCCTCTGGGCCAGGACTCTCCCAGGACCACACTGGGGCACTCGATCCCCTTCAGGAGCATGGAGACACCCATCCTCCAAAGGGCTCTGAGCCGGCCCCTATGGTGCACCCCAGCTCAGGTCCCATCCTGGCGCTGGTACCAGAGATCTGGCCGTGAAGGAGGTTTCCTGAAGCCTTGGCTCAGAATCTGGGCCAAGAGGGAACTCTGGGGGCAGAGGCTCTAGCTCCAAAGCAAGAAACTCCTCAAACCCACAGAAAGTGGCTAAATCAGAGGTCATCTCTCCAGGCCCTCACCGTGCACATGGGGAAAGTGAGGCACAGAAGTAGGGAGAGAAATACTTTGAAGTCCGACCTGGAATCAAAGCCCAGCACCACCATTAATTTGTGCTGTCACCGTGAGCAACTCACTGCCTCCCTGAGCCTCCATTTCCTTATCTGCAAAGTGAAACGGTAACACCCTTGGATAACGTGAAACAGTAATATGCTTGGTTAACCGGGCTGCCTACACTGTAGGTGCTCAACAAATACAGCTGCTAACATTAACTATGCTAGGGTTACACTTCCCGTTGAACACCTGCCCCAAGGACACATAAAAAACTCCATAAATGGACCCCGGTTTCGTGTCATAAATATTCCCTGAGCATCTCCTATGTGCCGGGCATCCTGCTGCCTATCTCTCTAGCACCTTTTTGTAAGTATCCTGTGCCTACCTGGCTGGCTTCCTGCCTGTCTCCTCCACCACGTTGCTGCCCCCTTCCTGGAGCCAAGCATTTACCCTTGGTGTTTTCTCTACCTGCACTGCCCTCCTTTCTTCCCTCTGCAAAACTAAATTCCCTTTCAACATGCCAAGGCCTGCCAGCCCTGTCTCCTCCAGGAAGCCTTCTCGGATTATTCCCATGTGGTTTAACACTTTACTGCTGCCAAGGTCCTCACCCTGTCTGCTGGGTGGGGCTAGGGGATCCTCCAAGGCTAGGACCAAGTCTCCTCCACACCCTGTTTCCACAGTGTGGCTGGGCAAAGGCTGGCCAGGGGGTTCTGGACCAGTCCAGGCCAGGGCTGGGGAGGCAGAGACTCACCTACAAGGACCATGCAAGTCTGTGTACACGAAGAAGGGCCAAGGCCCATGATGAACACAAGGCCCAGATGCACAGAAACAGTCACACACACAGCACTAACACAATAACAGTCGCCCATGCATTTTCACATGCACAAGCACACAGAATACCAGTGACACATATGCAGACAGAGTTATGCAATGGCAACCACACATCCACAAACACACACACACCATAAAGGGAATGCCAAACCAGGGTGGTGGCCTTGGCTGGTGACCGGTTCCCTCCATCTGGGCACCTAACCATCTAGCTTCCCCCTACACCTTCTATACATCTTCTCCTTATTCTTACAAACACTTATGTCAACATACCAAGTTGAAAGACAGCTATAAAAGTGTCACTTTAAGGCCATGACCCTGCACTCTCTATTCCAACCAACACATTCCTCCCCCCCCCAGGGCAGTGGACACCTCCATTTGTGTGGCTCACCCAGCACTCCACAGCCCTCACACACTCCTTGTGCACACACATGCAGCCCTCAGGGATACCATGCAGACCAGCTGTGGGGAATGCCCCCCACTTCTGCTGTGCCTGTCCCCCAACCCTACCAGAGCCCCTACAACCTGGGCGGGGGTGGGGGATGGGGACCCAAGCCTGGGGAGGAGTCCCACCATCCTTAGGCAATGTTTGATGCTCAGGACCCTGCTACCTCCCTTCTTAAATAACCCACCCTCTTTCTCCCCCCTCCCCACCACAGTGTCCCTGTCTCCAGGTCACCTCCTCCAGGAGGTCTCCCCTGATTGCCAGGAATCATCTTAGTCTGATGTTCGAGACTATTTCTTTGACAAGGGTCTTGTCTTCCTGGGCAGTGCTACCAGCACGTCTAACTCTGATCTGACAGGACAGGAGCCTTGAGCTCCCAGAATGAGAAGGGACACGAACCACTCTTGTGAGACAGTGAGACTCCTTCTGAGGCTTGGATTCCAGCCCTGCTCTCCCAGGCTGGGAAGGGGTTCGTGGGGGTTGACTCAAGAGGAGAAAGATCCGGTGAGCCAGACAAAAGTTGAGGTGGGGATAGGACACCACCAGGGGGATCCTGGGCCCCCTAGACCCAGTCACTTTCCACCTTCGTGTCTCAGTTTCCTCATCAGTCAGTGGGGATACTGTGAAGACCAGGTAAAGGTGCCTTTGCTCTAATAATTCCACATAGGGATTAGGGTCTCACGGTGTTTTCCTGCAGGGTATCCTCAGTGAGGTCTTCTACTCCCCCAAGAACAAAGGGTCCTCAGTGGGACCTCAGCCTCAGACATTCAAGTCCCTCCTCAGAGGAGAGGACAGAGAGTGTACAGAGGCCAGAGGAGGGAGGCTGCCCTAAGGGACAGATTCAAGGGTGAAGAGGAGGAAGACAGCCACAGGCCTCTTATGAGCAAGGGCTGGCTGGAATCGCCCGGAACTTGGGGCTCAGCCCCACCCGGCCTCAGGTCCCAGGGCACAGGGCACAGGGCCCTTGGTAAGGAGTCCCACCTCCAGTCTGTGAGCCAAGAGCAGCTCACTAATCACAGCAGGCCACCCTCTCCTCGCCCTGTGTCAGGCCATAATAATATATGAAGAACATTCATTTATTCACCAACTTCTCACGCAGGAGAAGATACGTGATTCTGTAGGGATGGATTTACCCTGACACCCAGCTTTCTGCAAAGAGAGGCTAATTTACACATTCAAGTCAACAGCTTGCTCCTCCCCTTGACTCCTAATTTATTTTTAAATGGTGGGAAGGTGAAGGATGAGAGGAAAGTTGAAAATGTATGTGACTGCTGGGTTGGAAGGGTAGAGGCAACGGAGAGGAAAAGGGATCCTGTTTGGGTTTCTGTCTGCCTCTTCCTCACCATCCATCCTGGCCCTGGCTCTGAACTAAAACCAGAGCAGCAGGGAGGTGGAGAAGAGTGAGCACTGGACCAGAGAACAGACTCCTGCTTCACAGCTGACCGCACCCCTGCCGAGCGCCTCATCTCTAGCCTCCACTCCCTAGTCTGCAAAGCAGAGGTTTGGGCAACCTAGTCACTGCCCAGGTCTTGCCAGCTCCCAGAGCTGGGCTCTTTTGTCCTCTTCTGGGTATCTCCTCATCCCTGTGGTCCAACCACGTGTTCTGGGGAGACAGCGGAGAAGCAGGGCTGGGCCTGCTACAGAGAGCCCTCAGGAATGGCCAAGACAGCCACCTGTGAGGGAGAGACAGCTTCACCTGGCACAGGTCAGAGCAGGCGAGGCAGTCAGGGTATGCCCCACCAAGGAGTCAAAACCTAAATTCAGGCCAGGGAGCAGCCTCACCTGGAGCTCTACAAGAGCACAGCCCCTGGGGCCAGATGACCCAAAATCCCTGCCTCCCTACTTGCCTTGTGCCCTTGGCAGGTTGCTTACCCTCTCTGTACCTCAGTTTCCTCATCTAAAAATGGTGATGAGAGCACCTACCCCACAGGACTCTGGGAAGGATCAGACGGGACTGCTGAAAATGAAAAGCTCTTGCTGCCGCACTGGGCCCAGAAAAGCAGGCAATGGCGGTGCAGCGGTCACCAGGGATGGCCAGAAGGCATGGAGGATGGAGGAGTACCTGGGCAGGGCCAGTCTGACCCCACCGCTCACCCTCATTTCGGTCTAGGCCTGTCTGAGGTGTCCCAGGACAAGTGGGGTATGCTGTGCTCAGTCTACAGAGAACCCACAGGGCCCTGACTGTGGCAGCAAGGTTTCTCTTTGCTATAGGCTGAGACTAAGCCACAACACCCTCCATGAGTAGGAAATAAAATCGGGGCCTTCCCAGAAGCACTGAAAAAAGCATATGGCCACATGGCTGGCAAGGAAGCAGCAGCCCCTGTGACCTGTGCAAACCCAGCACCCCACACATGCACACACCACCTTTCCCACAGCTCCCCTCCCTTCACGGGCCTGCCTCTGAGGTGGGGTTACAAGCCCCTGGCTGCTCCCAGCACCCTCGGGTCCACCCAAAAGTGGGGTGGTGTGGAGATGAAGTTCTGGCTAGAAGGCCCGGCCCAGATCAAAAACTGACGGGCAAGTGGGAGGACGGACAGGGACCTGAGAGCCCTGCTAACCCTCACCCTGGCAGAACCATCTCAGTCCAGGTGGACCTGGGCAGTAGCCATGGCCAAGTTCCTCTCAGACCTGAAGAAAGAGAGAGAGTTACCCCAACTTCAGCTCACATGGTGGTTGTAAAGACGGAGTGAGGCCATCTATGGGAACACCAAGCCCAGTGCCTGGCACACGGTGCAAGCTCAACAGCACCCCTTACTACCCTGCCCCCATCTCAGAGGCCCAGGGCAGCTGAGAGCAACTTCCACCTTGTGTCCAGCTAGAACAGGAAACTGGGGAAAAGGTGCCAAATTGCAGGGTAGGCACGGGGGCGGGAAGCAGAGTTCTGTGAATCTTGCTCTAATTGAGTGTCCTATTAAAATACCTGGATCAGTAACACAGCCATTTCATTTAAAAGTTCCTGTGTTATTTTTTTAAAGTCATAACTGAACAATTTCTCTCCCCTGGCCACACCCTTGGGGAGGCTGGCATCTAAGTCACTCTCGGTAACCAGGATGCCACTGCTCACCTAGTGCCAGGTAACGCCATCCCTGACGAGGCCTGGAGTGCAGCCACACCCCAAAAGGCAGCCTGTCTCAGCACCCCTCCCTCCCCAAGTGAGCCCAGTGACAATCCTGAGGCGGCAGGTTTTTTCCCTCCTCTACTGGAAGCTTGTCAGTGACTCATATCTGTTTCCCTAGAGCAGTCTGTTTCAGGTGCTGTCACTCAAGCACAGTGATGACTCCCTCCCTGTGGGGGTGGAGGGCACAGCTAGGGCAGGGGAGGGGACCAGTGAACAGCCTGGGGTGGATATGGAGGGCGTCAAGGAGACAAGTGAGCCAGCCACAAGAGAGTACCCCAGGCCCACCCAGTGACTCCAAGCCCCATCAGGCCTCAGTGCCCGTCTGTAAAAGCAGAGAGTGGACCCTACCCAAGGGCTGCAAACTGGGCAACACAATGTTTTGTTTAGCCTGCTCAGAGGTTTTTAAAAGATTAGAATCAGTTGCCAACTTTTACAAATCACACAGAAATATGGATTTCTGTTTTCTCTTGGAAAAAATTGAGCCTTACCACACAGGGCCTGCATTTCCACAAGATGATAATCCGCTGAGGTTGACAGTGGCCCTCCAGGTCCCCACAGTCCCCACCCAGCCTATTTCCCTCACTTCCATGCTCAGCCTGGCAACCTTAGGCATTTGAGTTTGAGACCCCAGGGCCTCCAGTGCTGAGGCTCCAAATCTCTAAATCTGTATGCAGCCTCTTGGACCCCGCCTAGAGCCAGGGGAGTGGAACCCAGGACAAAATGGGGGTAACACAACTCACAGCTAGATCCATTTGGGGAATGCAACCCAGGAACATAAAACTGCAGAATTTGCCCCAGTTGGTGTAGCTCAGTGGACTGAGTGTGGGCTGTGAACTAAAGGGTGGCCTGTTCGATTCCCAGTCGGGGCACGTGCCTGGGTTGCGGCCAGGGGGCGTTCGAGAGGCAACCACACCTTGATGTTTCTCTCCCTCTCTCCCTCCATTCCCCCTTTCTAGAAATAAATCAATAAATTTTTTTAAAAACTGCAGGATTTGTGGTAAAAGGTTTTATTTTGTTGTTGTTAATAACGAGTATCCATTTTCAGTCCAGGGTGCACAGGGTGAGACAGCGCTGGGACCCGCCACCCAACTGCAAGGGTCCAGGCCACACAGCCCAGTCCCAACACAGAGTCACACACGACCAAAGGCTATCTCAGCATTTTTGCTGATAGGGCCGGAGCTGAGACAGACATTCTCTATTATCACAGTTGAGGATATAACAACCAGTTTAAAAGGTTGAGCTGTAATTGTGCAAATAGACATAATGAGCAAAACCCTTTTTCTGCTATGATTGTGCTCTTTGCAGTTAAAATGTCTAGACGCTAGAAATACCACTCACGTGGCCCGGGTCAGGTATAGGATAGTCCAGGTGAATAATCTCCCACTGCAACTAAGTGACAGAAGGAGAGACTCTGACTAGAAAAGTTCTCAAAAGGAAGGGCACCAAGGACTGGGGAAGCTGGGGCGGTTTTCTGGCCTTAGAGGCATGAAGCCAAGTCCACTCACTCGCTGCCTGTGAACCCTGTGCCCCGAAAGAGCTCACTGAGTCTCTGCCCCGTGCCCAGTCCCTAGAGCCTCTATCCCTGGCACATGCCCTATCTGAGCCTTATAGTTTTCCCGTCTGTAAGGCAGACATGAGTGACGGAGTAAGACCGGGCTAGGCAGTGCTCAGGGAGCAGGCTTCTGCTTCCATTTCCTTGGTGTCCCCAGAAAAAAACCCATGAGCTCCCTGAGACCCAATTCTAGGCTGTGCTGTGCTACTAACCCCTGGCTGTGTGACCCCAGACCCTAACCTTCTTTGGCCTCATGTCCCTCATCTGTAAAATGGGGCTTTACACGCCCTTGGGTCTTTCGAGCCCTAGAACTTGATGATCCAGCCTTAAAGTCACCTGGGCAGGCTTGGCTGTGGCCAGAACATACAGAGGCTACCTTGTGGAAGAGCTAAAAGAGAGGGCTGAGGTGGCACTGGATGGCCCTTGCTGGGTGAAGGCAGAGGGCAGGGACACGAAGACAGTGGGTACAGGCCAATCTTCTAGGGCCTTGGCTGTGTTGGTTAGGCCTGGATAGAATGTGGGGCCATGGCACACACCAAGCACATCTGATACCCAAGATCCAAGTATAAAGGCAAGATACATCCTCATAGCTCCACAGGAGCAGGCCTTGGGCAAGCCTTTGCCAGGAAACCCATCCTGACCACCTTCCTCACTGGGTCAGGAGTCCATTCACCACAGGCCCACGTCAATTCCTGACCAGGCTCTCAGAGTACAGATGGAGCAAGTGAGGCTCTGAGAGGAGCTGGTACCTGCCCAAGGTTCTCTGCACCGGCCTCCCAGCCTCTATGCTGCACAGCCAGGAGCTCTGGGCTGGAGTCTGGGGAAACAAGACCGGAGTGCAAGAGTACCTGGGAGAGCACCTGGGGGAGCTACACAGTACACGAGGCTCCAACCACCTGGTCTTTGCCCAGACGGGTCCCTCCATTCACACTTGGGTCTCTTCTCCACCTCATGAACACCTTTCTACTTCTAGCACTCAGTCCACGGGCCCCCCTGCAAGGAGCCTTTCCTGGCCCACCACTCAAGAGATGCATGGATTCCTCCACTGGACCACTGGTCCTGCCAAGCAGCCCTGGACACCTCAACCTCAGCCCCATGGGTCTTCACTGTGACAACTGCTCACAAAGCTGCCTCCTCACAGGGCTGGGAGCTCCTTGAGAGCTGGATGGGATCCCACTGTTCTCTGTCACCCTAATACCAGCTTCAGGACCCTGCGTGGTACCTATGAAGCACTCAACAGATGTCTAAGGAACAAATGAAGGACCAGAGGTGAGGAGGCACAGAAGAAAGACCCAGAAAGGGAGGTACACACCCACATTCACCTACCAGGCAGGCAACCCTGCCCCACCCTGCCCCGGCCTGGTTGGCAAAAGCTGCAGAATTAAGCACAAGTTATAATTAAGATAGGATGTTTGAAGAGAAACATAATCTCCATTTCTGTGGGATCCTCGGGCACAACAGTAATTAACATCTCATTAACATTCATCTAATTAAGCAAGTTATGAAAGTGCATAGAGTTGCATATAGCCACACCAGCCTTGCTCAGGAGGCAAATTCACCACTCAGGCCCAGCCTGGCCAGCGGGCGGGAGGACTGGGTGAGTGCTGGGGAAGAGGAGGGGCAGGTGGCACAGGTCAGCAGAGGCTGGAGGAGGGGCTGGTTCTCACCCTGTCCAACCCTAGCACTACCCCCAGCCTCACCTCCCCACCCACTCCCCACCCCAGCCTGAGAGTGGACAGTTGGTTCACTCTATCCCTGAAGGGCCCCAGCCCCACCCCACCCTTCACGCTTTCACTGCCTCTCACTGACCAAGCCTGAGTGCCTACCTGCACAGCCCTCGCCTGGGCTATGTTCCTGGGTGCTCAGCATTTCCCCATCCTTGCACCTAAGAAAGCCTTTTCAGCTTCAGTTGATTTTACCTGCACTGTCTCACACAGCCTCCCAGCTCCCATTCTGTCCTGGAGGAGAGAGGCTCAGGGTGGTTTAGACCCTGCTCAAGATCACAGAGCTAGTAAGCAGTAGCCCCTCCCACGTCCCCAAGCAACAGATCTTTGGGAGACACAAACACTCCACTGCCAGCAACAACACAAGTGCCCCCCATGGGAAATGGGGGCTGCTCCTCCTCACCTCTCCTGGACTCTAATTAACCACCTCCCCCAGGGACTCCTCAACTCCCAACCCAGTGGCCACTGAGGGAGCTGAGCTGGAATCAGTCATCTGTGATGGGGCCATGGCAGGAGGCCTCCATCCCGAAAGGAGAATAAAGGAAGAGGCCTTTTAGGATGGTGTCCAGGGTGACGTGTGGTATTTTCCTCTAAAGCACTTTGAATCCTTGTGCACTGTCTACATTTCAGTTGCTCCTCTGTTGCTTTATTCCTTGATCTCCGGTCCCACAGCAGGCACGCCCCACCTGCACACCTGGATGCCTGNCTCCACTGCCAGCAACAACACAAGTGCCCCCCATGGGAAATGGGGGCTGCTCCTCCTCACCTCTCCTGGACTCTAATTAACCACCTCCCCCAGGGACTCCTCAACTCCCAACCCAGTGGCCACTGAGGGAGCTGAGCTGGAATCAGTCATCTGTGATGGGGCCATGGCAGGAGGCCTCCATCCCGAAAGGAGAATAAAGGAAGTGGCCTTTTAGGATGGTGTCCAGGGTGACGTGTGGTATTTTCCTCTAAAGCACTTTGAATCCTTGTGCACTGTCTGCATTTCAGTTGCTCCTCTGTTGCTTTATTCCTTGATCTCCGGTCCCACAGCAGGCACGCCCCACCTGCACACCTGGATGCCTGCCAACTCCCTGTCCAGTCCAAGGGCAGATCAGGACGGCGTTTCTCAGTGAAGATATATGTGTGTGTGTGTGTGTGTGTGTGTGTATATATATATATATACACACACACATAGATAGATAGATAGATATGTTGATATCATGGAGGTGGGTTTCATGAAGATACGTTGAGATTTATATATATGAAAACACATATACACATATATATCAAGAGCCTTAAAAATGCTCATTCCCGGTAAGTTATAAAAAACATCAGTCATAAAGATGAGATCTTTGACCATTACAATTTAAATCAAATTTGTTGCAATTTAAAACAAAGCCATCACAAAGGAAAAAGAGAAGCCACAGGCAGATTGGAAGACTATACCTAAACTACATTCAGTTGACCAAAAATATTGTTTCCAGGCTATATAAAAACTGCAAATCAATAAAAAAAAAAGACAAATCATCCACTTTTTATAAAAGGCAAATAAAAACAGGCAACGGGTGGATGAGGAGTCCTGAAGAGCCACAAACACAAGACTTGCCTCAGTGTAACGGAATTCTTGGATATGCCAATAAAACTGTGAAATACAATTCTGTGCCCATTAAGAATGAACACCTAAAAAGTCATCATGTCAAGTATGGTTGGAGCTGTGGGAAGTAGAACGTGCCACAAGCATTTGAAGAAACAATCTGGCCTGAAAAGCTGAAGGTGCGTGTACCCTATTACCAGCACTCCACTCCCGGAGACCCTCTCCCCGCAGCACGCACACACGGGGAGGGTGAGCACTGCCGGCAGCAGCCTTGTTGGCAGAGTGAAAGGGGAAGCGCGACGAGCGCCCACCAGCAGGAGAACGGATCAGTGCAGATGCACACATTGGCCGCAGCAGACTGAACACGTGCACTCACCTTTACTCCTCTCCGAAACCCCACTACAACAATAAAGGGCTATTTTTGTACACAAATCCACAAGAGCAAAGCATGGAAAAAAAGGAAACGGCAACATAATTTTGGAAGTTGGAAAGCAGACGGGTGAGTGGCAATTGATTGGGCAGAGCTGGAAAAGCAGAGTCCCAAGCCCAGGTCCTGTTAACGGACAGAACCCACCAAAGGCTCAGTGCCTGGTGGCACCAGGAAGCCCTGGACAAAGGAGTGAAGAGCCAGTCGGAAGGCTGTGTAAGAAGCAGGTAGACCCCAAGGAGCTTCCAACCCCAGGTATGCCCAGGAAAGACTGGAGGTTCATGGAGTGTTCCTCTGGGGAGAATCAAGCACACTGGGAGACACCGGGACAGATGGAGGGTGAGAACCATACTGAAAACTGAAGGAATAGGGGAAAGTTTTTATGCGGGATTTGAGGTCTCAACCCAGCCTTCCTCTCCCACTCAGCAACAGAAGTCTCTGCCATAAGGGCTCCCCAAGGGCTCACAAGTTCACAAAGGCCCGTGAACCAGCCAAGGCAGACCAGCCACAGGGAAGCCACAGCTGAGGAGTTGAAGAGAGAGGAGACAGGGAGCATGAGTAATGGAGGTGGACCACCCACGAACCTGCGGCACAGCAGGCCTCTAGAGAAACCAAGCTGAGCAGCTCAGGAGGTTCAGGGAGGGAGTTCTTCCAGGAGATGTAAAAAGAGATGTTCTTTCACTTGATAGAGGACTTTACCTATTTACCTATGTCCAGAGGATTCACCCAACTAGGCAAGAGTTGGGAATCGAATTAGTGATAGGTACTAAAAAAAAGCCACCCTAAACTGCCCCTCCCACCACACCTGAAAAAAAAAAAAAGACAATTAGTAACACCAGAGAAAACAAAGCTGTCCAGAAAGGAAACATGGACTTCCGGCCAAGATGGAGGCGTAGGTAGACACACTGTGCCTCTTTGCACAACCAAAATAAGGCCAACAACAATTTAAAAACAACCAGTACCGACAGAAAATTGAACTGTATGGAAGCCTGACAACCAAGGAGTTAAAGTAGACACATTCATCCACACCGGTAGGAGGGGCAGAGTCCGGTGACCAGCATAGAGAGGGCTCACAGCAGGGCGGCTGGTGGACCCTGTGAGGTGGTGGATTGTGGAGTGTGGCTCACAAGGCCACTGGTAGACTGGGAGTTCCCACATTCCAGTGCAGATAAACCAGGCAAAACTGGGGAGCAAAACAGACCTCACAACCCAGGATCCTAGCACAGGAAATAAAGCCTCAAAACACCAATTAAAACACCTGTGGGGGTTCTGGTGTCGGGAGAAACTCCCAGCCTCACAGAAGAGTTTGTTGGAGAGACCCACAGGGTCCTAGAATGTACACAAGCCCACCCACCTGGGAATCAGCACCAGAAGGGCCCAGTTTGCTTGGGGGAAGTGGCAGAAGTGACTGAAATTCGGCAGAAAGCAGAGCAAATGCCATTGTTCCATCTCAGACCCCTGCCCCACATACATCACCACAACCCAGCAACTGGGTTTCCCCACCTGGGTGAACACCTAAGGCTCTGCCCCTCACTACATCACAGGCACATGAAGACAAAAAAAAATTGGCCCAAATGAAAGAACAGATCAAAACTCCAGAAAAATACAACTAAGTGACCAAGAGATAGCCAACCTATCAGATGCACAGTTCAAAGCACTAGTGATCGGGATGCTCATAGAATTGATTGAATTTGGTCACAAATAAGATGAAAAATGAAGGCTATGCTAAGTGAAATAAAGGAAATGCACACAGGGAACCAAGAGTGATGGAAAGGAAACTGAGACTCAAATCAACGGAATGGATCAGAACAAAGAAAGAAACAACCAAAAAGAAGAAAAAAGAATTCAAAAAAAATGAGGAGAGGCTTAGGAACCTCCAGGACATCTTTAAACATTCCAACACCGCAATTATAGGGGTTCCAGAAGGAGAAGAGAAAGAGCAACAAGTGAAAAAGGTATTTGAACAAATAATAAAGGAGAACTTCCTCAATCTGGCAAAGGAAGTAGACTTCCAGGAAGTCCAGGAAGCTCAGAGTCCCAAAGAAGTTGGACCCAAGGAGGAACACACCAAGACACATCATAATTACATTACACAAGATTAAAGATAAAGAGAGAATCTTAAAAGCAGAAAGACATAATGAGAGTTACCTACAAAGGAGTTCCCATAACAGTGTCAGCTGATTCCTCAGAAGAAATCTTGCAGGCAAGAAGGGGCTGGAAGGAAGTATTCCAAGTCATGAAATCCAAAGACCTACATCCAAGATTGCTCTATCCAGCAAAGCTATCATTTAGAATGAAAGGGCAGATAAAGTTCTTCTCAGATAAGGTCAAGTTAAAGGAGTTCATCATTACCAAGCCCTCATTATGTGAAATGTTAAAGGGACTTATCTAAGAAAAAGAAGATAAAAAAACATGTACAGTAAAATGACAGCAAACTCACAGTTATTAACAACCACACTTAAAACAAAAACAAAAACAAACTAAGCAAACAACTAGAACAGGAACAGAACCACAGAAATGGAGATCACAAGGAGGGCTAGCAATAGGGGAGTGGGAGGAGAAGAGAAGGGGCAAAGGTACAGAGAATAAGTAGCATAAATGGTAGGTAGAAAATAGACGGGGGGAGGGTAAGAATAGTATGGGAAATGTAGAAGCCAAGAACTTATATGTATGACACATGGACATGAACTAAAGGGGGGGGGGAATGTGGGTGGGAGAGAATGTGCAGGGCGGAGGGGAGTGAAGGAAGGGAAATGGGACAACTGTAATATATAATCAATAAAATATATTTTAAAAACATTTTAAAAAGGAAAGGAAACATTATCAAATGTGGTGAGTGGGGTAGAAGAGGGGGCTGGCGGTCAAATGGAACTAAATCCTCAGCTTCCACAGTAAAACTCATTCGGTGACGCCTGAAACTGGAACATTGCGGAGCAGCACATAAGACAATTGTCCAGAAGTAGGAAAATACGTACCCAATCCACAGAAAAGAGTTGAAAGAGTTTGCTCCAAAGGAGTGACAAATGGGCAGCAAATGGCCCACGGAAAGACAGGGGACTGGAGGGTGTGGTGCCTGCCCGCCCCATCCCATCCCCGCCCAGTGTGGCCATCTATGGCCCCAAACACCTCCCTCCGCTGCCCTAACCCATCAGTGCTCATTGTCCCACGCACCCTACCCACCAGCAGCCCAGCTTCCAGGGCAGTTCCCACCTCTGCCCCTGCTGGGTTTCCACACATGGGAGCCTCCTCTCATTCAAAGGACAGAAGCAGATTCCCGGGGCAGAAAGAGAGAGGTGCTTAGCTTCCTCCTCCTCTGCTCCCCAGTTAGGGGATTCCTGGTGGGCATCTGGCCCAGCCTACTGACTTTCTCTTTCATTGAACAGTTACTGAGTGCCTTCTCTGTCCTGGGCACTGGGGACAGGGCTGGGAACAATACATTAAGCAAGTAAAAATTACTATACATTAAGCAAGTAAAGCAATAAGTACAAATTGTGGGGTGAGCCCTGAGGGAAGGGAATCAGGTTTGTGAAAGCACAGCTCTGATTTCTTCCCAGGGACACCGAGGGGTGTGTGGGCCGGGACGCTGACAGAAAGAAACACAGGTGTCTGAGTGACAAGTGTCGGGCTTAGAGAAGGGAAGAAGGATCCAGGAGGTGGAGACAGGGAGCATGAGGGTCTCTCCTTCCCACTCTGTGCTGCCTGCCTCCTTTGCTCCCCACCTATCATACCTGGGGCCAGGCTTGTCAGAGGATGGCGGGAGAGGGAAATCCACAGTCCAACCTCTAATGGGCACTGATGCCCACCTCGACAGGGTGATCTATACCCTCAATTCTCCTCGCTCAGCTCAGATGAGGTTCTGCAGCCATGGGAGGGAGGGTGGGTCAACAGGGTGTGGGTGCAGGGTCCATCTGCCAGACACTTCATTTCTCTCTGACTGCTGTAGCCACATCCTTCCTCCATAATCCCTACTTTCATTTAGGCCTCCCTTGCTCAAGAGCCTTCCATGGCTCCTGCTGCTCTTAGGGACAATTTATGGGCCCTACAAGGTAGCCCTGGCTACAGCCAGAGCTAGGTCAGGCTCAGGGCCACAGAGCTGAACCAGGAGCTGATGACCACTTAGCACCACGCTGGCTGGAATAGAGGAGGCTGTCCATGGCAGAGAGGAGCTGAGAGGGAAACTCCCACCAGCTGCCACAAAGCCAGCAAAGACCTCTGGAGGGACCATGCTGAAGGCCAGCCTTGGGGTGAGTGGAAATCTGCTAAGAGCACATGTACAGGAAACCCCACTTGGCGCATTCCCACCTCCAGGCCTTTGCTCTTGCTGGGCCACCTGCCCATAGGGTCCTCCCTTCTCCTACAGAGGTAACTCACTTCAAGTCCTCCTGAAGCTGCTCTTCAAGGACCCTTCCATGTTCTCTCAGTCTTGTCCATGATTTGGGCCTCTCTCTTTCCTCCCCCGAGCACACAGTGGGTGCTCTGGGTGATCTGTTTGCTGGCCAATAGTATGGCCAGGGTCAGCAAGGGGGAAAAGGAGACAAATTCCAAAGGGAAGAACCTCCCCCATACCTTGGATACCCCAGGTTGGGCTAGGCAATGTCGAAGCCAGCTAGACCCAAGGATGGAGGCAGGAGGATTGCCCAAGAGAAATAACGAGAGATGAAAGCCAGCCCCTCAGCCCCCTACCCACTCCTGGTGCCCAGGGACTCATACCTGACAGAGCTGGACAACCATCATTCACTCACTTTGTGTCCCCGCCCTGACCCCACACCATGAGCAGAAACTGTCCCTGGGAAGAGGAACCAGGGAGGCCTGAAACAGCCGCCACCCAGCATCTCCTACATGCCAGGCCCCTCACATGGAAACCTGTCTTTCCTTACCTGCTCATTGTCCTAAATGTGCCACTCATGAGCTTGTTTAATTCTAAGACCCTGGCCTGCCCCATTTGCCAGGGGGAGAAACCGAGGCCCAGAGAGGTTCAGTGAAATGCCTACAGACACACTGTGGTAGGTAGTAGGGCAGGGATATAGGTCAAATATGCCAGCCTGGTAAGCTGGGTTCTTCCCAGAGACCACCTGAGATGGGAGTTTCTAGGACTTGGGGGACATATGACTTGAGGCCTGAGCCCCAGAAAACAAACAACCTGGGGTGCTTTCAACTGGATTGGGGAACCCCATGGGGCCTCTTCCCAGGCTCACCCCCAGAAACGCAGGCCTGAAACCAATGTTTTCCCTCCAGGGAGAGAACCTACTAAGTGCTGGGCACCGAGTGAACCCTCACCAGTGCCTGAAGGGTCGGCTCAATGCTGCCGTTTATAGACAGGGAAAGTGGGGCTCTGAGAGGCTGAGGAACTCGCCCACACACTGGGAAGGGTGGGCCTGACTCCAGACCCAGGGGCCCTNAACAACCTGGGGTGCTTTCAACTGGATTGGGGAACCCCATGGGGCCTCTTCCCAGGCTCACCCCCAGAAACGCAGGCCTGAAACCAATGTTTTCCCTCCAGGGAGAGAACCTACTAAGTGCTGGGCACTGAGTGAACCCTCACCAGTGCCTGAAGGGTCGGCTCAATGCTGCCATTTATAGACAGGGAAAGTGGGGCTCTGAGAGGCTGAGGGACTCGCCCACACACTGGGAAGGGTGGGCCTGACTCCAGACCCAGGGGCCCTTCTCCAGGAACGATTCCTCCTCCACAACTCAGCAGAGTCAGCAGGCCCTTCCTCAGCCCTGGACCGGCAAGAGCAGGGCTTAGCCATTCAGGGACACAGGAGGCTGGAGCTTCCAAACTGGCTTGGCAGGCTGCCTCCCAGGGCCAGACAGTGTGCCCACATACCTGTCACCTTCCACCCCTGCCTGCAAATCAGGGGCTTGGCCCCAAAGGAGTCAGCAGGTTCCCATCTTCAGGCCCTCGAATAATGACTGTGACCTTCTCTGGGTTTAAGTCACCCAGAAAGCGGAACCCCACTCCACCCCTCTGAAACATCACTTCACCCACAGGTAGCCAGTATGGTGAGACAGGGCCAGAGAAGAATAAGGCCAACAGAGGGGAGCATGACAGCCCTGGGGGAGGAGCGAGCCCCCTCTAGAGCAGGGGTTGGGCCAGGGCCTCAGAAGGTTCCTTCCAACCTCGTTTAGAGACTCCTGGGCCTCCAAAGGTCTGTGACTCTAAAACCCCACAATTCTGGGGATCTTGCATCTGCCACCGCCTTTGGGGCACCAACTACACATGCAACATCACACAGCATGGGACTTACGCCATCCAGCACCCTATCCGGAGGCATGTTTCACCCACAGGAAATGGGATCTGCCCGAGGTCCCATTGAGGAGAGGCAAGCTGGAGTCTGACACCAGTGCACTGACTGAAGCTGCTGTGTCCTGAGCCCACAGCTCACGTGTCCTTACGTTTCACACTGTTCCGGGCTGGAGGTACGCAATTCAGTCCTCTGATCTCAAAAACCAAGGGTCTGAGAGCTGTGATTTCTCAGTTCTCGGATTCTCCACAGGAAGTTCTCAGAGGGTAGGAAGGAAGCCCCCACCCGGGTTCTGCCCTCCCAGACCCTCTCCAAGATCTACAAACGAGAGCTCCCAGTATTCATGGAGACCCCTGAGGAGGGACAGGTAGAGCTTGGCCTCAGGGTCCTGGAAGCTGGGCCAGGAGACTGAGATGGGGCTCTGAGGTGCAAGAGGCTGGCGGGTCCCCAGAAGCTATTGCCAGCCATCTGCCTGTGAGTGGACAGGGTACTATTGGGCCCATTCCACAGATGCAATAACTCAGGAAAGAAAACTCTGGACTTAGCTCAGGAACCCGGGGACGATGCCTGCTCCTGTCCCAGCCCCTTGCCCTGAAAAGCTGTGGGGAATTGGCCACCTGCCCTCTCTGTTCCGTGAATTGAATCAACCCCCTCCAATCGGGCTCCAGGTGTGGTGTTAGAATCCTCCAATTTGGAGGCCACCAGAAAGGTAGGATGCCCACCACCACGTTAGATGCCCCCTTCAAGCCTGCAACAAACACCACTTAAATAGCATCCTCCACGTGGAAAAAAAAAACCTGCAGCCCTCTTCCTGGGTCGGTGAGACCACTGAGCTCTGGGTCCAGGGCTGGCCAGTGGCTAGGAGATTCTGCCGGGCTTCTCTAACATGCTGTCCCTGGGACTGATCTGGGTGGTCTGTCCGACCCTTGGTGGGTCAGGTAGTGAGATGGAGTAATGAGAGCATGGAATTTGGTGTTAGACAGCCCAAGTTCAAATGTCATCCACCAACCCCTGAAATTCCAGAGCAGTTTGGGGCAACCCTTTTAAATTCCCTTAACCTCCATAAGAAGCCAGATGCATGCCCTTAAATGAAGGGATGCCTGTGCACAAGCAAAACGGCAGGGCTGAGGGAGACTCTCGGAGCAGCGGGCCTGCCCCAGGTCCTCCCCACCTGACATCTCATTTTCGACTTTCAGTGACCCAGATCCACAGAACAGAGGAAAATCTGTAGTTTAAAATAAAGTGAGATTTGCTTCTCATTAAAGTGAAGTTTGTCACCTCTATCATAAATTGCCCTCAGCTGCACAGAAGGGTCTACTAACACATTTTCTTCTTTCTCCAAATGATGCGAGAGTGGCTAGGTTTGAAAACCCCCCGTGGACAGTACAAAAGGCTGAAAAGTACCCCCACCTTCAGCTGCCCCCCAGAAGCCAAAAATCACTGCAATGATATGTCTAACAGCAAACTGGGAAGAGCATCTTAGCCTGGCTCCTTCTGGTGCTGATCAGCAGGAACCAGCCTCGGCTCTGGGTGCTGGAGGCCGGGCGGTGGCCTTCGGTCTCTCCCTCCTACCATCCCCCATCTTCCACCTACAGACATTTGCTCTCAGAGCCTAGCTGCCTGCAGTTATGGCCTCCATCTCTAATCTGAGCCATGGAGCTGCTGGTGTGACTGCTGAGGATACTGGAGCCCTGGATGTCCTGTCCCTGGGAGGGGCAGGCTGGTGTGGAAGGGGGTTGCCTGGAGCTCTGAGCACTTTTGATTCTGATATGATTACAATGATGACCAACATTTAATGAGCACCTACTATGTACAGGGCTGGACTGAACTGACTCAATCTTAGAACAGAGCCCCACAAGGTCATCCCTCCCATGTCCTTTACAGATGAGGAGGCTAATCAGAGTCAAGTTAAATCGCAGTTAGTAGGTGAGCTCATCCCCACCCAACCAGTGCCCTGGAAGCCCATGGGGCCCAGCTGGACTCCAGCCCCACACCCTCGCAGAAAGGAACATGCGATTGTCCAGCCTTCCGCACCCTTTCAACACAGTGGCCCTATGAGATGGGAGCTATTACTGTGCAGTGATACACAGAGCCTGGGAGAGGGAGGATTTTAAGAATATGGGCTCTTGGCCCCACTTCACAGCCCTGGAAACTCACTTGAGCTCAGCCAGCTCCTAAGAGGCCCCGCCCAGAGCAGAGCTCTCCTCCAACACCTTCACCCTGGGAACAGCCCCAGAAGCAGCTGCCTCTCCATGAACTCAGAGGCCCCCATCTGTCCTGGCAGCTCAGGAGGCTCTGTCCACCCAGCCCTTTTGAAATCCTGATAGCTCCGCTCAGACTCCTGCCAGCCCCCCAAAACAATGCCCCTCTTCAACCTCACACCTCTGCCTCCAAAGGGGACATGAGTTCTGAGAAGGCTCCCAACCCTCCTGAGCTCTGACCATCCAAACAGCAGTTACAAGATCCCAGGTGGAGAGCCACACCCTTCTCCTAAGTGGCTCCCAAGGCAGGAAGCTCATGCGTTGATCCCTGCCTGGCCAGGCCCTCTGGGGCCTGAAGGCTGGCCCATTCTCTAGGAATTCTCTACAGAGAATGAGTGAGGGGAACTAGAGCCCAAAGAGGGTCAGTCTAGTGAGAGTGGACAGGGAGGGGGTTCAACTTCCCATAAAGCTTCCTTGGCTCCTCAGGTGAGCAGGCAGGTGTGGGCCTTCACTCACATGCAACGCTGGTCTGGCACTGGCCGTGCCGGACAGGCCTTTATCCCAGCCTGATGCCCACTCTGTCCCCAGCCAAGCCCTCCAGCCTCCTGCTTACTCCACCCAGGGCCCACTGCCCCTCAAGCACCTTGGAGTTTAGAGTCCACCTACACATTCCTGGGCGCCACAGGTGGTGGGGCACCTTTGGGAGCCCAGCTCCAAACCCCAACACTCACTGTACATATATCCACATATGTGCTCACACATGCAATACGGGCATTCTGCATGTGTGAGCACAGCATGAGCACCCCTGCCCACACGGTTCAGGCCGGTGACGTCGGCAATGACAGACGCAAGCTAACAGGTCCCAGGGCTGACTGCCACTCACAGCAGATGAAAAAAAGCTGAGCCCTGACCCTGGCCTCAGGGATCATAGATGGGTGCTTCTAGATTTCTAGCCTCCCCCTTCGCCTGGAGCCAACTGTCTGCAAAGCAAAGCAGTCAGGAGGGGCTGGAGTCGCCACCCAGCATCAGGCTGCTCCTTAACAGCAGCTCCCTGCCCACAGTCGCAGTGCTCCTTGTTTTTGCCTCAGAGAGGCCAAGGGCTCCAGATGAAGTCACGCAGCAAATCAAGGCCAAGCTGGCACTGGACCCAGGCCCCCCATCTCCTGGACCCGGGGCTCAGCGGCAATGTATGTTATGAGAGGAGCAGAGCCACAGGCCCAGTGCTGATGTCAGGGTCTGTCTTATCTCCTAGAATTCAGGGTGGCAGCACCTCAAACCGAGAAGGACAGGCCCCATACCCACCCCTCTCTTCATCAGGAATTCCCTGTCCAATTTCCTTGGCCATGGCCATTGAGCCCCAGTTGCACACGTCTGATGACAGCAAGTTTACCACCAACGCAATGTGTCATCTGCAGCTCTAATTGGGACCTTGCTTCCTGGACCGGGCTCTGTCCCAGGGCAGGCAGTGCCCATTGCAAGTTAGGGTTTGGGGGAGGCTGTTCTGGCTCCTCAAAGATTTCTGGACAGCAAGTGCAGTCCCCGAGCCTGACATTTTCCAGGTTGCAGTCCCTAGTCCCTTCTTGCCTTCTACTTCTCATTAGTGTCCCTGTGGACCTAGGTGGGGGCCCAAGGTTAGAGTGCCAACCAGCTGGGTGGCTCAAGGCTAGTTCTCATGCTCTCTGAAGGAAGACAACTTAAGTAAAGCCCAGCCCCAGAGGCTCTGGCAGTGTGGGTCCACCACACGCACTCCTGGAGAGGGCCCTGCATACCAGACACCACTGAGCCTCCCCAATCATTTCCTCCTTCACACCGGACTCAATGTTCCTCTGATGTGGCCTCCCACAGCCTGAGCCAAGGCTCTCCAGGATCTCACCTAGGTCTGTGCATCTCCAGACTTGGAACGACATTGTGTGGTTAGGTCTTCTGTGTGTCCGACGCTAAAGAGTTAGGGAAGGCCTCCAATTCTGAATATAACTCCTTGCCAGCTTGTTCTGCCTCTGAGGTTGGAGGGTCTCCCCCAAACCTTGGCCAACACGCCTAGTTCCAAGCCCCATCATCCCAGCCATGCCCTCATTAGCACAACTGGCTGTCCCAAGCCCCAGACTTGGTGAGTTACAGCCCATCAGCCCTCCACAACTGCCACCATGGGCCCATATTACAGTGTTCTGTCAGCCTGTGGCTGCCATCACCACTGCCATTCCAGGGAGACAGACTCATTTGTGACATTATCAAAAAGTCTAGTCCCTCCCTCCCCCTCCACTTCCCTCCCCCCACCTCCCTTTATGAGGACAGATTTGGGCTGTAAATATACCCCATCTTCCTGGCAGATTCCAATAGGCATGAATACACGGCTGCTGCCAGGGCCGACGGAACCATAGAAGCACAGCCACAACATGTTAATGGCACCTAAGGCTTCACTCTGGCCACCCTCCCTGGCATGCCCCAAAGCCACTGGAGAGTGCCCGGCCCACCCTCACCCATGCACCCACTGCTGCCCCGCAAGCCCTACAACAGCATCTGCCCACAGTAGGGGCCAGGGAGGGTGGCCGGGGCGGAGAGATAAGTCACCTGCCCAGGGCTTTAATGGGAAGGAGAGAAGGAAGCTGGATCCTGGCTGAGCCTCCCACTGGGGGGCCCAACATAACAGGCTCTTTACAAATCAGCCACCAAGTCCTCCCAACAGCCCGCAGGCAGCTAGCGTCAAACAGAAGAAAACTGGGCCTCTAAGAAGGCACAGCTGGAATGTGGGGGGAGCTGGGATTCGAATCAAGAGTCATAGGCTGCAAAGCTCCTTCTACCACATCCTGGCTCACAAGGCCTGAGGGTGACCTTGAGATCACGCCATCTCAAGACCTTTGATTTCATCATATCTGCAAAGCCATTTTCCATGGAAGGCGACTTTCACGGGTCTCAGGGTTTAGGACATGGACATCTTTAGAAGCCATTACTTAGCCTACCACAGTCACCACTCCTGGACAACACAGGCATATCAAACTTCACTCGTTTATAGCTGAGTGCCTCATTTTACCCCCAAGACTCACCCCGCTAGCTTCCCCAATTCAAGAGGTGGAATCTTCATGGGCCAAGCTGCCAAAATCTGTGGGATCAACTCTGGTCTCTCTTTCTCCCGTTCTCACAGTGGGCCCACTATCAGCATGCCTTGTTGGTTTAACCTTCAAAATCTATCCTGAATCTGACCACTTCTTGCCACCTGCACAGCTACCCCCCTGTCCAAGCCACCACCCTCTCTCCTAGATTATTGCAACAACCTCCACCCTGGGCTTCTAGCTTCTGCCCCTACCTCCCAGTGTCCTCAACAACACAGCCAGAGCGGCCATTAAAACCCAAGTCATGGATGTCACTCTGTCAAAACCCTGCAGTGACTCCCATCTCACTCAGAGCAAAAGCCAAAGTCCTTACAGTGGTCCGCAAGTTCTGGCCCGATTACTCTCTACATCAGTTTCTGCCTCCTCTCTCACTCCCTCTCCTGCCCTCTGGCCTCTCTGCTCCGCACACAGGCAAGGCATGCTCCCACCTGAGGGCTCTGTCCCCAGGTATCCACGTGGCTTCCTCACCTCCTCCAGGTCTTTATATAAAAGTTACCTTCCCAGTAAGGCACCCCACCCCTGACATTTCCTTTTCCACTTTCCTGATTTATTCCCCCCTTGACATTATCACTATCTAACACAATACGTATTTTGCTTATGCATCTTGTTTTAAGTTTGTCTCTTCTACTACAATGCAAGCTCCATGATGACAGCCCCCCAGGCCCAAACACTGCGCGTGACTAGTAGATGCTCAATAAATATTCCTCCATTCATTCACTCCACAGACAGTTATGGAGCCGGGCACTGAGGAGGTACCTGGACCCAACTGGGGACCAGACACAGGCCCTGACAAGGACAAGTGTGGCAAGTTCTACGGCAGGGAAGCCCAGACTGCCTCTGGAGTTCAAAGAAGGGAAGGCCGAACTCAGCCCGAGGAGCTTTGCTGAGGAGGGTTTGGAAGAAATAAGTAGGAAGGAGTTCACTGGCTAGATGAGGGGACAACTTCACACCTGGCAGAAGGAACACTAGTACAAAACCAGGAAACGAAATAGTAAGACATGTTCTTGGGACAATGGAGGGGGCAGGAAGTGAGACTAAACGGGCTGAGCAGGCGCTAAGTTTCAAGAGCCTTAGAAAGCAGGCCAAGGGGGTCGAACTCTTGCCTGTAGGCAATGGTGGGCCACCGAAGAAGAAGACATGGCTTCCCCACCCCAGATGCCAACAGGCAGACTGGATGTGGAAGGGGTGGGGGTATGGAGCTCACCTTCACACGCCAGGAGAAGGACCTGGAATCTCCCCCAGTTGTGGCCTCAGCCAGGAAGCAGGTTAAGTCAGCATGCCATTTTAGAGCCCCCATACGTCCAGGACCATGTTGGGAGGAGACCTGGGGAGACCACAGTTTGCAACAAATGCTAGACTATGTGGCTTCAATGTAGCCAGGGGACAGGAGTGCAGAGATGACACTATGAATCAAACTGTGTCCCCGAAAGCCCATATGTTGATGCCTTAACCCCCCGAGTGACTGCATTTGAAGGAATTAAGATTAGATGAAGTCATAAGGGTGAAGCACTAATCAGTGGGGCTAGGGCTGTGATAAAATAAGATACCCAAATTCTCTCTCTCTCTGCCACATGAGGACATAGCTAGAAGGTGGCTATCTGCAAGCCAGGAAGAGAGTTGTCACCAGAACCCAATCATTCTGGCACCCTGACCTCAGACTTCCAGCCTCCAGAACTGTGAGAACAAACTACTATTGATTAAGCCATCCAGTCTGGGTTTTTGTTATAGCAGCTGAGCAAACTAAGACAAATGGCAAAGTCAAAGAGAGCTTCCTTGAAGAGACAAGGTGTTGGGCAATCCTAGGGCTGGAGGCGGGCCAGATCACACTGGCGGAACCTATAACCACACGGCCACAGACCATCCTTACTTCAGCCTACAAAGCCTGCGAGGACCACAGAGGCAGCTGAAGGGTTGATGGGACTTTGGATCTTCCACAAAGCACAGCAGACCCCTTAGACAGGGGGAAAGGCCGGAATTTTATGGCTCCTTAGCACCAGATTCCAGCTTCCTTCTTCCGCCTCCACTAAAGGCAACAGCCTGGCCTGAGCTGGCCAAGAGTCAGTGTGCTGACCTCCTCCCACCCAGACTGCCACCCCTGAGGGGCTGCCTGAGAGCGAAAACCCGGGCTCCAAACAGCAGAAGTGATCAGGATGTGCACAGAGAGAAAAGGTCTATAAATACACATTTTTCTGACATGGTTAATTAAAGTGGATTAGAATTAATTTAAGAATGTTGCAAGTGCCCTAGAGGATTTCAGAAGCAGGCAACAGTCCCTGAGTCCAAAGGCTGCACAGAAAAGCCTCGGGGAGGCAGGCGCCCATTCCCTGAACAGTGTCCTCAGAAGGCGGTTCGCACTTACACAGCGCTCTGTGCACGAGGTGTGTCCACATGGGATGGTGAATGTGATCAGCCCTATTTTGCCAGGGGTAAATAAACTGAAGTCCAGAAGGGGCAGTGACTTGCCCAAGGTCACACAACATGTCTGTGACAGCCTCCACAGGAGGCCATAGGTCCTTTCTTTCAACCCTGGACATTTAATTCACACTCAGCACATCAAAAGCCCCTTACACTCTGTGCCTCTGCGCCTCTGTGCCCCTGGCGGGTGCTGCTGCTCCCCACCCCCACCCCGGTTCCTCCCCCTACTCTGAGGCCCATCACAGGGAAGGCGGAGGGAGGCAGCCTGGGGATGAGGGTCAGGAGGCAGAAAGGGAAGGGACCCGAAATCAACAAGCAGACCAGAATTTCAAGCAGTTTTTGGAGGAGCAGGTTCGGCTGTGGCAGTCTGCTCCGGGGGAAAATCCTGCTCCTGCGCTCTATTACACAGAACAGAAGGAACATTTGGTGGGTTGAATACTTGTTAATTTATTTCTGTTTGCTAACGGGCCCGAGGGCAGCAGGCTCACATGGACATGCACACAGGCACACACGGCATCGACAGGAGACAGTGCCTGAGCCCCCCAAGCCCTCTTGCCATCTCCCAGTGAAGTGTCACTCGGGGGGAAGTGACACTTCTCGCTATTTCCTGTAGATGCCAGAGGTCAGAGGGAGGCCGCGTGCAGTTGCAGGACTGAGGTGAGGCCTTGGTTTCCTCATGTGAAAAATGAACTTAGCAACCAGATGACCCAACACATAACGGCAAAGCCTTTGACCTTGGAGCCAGTGTTAACAGATGAGAGAAGATGTCTTGAGAGTGTCTACAGATACACAGGAGGTCCTGACTGGATGGCTCCTTGGCACCTCACACTGATCAAGTCCAAACAAGGTTTGTCAGCCTTCCACATGGCCCAGGCCCCCATTTCAGACAACAGTGCTACCCTGTATCTTGCTGCTCAGGCTAAAATGACCTCCCCTGACCTCAGCCTTCCCATCCCAAGGCCAGTCTCAAGCCATAACCCTGACTCTCCCTTCCAGACCCAGCACCCCTTCCCACCAGGCTCCCTGCTTTCCTTGCCTTAGACTCCAATCTAATTCTCTCTCAATGGTGGTCAGCACAGAGTTTGAAATGCACAGATCAGATCCCATCGGTCTCCTGCTTAGCGTCCCACCCTGCTCTGAGTAAAAGCTGCTCCTCAGGAGAGCCGCCAAGGCCTCCTTTCCCCCCCCTCCCCTCCCTCTCTCCCTCACTCCTCACCTACCAGCCATGCTGCCCTCCTCCTCCTGGTCTTCAAACACACCCAATTCTTCCCCACCCCCAGGCCTCTCCCTGGCTGCTCAGCCCTCCTGGAGGCCAGTTCTGCTCAGACTTTAGGTCTCCCAGCTTCAGTGTCACCTCTTCAAGGAAGGACTGCCCAGACCTTCCCCTCCAAAGCTGATTTGCCAACCTCAGCCACCCTCTTTCATCACCCTGTTTATTTCCCTCTCAAACCCACCATAGTCTGCTGTTATCCAAATTATTTGCACTTTGGCTCGCTGTCACACCCACAAAACGAAACCCACCTGAAAGCAGGAACAGTCTGTATAACCTTCTAGCTGCTGGACCCTCAGAACCTGCAACAGCACCTGGCACTTAATGGATGTTTCATAAACACTTGATAAGTGAATACATAATGAATGAAAAGGCAGGTCAGCTCTAAGCCAGAGGAGGG
Source organism: Sturnira hondurensis (assembly GCF_014824575.4). Lineage (NCBI taxonomy): Eukaryota > Metazoa > Chordata > Mammalia > Chiroptera > Phyllostomidae > Sturnira > Sturnira hondurensis. The sequence continues at coordinate 1,388,526 of NW_028077960.1, forward strand.
TGTTGACAAGAAGGCCAGGCCTCCCTGCCCCAGTCTCTGAAAGGCCTCAGAACCTCCTCAGTTAAGGAAAGGGAGCAGATGGATACGAGGCAGCACCTGGGGTCTGAGTTCTTTTCTCTAAACAAGTTCATGGAGCACCTACAGGGGATCAGAGATCCAGGTCTGAGCCCTGGCCCAGCCACTCAGTGAAATTCACTCGACCTCTCTGAGCCTCGGTTTCCTCATCTGCATAATGAGGACAGTAACAAGACCCCCACCTCCTAGGACCCTTGTCTGGGTGAATGAGATCATGTTCTCAAAAACACCATATGATGATGATGATAAAAAGAATCCCACTCTTACAGATGAGGAAGCCAGAAAGATTATGGGAGCTGCCTGGGTCCCATAGTCAGAAAGTGGGGAGCCGGGACCCCCATTCAGACTTGCCTGATCAGAAAGCAGTGCTCCCGTCTCTGGGCTGGCCACACCCCAAGCTGGGGGTGGGCAGTGGAACACGGGATGTCTCTCTTTGTTCTTTCCACCTCAACCTGGATGTCCCTACATGTTCCCAAGTGTGAAGTGGCTTGGCCTCCCCTTCCCCCAGGTTCAGCACAAAGACACTTTCAGGCAGCTGAGAGAACTGGCCCAGAAAAGCAATGCTGCCCCCTCTGGCCACCGCCTGAAGTAAGGCAGCTGGGAAGGAGCAGCTGGCCAAGCCCCAGACAGGTAAACTGAGGTAGGCAGACTCCCCAGGTAGTCTGAGGTGGAGGAATGGGCAGGCCTGAGTCTCAAGGTCCAAGAGGAAGAGGTGGCCCACATCACAGGAGAGGAGGCACCCTCCCTGACATGGCCAAGGAACAGGCAGGGAAGGTGGCAGGACTCCAGAGACCTTCAGAGGTTCTAAGAACAGATTCAGAACCCATCCACTCCCACTCAGACTGGCTTATGAGATTGGAAGGTCATCAACAGAAGGTCCAGAGTCCCTGCTCAGGATCAGCTAATGAGGGATCCCCACGGCAAGCAGAAGGAGCAAAGGTGTCTTATACCTGCAGCCCACGCACACTAAGGATTATTTGTCTTTTGAGCTAACAATTTGCTACAATACCCATCCACACTTTTTCTGGCTGGGCACCCTCCCATACATCCTGGATTAATCCCGAAAGTCACTCCATTCATTCAGGACATGCCTGAGTGGACCTCCTACTTTATGAGGGAAATTTTCATTGTTCTGAAGCACTCATAAGTTTTAATTTGGGGTGAGATTTTAAAGCGTCCCTCAGGTGATAGTTTGGACTTCTGACCAAGATGGAGGCACAGGTAGACACACTGTGCCTCCTCGCACAACCAAAAGAAGGCCAACACAATTTAGAAACAAAAAACAACCAGTACTGACAGAAAATTGAACTGTATGGAAGTCCAAATGGAAGTCTGACAACCAAGGAGTAAAAGAAGAAACATTTATCCAGACCAGAGTCAGGCGACTGAGCAGAGTGGACTCACAGCAAAGCGACAGCTGGCGGACCTGGGTACACAGGCGGCAGCAGGTGGACCCAGCGAGGTGGCGGACTGTGGAGGGGCACAGCATGCAAGGCCGCTGGCAGACCTGGTGGTCCCACATTTCAGCACAGATAAACCAGGCAAAACCAGGGAGCAAAACAGACCTCACAACCCAGGGTCCCAGCACAGGAAATAAAGCCTCAAAACACCAATTGAAAACACCTGTGGGGGTTGAGGTGCCGGGAGAAACTCCCAGTCTCACACAAGAGTTCACTGGAGAGACCCACAGGATCCTAGAATGTACACAAACCCACCTACCCAGGAATCAGCACCAGAAGGGCCCAGTTTGCTTGGGGGAAATGGCAGAAGTGACTAAAATCTGGCAGAAAGCAGAGCAAATGCCATTGTTCCATCTCAGACCCCTGCCCCACATACAGCACCACAACCCAGCAACTGGGTTTCCCCACCTGGGTGAACACCTAAGGCTCCGCCCCTCACTACATCACAGGCACATGAAGACAAAAAAACCCGGCCCAAATGAAAGAAAAGATCAAAGCTCCAGAAAAAATACAACTAAGCAACAAAGAGATAGCCAACCTATCAGATGCACAGTTCAAAGCACTGGTGATTGGGATGCTCACAGAATTGGAAGAATTTGGTCACAAATTAGATGAAAAAATGAAGGCTATGCTAAGTGAAATAAAGGAAAATGCACACAGGGAACCAAGAGTGGTGGGAAAAAAACTGAGACTCAAATCAATGAAGTAAACCAGAAGGAAGAAAGAAACAACCAAACAGAAGAAACAAGAATTCAAAAAAATGAGGAGAGGCTTAGGAACCTCCAGGACATCTTTAAACATTGCAACACCACAATTATAGTGGTTCCAGAAGGAGAAGAGAAAGAGCAACATGTGAAAAGGTATTTGAACAAATAATAAAGGAGAACTTCCCCAGTCTGGCAAAGGAAATAGACTTCCAGGAAGTACAGGAAGCTCCGAGTCCCAAAGAAGATGGACTCAAGGAGGAACACACCAAGGCACATCATAATTACAATATCCAATATTAAAATGAAGGAGAGAATTCTAGAAACAGCAAGAGATAAGGAGACACTTACCTACAAAGAGTTCCCATCAGACTGTCAGCTGATTTCTCAAAAGAGACCTTGCAGGCAAGAAGGGGCTGGAAAGAAGTATTCGAAGTCATGAAAGGCAAGGACCTACATCCAAGATTGCTCTATCCAGCAAAGCTATCATTTAGAATCGAAGGGCAGATAAAGTTCTTCTCAGATAAGGTCAAGTTAAAGGAGTTCATCATCACCAAGCCCTTATTATGTGAAATGTTAAAGGGATTTATCTAAGAAAAAGAAGATAAAAAACATGTACAGTAAAATGACAGTAAACTCACAATTATTAACAACCTTAAAAAAAAATCTCACATTTAAAACAAAAACAAAAACAAACTAAGCAAATAATAGAACAGGAACAGAACCACAGAAATGGAGATCACATGGAGGGTTAGCAACAGGGGAGTGGGAGGAGGAGAGAGGGGAAAGGTACATAGAATAAGTAGCATAGATGGTAGGTAAAAAATAGAAAATAGAAGCTAAAGAACTTATAAGTATAACACATGGACATGAACTAAAGGGGGGGAATGTGGGTGGGAGAGGGTGTGCAGGGTGGAGGGGAGTGAAGGGGGGGAAATAGGACAACTGTAATAGCATAATCAATAAACTATATTGAAAAAAAAGCCTCCCTTAGTGGCTAAGAGCAATGAGGAGACTTATGGCTGGAAAGACACCCTCTGCCCTCAGACCTGGGAGGACCTGGCGGGGGCCACCAGACCCCAGGGTGGGGGAGGGGAGGAGCCAGCAAGTGCAGATCCTGTGCTGTACGGCATTGGGGCACACCCTCAACCTCTCTGAGCCTCCCCAAGAAAGACAAAGCCAGGGAAGACTGCATATTTGGGTGTCCCTGTACTGAGCCACCCAGGGAAGTCTGGGAGGTCATCGCCTCTACCAACCAGAGTCCTGGGGAATAGTGTGGATCCCCTGAAAACGCAAGAAGTCTGGAGTTCAGGTTTACAGTACGACCCAGGGAGAGTGAATCATTAGCCTCTGAGTCTCATTTTCAACTCCTTGGGATGAGACTAAATGCCACCCCTATTCTGGGTTGTTGTCCAAGCCAAGTTCATAGCGAGTCTGACTCAGGGCCTGGCACAACTGGTATTGGATAAGCATGAGTCTCCAGGCCCTCCAAATCCACTACAGACCCCTCCTACTTCTCTGTCTCTTGGCTCTTGAGAAGCCAGACCACCTGGTTCCTTAATCCTGGCTGACCTCCACCTCCCTACAGGCCCATCCTGCCAGTAGGGACAGCTGCCACCTGCCTCCTCCCGGAGTTTGCGCCAGGCCTCATACCTCCCACCCAAGGCTCCAGAGCCCGGGGAGTCCTGTCTGTGCACAGACCCTACACCGAATCCCAGCCTCCTCACAGGCTCCCTATCAAGCTCTGTGCTGGGATCCAGGCCACATGGTGGTCGCCACCCTGCCCGACGTCAGAAGACAACTGTCCCATTCCCAGCTCCTAGTCCCCCACCCCCCACCAAGGCTCCTCTGGGCCCTGACTGCACCTGCGGTTCCACATCCAACACCCTAGAGCCTGTTCTCAGGAGCTCACACCCTGGCCTGCGCTTGCTCACATAATTCCCAACCAGCCTTGCCCTCTCTATACCCCTCCCTTGCCCCACACCCTCCCCTAATCCTCTCGTACACTAAGGTCCCACCTCCTCCAGGAAGCCCTGCCTAACTTTTCTAGCCCTTACATCCTTTCCTTTCCTGGGGCTCACAACATTTCTAACTTCAGGTTGCTACACAAAGGCAGAGACCATATCACCTACTCACTTTGTGGCCACCAAGCCCAGGCAAAGCCCATTGGGTATTCAAGAAGGACAGGCTCATTAAATGATTCAGGGGAGTGGGAACAGGACTCCCAAGGACGGAGTACACACCCCTGGAGAGCACACCTCTGTGAGATGGGTATCATTATGCCCACTGTGCAGCTGGAGACAAAGACATTAAGAGAAGCAAAGCACTTGCCCAGCGGTAGCGCTTGGAAGTGAACCAGCCCCACCAAATCCACAGTCCACGTCCATGACCCACCAGCCCTGCAGTCCACACATGCTGTTCCATGAGACCACCTCAGTTCCACTGTTGTCTGTGCCCCACAGGAGGAAACTGAGGTCCAGAGAAATGGGGTCACTTGCTGAAGGCCACACAGACAGTAAGTGGCAGGACCAGAACTTGAATACCAAGTCCCTCAGCTCCCAGCCTGATCAGAACGCATGTTCAGAACACCCCTTCACAGGGTCTGCAGGACCCACCTTGCCCTCCCTGGTGGCCCACCCTCTCCTGGGCCGCTGGATGTCCCCCTCCCTGTTCCCAACCAGTACGTCAGCTTCTCCCCATTGCCCTAACCCTGAGACAGGAAGCACAAGCTAGGAAAATCCCTTTGCAGGTGGAACAGAGAAACTAGACACGTGGCCAAGCAACTTACTGCTGAGCAATTTACAGCTGGTGCCGAGGGTCACCAGGACAGAAGGCAGGGGACCAAACTGAGGAAACGAAGACCTCACCCCCAGGATAACCTCTTCTCCCCGGCCTTTCCTCCTGGGAGATGACAACTAGGCCTCAGATGTATGTCAGTTCCAGGCCCAGAAAATCAGCAAAACCAGGTAGGCGACACCAGCACCGATTGCAATGACTGAAGACCCTCTGCCTACCACTGACCAATCAGAGGAGACCATGACCCTGAAGGGGACATCTGGAGAACAGATGAGTCTTCTGCTGAAACCCTACCCTGAGACCTGCCCTCAGATTCCTGGCAGTGAAAAGGGGATAAAGACTTCAAGACAAAGGATCCAGCAACCAGCACGCCCTCCCTCTGGGGAACAGCCTGTGCCATTCCCTTCCCTCTCCTCTCCCCCCACTTCTTCCCCCACAGGCACAGTCTCCTAAACGCTAAGGCAGTGGGCGGTGGCAGCTTGTCCCAGGCTGATCCCCTGAACCTGTCCCCAAAGCCCCCTTGTCTCTGACTTCCCAGTGAGCTAAGGCAGCCCGGCCTAGGCTGTCCTGTTGCTTCTTCTGTGCTAAGCCCTTCCTTGTTTGAGTGTCCCCAGCTTTAATAAATGGATCCCCATTTATTAAATGAGGACTCGTGTTGTGAAATCTTTCCTACACAGAGTCAAGAACCCACACACTACAGCTGGCCCTGGGCAGACCCACTTAGGCCCCTATCGGGTAAAAAACCCCAGACTCCTGGGAAGGCCTACATGGCTGGCTGACATTTTGGAGTGGCTGGCTCTCAGTTCTGGGTATTTACACAGGTTGCCTGTGGTTCCAGAGGAAAGTAGGACACTGGGGGAGGAGGTACAGGGATGGCAGGTGTGGGCTGAAAATAGTCCTGCCACCCTCCATACCACCTGGACAGCGGAGCCACTGCCTGGACTATGGCAAAGTCTCCTCAAATGGCCCTTGTAATTCTTCAGGGTGGACCCTGTGGGGCCTTGGGTAAAGGCCTGGACTGCCCACTGAGTGGAGGGCCTTGGCCAATGTCACCTCCAGTTCCTCTCTGCTAGGTGAACTGGAAGGCCTCAGGGGACATGGGAAGAGATACACCTTTTAGCAGGAATCCCTCTCTGTGTTAAGGGGTCACCACACTTCACTGAGCCTCTCTCTGCCCCCTCACCTGAAAGTGGGATTCCGGTAATAACTGCCTCCACATTTTGGGCACTCCGCTGCACTACGCTGGCTTACCCCAGCAGGATCTGAGGATGCACCTCTCTCGGGACATCTAGCCCCAAGCGGAAAAGATCTGGTCTCCCAGGAAAACAGCTAGGTAGCATTGGGTGGGGACACCAGGCTAAAAGGCAAGCGGACACCCCACCAAACAGCAACAACAGCATACCCAGGATGTCAGCTGGCCAGCTGGGTCAGAACAGCGGGCATGGTATGGGTACCAGGAAGCCTAGGGTCTCAGAAGCCAAGAGGATGCTAGCCCCCATGCAGACTGGCTGCTCCTGAGCCCAAACTCCGGGCCAGGCGTGTACCACTGCAGCTGTCGCAAGCACACCCCAGCCTCCGCCCAGCTCCGTCCTGGTCTGAACGGAAGAGCGAGCAGAGGGTGAGCTGTGGGAGACGATGGGTCCCTGGTGGAGGGCACCTGTGTGTGTGATTCAGGCTGGGGCCGGAAGGAGCTATGGGCTGCAGGGAGTGGGGGTTAGCACCTCCATCCGTCTTTGCCCTCTCCGTGCCAACCCCCACCCCTACTGCTAAGCAAATAGGAGCAGCAGTTTGGCCCCAATCATGGCCNTACCCAGGATGTCAGCTGGCCAGCTGGGTCAGAACAGCGGGCATGGTATGGGTACCAGGAAGCCTAGGGTCTCAGAAGCCAAGAGGATGCTAGCCCCCATCCAGACTGGCTGCTCCTGAGCCCAAACTCCAGGCCAGGCGTGTACCACTGCAGCTGTGGCAAGCACACCCCAGCCTCCGCCCAGCTCCGTCCTGGTCTGAACGGAAGAGCGAGCAGAGGGTGAGTTGTGGGAGACGATGGGTCCCTGGTGATGGGCACCTGTGTGTGTGATTCAGGCTGGGGCCGGAAGGAGCTATGGGCTGCAGGGAGTGGGGGTTAGCACCTCCATCCGTCTTTGCCCTCTCCGTGCCAACCCCCACCCCTACTGCTAAGCAAATAGGAGCAGCAGTTTAGCCCCAATCATGGCCACAGTTCTCAAGGCCCTGGGGCCCATCCTCAGGGCCCCACCCTTTCATCTACAGCTTGGGCTCCAATAGGTCTCTCTAACCCCAGCTCAAGCCCTTTTATTATTCAGAAGAGCCTCTTGATAAGAAAAGGCCTCTGAGGCAGCATCTCACAAATAAGAGTTTTTTAATTAGGAAGTTGTTAACTTCTCACAGAGGAATTTTAATTTTGCTTCCCTACCATCTCCTCTCCCCAAAATCTGCCAACTAACACAAAGACTAACAAAGTCAAGCACCTGGTTCCTGGGTATTCCTGGGTACCCCTCCCTCACGGGACAGAGGCAGGAGTGGCAAGTGTTCCGCCCCACCTGCACAGACCCCCAGATTCCTACCCGTGACTGGGAGAAGGCCTCCAACCTCTCCCTGTGGGCACGCCTGCTTCACATCCCCCTCACTACCCCGTCCCCAAAGTGCCCTTGGAGCAAAGGGTGGTAAATGGCTAGAGGGTTAACAGGCAGGCAGGGCACCCAGGCCGGGCGGGGACTACAGACCCTACCTGACACTCAGTGCTGCCCCGCAGTTGAGGACTTAGACTTACATCGGCTGAGCATTTACTATGTGCCAGACTTGACTCTAAACATTCCATAAGCACCAACCTATTCAATAACTTAATCCACACGAGGTAGATGTTAGTTGTATTCCCAATTCACTGACAAAGAATCTGCGGTCCTCAGAGCTTAAGGAAATGGCCTAAATTCACACCTGTAGCAACAGGCAGAGCTGAGACTGGATCCAGGTAGTCTGGCTCCAGAGTGGGCATAACCCCAAGTGCTGCCTTCACCTGCCGGCCCACCCATGGCCTGCAGATGTACTGAGGGTGTGGACAGGGAAAAGGGGCCACCCAGTAAACTGACACGCTCGGGGGAGGCCTGCATGACAGGCTTACAAACTCAGAGGCAGAAAGTAACCACATAGGATGGTCTGAAATTAAAGCTTTCTAAGTAACAAACAGCATGTCAAGGAGGGCAGTCATGTCCTAGGCTGGTATTTTTCCTTAACAAAGGTCACTCTTTACCTTAACTGACCCTGCCTGTTGTCTTTTTCTTTTTTCCTTTCTTTTGCGGCGGGGGAGGGGGGTGGTGGAACTATGATCACAGACCAGATAACACACCTTTGGAATATCAAAGTAATTTCCTGCCCACCTCCAAAGAGTAGAGACCACAAATCCCCTCACTGTTATTGTTATAACGTTGATTGTTAACTGCTACCTACCAATGTAAAAGATGTGTCTATTTATTGTACTTTTTATCTAGTCCCAGGGATTCCCCCCGTACCCTCTTTGCTTTCTCCCACCTCCCTAATCTATCACCAGTGAATTTCATACAACCCCCTCACGCCTCCTCCTTTGATTCCTACATATAGAGTTAAGTGGTAAAACTGCCAGTTTCCTGAGCATTTTCTCAATCCATTGAGATTTTCCTTCCAAGCAATTGCTGTCAGTTTGGCTCAAATAACTCATAAAAATTCTTACAGGTTTGATGTTTATTACATTGATAAGGGCCAGGGGCACGAGCATCTCATCTCTGTGTCCCTGGGGACAGCACAGTGCCCAGCAAACAGCCACACTGAATACATGTCTGCAGGGTGAATACATGAAAATGAACAAAAGCAAAGACCTATTCATTCTCTCACAGGCAGGCAGGATGGACCCCCATTCACAGGGAAGTAGACTGAGGCCCAGAAGTGAAAGCCACTGCCCCAGATCACCAGGCTAGGGGTGCGGAGCCCCAGGAATTTCTCCTCCCACCCTGATCGTGCACACCTGCCTTCCAGCAGGTACAGGGATGAGGCTGTTCCTGGGTCCAGATTAACATCCTGGCTGAAACAGACCTCCAAGAGCCACGATCATGGCCCTGACACAGGAATCTCCTCTCCATCCCTGACAGCTTAAGCAGCCCCACCTCCCCTCTTGCACCTGGAGGCATGAGATGCTCCCTAGCACTTGTGCACTGCTTTGGAAATCCCAGGTCTAACCATGAGGAGTTGAATTGTGTGCCCCGCTCCACCCCAAAATTTATATGTTGTAGTTCTAAGCACCATTGCCTCAGAATGTGAGCTTATCTGGAAATTGGGCCTTTGCAAATATAATTAGCTAATTACAATGAGGTCATTTTGGCATTGGGTGGATCCCTAATCCAATATGGTTTATGTCCTTATAGAAGGGGAGATTTGGACACAGACATGCACACAGGGAGAACACCGTGTGGGCATGGGAGACCGAGGAAGACAGCCATTTATAAGCCAAGGAGAGAGGGAGGGCCTAGCACAGATCATCCCTCAAAGCCGTCAGAAGGAATGAGCCCTGCTGATACCTTGACCTCAGATTTCAAGCCTCTAGAACACAGGTGGCAAACACAAGGCCCACGGGCCAAATCCAGCCTCCACCTTGTCACCTTGTTTCTGCCCAGAAGCAGCAACGAGCTCTTGCTTAACTGTTAAGGAGCAGTTACAGGTATACAGTCCTAACATTACATGTTAGGCCCTTTGAAGGCAACCACAAGGCTGACATGGCCCCCGGTTAAAATGAGTTTGACGCCCCTGCTCTAGAACAATGAGACAATACATTTCTGTTTAAGTCACCCCGTTGGTGATAAAATATTTTGTTACAGCAGACCTAGCAAATTAATAAACCTGCAGACCCGGGCTTCGGTGCCGACTCAGGCTGTTAGCAGTTGTGTGACACTTCGACAAGCCCTCACCCTCCTCTAAATCTTGACTTGCTCCCATCATCCCCAGCACACAGTAGGTGCTCCATAAATGCTTGTTGGAAGAATGAATGGGTTAACAGCATCCACCTTCCACATGGCTGTGACCAGGATGAGAGGAGATGAAGAATGGTACATGCTCTGACAAGGCCAAAGTCCCCGACACACATGGCGATGGCTAGACCGACAGACATACCAAGGGCTGGCCAATGTGGCTGCAGCCACAGTCTCAGTAGAGAGAGTTACTCTGGGCAGGCAGAGGTAGACAGAGGCAAGTCCTCCCTCTGTCAAGCCACAGACATTGCCTGAGTTCTCACTACGTGCCAGGCCTCCCCCACACTGGGCCCTGGGAGGAGGAAAGGAGAGCTCCCAGGTGCCAAGTACGGCCCCTGCCCCATGGGGAGCCTACACCTCCATGAAGGCTGCAGGCAGGCAGGTTCAGCTTGGTCAGCACAAAAAAAGAGCTTTCTCTACCTCAGAGCTGCCTCCAGGGCCTGGGTGTCCCTGGGGAGAGGGAGGTCAGCATCCCTGCAGGTGTACAAGGACAGCTGTACTCTCCAAGCAGGAGTCTGAGTTGGGCCGGCAGATCACCAGCGTGACTATGAAGCCTATTAACCACCCAGACTCCTAGCTGAATGACACCCCTGACTGAATCAGGGGAGGTCCTGGTGGGCCCCTGAGGATCCCTCTCTTTAATGACCTCCCTTTGTGATCCTGATACGGAGCTAGGCTTGGGCACCCTGCGCAGAGAGCTCCATGGGTTGAGCAGGATTCCATTGGGGAAGAGCACTGACAATAGTGCATGGGGATGGGGAACAGGTGTGGACAGGAGACACAAGGGACAGAGGAAGAGGAGGGTGGAGATGAAGATAAGCTGTGGATGATGACAGTAAAATGTCAGGCAGCTAGCTCACCAGGTGAAAGGTACCAACAGCCACTCAAAGGGGCCATCGTGTGTGAGGGAGTCGGGGAAGATGCCCGAGAAGAGGTAGGATTTGGCTGGGGCGAGAAAAGACTTCTAGATGGAGGTGATGGAAGATGAGACTGAGCCTGGTACGTGCAGAGGATGGAGGAGGGGAGTCATCTGTTAGAAAGAAGACGGGCAGGAAGAGTGGGCGTCTACCAGACGGTGAAATGCCTTGAATGACCAGGAGGAGGAGCTGGGACTTCAACCTTAGCCCCTGAGCAATTTTGAGGAGGAACATGACATGAAGGCAGGTTTATGGTAGTGACCACCAGCAGGGCTCAGAAGGGCCTGGGCATTCCAAACTTACCAGATGAGGCTCCCTTTGGGGAGGGAAGGGTGAAATGACTGGGCCCAGTATCAGTACCCACTTCCTGCCCAACAGTAGTCCTGAATAATGTCACAGAATGACAGTACCAACCGTTAGGCCATGTGGAAGGAGCAGCCAGGAGGGTGAGCTGGAAGCACCTTCTCTGGCCTGGCAAATCCAGAGGGCTTGTCTGCAAGGCTGAAGTAACAGGCCTGCCCATGGGCAGGGTGCCCCATGGGGGAGAGTCACCTTAAGCAACGAGGCCCAGATCCCTCCTGTACATGAGCCTGTCCAGGCTCGGAGGTTTTAAAACATCCCCCTCCAGATGCTGATGACGCCCGCCCTGACATGCAGAGCCCACCCTGGCCCTCAGCTTTGCCTTACATGCCAGGTCTATGCAACCTCTCCACCTGCCCATAGGCATCTCAAAGTAACACCTCCCAATAGGACTCTTCCTTCCCCTCCAAACCCATCCTCAGCCCCCTGTTGCTCAGCTCAAAGGCCCCACTACCTACCAGTCCTTGGACTCTGATCTCTCAGAGCCCATCTCTCACTACCCGTCCATCTCCTGCAGGCAGGTACTCTTCCCTGCCATGGCCTCCCAACTGGCCTGCCAGCCTCTAGGCTTGCCACCCACCCCATTTTTTGATCACAGGGCAGTGGGGGAGAGCCTGCCCCATGAGCATGGACCACCTCTACTCATACCCTGCAGCCGAGGTCCCAGCCCCTCTTCGCCACAGGCACTCCCACCTCAAGGTCTGTCCAGTCCTCCAGGGGCCTGTCCCTTCTCCGGTCTCTGTGCCAAGGACACCTCACCTGAGAGGACTTTTCCTGACCACCCTACAGAGAATGTCTTCCCTGCATGTTCACTTCCTTTTCCTGCCTTATTTATCTCAACTTCACTTATTATTCCCTAGCCTTATATTATGAATTATTTATCTGCTTCTATTCTATCTACTCTGTTTGAATTGGAGCTTTATAAGGGCTATGATTGGTCTAACTTATTGACCCACGGATGCCAGGCACATAGAACAGGGCCTAACATGCAGCAGGTATTCAGCAAGTCTGTGTCGAATGAAGGATGAATGAACCATTGAACTAATGAATGACTTCAGTAAGCACTCACGCAGCAGCTGTGAATGCTCATACAGCTGTATACGCCACAAGGAAACAAAGGGGAAAATCAGGCTAGATCTGTCCTAAGAGCCCTGGCAGCCTGTGGGGAGAAAGAAATCAACATCTAAGAGCAATTCTACGCAGCGTGCAAGCAGTGCTGGGGTAAGCGGATGTGCACAGGAGCGGAGTCCTGGGGAGGAGACCCCCAGCTGGGCCCAAAGGTCGGGAGAGCTTCCTGGAGAAGACACCCCACCCCCAGCTTCTCTCCCTGCCTCTCAGGGACCTGGACCACCTCCACTCTCGGCCAAGGGGAACAAATGAGGGAAGCCTGATTCACACGCCTCACTGATTCGGAACTGGCATGTGCACCCCTCCTGCAAGGAGTAGACATGGACAGGGCTCTCAAGGAGAGGGGGGTGTGATCCCTCCAGTGAGGTCAAGAGCTATAGCATCTGGGACCCCAGTCTCGCCTGCCCTTCCCCCACCCCGCCACCATGCCCCCCTCTCTTCCAATCACAGGAGCACTAGAGGAGCAGGCAGGGCAAGGAAGAACCTGGGCTTCCTCAGGCTTCAGGGCTTCAGCAGGCCTCCAAGGCTCCCCGCGAGCAGCCCTGCCTGGTCCTGGGCACGCCATCACCAAACACTCTGAAGTCCCCCGCCTCTACAGCTTTGCTTAGGCTGGGTCCTCCCCATCCCGGAGCCCTCTCTGCCCATCATAGCCCTCCATACATCATCTGGTGGATCCAGGCAGTATTTATAATGACACGGCACTGGAAATAATCGAAATACACAATGGAGAATTGCTTAAGCATGCTATGGCTCACAAAGGCTGGAACATGACACTGCCATTTAAAAAAATCACATTACGGAAGAGGGTTTAATGATGGAAAAATGATCTTGCTATAGCATTAAGTGCAAAAGGAAAGTTGGAAAAAAGCCAGTACAGTTTCATCCCAATTATGTCATAAATACCTATTTTGTAAAAGACTGAGGGGCAAAACACCCAAGGGCTCACCTTTTCTATAGAGAACATGCATTTCTTTAATAATCAGAAAAACACAACATTTTTAAGGAATCCTACAGCCTTTAAGTCTCAGCCCAGGTGTCCCCTCATCCAAGGCCTCCAGGCTCCCAGCTGAGAGTGGCCTCCACTCTGAGTGAGGCCCCCTCTAGCTCCCTGTGTGCTGAGCCTCCACAGTGCTACCCACCTGGGCAGCAGGGGGAGGCTGCCGTGGCCCCTGCTGAGAGTGAGGGCAGGGCCCGGCCACCCTTCCTCCATGATACCCTTCTCCTGGGCCCCTCCCATCACCCTGACCACCTTTGAGACAATCCTGACTGCATCCTCTCTCTCTCCCAATCTCCCAGCAGCAATGACAGGTTAAACTGGAGGGGCTAATTAGCTGTTCATTCTACCCAGGACTGACTGATCAGCAGGAATATTTCAATGGAGATAACTGGACTTCAAAGCAAGGCCTTGTGCCTAGTAAGAAAACCCAGGCCTCAGCCCCCTGCCATACCCCACCAACTTCCTGGTTAAAAGGACAGTGTCAGCTGAGCCTCAGGCACACCTGTCATCACACCTACTGAAACCATCACCCAGTCACTGAGGAGCGGGGTTGGAGGCCTGCTGCCCTGCTGAACCCTGGCTCTTCTTCACCTGAAAAATGGGACCACATTGCTGTCCAGCCTGTTCGCAGAACATTTCCCCAGCATTCCTTCTATTTAGCAAATTCCTCTGCAGCCTTCTCATGGGTCACAGAGGTCACCTTTAGCCCCCCTGTCTGGGACAGAGGATTAACCCAGATAAAGGGTAGAAGCCATTTGCCCAAGGTCATAAGCAAGCCAGGGGGTCAAGCCAGGCAGCAACCCAGTTCCCACTCCCTCCCCACTTCCCATCTCTTTGGGACTTGCCGTGGTTTCTCCACATTCTCTCATATGGGACATGGAGTGTGAAAACTGTCACCTCCCATATCCTGAGTGTCCTGCTCCGCAGGATACAGTCCAAGAGGCCACTGCTCACACAGAGCCAAGGTCACCTGGCTGCCAGTGACTGTCACATGTACACACATGCAGCTGAGCTTTATCCTGCTGGGACGATGTCTGGACCTGTGCATTGATTTTGGAGTGAAGCCTCATTAAACTCTACAGGTCAGAGCCTGCCTCCTGACCACTTCTTGGGTCCTGCCTGTCTCAGTCCACTTGCCCCCACTCCCTCCTAACCCGGAGTCATGCACACATTTTGGCAGCAGTGTGAAAGAACCGAGGACAGAGTCTTCAGCTCACCATTGGAGACCTCCCATACCACACAGGAACCCATGGACTGGCAAGGCCATGAAACCTTGTTGCTCAAAAGAATGCTCAAGCTTCTGAGCTGGCTCCCAGGGCCCTGTACTGCCAAACCTCCTACATTGAACTTCATGTGGGGAGGGAGACAGGGAGGTACCACCAGAAAAGACCACCCCTGAATGGCCTTCCTACAGCTTCTCCCATGGAGACCCCACTCTGTCCTGTAACAGACTGGCTTCTCACCTCAGGCTGGGCAGGCGTTTGTGGTGTGCAGCTGGGCTGGGGGTCAGCCTGGGCTTGACTCAGTTGCCCTCTTCGTCTGTGGGTACCAGAGGCTCAGGGCCTATGGGTAGAGGAGGCTGTGGGAGAAAGAGGAGATGAGCAGTCAGCCAGAACAGGGCAGCACGGAGCAATTCTAGGGAGCAGTGGGGGCCACACGTACAACTGGTCCAATCCCACCTAGTTGGGCAGTAAACACTCACACATCTCACACACGCTCCCTATTGCTGACACACACACATTTTTGCACTCACACAAATCCATGCATGCTCTCACTCACTGACACTCATGTGCACACACTCATATGCCACCGGCTGGGGCAGGTAAGGCTCAGGGAACGTTAAGTTCCTGGCCCCAGGCAGAGAGGGATCTGAATGTGCTTCCCTGCACACTGGCTCCGTGACCCTGGGAAAGTCAAGTCCCTGAGCCTCACTTCCCTCACCTCAAAATTGGGGATACCATTCCCCCTGCCAGGGTGCTAAGAAAATAAAGAGAGAAGGGGTTGTGGCCTGGCACATGGTAGGTGTCCAGCCACTGCTGGGCCTGCCTTCCTTCCTAGCCCTGCCCCAGGACACAGGCTCAGGGGCTGGCCCTTGACAGGGAGCAGGCAGAGCACTAGGGGTACTTACGGGGTGCCTGAGCCTCAGCCTCCCAGTTCCCACACACCCACGCCTCCCTTCCCCAGCCTCCTCCAGGTTATGGTTCATTCCCTCACCATACAGTCTCCAAGGGTAACTAGGGAGCCCCCCACCGCCCCACCTCCATGAGTGGGGAGGACCCTATGGAGTCCTAACCCCTTGGCAAGACCCCAGGCTGAAAGGCCTTAGGATCAGGCTGAAAGTCTCCCACCTGACACCTATACAGCCCTGCGCAAAGGTTCCCCATATGAGCCTCAGTTTCCTCAACCTCTCAGGCAAAGACCCAAATCCCCTTCGGAGTTGTTACCAAGAGGTTCCAATCCAGTCGGTGTTTCTCAAAGGGTGAGACATAGCTCATGCCAGTGGGGGTGTGCAAGGGGATTCTGCATTAGGTGTGCACGGACAAACTTTTGCATGTACCATAGGTACGTGTTCATTTTTGTCCGTGGTGTCACAGCTGTGATGTCCTGGGGAGTGCCCGGCAATCCACCTCCAAACATGAGTCACTGCACAGACAAGGATTAAGCGGATGTGAGTGCAGGTGATGCCGAGAGGTGGCTATGACCTTGGTGGTGAAAAGGAACCAGGGAAGGTCGGCATCTAACCCAGGCCTGGCTCTCAGCAGCCCTCACGAGAATGTGCAGTAGTAAACTCTCCCTGGAAGGCCAGGCCAGCCCCTCCTTTCCCTCTCCATTCCCCATATGGTGCATCCCGCACAGGCCTAGGTCCCGAGGGGGACTCTCAAAGCCTTCCAGATGGGATCAATAGGGCTCAGAGACAGTTGCCATAATGTCAGCAGAAGATGGCAAAGGCCTCTGACTCCCTCCCCAAATCGACATTGTATCAAGTCGAAGGTGCAAATGGTGGAATTTCTAGGTGCGTGGTAGGTGAGGATGGAGGGACTCTGGAGGCAAGGATCTCCTTGTTTCATGAGCTACAATCTTCTCTTCCAAGAAGGAGGCAGAGACCTGGGCACTGAGCGGCTTCTAGAGCCTACCTTGGCCTTCCTGTCCTGACAACAGAGCCACCACGCTGTGTAGACCAGTAAGAGAGGGCCTGCCTAACCCTGTTCACCAGCCCCCAGCTATTCCCACTGTGGCCTCCAGGGTGCCTCCTAATGGCTGTCAATTCTGGAGGATAGGACAGGACTAAATGGTACCAACCTGGGACAGTAGGGTAACCAGGACCTGGGCAGTTCCTCCAGGCCGGGCCTAGCTAGGCAGTATCCTTGGTGATAGCCCAAGCTGGCTCCCAGCAGACAGGCGCAAGCTAACCAGCTCCACACCAACGAGCAGCCCTGTCATGACAGGCCGCCCGACCCCCCGGCTGCAGCCCTGAGCCTAGTTCCACTTGAGCCAGCAGGGCCAGCCATCCCCACGGCGCCACGCCAAGCCCCCAGCTGCCACACTGCAAGATAATGAACGGGTTTCCTGCTCCCTCCTCCTCAGATTTTCCTGAAGCTCCCACTCTCCTCAACAGCACCACAAGGAGTCGCTGTGGAAATGGGACCACAGGCAGAGCATTACAACGACTGGGGCAAGGGAGGAGACACGAACAGGGCAAGGAGCTCTCCTGGACTCAAGGCCTTCCTGTGCGCCAAGTCCCAGGAAAAACATGAAGTCCGAGCTGCAGGCCTCAGAGCCAAGGGGGGTAAAGAAAACCACTGCAGAGGTAAGGGCTTCCGACCTGCCCTCCTGGCTCCTTCCCACTCAGGGGAGTCCAGGGAGGTCTGGAATCAGACGCCAGTTCAACAGAATGACCAGGTACCCTGAAGTGCATGGCACTTCTAGGGACATGGCTACCACAGGATACTGTCAAAGCGGGTTCATACTATGGGGAGCTGGCACCCAGTAGGTGCTCAGTGAACATTGTGATCAAAGGGGATTGTACTGGCATGTGTGTATGTACGTGTGTGTGTATGTGTGTGTGTGAGAGAGAGAGAGGCATGTGCCTACTCTAGTCAACACAGTCACAGAATCACAGAGCTTGAGAGGCCCACATCCACTGTACAGATGGGGAAACTAAGGCCCAGTGAGGGCTGGGGACACCCCCCAGGTCAACCAAAAAAAGTCAAAGCCAGAAGCCAGGTCTTCTCTTCCTCAGATCTGAACCCTTGACCCAACATTCCCAGCTTTCCATTTATTTATTCTATTTTGTACTTGATGATTGGGACAAAGAGATGTGAAGGGCATCGCTCCTGCCTGCTAAAAGCTCAGAGAGAAGACAGGTCATCATGGTCAGAGGGAGAGTCCCTGGACAGAAGTCCAGGGGACTTCAGGAGCCCAGGGAAGTTTACATCAAAGACTGGAGTTATGCATCTCTGAGCCATGCTTCAAAGACACCTCTGACTTGTCTCCCAAATGCTCTCAGCCCCCACATAGAGGCCTCACCTCCAGGAGGTAACAGGGGCATTCCCCATTAGCACCCCAAGGCCCTAGATATGAGAGAGGAAAGTGTCCTTGGCTGCCCTCCCCTCCCCTAGATTCAGCACCTTCCTGCATTGCTCATTCTTTCCTCCTGGGAGTCAGACACTGCCTTTGGCCTGGGCAGCACAGAGAACAATGGAGCCCTAGTCATCAGTCTTCACCCTATGGACCTCAAGTCCCCATCTCTGCCAGCAGCTTGACAGTTCTCTCCTACAGTGTTTTTCAGTTTGCTTTTTCTAGGGGGCGGGGTGGGGGTGTAGTACTGAGAGGGCAAAAGAGGACACCGTCCAAAGCTTTGCTTAGAAGACCGACCTGCTCTGCTGTATCCCACGCGGGCTCTGGCTCCCAGCAGCTGGTACAGGCTCCTGGTACGTAGTCAGCACAAGTGGAAACAAAGACCCAAAGGGTAGCCACCTGGACCTCAGGTTGCCCAGTGCTGAGAAGGTAGGGGGTGGGGGGGTGTCGAGAGGGGAGTGTGGAACAGTGAGGACCAAAGTGGGGGGCCAGGTCCAGGGCTGTGGGAGTGGACGAAGGAGCTGTCTGAGAAGGGTTCTCGGTAGTGGAGGAGTTTGGACTGGCTCAGAGCCTGCTCTCAGACTCCGGCAGGAAATGAGTTTCTCTGCCCTGGCAGCCCATGTGGGGCTAGGGCAACAGGTAGGAGGTGAGAGAAGGATGCTCCCTGAAAACTACCATCCTATCCCAGCCCCCCGAGGCTGCGGGGTCTGCTGGGCAGGCCAGGCAGGAGGTTGGGGAGCAGAGTCGGTGTGGCAGTTGCCTGCAGGAGCCTCCAAACCAGGGCTTTGCAGAGACTTTTCAGCAATAAAATTCCCATTTGAAATGAAATTTTATGCAGTGGGGGAAGCCCTTCTATGCCAGACATTAAATCCGGGAGGCATAAAGTGAGAATCTGATATCTCTGATGACATGAACACACATAACAACGGTCTCTCCAGCAACAGACACTATGCATGGAATTAAAGGGCAAGTGAGACACTGAAAGAAAATATCACTAGCATACAAAGAGCTCCTACAAATCAATATGAAAAAATACAAAAGAAAGAAAGAAAGAAAGATTGGCAGTGAATTAGAAACCCACAGAGGAAGAACGAAATTGGCCAGTAAGTGTATGAGAAGATGTTCCACCTCACTAGCAATCAGAGAAAGGCAAAGGAAAATTATAAAATACAATTTTTGGCCCATCAGGTCGAGAACAATTACACTGATTAATAACAACCAGTGCTGGCAAGGATGTGGGGGAATGAGGACCTAGACCACTGGAGGGCAGGGGAATTGGCAATACTGAGTAATATTTTAAACCCACACACCCTGCAGCCTAGTAATCCCACTTCCAAGAGCTTCTCCTAGAGAAATGGTAAAGCAGGTACTCACATAGAGATACTCAGGAACGCTCACAGCAGCGTTACCAGTAAGAGTACAGGAGAAATCGGGACAGCTTGCACGTTTGCCAGTAAAGGACTGTTCGAACTGAGCACATCCTCACTGTGGGACATCTGCAGCCACTGACAAAAGGAAGCACCTCTATGTATGGAAAAAATCGAGCTGTACAATGTTATTTCAGAATGAGCCCATCTTTACGAATAACAGTTTTTGGTATATGCCCCAAAAGGCTCTGTCCAGACATTGCAGTGATTGCCTTAGCCTGGGAGTGAGACAAGGGGACTTGCATGGTCTCTGTTACCTAAAAATGTGTTACGGGATTTTCTTTGGTAATCAAAAAAGAAAAATCAACAAAGAGTTAATGGGCAGTTCTCCCACCACCCCCATTGCAGGTCCAAGTGGTTTGGGCGGCAGGGACAAGCTATGTCGGCCAGGCAGTCCAGGTTCACAAAGGTTTCCCGCGCACTGCGGGCTCTCAGGCACCCTGCACGCACCGGTCCCACCGCCTCCAAGCCCAAGAGGGTCAGCTCCGCAGAGGGGGCAAAGGAGGAGCCCAAGAGGAGATTGGCGAGGTTGTCAGCTCAACCTGCTCCTGCAAAAGTGGAAACCAAGCCAAAAAAGGCAGCAGGAAAGGACAAATCTGCAAACGAAAGGGAAAAGGGGAGCAAAGCGAACCCAGGAACCTAAGGAAGCTCTACTTGCAGAAAACGGAGAAACTAAAAACGAGGCGAGTCCGGCCTCGGATGAAGCAGGAGAGAAGGAAGCCATGTCTGATTAATGTCATATATCATGTCTTATCAGTGATCCTTGTCTCCCTTCTTGTACAACCCAGAGGAACATTCTTATCAACTGTTTTGTAAATGCATGTTTTCTAGTAGCTCTAGAAACATTTTTAAGAAGAAGGAATTTCACCTCATCCCATTTTTTTAAGTGTAAATGATTTTTTAAGAGGTGAAATCATGTACTGGTTGTTAATTTTTTGGTACAACCAGAAACTAATGGGATTCTGAATATGGGAGGCTGATTGTCTTGGGTGCCGGCTAAACGTTCCTTAGGTGGGAGGAGTCTTTATGTCCTACAATACAAAGCACACTAAACGGCAATTTGGAGCCAGTCGTGCATTTACCATGTCTCGAACATTTTAAATTACTTCTATTCTCATGTTTTTGGTAGAAGTGTTTCCTAAAGAAAACCACTCCTTGATCTTGACTCCCCCGTCAGAACTTGGTGCACTCTGTAACTGACGCGGGCACCGGCCGCAGTGCCCACAGCGTCATGGATGAGACATGAGACAAATTCACACAGACTACCGAGTCCTGTGGAGGAAAGGGGACGGCACAGCTACTCCCTCAAGGGGGGAGCACCTCAGGACAGCCTGGCCACTCTCTCAAGGGGAGAGCGCCTTGGAGCGGCTTAGCCACCCTCTCAGGGGGAGAGTGTGCGGGCCCTAGACTAAACAGGCTTTTAGTGGGTTTAATTTGCGCAGGAATACAGATACAGCTTATTAATCATCGTCAGGCAGTAAGGATCAGACAGTAGATAGCATACAAAAAACTATTAGGGCTTCTTCTGAGTCAGGGTCCATCAGCTAAAAGGCTACAAAACCTTAGGAAACGAACTCATTTCCTGCTCTGGCCTTTATCATTTAACTAAGAATATTCTTAGCAAAGCAGGTTTCACAGGATTTTACATATCCTTTCCCAGGCCTGATCACCTGAGGAGCCCACCTTTTCCAGCACAGGGCTGCACCGCCCTCTGTCATTGTTTCAGGCTTAAGTCAGGCAGAGGAGGCAAGATAGCCAAGGAATTAGGAGAAATGAGGACTCAGGCTTCGTCAAAGCTGAGGGGCAAGGGCCCAGCACCCCCTTTCTCCATAGCCCCTCAAGTCCTTCCCGGGGGCCTCCATGTCATTGTGCCTGTCTTAGGTCGTTCCTCCCTTGGGGAATCTTACCTGTCATTGGCTAACTGATCAAGCACTGGGGGCCAGTTATGAAAAAGGGAGCAGAAGCAATGCTCCTGCCAGAGAGATAAGCTTTGTCTCCTTAGTGGCTTATGGTCTGAAGGTCGCTCACTCAGCCTTAG
The DNA here is from genome assembly GCF_014824575.4 of Sturnira hondurensis. NCBI lineage: Eukaryota > Metazoa > Chordata > Mammalia > Chiroptera > Phyllostomidae > Sturnira > Sturnira hondurensis. The sequence continues at coordinate 1,410,015 of NW_028077960.1, forward strand.
CCATGGGGAGGTTACAGCTCCTGAAACCAGGCAGGGCAGTTCCCGACATGTAACATCTCGCTGTGGTAGTCCAGTTTTCCTAGTAGCCTCGTTAATGTGCTGTGAAAGATTGAAAATTTGATTATGTAGTATATATACTAAATTGTGAATTAGTCGGGCTTTGATGCACTAGCGTATCAACATTTGCAGATATTGGTAGTTGATACTCTATTAAGGAAACTAGTCCCCAAATTTTAAGCTGGAAAGGTCACTGGAATAACTTCAGAAAAGAATCATAGCTAAGAATCAATGACTATACATTTTTGGTACGTATGTTAAGAATTGTGTACAGATTGAAATGTCTGTGTACTTATCTTCAGAACAACCAATAAAATCTCACTTATGAAAAAAAAAGAGTTAAATGGTTTTTTTCCTTTAAAAAGGGTCCTGCCCAGACCCGAAAATAAAATGCAGACCTAAGCAACCATGTTATGGCTGAAAGGGGAGAGGCCTGTCCAGCCCCACCCCCAAGCCCACAGTCCCCAGACCCCCTCAGGGACCCCAGGGCTCTAACACCAGCTGCAGGACCCCCCTTTGCTGCAGAATGTGGAGCTACACTGCTACTCCCCCAAACCAGAGCCCACGGCAAGAGGCTGCCTCAGTCACACTCAGCCAGTCCAGACTGGCTGAGGCTAAAGCCAGAGCCTCTGGTTCTCTGGCAGAGTTCTGTCTCTCTAGGCCTGAATGGGTGGTTTCCCTAGGTACCCAGAAAATCCTGGGGTATCACAGTCTTAGGGAACCCTAGGTCCAGGGGCCTTTACAGTAAACTCCAGGGGAGGGGCCTTTGAGGCTCAGCTCTGAACTCTGATGCTAGGGCCCTGATGCTAGGGAAGAAGAGGGAGAGAGGAGGGGGAAAAAGCAACAAGAAAAGTTGAGAGGGGGTGTTTCTCTCTAAGAGGGTAGGGTGGGTACCAGAAGGGGCGACTGGTATATTTAGGTATTGGCGGACACAGAAAGAGAAAGAGCTCCTGTGGGCCTGTGGAGGGGAAGTATGGAGTGTGTGTGTGTGTGTGTGTGTGTGTCTGCATCCAGGGGAGGGGAGAGCCTGTGTGAGTGTGGGTTGTCACTTCCAGGGGTGACAATGAAGAGGTAGTGTGTGTTGAGGGACAGGCGACCCAGAAGCTATGTGCATCCACAAGTGTATGTGTGGTAGGGTATGTGGGCAGCCAGCAGACCCGAAGACAGGCCCAAAACGTGGCAAATTCCAGAGATCTATCCCCATCAGGCCCTTAGCCTCGTGCCTGACCCAGTGCTCCAGTTGGACAAGGCACCTGCCCTCCTTGACAGAGACAGGCCTCCAAGTCTTGGTACTTGCTGTTCTCTCCGCGAGGATGCCCTCCCTCCCTGAAGAGTCCCCAGTGTCCTTTAAGAAACTTCTTCTGAGCTGCCCCCACCTCTCCCATAGGCTGCATTGGGAGCCCCTCTGGTACCCTTGCCCTCCGCCATCTCTTTCCTGCCCTGACCGTCAAGCTGTGAGGGCTGACAGATGGGACTTCCCAGGGATAGGGGTGGTCTCGTTCTTTCCTGAACTCAGAGCCTGGCACAGAGGCATGGAAAACTAACGTTTGTGGAAAGAATGAGAGGATTATCGCAACACTTGGCCCCCAGCGGGGTGCACCTTCTTAGGCAACAGAGTAGAACAGAAAGAGCATGGCCCGGGGACTGAGATGCCTAGCTTCCTGTCCTAGGACATCATGACAGGTAACATTTACCATGTCACATGGGAAATGATTAAAACAGGAGTACCCAACCAGGGTCCCCAGTGAAGGGGACCTAGGAGGTCTGTGAGCACTGATGTAAATTTATGCATGTGGTATGAGGGGTGGGGGATGGGGAGGGACATACCTGTTTCAGGTATACCTGTGGCTTTCACTCCCCAAAGGGCCCACAGATCAAAAAGATTCAGAACCACAGAGTGGGGCAGAATAAGACTGTCTCCCAGGAGAGAAGGTTCAGGGGCCCCACTTCCACCTGCACATCAGGGGGCTACTGGGATACAGGGCCCAGTACAGGTTTTACAGCCCCAGGCCCCAGCCAGGACCTCTGGAGTCACAGGGACTGGATACTGGTCCTAAGCAGGGAAGACAGCTGTCCAAGATGGCAGGTCGCCTTCTGAGGATGAGCAAGAGCACAGCCGGACAGGTCAGAGCTCAGGACGAGTAAGGGGCAACCCTGAGTCTCCCTTTCAGACTCTAAGGGCCTGTTTCCCCATCTCACAGCCCAGGGCTCCCCAGAGTGGTCCCTGTGAATCCACTCTGCGTGGTGAAAGGAAGCACTGGGCCATCCAGGCGAGGCTCCAGGCTGCAGGGCTGATCACACAGTTGGGCATTTGGGCAGACCTCTCACCAGCTGGTGACCTGCAGCCCTTTTCCCTCCCAGGGTAGAAAACAGGCCGCCCTGGCTGCCCCACCGTACTGACAGAGCCTGCTTGGGTGCTGCTGTCACCGCCTCCTACATGAGGGTGACTACAGAGAGCACAGGAGGGAAAGGTTTCATTATGAGTCTGGGGCCAAGGGAGCCCAGGGGCAGGACAGAAGCACTGAGCAGGGCTGGTAGCCAGGCCAAGGCCACACGAGCCCAGTGGATTCCCCTCAAAGTTGCAACACCTCCAGAGCCTCTCGCAGCCTGGCCTGGGGAAACCTAGATGCAGAGAGCATGCTCTGCCCTCAGTCACATAGGAAGTTAGTGGCAGGTCTAGGCTGGGATCCCAGGCCTCCTGCCCCTGGCTGGGCCTAACTCTGGGTACCAGCAAGCCTCACTCACTCAGGTGATACTGCACACCTCAGTACCCCCTAATCCTGCCAGGATAAGGTAAGGTGGCTGGAACTGAGGTTCCAACAGTCTGATTAAAACACAGGCCTGCTGTGTTCTCCAGGTCCCAGCCACCCTGAGCCTCAGTTTCCCCCTCTTTAAAACAGAAGCATGAACACCACCCCCCTATACCTGTATGAGGATTATAAGAGCACAGATATATAGCCTGCTTAGGGCAGAACAGGGGCCCTTTCCAGGCCCACCCCCATCTCTGGGCCTCAGTTCTCCCATCTCTAAGTGAAAAGATTGCCCTGAGTGATTCCCCAGGCGCCCAGAGCCTCTGGTCCTCTATGCAAAGCCTGCTCCAGCCTAGCCCACGGCCACATCTTTGGGAGACAGGCTGCAGGGGCGGAGAGCAGGTCCTGCCCTGGGGGAGCTCCCCGTTAGCTGGCAGAGTGGGAGCGGTGGCCCTGGCGCAAAGGCTACTTAGCAGAGCTGGGATGACAGGGCTCCCAACTGGCGCCCTGTGCCTCCACACTGCCAGTCCCCACCACTCTCTACTGCATCGCACTCAGCCCGCTCCACTCACTACACCTGCCTGTCCCCTCTAGGCACTAGGTTTGTTCCCCTGCTCCAGGGGCCACAAAAGGTGTAAAAACAGAAAATCCAGTGTAAGTTGATCAGTGATAAAGGAAAGCTTCCTAGAAGAGACAGGACAAAGAGGGTCAAGTTCACACAGAGGCCTGAATACCCGGTTGAGGAATTCAGACCCTGAGCAGCCACCAGCAGTTTCACATGTGCCCTTCCCCCCCCAACAGGGGTGCATGACCCCACCGGGGCTGGCCTCAGAGCTGCATCCCCAGCAGAAGGTGGGGGTGGGGACTTGGGCACGAGGCCCCATCCGCACCTCCTCCACAGCCATGGACTGTGCCTCCACCCTAGGAACTCAGTCCTGGTCAGTGATGCCCAGCACTTTTGAGGCCGGATTGCAAACAGCTTTGCCACTGGTGAGTGTCGTCTGGCTAGGGAGGGCTCCCTGACAGATTAAGAGCAATCCCAGCCCAGACTCATTTGTATTCTGGTCTGGCAGCCAGTTTCAATATGGCTGAGAGACACAAGGGCAAAGGCGCCCCTCCGAGAATGCCCAGCAATAATTCTTCTCTGATTCCAATTTATTTTCTATCATTAACGCTTTTGAAAAGCTCCACTCACTCTGCAAATAGGGAAGGAGCACAGGGCTCTCGAGGTGAGGGAAGCAAAGGGCTGGGGATGGAAGGGGTCCAGCAGAGGTAATGTGGGCAGCTAGCTAGAGGCCCTGAGACCTGGGTTCAAATCCCACCCCATCTCCACTTGCCTGCAGGACCCTGGGGCAAACCTGGCCTATACTTATCAGTGGGGAATGGCCCTTGCTCTGCCTACTCTGCCCATCTCAGAGGACTGTTTCCAAGATTTACCAAGGGCCAGAGGAAAGCAAACTTCACACACTGTAAAGGGCTATACACCTTGAGGGGACCCCCACCCAAGGGTCCAGGGAGGGCCTGGAGCCACAGTGCAAGCAGATGAGGTAAGTACCAGGATTGGGTCATTCCGCCACTCCTGTCCTGTCTGTCCCAAACTCACATTGCCATCCTCCCTTCCCCCAAGGGCTCACCTGTGACAAGCCTCCCAGCCAGCATCCCCCTCCCGCACACCCCACTGTGGAGCCAGAGGGATCATCCCCATGTGTCCTCTGCTCAGAACCTTTTCAGGGCTCCCTGGTGTCCTCCTGACGATGACTAAACCCCTCACCTCCATGCAAAGCTCTCCCAAGCAACTCAGGCCCATCTGGGCAGCCTCACCTCCTCTCTGACCAGACCCCACCCACAGCTCCCATCGCCTTTGTCCATGTTTTTTCCTCTCTGGAATTCCCTCACCCTTGACCCCAGTTCACCTGTAAAACTCCTACCCCTCTTCACAATACAGTCCAAGTTCTCCTCTACTGTAACAGGGCGCAGCCAAGAGGGGGGCCCAAAAAGGGATTTGGAATGGGGTCCAGAACTCAAGGTGTCCAGGAAATATCAAGATGTCCTCAGTCCTCCCCCTCACCCCCAACAGGTGTGAGTTGGGAAAAGGGACAAATGGAACAGGGCCATTGAGAGCTGTTTTGTACAGCAAAGGCTTTGCAGCTAACCTCTGGCACGGTCATTTAACACATCTATAACCTTCAACTGGCTTCAGAGATATGTTAAATAGCTGTGGCCATGCTCTGAGCCAGAGGGATGGAAGTGACTTCCACCCAAGACATAAGTGAGGGCAGGTCCCCCTGGTTACAGCACCTGCACGAGAGCCTGGAGATGATTGGCTCCACGTCATGGGGCCACACCTGCCCAGACTCAGGAAGGCAGCCCAGTAAACCTGGAATAAATACAGGAATGCTGGCAAACGTAGCCAATTGTAGGAAGAGTTGGAAATGGAGCTGCAAAGGAGGACTGATGAGGGGATTTAAACCGAGACATGGCAGCCATTTACCGGGAGGGAACCACGCAGCTGTGGGAGTGCAGGGAGAAAGCCGCCCGCTCTGGCAGAGTGGAGACCCCTGCAGCCATGTGAAGGACAGAGAGCCACGAGGCTTCACCAGAGTGGGGACCCCTGCAGGTTTAGTAGGGAAAACAACCATGCAGCTTTAGCAGAGAATCACCACTCGGCTTTGCCAGAGTGGCGACCCTACCCTCTCCACGGCTCTGGAGGAAAGAACCATGTGGTTTTGACCAGAGTGCAGACCTCAGCAGCTCTGGTAGAAGAGGCCCACGTGGCTTTGGGGTGCTCACTTTGGCCACGTGGCCTGGGAAGCAGGAGAGACTTCGCCTGGAAAAAGAGTGAAAGAACTCTTTGCCAGTGGACCATGAGAAGGTGCCACATGGCTTTGGAGTAATTAAAGACCCTGCCTGGACAGCAACACAGCTGACGGTGCCAGCGGCCTGAAACATGGACGTGTGCTTCTTTTCCTGAGTTATGGTACCCCAAATTAGGGCAGGGGGAGAAGGAAGCCCTGTGGGCATCTGTGGGTATCCAAAAGGACTTTGATATTTTAATGGGGACATTGGGTCACTACCTGAAGTCTGTATAGCTTTAAATAAACCTTTCCTTTCCTTTTCACAAATCTCTGGTATTGAGAGACATCTTTCCTCAGGCAGCGGACAGACAAGCCCAGTAGGTGGTCCAGACAGTATTAGTATGCCATCCTCCGGAGTCCGGGCCCCTGTTGTTCTGTAACAGTTTTTGGCATCCCTGGGTGAGCCAAATATTGCTCCCCCCTGGACCTCTGTTCTGTCACGTTACTGCAGCTTTTCTAGCCCTCCTTGCTCTGCGCTTCTAAGTACTGAGTACCCGTCCATACAACTCAGTAACACAGTAATTAGATTTGTGTGGTGGCTCCCCTACCATCAGTGAGCTCTCATGGCCAGGGGCCGCACTGGATTCGTCCCCTGCATTCCCAATGTTTGGCAAAGTGCCTGGCTCACAGGAGTGCTACCGATCCAGGCAGTCACCTGACCTTAACTGAGCACCTATTCTGTGTCACCCAGGCTCTGTGCTGAGTGCTGGGGACACAGCAGTGAATGCAGAGATAGTCCTCAGCTTCAGGTTGCCTCCAGGGAATGTACTCAGAATGCTGGTGAGTGAATGAATGCACACAGCCACTTTGTAGATGGGGAAACTCGGGCTCAGAAGGCAAAGTACCCTACCCGAGTGTGCCTTGCTGCCCTGCCTACATGTCTTTCTACTCCATTCCTCCTCCAGAACTGTAGCAGAAATGAGGAAGAACTCAAAATGAAAAGGTAGAGTCAAAAGAAGGAGGAGGAGAAGTAGTAATGGTGGATTTCCCCTTCTCCATAATGTAACGAAAATTGTTTCTGCCAACTATCACAGCTTAAAAGTAATTAGAGGTTTTGGAAGGGACTGTGGACATGAGCAGAAGCAAAAGAGTGAGTACCCAGCACAGAATTTTTCCAACATTCATTGGTATCAGGCAAAAGGGAAAAAAGGTGCTAAAAGTAGCAATTTATGGCAGCAATTTTATCTCTGCATGGCGTAGATAAAATATTTACAACCTCCAAGGGAGGCACCTAGAAGGGGCCAGAGAACCCTCCACTCCCCATTCTCATTCCACGTTCCAGAGGCAGAAAAGGGAGGAAGAAAAGTGGGAGACAAGGATAATGGGCTGTCCCCACAGCCTGCAGGGACGGGAGCTAGGGGTAAGAAGGGGAAAAGTCCCCACCCTGACGCCCTCTGCTCAGCCCTTCCCCACTAAGCAGCCCCCAGCCACCAGCCAGCCACCTGTCCCAACCTGGGACCTGGCCCTGCCCAGTGTGGAGAGCACCCGTCCTGCAGGTGGCCTGGAGGCCCCTCTGCAGCTGCATCCCTGGAGGCTCACTTCATGGCACGCTGCCCCAGCTGTGCTCACTCCAGGCCTTTGCCTGATGAGGGGCCGGAAGGAATATGCACCGCTCCCCTGAGCAGGGTGAGGGGGAGTGGTTAAGGCAGGTTTGAGGAGAAAGATTCCAGGCAGACGACAGCTCAGAAACACACAGCTCCAGGCTAGACACTGACCGACAGCCAGGCCTCTCCTGCTGAATCATCATTCCTCACCCAGACCTTTCACCTGACCCTTAGCCTCCTCTCTTCCCATAGAGAGCAGCCACCACCGGCCCCTTACTGAAACCTCACTTTCTCCTTCCTACCTGCAGCAGACTCCCCTCTGTCTGGGGCACAAAAGACACAGCCTCCTCTAGCAGCAGAAGTTCCTGAGTTCAAATGCCAGCTCTTCCATCCACTAGCTGTGTGATCCTTTAAGTCCCTCAATCTATCTGAGCCTCAGTTTCCTCACCTGTTAAATGGGAATACCAGTAGTCCATATCATGGGGTAGTTTTTAGAATTAAATGAGGTAATGCATATAAAGTACCTCTGACTGTGACTAACAGTAAGAGTTAAATAAAGTCACCTCTGCCCTACTTCATGCTCAGTCCTCAAGTGTGGCTTTCAGGGTGGCTCACACACATGTGCACAGGTTCCCACACCACCTTGCAGTTGCAGTAAAAGTGCCCAGAGGGCACACACTAGCCAACAGCAAGGGGTGCGGGAGGCTCTGCAGGGCTCTGCACATTCACACAGAAACCCAATCTCTCAGCGCAGCGCCAGGGGGCCTCTCACTTTACTCGGCGTAGGAAGGATTCCTCCAAGAACAGCCATACCCAGAACCCTAAAAACCTGCCAGGCCAGGTGGAGGAGGTGACCGAAGGCTACGCCTCCCCTCCAGCCTATGGTAGCAGTCCATCCCTCAGTAGCTGTCCTCCCAGTCCCACTGGACAAAGGCAAACCCCAACGCCCAAGGAATGGCAGCTAGTGGGGCCCCTGAGGGCAGGAACCAGGTCTCAAGGCAAAGGGGGCAGTTCTGAAATCCACTCCCCCTCCCCCACCAACCGTGACCTGTGTGAGACTGCTTTCTCATCCGTCCACTAAGGAGGGTGGCCATGTTCCCACGCCCTGCCTAGGCCCCAGCACACAGCCAGTGTGCTCCTGCCTTCTCTGGCCCTAGACCTCAGGCAAAGCACTCCCCCTCTCCCTGCAGCACTGAGAGCAGAGGAAAGGCCTGGGGTGGGGGTGAGGGGAAACAAAAACCTGCCTTCTTTCCTGCGACTCTTCCTAGCCCAATTCCCACTGCGCCGGGGGCTGAAGGACCAGCCCACGGACAGGCTAACAGCCCACGGCCTGCCTGGTTCTCCTGCTTCCCTTGAGAGCAGAAGAGGTTCGTGCCTTAACCTCCTTTTACAAAGACGGGTAGTGACACACCCCAGGTCACCACGCCCCCACAGAGCCACCGCTTAGGTTGGGTGTTTTCCTCCTGCTCCCCAACTGCAAAGAATACAAAAGCTGGATGTAGGGTCTGCCGGAGCCACGGGGACACAAACTGGAGATAAAAAGGTGTTCGATGTCTGTCTCTTGCTTTCCCTACGGTCGCCCTTCTCCCAGGGGCTTCTCCCACCCAGTGGGCGCCCATCCAGTCCTAGAGAAACAAGCCCAACAGTAAGAGCGGCACTAACGAAGGCTCTCCTTGTGGTGGGGACAGAGATGGAAGCACAGGAGACTGGCCCCTGCCCTGGTAGGCTGATGGCCCCCACACACAGGGAGGGAGGGGGGACCTAGTGGGGGAACCTGGGGTTTGCCCTCAAGGGATGACTGACAGCCCTTGCCCACTAGGCTCACCCTCCCCTTCACACCTTCGGGAGCCCAGGTGGCCCAGGAGCAGGGCATCCTGGGACTGAGAAGCCAGAGGCCTGACTTACTGCCAAGGCTCTGCAATGCTTTTCACCGAGAGACCCAAGACAGGGTTGGCCACGCCATGTGCCTCGGTTTCCCTATCTTGAACCTACCTATAAGAATGATAAGATCATTTCTGAGGCCAGCCTTCTAGTTCTAACATTCTCCAATTCTACACCCATGACCTCTGTGATCCTGTAGAGCCAACAGGTGCTCCCAAATCACCAAAGGCAGAATAAGGAGTCCCAAGCACATGTGGGTGCTGGGGGGTGGGGGGGCAGAATCACCTGGACCCCAAGGAGACAAGGAAACATAGAGGGACCTGTGCCTGCCCTAAGCTGTGTCCCCACACGGTCCTGTGAAGTCTCCCCAGGGAGGCGACGGAAGGGCAGGAGAGCAAAGGACGGCTCCCTAGGAAGCCTAGAGGTGGTCAGGGCCCGCCCCACTCTCTGCACATGCCCAGGCCTCCAAGCTGCCCCCGACTGAGGCTACAGTGTTCAGCCTAGCCCAGATCTCAGGTTCAGCCCCAAGGCCCTGATACCCTGAGCTCCTTCAGACCCCGTGGCTATCCAGAGTGGGATCCTAAGCCCTCCCCCCAGGCCAGAACCTCCCTTGCTTTCCCCTCTGTCCCATCCAAGGCGGCTAGTCGGGGGCAGCCCCACTCCTCATGCCTGCAGATCTCCCGAGCCTTTGTGCGGCCAGGACCTGATAACATCCTCCTCAATTAAACAAGAAATGAGACGCTATTTTAGGCTCTCCTGACTCTGCAGTTCCTGATCAATCCCAGCAGCAAACAAAGGAAGAGATGATTCACTTAAAAGCCAGAGGAACCCCCAGAGGGAGATCCTGCTCAGCCAGCTGCCCAGCTCCAGACCAGGCTGCTAACACCTAGTCGGCCTCCCCACCTCTGCCACCCTCGTCCTCTCTGCTACGGGATCTGGGACAGGACAGGCCACCGCTCAGGCCTCAGTCTCTCCATCTGTCAGCGTTCCCATCTCTCAAGAAAAAAATGAAAAGAAATATGTGACCTCTTTAGGCTAAATAAGAGATAGACATGTTCTCTTATTTTTTAAAGATGGATGCTGAAATATTTAAGGCTAAAATGCCCTTATGTCTATAATGTACTTCAAAATAGCTCAGGAGAAAAAACACAGCAAAATGTCAACAACTGTTAAATCTAGGCGAGGGGTATATGGGAGTTTCCTATACTGTTCTCTCCACTTTTCTGTATGTTAAAAATGTTCCTACCAAGAAATTTTTTTAATAAACCAGCATTGGTCATGTGACCCAGTGGCCTACAAATAGTGCCCGTGCTCCTGGTGGGCCTGAAAGAACGCTGGGTCTCCTGAGAAGGTTAAACACCCCCCTGCCATCGCCTTCGTGTGGCTTCCCTAGACATCACTTCTTCACAGATCCCACTGAGTCCCAGATCCCCATTTAGAAGCCGAGCACAGTCAGAAGCCAGACACAGCACCTCAGTGAGGCAGCTGCTGTCTCATGAGCACCCCCGCCCCCACTCCTGTCCACTACCCCCTTGTTCTGCAGAGAAGCCTGGTGCTGGCTCCATCCTCCTGTGGCCACCACCTTCCCTGAGCCTCAGAATGCCCCCACCCATCAAGCAGATGACAAGTCACCGTCTGCCTGGCCATCTCATTCAAAGGCAGTGTTGCCCGGCTGGTGTAGCTCAGTGGATTGAGCGCAGACTGCAAACCAAAAGCAGTGTTACTCCACAAAGAAAATGAAATCTCCAGTTAGCTAACAGGAAAGATTGAGACCAACAACCAAGAGAAACTGAAAGCAGAACCGGGAAGGTGGGAACAGAGGGAGGTGGGAGGGAGCAAAAGCCCCCTGCCTGCCCCAATTCCCCCTCCTCTGTGTCCCTCAATCCTGGCCCAAGCAGTGCAGAGAGAGGGTACACTGTGCCTCCTTTGCTCTGGCTCCTGTTTATCCAGCTCTCCAGTCAGGAGAAAATGGCCAAGACTGCAATGGCCCAGCCCAGTCTAGCTGACCCATACAAATAGTAGACAGACCCACATCTGCTGGTTGATAAAGAGAAAGTTAACAGTGCCCTGAGTAATCAATCACTAACTGCAGAATACCATACAGTTCATAGAAAAGGGTTTTGGGCAGCCAGACACCTTGCTCTGGCCTGATGGAGCCTCCAGGGGAGGGAACAGCCATGTCTGTGGTCAGCACAAAAGCCATCCAGAGTCCTGGACCTCATCCAAAGCCCCAGCCCAAGGAGGAAAAGGAAGTGACAGTGGCCACAGAGACCCTTAGGGACAGGCTGCATGCCCCTGCTCAGCCCATCTGGCCCCAGGTCCATGGATGGACCAAGGACCCAAGACGGATAAGCCCGGTCCCTGCAACTGAGGTATTCCCAGAACTTGTGTCACAAGCCTCACATACAGTCGGCCTCACACAAAGTAGCTACACAGCAAATGCCTGCTAAATGTAAAGTAAATACACTCCTCCCAGAGTTCTGAGGAAGGAGCAGCTACTTCCAGCTAGGGAGACAGGGGAGGGGTGTTTAAATTTGGCATTTGGGCTGAGTGTTGAAGAGTGGGTGGGGGTCTCCACTGGGAAAGTTGGAGAAAGAGATGAGGAGAAGGGGACAAGCAGCCAAGCCCTGGAGGGAGAAACCCACAGCGAGTGTGACGAGGAGAGTGAACGGCGTTTGGCTGGAGCCCGAGGGCTCAGAGGAGCATGGAGGGAGATTTCTGGGGCAGAGCGTTGGACTGTGCAAAGCACTGAGGGGTCTGGACACCAGCCTGGAGGCAACAGGGAGCCTTAAAGTGTGCTGAGGGGGAGCGGGCCGGCCAGCACGTGTTTGGAGTCCACAGTTACTTCCAGGTTGCACTCCCCAAGAGGGCAGGGGCTGGTTTCCTTCGTCTCTGGCCAGCAGGGCCAGCACGGCCAGCCCAGGGAAGTGCCCAACAAGTGAATCACTGCATGACTGACTGCAGGATCACCAGATGGAGGACTAGGGACTCCTGGACTCACAGCTGTGGAATGTCATGTTGGTATAAAAATAGAGATTCAGCCCTGGCTGGTGTGGCTCAGTGGATTGAGCAAGAACCTGTGGACCAAAAGCTGACCGGTTTGACTCCCAGTCAGGGCACATGGCTGGGTGGTAGGCTGGGTCCCCAGTTGGGGCGCACAAGGAGCAACCAATCGGTGTTTCTCTCACATCGGTGTTTCTCTCCCTCTCTTTCTCCCTCCTTTCCCCTCTCTCTAAAAATAAATAAATGAGATATTTATATACATACACACACATACACATACACACATTTATAGAAGATCCTCAAAAAGTCTTGTGAGGCAAGCAAGGAGGTAATTATCTCAAGGGTAAGCCAGAGATACGCAGAAAATGCTGCTTCATTGAGAGTCCCCCATACCACCCCAGCTGGGATTGGCTGCTTGTCACCACGACAGCCTGTTCCCTGCACCTGTGATGGAGACAGAACTGTTCAAGGACCCTCTGGAATCCCCAAGCTTGGTCTAGACAGGCCTCTACCCCTGAAGTTTGAGAAGCACACCCATGGAGCAAGAGTCCTGCCTAGGGGTCCAGAACCAGGGCCCAGCGCTGTGCGACTCTGGAGAGTCACTTCCCGGCTCCAGCACCTGCAAAACGGAGCCGTGGCTCTCTGCCTACATTACAGACCTGCCACGAGGACTACAAGGGAAGGAACGTGAAAACTCACGGAAAATTAGAAAGCAAATTTTGCCCTGGAAAATAACAATAATAAGGCTGCTTTCTACTCCAGCCTGGATGCTGAAACTCCAACAGGACTCTCCTCCCTCTGCTCACAGAGCCCCAGCCAGGCCAACACTGACTAGACCCTTCAATGATCAGGTTAGTGCACACTTTCCACTATTGTTTCAAAGTGTGCTAACGATACCCCTACAAGGTAGGCACCATTCTTCCAGATGCGGAGGAGGAAACGGAGGCTCAGAAAACAGAAATGACTTGTTGGAGCCCACCTAGCTTAGGAGTGGTTGAGCCAGGATTCAAACCCAGTTCCTGGTGGCATCCAAGCTCAGGTCTTTTTGACCACAACAGGCTGGGCTGATTCAAGAGGCCCATTTCCATAACCCTAAATCTCAGAGCTGCAGAACCCATGCTCAGGGTGAGGCCACCTTTCACATACACATACTCCACTGAGGCCCAGGGCCCTGACATCAGATGCGTTGTGCCATCCCAAGGCCTGTGGACCAGCAGGGCCATGAGAGCTGGGTGGGGGATGGGAGGATGGCTGGCACAGCTGGTCTTGAGCTAACTGGATCAGTCCTGGGCGCAGAGTTGCCTGTCTGGCTGCCTAGCCAATGGGTGCCAGAACTGGGCCACCTATCAAGGTCCAAACCTCCGTGTCCAACATAACCCGGACACTGAGGTTCCATTTTGGTTTCCTCTGACTCTGACCCTGGTGACTAGCAGTGCCTACGTAGATCCAGAAGGCCAGGGTGGCAGTGCTGATCCCTCTTTCAGTGGCTGGCACCTCCCCTGATGTGGCCATAGGCTCCCTGAGAGCCGGACTGCTGAGGCAACTGCCTGAGGGCGAGGCACCAGCCACTGCCCCACCCCCACCCAGCAGGCTACAGGTGCAACCAGGAAAACCCAGGCTGGAATGCGCTGTTCCCAATTTGCTTTAAGACTTTGTGCTAGTCACTGACCCCTCTAAGTCTCAAACCCTTCCCCTGTCAAACAGCAGTGCTGACCTCTTCCTTTCGTACCCTACTTCTGAGTCCAAAACTTCCACCCAAAGTCACTCAAGGTCTCCAGGGAAAAAATAAACTTATCCTTTTTACGGACATAGAAAATGAGCCTGAGGGACCACAGGGACTTGCTCATGCACGCCACTGGGAGGCTCATACTAAAGGCTCACACTTAGGACTCCAGGACACCTGCCCCTCTGCATAATTCCCAGGTGGTGGGAATGGTGATACTCGAGTTTCCGCCCAACTCTGATGGCTTCCCATCTAGGCTGAATCTGTCCACCCTCCATTGGTGGGAAACCATGCCCAGACCCTGAGCCATCCTGGTGAAGGTAGGCCAGGCATCTGTCCGGCTGTGGACCTCACCACCAAGCCTGCATTCCCATAGCAGCCTCGGGTCTGCCTCTCTGCCTCTGCCTCTCCTGGCCAATCCCTCCCACAACCACCAGAGGGAGCAGTTTAAACTGCAAATTTGATGGAATCCCTCCAGAATTTCAACCCCGCAAAACCCGAATACTCCTCAGTCGGGTACTCAAGGTTCTCCTCTTCCTTGTGTCTTGCTCTGTACCTGCTGTGCTCCTGCACAAACTACTCCACTGCAAACACATTTCACTCATGACTGCTGCTTCCCACCTCCATGCCTTTGCTAACGCTGTGCCATCTGCCTGAAAGGCCCTCATTCATTCCCATTCTCCATTCATTCATTTTATTCAATGTATTTACTGAGCATCTACCAAGTGCCCAGAACATCTGAGCAAGTCAAAATGCACCAGCCATGCCCTGACCAGGGGGCTCAGTTGGTTGGAGCATTATCCCACACACCAAAAGGTCACAAGTTCAATGTCTGGTCAGGGCATATACCTAGGTTTCGGGTTCGAACCTTGATAGGGGTGCATACAGGAGGCAACCAATCAATGTTTCCCTCTCTCTCTTTCTCTTCCCCCCCTTTTCTCTTTTTCTAGAAATCAATGAAAACATACCCTTGAGTGAGGATTAAAAAAATGCACCAGCCCTTCCAATCTGTCTGAACAGCCCCTTGCCTGACCTCCTTCCCCCTACCTCTGCAGCTGCCCAGACCACCCTGCCTCACACCTGGGTGTGGGTTGATGTCTGTGTCCCCTTTCAGAGTCCATCCAGAGAGGAACCCAGGCTCATCAGCAGTATTCCCTGTAGTCTGCCCCAGACCTCAAACCAGGAGACGCTCCCAAATGTGGAGTGAGCTCCATGTGTAGGCTTCCAGGCAGTAAGGAGCAAGGCCAAGGCATGGTTCTTGGGAGCAAAAGTCTGGGCTCTAGAAGCCCACAGAAGGGACTGTGATGATCAGTCAGGGTAGCCTGACTGACAGAGTCTCCATTTCCCTCAAAAGGAAGCCCAAGTGGTCAGGGGTACCTTTACTCCTCAAGTCACAGTAAGGCCTAGCCCACCCGATAACTTCTTATCATTGAATTTATTAGAAGGTACTATCTCTATAATTTAAAACATAAACATGGTGCCCTGGCTGATGTAGCTCAGTGGATTGAGCGGGGGCCTGCGAACCAAACAACCACGGTTCGATTCCCAGTCAGGGCACGTGCCTGGGTTGCAGGCCAGTTCCCAGCTGGGGAACACAGGAGAGGCAACCATACATTGATATTTCTCTCCCTCTCTCCTTCCCTTCCCCTCTAAAGACAAAGAAATAAAATCTTTTAAAAATTTTTTTAAAGAATGAAAAAAAACCCCATAAACATGGCATAGTCAGGGGCTGCCTGGCTAGAGAGAGAAATTAAAGGGGCCACACTAGACACTACCCCTTACCATCAAAAGGTCTGAGAGGCAAGTGGCTTCTTTCCTAAAGGGGCAGCCAATGGGGGCTGGGAGCACCTGGCTGGAATTTTCACCCTTGAAAGCCAAGACCAGGTGCCAAGAAGGTGACCTGCTCTCTCCTTCCCCATGGTCTGAGGCCCCAAATGGAGGTCTCATCCTGCAGGAGTCAGTTGGAGCCAGGAGGTTGGGAGTACAGAAGAACTAGGGTCAGTGTTCAAGCCTTGACGGCAAGGGGGTGCCAAGCAGGCACCTGGCCATGCTCCAGCCACCTGGGTGTCAACCAAAGCATCGGTCAACACTCAGGAGGCAAAAATCCAGGGCTGAGAGACCCACGGGGGATTGGGGATGGGGACAGGTAGAAAGGACAATAAGAAAGACTGAGTCAGCAAGAGGATGCCAAGAGTGAAGCCAGCAGAGGTTGAGGGAGCCACGACAAGGCCCAGCAGGCCCACCCCACCCCCCAGCTCCAGGAGGAACTTTGGTCACTCCTGGGCAACAGTTCTTTCCACCTCCCCACAGGAGGCCTGAGTGGCCCTGGGGATGAGTCTGGGCTGCCATCAGACTAGAGGGTCACAGAGGCCTGCCTGTGGCTGACAGCTACTCTAGCTTCCTGCCTCAGGTGGGCCACGTACAAAGGAAATGGTCTCAGTAGCCACCAGGCCACCTGCCCCACAACACACACGTAGATCCCCATGGGGAACCCATTCCCTTGAGGGGAGCTATGCACCTGTAGGACGGAGATCTCAGAAGAGTGGGAAGGGTCCCAGGGCCCAAACAGGTAGACAATGCCAGGGCCCAGCCTAGAGGGCCAGGTTGGGGGTGGGGAACCCCAATGATTCCCAGAAATGATACCAATATCCCGGTGCTGAGGATTTGCAAACCATCGTGCAGAGGCCTGGCAGACTCTGCATGATGTCTAGAAATCTAGAAAACAACGGTTCATGAGCCTGGGGTCAAGAGGTACCAGAAGTCAAGCCAGGGAGAATCAGGCTGGGAGTTGCTCTGCCCACCTCCCCTCCCATCAGGGAGGGGTGTTGGTCGAAGAGCCCGGATGCTAAGTCAGTAAAAAGGGCCAGCATCTTCACTGCCCCTCCCCACCTCGACAAAGACCAGAGTTAATACCTTCCAAGGAAGGAGCCAACCTGAAACTGGCATTCTCCTAGCTCCGTCTCTGCCTCAAAATCCTTGTCTGTGAAATGAAGAGGAAGTGTGCCCATGGACCCTGCATTCTCACAAGCAATCTGAGAGATTCCGGAGGAAGAATGGAAGTGGAAGTAAAGTTTAAACCTCAAAGCTGGTCACCCAATATATTACCATACCCCAGAGACCCAGGCACATACTGAGTGGTCCAGCATCACACCCCACAGCCAGCACCTAGGCTCAGAACAAGACTTCTGACTCCACAAGCTCATAGGTTGAGTGCCAAAAAAGGGGCACATGGACAAGGACTGCTGGGAAAACCAACTGCTCTAAGCCAGAAGTTCAAGCTAGGACTCAAGATCAAGAAGGCTTCCTGGAGGAGGGAGAACCCGCCCTGAAAGCAGAGGAGATTGGTAAAGGGGAGGGGCCTTCAGGGGGCCTGACCACTGATCCTTCCTTGGGCTTCTTACTCCTGGGCACACAGAGTTCCCTCCCTCTCAGGGGCACCATCCTAGACAACATCTCCCCATCCCATCTTCCACTGCAGGGGCAGAGCTGGCGTTTATGAGGGAGGGAGCCAGGGAGGTTCCCTGAGGCAGCCAGCACAGGACAGGAGTGAGAGAGGAGACTCGAGGATGGGGGTCGGGGGCACAGCACAACCACAACCTCATCACACAGAATAAGGCACGAAGGAGCATGGCTCCAGGCAAAACAGGGATGGCGGGGCACCTGGCCAGGGGGGCTAACGGTGTCCCTTCAAACCCCCAGCCTCTGGGGAGCTATGTGCCTTCGGGTAGTTCCCTTCTTCCAGCCGACATTCCCATGGAACAGAAGGGAAGGAGACAGCGACGCGTGCACACTGGGCACCACTCCCCCACCTCAAGCCCTATATCTTTAGCGGGCTGAAAAGACGACCTCTCCGACCCCAAACATGGAAACTGTAAGCCGCGCAGTCCGGCCCGACCCTGGCAGGGTCAAAGGAGTCCGACACCTGGAGTCGCTCTCGAGCGACACCGCGGGGCTGGACCTGGGGCTGGACCGAGGTCTGGGAGAGGGGCCGGCTGCGCCCACTGGGTGGTAGAAACGCACCTCTGCCCGCCCGGCAGCATAGCCTGCGCCCCGCCCCATTCCTCCCATGAGCGATCTGCTCAGGTAAAAAAGATGGGAGTGCTACCACTAAGCCTTTCTATCTTCTCCCCGCACATACAAAGTTGCTCCAAGTCGCTGGGGTGCTGGGGGCTGGCGAGGGTTAGGCGGGGCTGCGCGGAGGGGGGAGGCGCGCGGTCACGAACTGGGGTGCCGAACGCGCCCCGTTCCCGCTCCGCGCGTGCACGCACTCAGGAGCGCGCACCCAACACCCCATCCCCACCGCAGCCTCCCACCCAATCTGAGGCCGCGCACACCGCACAGCTGGCCCGCAGACACCCCACTCCCAGCGTGTGCCCAGCTATTCCAGCTTCGCCGCAGCACCTCGGCTTGGCCATACTCACCGTCCCGGGCGCGCAGTCGGCGCTCAGCTCCGTTCCCGGGCTTCATCCCCGGCTCGCCTCCTTTCTACTTCCCGCTCCGGCTCCTTTCCCGCTCCGCAAGGCTCGGCTCCGAGATTATGGCAGCGGCGATGAGCGAGCAGAAAGGGCGTGTGTGCACGCGCGACCACTGTGGTCGCGCGCGGCGTGTGCGTGTGCGCGGGAGGGCCCCTACGCGTCCATCCCTTGCGCGTCCGCTCCTGCCAGCTGCCCTCCACGCTGCGATGGCAGCAGAATCCCTAACGCGCGGTTCCTTGAGCCGGAGAGATCGCAAGCGCAAGCGCGCGCATCCCGCCACCGCACCCAAGAGCCCGGTGCCCCGGCCCTCCGGATCCCCAGAGCGCGGCCCCTGCAAAGCAAACCTGAGTTTCCTTCCTGCCTGACCCCCACCTCAGGTCCCCTGCCTCTCCCAGAGTGGGCCCTTCCGGCGTCCCCGCTTCGCCGCCACGCCCCACCAGGCCGCAGCTGTGGCCGCGCTCTCGGTCAGGGCATTCAACTCCGGGTGCTCGCACCCAGAGGCTCCCGCTCCCTCTTCTTCACCCGCGTTGCCACCTACAGCCGGGTGCTCTCACGCTCCTTCTCTCCCCCTCTCTGTCACTGCCCCTTCTTCGCCTGTTCTCCTTTCCCCCACCTGCCCCACTCCCCGATCCTGGTCCACTTTCTTCCGCTATCTACCTTGCCCTCGCCCTCTCCCGCGCCACCTGCTCCCCGCCGCCCCGCTGTGCCTCTAAAATTCTCCGCATTACACTGGGTGCCGCCCACCGCTCGCCGGGCCCAGGTTTCAAGCGCGCAGTGGGCGGCGAGGGGACCCTGAGGCCCCGGATTCCGGTGCCCGGGCCTGCCGCCCCCGCAAAAATCTGCCCTCTCCTGGGCTCCCGGCTCCTGCGCTAGCCTCAGCTGTAGCTAACAACTCCCATCTCCCTCGGGCTTAAAGGGATAGCGCACCAGGTTCGACCTGCCCCACCCAGGGGCACTGAGGAGGGCGGCCTAGCTGCCCGGGAAAGTGCGAGGCGATGACGTAGCCTGGACCGTGGTGCGCCGCGGTTCAGCCAAGCCTTCCCTCCTGGAGGTGAGTCAAGGAGAAGAGCTGTTGAAGCTGCCCAGACCACGCTATCCAGGGGGCGCTCAGTGCTCCTTGGTGGCTAAGCCTAGGGGAAGGCTGGTGGTGTGGAGGCAGCTGGCATGGACATGGGCACTGGGACTGCCTGGCCAGGGGAGGAAGGATAGGGAAGCAGCTGTCTGAATCTGAGTCCAGGGTGAAGACACCTGTCATGTTGGGAAGACAGAGCTCACAGGTGGGCCTCCCACTCCTGCTGTCTGACCTTGGACAAATGTCTGCCTCTCTCTGGGCCTCAATTTACATTTTTTGGAAGGACACTGGTTTCTATCATTTCTGGGACCATGCCCACCTCTGTGGTGTTAGAGCCCACAGAAGACAGAGACCCAAGTCAGGCCCTCAGCCTCTAGAAGTCCACCCACTCCTTGCTTCTGAGAGCTGGGCCACCACCACTCCTCCCTCACCAGCCCTGGTTTGACCCTTCCCTCACTCTATAATCTTCCTTCTCCATCCTCTTCATCAGTGGAACAAGGCAAAGAGGTATGGGGACCTACCAGTGACAGCACACTGCAGTTTGCAGAGTTCGTTCACATTCAGGATCTCCTCAGACCCTCATGACACCCCTAAGAAGTAAAGTGCACCCCTAGACTTCTGGTCAGCCTGATCGTGGATAGGGCTGGTGCATGAGGGCGTCATCTTTCTGATCCCCCACCCCAGACAGACCCTTGCTCCCCAACCCCCACAGAGGAATGCACTTTGGTCATTTGTTTACTAAACATCTATTATGTGCCCCATCCTGTGCTAGGTACTGGGGACATGCAGATGATGTAGACACATTCCTGCCCTCAAAAACGGAAACAGCAGTGGGTATGATGGAATTTTGAGGAGTAGAGGAGGTCCAGGAGAACTCCTGCAGGAGGTGAGGCTGAAGCCAGGAATTGAAGGATGAGTAGGCGTTGACCAGGCAGAAGGGCACCTCAAGGGCATCCCATGCCGAGAGAAGAGCACGTGCAAAGACCTGGAAGTGGGAAATAAGGAAGCATGAGTGAGGAAGCATGGGGATATTTGGGGGGGGAGAGCAGATATGAGAGCCTTGGATTGAGGAGTTCCAACTTTGTTCTGGGGCAGCAGCAGTAAGGCCGCTCAGCGAATGTAGGCGGAAGCCCTCCCCATCTTTCAGCCATTACAGAGCTATAGCTAAGGGCTTCCCAAATCCAGCAGCTTCTGAAAGAGGCCTACTCTCCCGCCAGTGTGCCCAGTCCTACCTCTGCTCCCCACCTCTGCGGCAGGACACAGCACACCTCCCCCTGCTGACCAGAGCAGAAGTGGTAGAAGGCCAGGCTCCATTTTGGCTCCACTTGGTCCAACAAGGGCCAGACTTGGGAAAATGCAGGCATCACGGTGCCTTGGAAAGACCGCAGACTTTGGTGTCAGGGATACCCCATGCCAATTCCAGCTTTAGTGTCCTCCTTTGTACAGTGGAAATAAAAACACTCAGCCACCAAGGGGGTTGGGGAACAAATTGGGAGGAATAATGCACACAAATGATTCAGCACACAGTAGGTATTCAAGGAATGGCCTTTTCCTTCCCCACACCTGAGTTTGGCTTTATGGGCCATTCCAAAGTCTGTTACTGTCTTTCTGTTCCCTCCTTGCCAGGCCATTTTCCTTCTACCTCCCTACCAGACTTCCTGGGGTCTCTAGGGAAATGAGCTCACAACTGTTGCCTGCTCTGGCTCAACACACCTCCTGAGGAGTCTTCCCAGGGCTCCCAGGTGTGCCCTAGGGAAGCCAAACAGAAACAAACAGACTTTCCCTAGAGTCCTTGACATCCGGGCACTACATCCCTGTCCATTTTTCCCACTCTCTGGTTCTGGGAGCCACATAGCCTTTGTGTCTGTGCTTGGGAATTTAGGGGCCCAGCTTTGCTCTGCATCTTCAGATACATTGCATGCCTTCCCTGAGTTCCAAGTTCCCCTCTAAATACAGGGTCAAGCTTGTGTGC
Organism: Sturnira hondurensis; assembly: GCF_014824575.4. NCBI lineage: Eukaryota > Metazoa > Chordata > Mammalia > Chiroptera > Phyllostomidae > Sturnira > Sturnira hondurensis. The sequence goes on from NW_028077960.1 coordinate 1,431,347, forward strand.
CATACAGGGGCCATGAACACACATCTGAGTCATTTATTTTCCTTCAGCAGCCCCAGGCCTTGGCCCTCTATTCAGCATTTCTGCACAGAGCCAGACAGGTACAGAGGTCCCCTTTGAGCCCCCATGTGTCCTGTACTTGTGCTGGTGGCCAGGGGCTACTGCCATCTCTGCTCCCAGCGGGCTTTACAGAGAGGCAGGGCATGAATAGTGAACAGGCCCTCCTAGAGGCACCGGTCTCCACTGCCAGAGCAGCAGCAGCTGGGGGCGGGGGGCCAGGAGCAAGGCCAGTGTGGGCAGTCCCAGGAAGGAGCTCCTTCACCAGAAGCTGGGAGTTGGCTGTTTCCTGCCACAAGGGTTGAGTCTCTACCCCTGCAGATGCCTGCTCAGGGCCCCTCTGCTATTTTCAGCCATCTCCACAGACCAGTGGGGGAGACTTGGCACTATTCCAGACTCAGTCACCAAGCCAGTTCCAGCCCGGGGCTGAGTTGCCCATGTGGAGTCCTAGGAAGGAGTGGATATTTCCTGCCTGCCCTCTCAGCCAACCCTTGGCTTCCTGGGTCAGGCTGAAAAGTAGTCAACAGGGTAACCAAGAGTTTAGAGAAATGCCCACCCAGCCAATCTGTCTCCTTGCTCTTATTCCATGTCCCCAAGTCTTTCCCCACCTGTCCCTACCACCACTGAGCTTCCACACAATCCATTCACTTCTCAACTCCTTTCACTCTTAAACAGCCTTTCTTGACTACCTTCTGCCTATGTCCTTTTCCCCCCTCCTCTCTGCTCTGAACTGTGTATCAGGAGTTTTTAGTCACTGAGTTCATCCTCGCACTAACCCTGGTATCATCATTCCCATTTCAGAGAGGTGTGCTTTGCCCAAGGCCTTGCCCTTCTGGGGTCACCTGCACCCAGGGACTAGGCAAAGCAGTGGATGAAGGCACAACCCTCTCGCCCCAATTCAGAACGACCTTGCAAAGAACACTCGGGGCCCAGGCGATAGCAATCTACCTTCTCCCTCCATCCCCCACCCCAAGGCTGTTGATCTCATAAAACCTCTTGTGTGCTCATCTCCCTCCACGTAGCATAGTATTATCATTCCCATTTTACCCATAAGGAAACGGAGGCTCAGAGATGTTACATGTCTTGACTACCATTGCACATTTGATGAGTGGCAGGTCAGGGCCTGCCTGGAGAGGGAGGAAGCCAGGACTCCTGACTGGCCGGGGAGAAGGCAGGCATCTGACTAGCACAGCAAAGCAAACAGACGAGAAGGAAATCAATTTGAGTATTTGATTAATTTTAATTTTTAATTTGCATGGAGAGCAATGCGCCCCATTTGACATTGTGTACTCCCTGCACCGCTGGCATTCGTCACTGTTGCCACCATTGCTGCTTGGTATGCCCAGCAGCTCCCTGGCCTTCTGTCAGATGAACCAGACCCTCACATGGCAGACTGGCCTTCTACAAAGCCTGAAGAAAGAGTCCCCTCTCGGAAAAAAGTGTCAGGTGAGTCCCCTCTGTGTGAAGTGCTCCCTGCTGGGAGGGGCCATGTGGAGCCCTAGAGTCTGTTCCTAAGTCAGGGTGCACTAATGGGCTATTGGGCATGATGCCAGCCCAATTTGGGGGGCAAGGGAGATTCTGGGTGCACCACAACTCATAGGTGCTAAGGCCACCTACATGCAAAGGCAATACTGTACCTAGAGTCAGACCTGTCTTAAAACTAGGACAGCCCCAGCTTTTGTGATCCCCAGCTTCAAGGGCCAGAGCTCTGCTATCTCTTTGTTGATTTGGCATTTGACCACATATGGGGAAAGCTGACCTGACCTGGAAGACACCAAGTCCATTGCACTCTGTAGCTCCTGGCCCTGCCGTCTCCCAGTACCAGGCCCCAGGCCCTGAAATCATTATCCTGTAAGGTTGAGAATAGAGACTTTGGAGTGAGGCATACTTGGTTCTAATCCTAGCTCCACTATTTATTAGCTGTGTGACCTTGGACAAGTCATGCTATCTTACTGAACGTGGCCTTCTAGGATGTATCTGACTGTGTTTCTTGCCTATTCCCCTTCAGAACTCAACCTGCACGGAGGTATCTACAGAACATAACATTCAATGGCCTCCTCCAAGAAGCTCTCCCCACCACTACTATTACCAGGTGCTGCCCTGCCCTGAACCCCCCACCCCCCACCCTGTATCTCACCTGTGCCTATGCACTCTACCCAGGCTGGTAGACTACAGAGAACATGGATTTCCATGCAGATATCCCTGGCTCAAGTTCAAGATCACTTCTATGCTGGCTGCTTAGGCCCATGACTTGAACTCCTCAAATTCAGGGAATCCAAAGTTGACCTCATCTTCCCTCCCCATACCCACTCTTGCTTCTTATTCTTTCCTAACTCAATAAACAACACACCATCAACCCACTGCTCAAGCTGGAGAGTTAGGAACCACTGGTACTCCTCCTCTGCCTCACTCCCCACACCCTACTCCATACCAGGTCCTCTGTCCCCAGCATCCACAACATACCCTCTGACAGGGCTGGCAGAGAGGAGGGGAGGGATTCTCTGGGGTATTTACTTCAGTGCCTGGCAGTGCTGGGAGAGCCTTCAGAGACCAACCAGTCCTACCCTCCCATTTTACAGATGAGGACACTGAGTGTCCTCTGACACTGAGGACAGAGGCCTGCCCTGGACCCGAAGGTGAACTGCCCATAGCAGAGCTACGCTGCAAAGCCAGGCCTCCTCTACAGCCAACGTGGGAATCTCAAAGAGGTCATGGTTAAGGCCAGGCACTGTGACAGTGGCAGAAGAGAGCCTGAAGCCCCTGAAGTCCCAGCCCACTTCCCCCGACACCCCTAGCCCAGAAAGGCTACAGGGGAGGAGTGAGGGTCTCAGGCTATTTTCAAATACCCAGGCAAAATGAAGAATCCCCTGGTGAGAGCTCACGAACACCAGGCATCACTTCCTAGCAATGCCATGGCCCAGCCTCCGGGAGCTCTTCCTGGACATGGCCATAAGACCAAGGAGGGGGAGCCTCAACCAAATCGGAGCTGGTGGCCATTGTCTGTGTCCCACCAGTCATCTCTCACTGTGCCTGGCTCAAATGCAAATTAATACATTCCCAGCCATCAGAAGAGCTGGTATAAGGAAGGGTGGGGGAGAGGGGTCCCAGTTAGGAGTCCCAGAGAGGGAACCCAGGGTGGTGTCACCTTTTCTGAGCACCTTTTACGGGCTGGACACTGCTAAGGGCTCCACAAGCCTCTTCCCTGTGGCTCCCAGACTGCCTCCATGAGACCCAAGCATCACTCAAACCCTCCGGGCCTCAATTTCCGCTCATGTGAAATAAAATTAGTAATAATAGCTATGTCTAGAGGCTGTTGGTTGATTAAATAAGAAAAGGTGTGTGAAGTGCCTTTTACGGTGCCAGATACAAAGTAGATGCTAATTACAAGTGAGATAATTCCTGTGATAAGGCTTAGAACCCCACACCCACCCAAGTTTATGCTTGTCCAATCCGAGTTGTTAATAAATAAGTATTTCACCATTTATTACTGGAATGGGGGCGAAGCTGGGGTTGGAGAAGGGTGTCTACCTAGGGCTATGGGACAAAGGAGTTGTTTAGAAACTCAGAGCATTAATGCTAAGGCAAAGTGGAGAGAATGGGTAAGGCTACGGGTAATGGACCCCTGGAGGCCAGAACCTGCGCTTATCTTTTAAAGGTGGCCTGGATGGGTCAATTCTGAAGGATGGGTCAGTCCAACCCTGGGTTGGACCAAGCCAGGAAGTCAAGGAGAAGAGGGAGGGGGCGTGCCCAAGGCCCAAAGAGAGAAACAGAGACACTAGGAAGACAGCCAGAGCCGGCTACCACTACAGAGACCTTACAGCCTGTGTGCTTGACCTCTGCCTGCAGTCCTCTTCTCATCCTCTTGAACAGCCATGTCACAGTGTTGTTATGTCCTTACATAGATGAGGCTCCAAGAGGCTAGTAATAACTTGCCAAGATCATTGCCTGTGAGCCTCAGAGCCAAGATGTGAGCTTGGGCCTTTCTGGCTTGGAACCACAATGAAGAAGTGTGGCTGATAGCCTTTGCGGCCCTGTTCCTGGGCGCCAGCTGTGGCCGACCCTGTCCAGCAGAGTCTGCCTGTTGTGGCTGATGACGAGAATCAATGCACAGGTGACAACAATCCTGTGTGGAAAAAGGGAACAGCATGCCTGCTCTCTCAAGGGGAGAGTGCTTCTGGATGCCTGGGCCACTCCCTCAAGAGGGGAGCACACCGACCCTTGCCTAGACAGGCCTTTATTATTTTCCTGGGGTCTTACATCAAAAAAAAGATTTATTATCTATCACACAGAACATTATTGTCTACATTCCAGGTACAGTCAAGGAAATAAAAATAACATGCAGAGGGGAATGACGATGAGCTGATTAGCTCTGTCCTTGGGAGAGCTCACACAGGCTTTGGAAATTACCTTGAAGATAGACAATACACATTTGTTGCTTTAGACCAGGGTGATGGAGTTTTAGCAAGAGCAAGTCATAACAATCTGTGAGCATTTTCTAGGCCTGATTCCCACAGGAAAACTCAGTTTGCAAGTCTGGGTTCTGCCCACCACTTCGCATCTGTAGGTTTTCCATACAGAGCTGAGTCACGTTTGCCAGGCCAAGACAAACCGGTCCCCTACAAAGAGGGAACAGGGAAGGAGGGGGTGCCAGGGCCCAGCCTCCTCTCAGGGTCCCACAGCCCCTGGCCTAGTGCGGTGGGTCCTCCCAGTTCCCAAATCAATGCTTTCTCAGACAACGCTGCTAGCATTTCCAACAGTTTATAAGGCCAGGAAATGCCTGCCTCTTCCCAGACTGACCCCGAGGGCAAGACTGGGGGTACCATGGGAAGAATATGGCAATGCATCAGAGCTGGAACAGACATTCTTAGGATTAAAAACTAATAACGTATTACTGCACTTACATGACAAGCACTACTTTAAGTGCTTTATATGTTACATTTAATTCTCACAACACCGTATAAAATAGAGGCTTTATCATCCCCATTTTCAGATGAGGAAACCAAAGCATAGCTAAGCAGTGTACCCAAGTTCACACAGCTGGGGAGAGGCAGAGTCAGGAAGCAGTTTTAGGCAGTGAGGTTGCGGAGTCCGCAACTGCCTCCATTCCCCACGTTGCCTATCGAACCGTTGAGTACTGTCCGCAAGCCCCAAGCTGCCCAGGATGGTGCTGAGGGTCAGGTGTGACTGACAGCATTCCTTCTTGCACACACTCTTTAGAGTGCAGAAACCGTCCTGGCTGCTGTGGCTCCGTGGTTGAGTGCTGGCCTGCACATCAGAGGGTCGCTGGTTTGATTCCCAGTCTAGGGCACATGCCTAGGTTGCTAGCCAGGTCCCCAGTAGGGGGCATGCTAGAGGCAACCACACATTGGTGTTTCTTTTCCTCTCTTTCTCTCTCCCTTCTCCTCTCTAAAAAAGAAAATAAATAAAATGGTTTTTTTTAAAGAGTACAGAAAGTGAGACACCTGTGTCTTTGCAGACTCAGAACGGAGAAGCAAGCTATGCTGCCCCTGCTTTTGCCTGTGTTCCAAAAGATGACACAACCCCAGTCATTCAGGCCATTTGGAAACAGGAGGCCACTGACCGAATTAATAACTTTGGAGCTCATGTTCCCAGGACCTTAGGTCCCAGCTCCCAAACCCTATGTAGTGATTTCCCAGGATGAACCAGTTCTGGAAAGTACAACTACTCATTCCACCCACCTCCTGGGAGTATGAGATACTCTCTAGGGTCCTGAATATGTCTCTCCTGAATGTTAGCAGGAAGTCTGGAGACCCCACGACTGACTTGGTTCTCTGGACATGTTCTTTAAAACAAGGCAAGTAAACTAACATTTGGACATGGACTGTTACCCTAAGCACACATGGGGAGCTTTTTCTTAGATTTACCACCACCACAGAGAATCTGAGTTCATGAAGTAATGCACCTCTCTCTCCTCCCTGTGGGTGGCTCCTTTCCCACCTGAATGTTCATTTAAAGGACACACCTCAATGATGTGGGCTGTAGCCTAGAATTCCGGTGAGTGCAGCAGGAAGTGTTTAGCCCAGGTGTTCAGGAAGTGTTATCAGCTGCCATCATCACCACCAATAGCTTCACCTTCCCTGGGCAGCCCCGCTCTTCTGGGACAGCAACCACACCCAAACGTACACCCCCAGCTTGTGAAAAGCACATCCAGGGAGAAGGCAAGGGGGACCAAGGGGGACCCACATCCTTGGGGGACCTAGAATAACCTTGTTCTACTTGTGCTTTCTGGTTAAAACTGGGTAAGAGTCTGCCCTGGCTGGTGTGGCTCAGTGGATTGAGCACCAGCCTGCGAACCAAGGGGTCACTGGTTCAATTCCCAGTTGGAGCATATGCCTGGGTTATGGGCCAGGTCCCCAACAGGGGGTGCACAAGAGGCAACCACACATTGATGTTTCTCTCTCTCTCTCTTTCTCCCTCCCTTCCCCTCTCTCTAAAAATAAATAAATAAAATCTTGTTTTAAAAAAAGAGTCTGAGAGGGTCTCCTTCAGTCCCTACCCCCACCAGTTACAAGTAGCTCATAGGGAAAGGGCTGTGTCCTCAATACAAGAGTAGGGAATGTGGAAAGAGAAGAAGCTACACATCCACCATTTGCTTCCCACATTCTCCCAGTTATCCCAGCTTGGAAAGGGCAAGGTCTCAAGGCAGAAACCCCTTCCTCTTGCCATCATATGCAGTCCCATCCAGCCACAGGACCTTGTTAGGCTCCACTGCAGAGTACCTATGCAGGCTTCACTGCTAAGTCTGAGAGCCCTCAACTCCTCCTTTCAGCAACTACTTATTGAGTACCTATTGTGTACCTAGCATGTACCATGTATCTTGTACACTTGACCCTATTTGATCCTTATGACAACCTATGGAAGTAAGTCTTTTACAAGTGAGGAAACTGAGGCTCATATAGGTTATTTTTCAAAGGTCCCACCTGTGAAGAGGGTGAATCAGAAACCCCAGGTTGCCCCTTTTGCATTCTGATGAGAGTGGCTTTACTAGCCCTGCTCCGTATGGTTTATCCCACAGAGCTGACCACAGCCCATGCTGTTGTCTAAGTACAAGTGAGCCTCACTGAGAGATGTGGGGGGAAGGAATGTCTGGCCTACCTTGCACTTTCTCTGGGGGAACCCACCCAGCTGGCTCCCTGAGTCTTGGAAGTACATTTTTTATGTGGGCAAGAGCGTGAGCAATGGAGGACTAGCAGCCCCTTCCGGGGCCCAGCTCCTTCTCCACTCTCCTCCTGGCAAGCAGCCAGGCCCTCAGAGCCCTGCGGGAGCTGCAGCCTGGGGACCCAGGAGGCAGCGGTGCCCTCCTCCACCTGAATATGAGCCACTCACTCTATGAGCCACTACAGAAGACTCCTTTTGAAATAACAACATTTTCTGAAAGGGTTGGGGGTCAGGCAAGTAACTGGAAATGGACGTGCTGAGGAAGGGTCAGAAGAACACAGGTCCTGCATAGAAGCTCCTGCCGATTTTTCAAGAGAAGCCAAAAGCCAGACTTCCCTCAGAAACTGCCTTTTCTTTCAAACATATTGGCCACTTACTCAGTTTTTTTTAAATGATTACCCTATGGACCAACATGTGCCATCTCTGGCACAAGGCCTCACTGACTAAAGGTGCTCCCACTGACTAAAGGCACCACGGACACCAGTACAGTGTAGGCCCAGCAGCTCACAGTTCACAGAGCCCCTGTGTTCCCCCTCATCTGAGCCTCAGGGATCACGGTCCCTTTGTTACAGGTGTAGAACTGAGGCTCAGGGCAGGCAGAATCTTTGGCAAGGCTGGGCCCTGACCCCAGCCCAGACCTCCTCCTGCTGCCCGTGTCAGTGAGCTGACCCCTTGTTGCAGCCCAGGGAACACAAGCCAGCCCCTCAATGGGAGGAAACCTGGGCTTCCCCCAGGTCTGAACCAGCCTGACCACAGATGAGGACACCAAGCTGCTCTGAAGAGTAAAACCCTGGTGCCTGGGGCAGGGGGCACTGACTTTATTCACCCCTCCATCCTCAGTGGGCCCTTTTAATGGATGTTCTATGTGGAAGGAGGGCCTCAGGGCTCAGAAGAGGTAAAATGGCATGGCAGATGGGCTGCCAGTGGCCAGGTAATTGGGAATGGAGAATGGGTTGGGTTGGATTTTCTCCATTTGGAGGTGTGTGCTGGTCTCACCAATATTTTTGCTCGAGAAATTGCTATATTAGGTAGGTGGGGGCTGGGTGGTGACAAGGCTCAGGGGCCTGGGCCCACAGGGAGCTAGAACCCAAGACCCAAGGCACCGGGCTTCTCATGGGGAGACCAGAGGGAGGTAAGAAAACCCACAAGTCCAAGACAAAGAGGCACCAATATCCTTTCTCACCATTTTACAAGCATGCATATGTGTGCCCAAGGCATGTGCATGGAAGCACTTGCATGTGCACACATATGTGTATAGAGGCAGATATACTCCCACACACATCTCCAAGCCTTTGCTCACATGATGCTCCCCACCTAGGACACCCTTCCTTTCTCTCTGACTCTTCCCATGGTATTTTTTTTTTTTTTTTTTGCCGACTCTATTCCTAGCCCCTTAAGCCAGAGAGGCGTGTCTGGACCATGACTCAGCCCTGGGAATACCCAAAGGCTTACATGAGCCCTGGGTGTGTATGGGGAGAGTGGGAGAGAACTAGAGCAAGGTGGAGACCAGGGCCCAGGGAAGCGCCAGAGCTGGTGAAAGGCAGAGAGGTGTCTGATGCCACCAGGATGAGAGTGCTGAGGCTGCCAGCAGGGATCTGAGCAGGGCCTGTTGTCTAGAGAAAAGGGTACCAGGACTGACTGGGCTTGAAAAATCCTTCATCCACATCTCCTCCTAGAAGTCCTCTAGGAGTGCCCCAGGCCGGGTACTCTCTCCTTCCCCTGAATTCCAGCAGCCCTGATGGTAGACAGAACCTACTGGACGCTGTGCTTAGGAAATCTTGAATTCATCTTCCCAAAGCACCCAACCTCCTGCATCAGCTCCAGGACCAGGATCGGACTTTTAAAATCCACACTCTTCTGTAGTGGGGAGGTAGTCCTCAGCACCTGACAACAGAGGGAAAAAAAAAAAACAGACCAAGTGTGGTTAGTCAGTTCCAGTGCACAAGAGGGAAGGCATGAGCAGACTGGCTGGCACTGACTGACTCCCTTATAAAGTGGAGAAGCCAAAGACCTGGGAGAAGCAAGAAGTACAAAGGGAGATGATAGGGCTTAGTTGGCCTCCCAGAGGCTGGAAGTAGAACTGTTCACAGCTCAGAATTCCACCCCATGACCATACAGGCCAAAGCGGAGCACCCCAGGGGAGGTATCTAGCTTCAGCCATACTCCTAGCAGATCCCAACCTTGGTGTTCCCAGGAAGATGGGTCCAAACTCAGTCTACTCTAGGAGACAGAACTACTTGCAATAAAGCAAATGTTTCTGGCACTCAGAGTCTGGATTAACCATAACAAACCTATAAACATTCCCCAGAGGGTCCCAGAGTGTGGGCTCCCAAACAAGTTCCTGGAAGGAAGGCCAAGAGCTTCCCAGCTGGAGGGGCTTTGGGAATGACGTAGCCCAGTTGCTACTGCCTAGATGAGGAAACTGGGGCCCAGAGGAAGTAGGGGGGTGGAATTTATCCTGGATCACACAAGTACTTAGAAGAATAGCTGGGACAGGGTCCAGGTCTTCCTGACTCCTGGTCTGTCCAGCTTTTCTCTCTGCCGCACACAAGCCCCACACCACCCCTACCCTTTAATTTTCAATTCAGGGATCAGCTCATCTAGGAAGCCTTCTCGGGGGTCCCCTCTGTCCATCCTTGTGCTCCTGCAGCTTCCTTCCTGACAGTCATCATAGCTTGGTCACACTGAATTTTACTGTCTGTTTACATGGTCTGTCCTCCCACAGAAGTCTGTGACCCCTCAATGGCAGGGTCAGTCTGCTCCATCCTCATAGTTCCAGCTCTGGGAAAACCCAGGGCACAGCTGAAGGCTGAGAAGTAATGTCTCTTCAATAGAGAAATGAAAGACAATTTGCCTCCATGTGCCCAGTCCTGTGCTTGGTAGAAAAGAGCAGGAAGGAGGAGGCCCAGGCCATGCCCCTGAAAGCTCCCAGACTAGGGCCAGGAAGAAAGAATGTGAAGTCGGGATTCAGACACGGTGTGCTCAGGGTTGTTCCTTACAGGCCTGGGTACCAATAGTGGGAGTAGCAGTATACAGAGTAGGACCAGACAGTAGTAGGCAAAGCCTGTTGGCTTTGGCCTTGGCCTTAGCCTAGGTGCCCATACAGCAGGCAGATGCAGGGAGGAACTGTCCACTGTCCCAGATCTCCCCAGCAGTTGTAGAGCTGTGAGACTGCCACCCCGAAGAGCTCTGGAGTCTCAGTTGCATACCTCTGAGGGCATTATCTGTAGACTACGATGTGACTGGTGCCCCCTGAATCTGGGTAATGCAGTGACTCAGCACTGAGGGCAGCAGAGCTGATGGTAGGCCCAGAGGGACTCCTTAGTCTCACCTTTGCAGTATCCCTAGTGATGCTCGCGGGTAGGTACTGACTAAAGACTGCCAGCTCCAATGCCCCTGCCCAGGAGAGTCTAGACACTCCCACCCTAGACACTCCCACCCTTAGCTAATGTAATGATGAGCCTCTCTTCCTAGCCTCTGCTTTCAGCCTCCCACTCAGCAGGCAGCAGCCATCTAGCTTCATAGATCCGTGATGCTACATCTGCAGCACCCTGATGGCAACCAGGCAGTTGTTCATCACAAGACACCCATTCACTGCTGGGCAATGTGACAAAAATGAGGGCATAAGGGCTGCTTTGTACAACAGTAAGACCACTAAAGAAGTACCCCTGTGTGTCAGATACTGTGTAGCATGTCTTTTTTAAAATCTTTTTATAGATTATGCTATTACAGTTGTCCCATTTCCCCCTTCATTCCCCTCCACCCTTCATACGCTCTCCCACCCACATTCCCCCCTTTTAGTTCATGTCCATGTGTCATAAGTTCTTTAGCTTCTACATTTTCCATGCTATTCTTGTCCTCCACCTGTCTATTTTCTACCTACCATCTATGCTACTTATTCTTTGGACCTTTCCCCCCCTTCTCCTCCTCCCACTCCCCTGTTGCTAAACCTCCATGTGATCTCCATTTCTGTGGTTCTGTTCCTGTTCTAGCTGTTTGCTTAGTTTGTTTTTGTTTTTGTTTTATGTGTGGTTAATATTGTGAGTTTGCTGTCATTTTACTATATGTGTTTTTTATCTTCTTTTTCTTAGATAAGTTCCTTTAACATTTCATAATAAGAGCTGGGTGATGATGAACTCCTTGAACTTGACCTTATCTGAGAAGCACTTTATCTACCCTTCCATTCTAAATGAAAGCTTTGCTGGATAGAGCAATCTTGGATGTAGGTCCTTGCCTTTCATGACTTGGAATACTTCCTTCTGGTCCCTTCTTGCCTGCAAGGTCTCTTTTGAGGAATCAGCTGACAGTTATGGGCACTCCTTTGTAGGTAACTGTCTCCTTATCTCTTGCTGCTTTTAAGATTCCTTCATTTTAATCTTAGCTAATGTAATGATGATGTGCCTTGGTGTGTTCCTCCTTGTGTCCAACTTCTTTGGGACTCTGAGCTTCCTAAACTTCCTGATAGTCTATTTCCTTTGCCAGATTGGGGAAGTTCTCCTTTATTATTTGTTCAAATAAGTTTTCCACTTGTTGCTCTTCCTTTTTCCCTTCTGGTACCCCTATGATTCGAATGTTGGAACATTTAAAGATGTCCAGGAGGTTCCTAAGTCTCTCCTCATTTTTATGAATTCTCGTTTCTTCATTCTTCTCTGTTTGGCTGTTTCTTTCTTCCTTCTGGTCCACTCCATTGATTTGAGACCCAGTTTTCTTCCCATCACTATTGGTTCCGTCTGCATTTTCCTTTATTTCACTTACCATAGCCTTCATTTTTTCATCTAATTTGCAACCAAAATCAACCAGTTCTGTGAGCGTCCTGATCACCAGTGCTTTGAACTGTGCATCTGAAAGGTTGGCTATCTCTTCATGGCTTAGTTGTATTTGCTGTGGAGCTTTGATCTGTTCTTCCATTTGGGCAATTTTTTTTTTGGTCTTGTCACATCTGTTATGTATGAGGGGTGGAGCCTTAGGTGTTCATCAGGACTGGGCAGTTGCTGGGTTGTGATGCTGTATGTGGGAGTGGGGTTCAAGAGAGAACAATGGCCCTTGCTCCATTTTCCATTGGATTTCAGTCCTTCTGGTGCTGATTCCGATTGTAGGTGGGCTTGTGGATGTTCTAGGACACTGTGGGTCTCTCCAACAAACTCCTATGAGGTTGGGAGTCTCTCCCAGCACCTCAACCCCAACAGGTGTTTTCAATTGGTGTTTTGAGGCTTTATATCTGGGCGCTGGGGCTCTGGATTGCGCAGTCTGTCTCGCTCCCCAATTTCGCCTGGTTTATGGCTCTGGATAAATGTGTCTATTTTGTCTTCTTGGTTGTCCAACTTCTATACAGTTCAATTTTCTATCAGTTCTGATTGTCATTTTGTTTCTAAATTATTGTTGTCCTTATTTTGGTTGTGGGAGGAGGCAGAGTGTGTCTACCTATGCCTCCATCCTAGCTGGAAGTCCCTCTTTTTTTTCCTCTTTTTTAAAAAATATATTTTATTGATTATGCCATTACACTTGTTCTAATTCCCCCCCTTCATTCCCCTCCACCCTGCACACCCCCTCCCCCACCATTTCCCCCCTTTAGTTTATGTCCACGAGTCTCAACTTCTTTAGATTCTATATTTCCCATACTATTCTTACCCTCCCCCTGTCTATTTTCTACCTACCGTCTATGCTACTGATTCTCTGTAACTTCTCCCCACTTCTCCTCTTCCCATTCCCCTGTTGCTAACCCTCCATGTGATCTTCATTTCTATGGTTCTGCTCCTGGTCTAGCTGTCCTCTTAGTTTGCTTTTATTTTAGGTGTGGTTCTTAATAACTGTGAGTTTGCTGTCCTTTCACTGTTCATAAGTTTCATCTTCTTTTTCTTAGATAAGTCCCTTTAAAATTTCATATGATAAGGGCTTGGTGATGATGAACTCCTTGAACTTAACCTTATCTGAGAAGCACTTTATCTGTCCTTCCATTCTAAAGGAAAGTTTTGCTGGATAGAGCAGTCTTGGATGTAGGTCTTTGGATTTCATGACTTGGAATACTTGTTTCCAAGCTTTTCTTGCCTGGAGGGTCTCTTTTGAGAAATCAGCTGACAGTCTGATGGGTACTCCTTTGTGGGTGACTGTCCCCTTATCTCTTGCTGCTTCTAGGATTCTCTCCTTCATTTTAGTCTTGGCTAATGTAATGATGATGTACCTTGGTGTGTTCCTTCTTGGGTCCAACTTCTTTGGCACTCTCTGAGCTTCCTGGATTTTCTGGAAGTCTATTTCCTTTGCCAGACTGGGGAAGTTCTCCTTTATTATTTGTTCAAATAAGTTTTCCACTTGCTCTTTCTCTTCCCCTTCTGGCACCCTATAATTCAGATGTTGGAGCATTTAAAGATGTCCCGGAGGTTCCTAAGTCTCTCCTCATTTTTTTGAATTCTTGTTTCTTTATATTTTTCTGTTTGGTCATTTTTTTCTTCCTTCTGGTCCACACTGTTGATTTGAGTCCCAGTTTCCTTTCCATCATTATTGGTTTCCTGTGCATTTCCCTTCATTTCAATCAGTTTAGCCTTCATTTGCTCATCTAATTTGTGACTAAAATCAACCAGTTCTGTGAGCATCTTGATCACCAGTGTTTTGAACTGTGCATCTGATAGGTTGGTTATTTCTTGGTCGCTTAGAGTTACTGACTCCAGGGCTTTGAGTTCTTCTTGAGCCATATTTTGGTCTGTTCTCACCTGTTACATATGAGGAGCAGAGCCCTAGGTGTTCACCACGATGGGGCAACTCAAGTAGCTGGGTTGTGGTGCTGACTGTGGGGGCGGGGTCAGAGAGGGGCAATGGTTGTCCCCTCTGCTGCTTCCCACCACTGGGGCCTGCGCAGTCTGTCTCACTGCTCGCTCCTTTGCTGGTTTATCTGCACGAGAATGTGTGACTGGGGTCAGCCTGCCACCTTGCGCCTTCACTGGGTCCACATGTTGCTACCCCACGCCTAGGATCCGCCCACAGCTGCCTGTGAGCCTAGGTTGGGAGATCTTTCCTGCCTGACCCACTCTGCTGCTGGCTCTGCCCCTCTTACCGGTCCGGCTGAACGGCTCATTGTTGTTGGACTCCATATAGTTCAATTTTCTGTATTTTGGCTGTGTTTTTATTACTGAAACTTTGTTGACTTTAAACTTGGTTGTGAGAGGAGGCACAGTGTTTCCATCTATGCCTTCATCTTGGTGGAAGTCCCCCCTTTTTTAAAATGTGTTAATTTGAGAGCGAGAGAGAGAGAGAGGGGGAGAAACACTGATTTGTTGCTCAACTTATTTATGCATTCATTGGTTGATTCTTGTATGTGCCCTGACTGAGATCAAACTTGCAACCTTGGTGCATAGGGGAAGCACGCCAACCAACTTAGTTACCCAGCCAGGGAGAATGTAGCATTTCTAATTCTCACGCACACACACACAAAAAACCTTGAAAAAGAAATAAATTAGTCCCATTTCACATATGAGGAAACTGGGGCTCAAAGAGACTCAGGGACTTACTAAAGCCACACTTTCGTGGCAGAGCTGAGCCTGAACCCAGGGTTTTCCACCTCCCCCTACTAGCCCAGCCTCAATAACCCTAGGTCCTCATGGGTTATAAAGGCAGCAGTGACTTATGTCTGAGTAGCTTTGGCTAGGCCACTGTGACAGAGAACGGCACAATAACAGTCTCCTCCCCAAGGCTGCGGGCTATCCTTTCCTGCAGCAGACAGCTAGCTACCTCCTTTGTGCTGCATGCCGATATGGTTGTATTGTGCATGTGCCTCTGTGTACAGGTTCTACCTGAAACTGTCATGTGTCCTGGACCCAAACAAGCTGGCCTCAAATCTCACTCCTTCCCATAGGAGCTAAGTGCGTGGCCCCTGGGGAGTCACAGCCCAGCTCTGCCACTGGTGATCTGGGTGACCCTAGTAAGCTACTTGATCTCTCTGGGTCTTTATCTGTACAGTAGGGATAATAATAGCGCCTTCTTCAGAGGTGTGAGTTTGTATACAGTCCTGATACATGGTAGGTGCCATATGAGTGTTAGCTAGTATATTTTTTAGCAAAAACTTACTGAGCTCCTACTCTATCCAGCCAGGAAAACTGAAAAGGGGCCTACCCAGGCCCCTTTTACCAGGACAACATATCTGTCCCCATTCTCTGGAGGTCACCCTCAGCCAGAGAGACCTACCTTATCAGGAAGGACCTGGGGAGTTATAATCCACAGCCAATGGCTGACAGATCCAGGAATGAAAGCCTGTCCCTACCTCCTGGCAACTACGGTGCTAGTCTATTGATAGCTCCATAGTTTCCTGGGATCAGGCTGAGACATGACTTCAGCTAATCCCACATCCTAGTCTAGCTTCCTCCCATCTTCTTCTGCTGCCTTCACTCTCTTATGGGCATCACTTAAAAGCACTCGTTTCATAAATCTCTAACACTCGGATTCCCAACCCTGCTTTGTAGGAATCCAGCCTGACACACCATCTCCCAATGCTAGGAAGGCAGAATGACATACCCCAGCCCCTAGGAGAAAGCGTGGGGGACACGTGGAGGCCCTGGGGAGAGCACTGCCCACCCTGCCCCAGGCTGCCCAGGAGGAGCGGGCCCAGTGCCCACCTGACCTCCCACGTGCTGTGACTAAGTTTTGTGCCAGAAGGAGAATGGAAGCTAGCGCTTTCCCTGCCCCCTTTTTTCTTTTTACCACCCTTTCCCTTTCTTTCAACGACTGAGCCAGAGTTAATCGGACATATTTCTCAATGGTCACACCAACAATTTTCCTTTTTTTAAAATTTTTTCTCTTTATTTATTATTGCTAGCAGAAGTTTTTCTGTCAAAATGAGGCAATGAATAAAGAGTAGATCTTAGGTGGCTGAGGGAATGGGAATGGCTTTAAGGGCAGGGTAATGATGTGAATATTCTCAAGAAGGAATGAGCATAATACGATAATCAGACAGCCTGCTTGGAACAGTTTGCTTAGAAAGTACTCGTGGAACAGATACCATAATGCCTACATGGAAATCTCACGAGGCCTTAGTGACAACTGAGGCAGATAACACAATAAGGTGCTTGACCTGGTAGTTGGCACATAGTCAAAAATAAACGAATGTTGCCAACAACTCAGGCTCCATTTTTCTGATGAATAAACTGGAGACCGGGCAACTTGTTTGAAATCTACCTCCCCATCTCAGCTAGCTTTCCACCTACTTCTTGCTGCCCCCGTGTTTTCTTATGTATGTGGTTTGAGAGGGGAGAATCTTCTATTAGAGTAATAGGGGCTTCTTTTCGGATTTGATTATGCTTTGATTAAGAAAAAGGCATTCAATTTAATAATGTTCTGTACACCCTAACTTTCTGAAGCATAGTTGCTCCTAGTGTCTTAGAGGTCGGATCCAAACTGGACCATGCCAGGAAAGCTCGACTTTGCTAGAGCACATCTTTGACTGCAAGGTTGCTCGTGTACAGATCAGATGCCGTCCTCTCCCACATACATCCCCCGCTACCACTTTCTGTCTTGGAAACTTGGGTCCATCATTGCTTTTGTTCTTAAGGAAATATTACCATCTGCTTAGGAAATGCATTATAAATGTAGAGTTGTCAATTTTGGAAGAAATAGGAGGGCATATGGGGAAACAGATCTAATTTCCTGGCATATCCTATGCTAGCCCATCTGGCCTCACCTACAGCAAGTGACAGATGAGGAAACTGCACAGTAAGAGGAGGTGAGTTTGGTGAGGTAGGACCTGGAAGGATGAAGCCTGCCTTGGAGGATGTGGCCCGTGTTTTGGATTTGTAGACAATTTTCTAACCTTATAATCCAACAATTATCCACTGTTTTTCCTCTTTCTTGTTCACCATTCTAATCTTAGCATCTAACTTAATCTTCTAACTCAGTTTTCTGGTATAGCTGGGTCTTTGGTTGATGTGGGAACTTACTTAATCATGAAAGCAGATGTCTATGATTTGCCTAACATGCTGGCCTGAAAACTTATTAAGTTCTCTCAATACTATCATTATAGTTTGTTGCCATTTAGTTAGGATCATACTTCGATAATTTACTCTTGCAACCAAATAGGTTTTTAACATTTTATTTAATTTTTTTTTGAGAGAGAGGAGAAGGGAGGGAGAAAAAGAGGGAGAGAAACATCAATGTGTGAGAGAGACATTGATTGTTTGCCTCTCACACACCCCCAGCTGGGCACCTGGCCCACAACCCAGGCATGTGCCCTGCACTTGAACCAGCAACCCTTCAGTTTGCAGGATGATGCCAAACCACTGAGCCACACCAGTTAGGGCATAACCAAGTACATTCTAAATTTTGGATCCATAAAAAGTCAGTCTGTTACTTAGGCAGAGCTTGGCTTACAGAAAATTATAAACTTTTAGAAGTTTTTTGTACTAATAGTTTAGAATTATATTTTACACTTTGTTTATCCTGTTCTCAAGAAATACTGTATTTTGCCATGTATAATGTGAACTTTTTGCCCAAATTTTTTAGGGAAAAATAAGGGTATGCATTATACATGGGTATAATGGTTACATACCATGGGTATAATAATCCCGTGTATAATGCGCAGAAAAATGTAGGTGTACATTATACATGGCAAAATATGGTACCCACCTAATTTGAAAGGCTTCTGCCCTCTGCTGTTCATTTAGAGTGTAATTTTTCAACCCTCATGGAATAAATGAGAATGACTTCACCAGGCTTTATAAACATAAGCCAGTGTTTGCCAGATTTTTAGCTCCCTCCCAGAACTGCTCTGCCTTTTTCCTCTTCACTTTGGCTAGTGCTTGAAGTTTTAAATGTTATCATCTTTGCTCATAAGAGGCAGTATCCTAAGGTATATAGCTTTTCTGGCCAGAGATCTACCTTAAACTTTTCCATAAGTCTTATTTTGCTTATCTGGAAGTAGTATATAAAATAGTTTTGCCCTGGCTGGTGTAGCTCAGTGGATTGAGCTCGGGCCTGCGAACCACATGATCACAGTTCAATTCCCAGTCAGGGCACATGCCTGGGTTGCAGGCCAGTTCCCAGCAGGGGACACACGAGAGGCAACCATACATTGATATTTCTCTCCCTCTCTCCTTCCCTTCCCCTCTAAAGATAAATAAATAAAAATTTAAAAAATAAAATAAATTAAAATAGTTTTTACTCCATGCTGGATTCTCACTGTTCTAGGACAGTTCTTCATACTTTTAACCAAATGAGTGTGAAATGCAAGACATGATTCTGTCTTCACTACAAATACGCTTTTTGGCTATTTTTCACGATTAAAACAATGAAAATGAAAGAGAAAGTGAAAATCATGGGAAAATCACTTCCAGCCAAGGTGGAGGTGGAGGTTGACAGACTTTGCCTCCTTACACAAGGAAAAGAAGGACAACAAGAAATTTAAAAATAAAAAACAACCAGAACTGCCAGAAAATTGGACTGTATGGAAGTCCGACAACCAAGGAGTTAAAGAAACATTTATCCAGACTGGTAGGAGAGGCAGAGACACACAGCAAGGTGGTGGCTGGAGGACCAGGAGGGTGAAGTGGCAGCCAAGAAACCCACATTTGTGTGTGGATAAACTGGCAGGAACAACTGGGGAGCAAGACATACAATGCAACCCAGGGTTCCAGTGTGAGAAAAGAAAGCCTCAAGACCTCTGGCTGTAAAAACATGTGGGGGTTGAAGCAGCAGGAGAAACTCCCAGCCTCACAGGAGAGTTTGCTGGAGAGAACCATAGGGTCTTAGACCCACCAGGAATCAGCACCAGAAGAGTCCAATATGCTTGTGGGTAGTGGGGGAAGTGACTGAAAGCAGGGTGAGAGCCAAGAAAGTGGCATTATTCCCTCTCTGACCCCTCCCCCACATACAGCACCACAATGCAGCCACCTGGATTGCCCTGCCCTAGTGAATACCTAAGGTTCCAGCCCTTACAACATAATAGGTGTGCAGAGACAAAGAAACAGAACAGCTCAAAACTCTAAAAAGAGAACTAAGCAATGAAGAGATAGCCAACCTATCAGATGCACAGTTCAAAACACTGGTAATCAGGATGCTCACAGAATTGGTTGAGTTCAGCCCCAAAATGAAGGAACAAATGATGGCTACCCAAAGTGAAATAAAGGAAAATCTATAGGGAACCAACAGTGATGGGAAGGGAACCAGGCCTCAAATCAACAGTTGGGACCAGAAGGAAGAAATAAACATTCAACCAAAACAGAAAGAAGAAACAAAAATTAAAAAAAAAAAAGAGGAGAGTCTTAGAAACCTCTGGGACAACTTTAAACATTCCAACATCTGAATTCTAGGGTTGCTAGAAGGAGAAGAGAAAGAGTAAGAAATTGAAAACTTTTTTGAAAAAATAATGAAGGAGAACTTTCCCAATCTGACAAAAAAAAAAATAGACTTCCGGGAAGTCCAGGAAGCCCAGAGAGTCCCAAAGAAGTTGGGCCCAAGGAAACACACACCAAAGCACATCATAATTACATTACCCATGATTAAAGATAAAGAGAGAATCCTAAAAGCAGCAGGAGAAAATGAGACAGTTACCTACAAAGGAGTTCCCATAGACTGTCAGCTGATTCCTCAGAAGAAATCTTGCAGGTATGAAGGGACTGGAAAGAAGTATTTCAAGTCATGAAAGGCAAGGACCTACATCCAAGATTGCTCTATCCAGCAAAGCTTTCATTTAGAATGGAAGGGCAGATAAAGCACTTCTCATATAAGGTCAAGTTACAGGAGTTCATCATCACCAAGCCCTTATTTTGTAAAATGTTAAAAAGATGTATATAAGAAAAAGAAGATGATCAAAAATATGAACAGTAAAATGACAACAAACTCACAATTATCAACAACTGGACCTAAAAAAACAAAAACAAAACAAACTAAGCAAACAGCTAGAACAGGAACAGAATCACAGAAATGGACATCACAGGTAGGGATATCAACAGGGAGGGGAAAGGGGGATAATGGGGAGGAAAAGATACAGAGAATAAGAGGCATAAATAATAGGTACCAAGTAGACAGGGGGAGGTTAGGAATAGTACAGGAAATGGAGAAACCAAAGAACTTATACATATGATCCATGGACATGAACTAAGGGAGCAGAATGCTGGTGGGAGGGGGTGTGCAGGGTGGAGGGGAGTGAAGGGAGGTGAAAATGAAACAACTGTAATAGCATAATCAATCAAATATACTTTAAAAAGCATTTAACCTTAAAAAAAAGACAATCATGGGAAAATCGTGGGGGAAAAAACCCTAATACTTTAAAAAGTTGCCTTTGATAAGGAGTAAGATAGAATTAATGTTTTTGATTTCTGGCATTAAAATGAAATCCATTTTAGGTTGACATTTTGGGAAAATCAACAGGCCTACATGAAGACTGTTTTCAGCAACATATCCCTCAGTGGGTGATGTGTGGATTTAATTCCCTCTCAATAGAATACAAGTTATTTTTCACTTTCCTTCTTATTTAAAGAGTTCATAACAATTAGTATGTGCTGAATGTATGTGACCAAGTCTCTTTAAAAAATAAGATGAATGCATTTTCCTCTGTTTGAAAATACACTTCTGTGTGAGAACTGGAATTATTATCACCAATTGAAAGTATTACACTGAGCTCTTTCTCCCTGTTTCTTTTTAGGCAGCATAGGAACATCCTTTCATACTCAACAGCTAACGAGTGCATTTAAGACGAGTGCATTTTGAGATTTTTTCCCCTTATTGTACCTGCCTGAGTTGCCTCTTAACAGTGTGAGACTTACAACAGGTTTTCTTTAAATATTTCACATTCTCGCACATAAAGTCATGCAGTAGCACATATTTTGCAAAACATTTTCTTGGAAATGTAAAAAATATATATAAAACTTATGTAACCAGTACTAATATATGATGCATGTGGTGTTTTAATATAACAATTATGAAGAGACTAAAAAGCAAAAAGGAACAGTTATTAACATGTACCAAGTACCACATTTAAATTTTTTCTTTTAAACATAAATCAGTCATTTAACTACAAAAATCTCTTTAACCCTGGAAACCATGAGCCCGAGAGATTAAATGTCTCTCAAGTTTGCACAGCTCAGGAGGGACAAGAACAATATTTTTTAGTCCAATCTGTTAGTTCAGATACTAATCCACTGATTGAACTTTATTGGGTAAGAAAAAATATGGGATTCTGCTCAAGAAAGACTTATGTTTCATTATGAAGTATGTGGCCTGACAAATTATGATCTAGTAAACGTACCTGTTTATGAAAGAATCGTTGGACCCAAATTGTGTTTCTGACAGATAAAATTAGTTATCTGTTCAAATAGCTAAAGAGTTTTCTAATGTTGGTGGGAAACACTTGGAAGGTTTTTCATTCATGTAGTTTTGAAACGACCCCCACCCCTTTTTTCTGATGAGATTATCTCCCTAAAGTTTGCATTTAGGAGACGACTCTGGATTCCTAGCCAAAACAGATAGAACATTTAAGCCACACAGAGATTTCGTTTCCTAAATCCAGATATTTACAGTATCTTTAAGCCTTTGGGATGACCAGAAGAGTTTTGGGTAAAGAGGATAACGTTACATTGTTTCCACAGCTCCAGTTCTATTCTCCTAAAGACTTAATTTGTAAGACAAGGGCAGTTGTTTTTAGTTTCTCAGAGAATTAAGTTGTAACCTGAATGATATCCAGAAGCTGACCCAGCCATCCAGCTACATTATCCTTGATTTGCATCTTCATTTTTTAAATGTATTTTTATTGATTATGTTATTACAATTGTCCCATTTTCCCCATTTTATTCTCCTCCACCCTACACACCCACATTCCCTGCCCCCTTAGTTCATGTCCATGGATCCTATGTGTAAGTTTTTTAGCTTCTCCATTTCCTATACTATGCTTCACCTCCCCCTGTCTATTTTCTACCTACCATTTATGCTTCTTATTCTCTGTACCTCTGCCCCGTCTCTCCTCCTCCCACTTTCCTGTTGCTAACCCTCCATATGACCTCCATTTCTGTGCTTCTGTTTCTATTCTAGTTGTTTGCTTAGTTTGTTTTTTTGTTTTTGTTTTAAGTGTGGTTGTTAATAATTGTGAGTTTGCTGTCATTTTACTGTACATGTTTTTTTATCTTCTTTTTCTTAGATAAGTCCCTTTAACATTTCATAGACTAAGGGCTTGGTGATGATGAGCTCCTTTAACTTGACCTTATCTGAGAAGCACTTTATCTGCCCTTCCATTCTAAATGAAAGCTTTGCTGGATAGAGCAATCTTGGGTGTAGGTCCTTGCCTTTCATGACTTGGAATACTTCTTTCCAGCCCCTTCTTGCCTGCAAGGTCTCTTTTGAGGAATCAGCTGACAGTTATGGGCACCCTTTGTAGGTAACTCTCTCATTATGTCTTGCAGCTTCTAAGATTCTCTCCTTCATTTCAATCTTGAGTAATGTGATTATGATGTGCCTTGGTGTGTTCCTCCTTGTGTCCAACTTCTTTGGGACTCTCTGAGCTTCCTGAACTTCCTGATAGTCTATTTCCTTTGCCAGATTGGGGAAGTTCTCCTTCATTATTTTTTCAAATAAGTTTTCAATTTCTTGGTCTTCCTCTTCTCTTTCTGGCACTCCTATGATTCTTTTTTTTTTCAGTTTTTTTATTTAATTATTTTTCAAGTACAGTTTTCTGTCTATTACTCCCATCCCATCCCACCCCCCATCACTCCTATGATTCTGATGTTGGAACATTTAAAGATGTCCTGGAGGTTCCTGAGTCCCTCCTCATTTTTTTGAATTCTTGTTTCTTCATTTTTTTCTGATTGGATGTTTCTTTCTTCTGGTCCACTCCATTGATTTGAGTCCCAGTTTCCTTCCCATTACTCTTGGTTCCCTGTACATTTTCCTTTATTTCACTTAGCGTAGCCTTCATTTTTTCATCTAATTTGCCACCAAATTCATCCAATTCTGTGAGCATCCTGATCACCGTATTTTGAACTGTGCATCTGATAGGTTGGCTATCTCTTCATTGCTTAGTTCTAGTTTTTCTGGAGCTTTGATCTGTTCTCTAGTTGGGGCCATTTTTTTTTGTCTTGGCATGTCTATTATGTAGTGAGGGGCAGAGCCTTAGGTGTTCACTCAGGTGGGGCAGCCCAGTTGCTGGGTTGTGATGCTGTATGTGGGGCAGGGGTCTGAGATGGAACAATGGTGCTTGCTCCACTCTCTGCTGGATTTCAGTCACTTCCCCCACTTCCCCCAAGCAAATTGGGCCTTTCTGGTGCTGATTCCCATGTGGATAGGCTTGTGTACATTCTAGGACCCTGTGGGTCTCTCCAACAAACTCTCCTGTGAGGCTTGGAGTCTCTTCCAGCACCTCAACCCTGAAAGGTGTTTTCAGTTGGTGTTTTGAGGCTTTATTTCCCCATACTGGGACCCTGGGTGGTGAGGTTTGTCTCGCTTCCCAGTTTCACCTGGTTTATCTGTGTGCAAATGTGGGACCACTGGGTCTGCCAGCTGCTGCCTTGCAGCCCTCCACAATCTGCCACCTCGCTGGATCCACCCACTACCATCTTGCATGCCCGGGGTCCGCCAGCCACCACTTAGACCCCTCTGCACTCAGCCGCCCAACTCCACCCCTCCTACCGTTCTGGATGAATGTGCCTACTTTAACTCCTTGGTTGTCGGACTTCTATACAGTTCAATTTTCTGTCAGTATTGATTGTTTTTTGTTTCTAAATTGTTGTTGTCCTTCTTTTGGTTGTGCGAGGAGGCACAGTGTGTCTACCTACGCCTCCATCTTGGCTGGTTTTTCCAGAGTTTTGATCTGTTCTTTCATTTGGGCCATTTTTTTTTCTCTCAGTGCCCCTGTTACATATAAGGGGCAGAGCCTTAGGTGTTCACCAGAGCGGGACGACCCAAGTGGCTGCATTCTGACATTGTATGTGGGGGAGGGGTTCCAGAGGAAACAGTGTTGCTTGCTCCTCTCTCTGCTGCTTTTGAGTCACTTCCCCCACTTCCCACAAGCATATTGGGCCCTTCTGATGCTGATTCCTGGGTGGGTGGGTTTGTGTTCATTCTAGGACCCTGTGGGTCTCTCCAGCAACCTCTCCTGTGAGGCTCGGAGTTTCTCCTGCTGCCTTAACCCCCACAAATAATTTCAGTCAGAGGCTTGATGGCTTTCTTTTCCCACACTGGAACCCTGGGTTGTGCGGTCTGTCTTACTCCCCAGTTGTTCCTCCCAGTTTACCTGCACACAAATATGGGACAGCCCAGTCTGCAAGCCACCACCTCGCCACAGTCCTCTCCACCTGACTGCCTATATCTGCCTCTCCTACTGGTCTCGATGAATGTTTCTTCTTTAACTCCTTGGTTGTTGGAGTTCCATGCAATTCAGTTTTCTGTTAGTTCTTGTGTTTTGTTGTTGTTGTTTTTAAATTTGTTGTCCTTCTTTTGCTTGTGAGAGGAGGCACAATGTGTCTATGTCTCCATCTTGGCTGGGAGTCCTGCTTCTTTTTTTTTTTTTTACATTTTTTATTGTCGTTCAAGTACAGAACATCTGTACTTGCCTTTTCTGCCTTTCCTGCCTTTTCTACCACGCCTCCCCACCACTCAAGCCCTCCCCACCTCCTTCCCCTGTTTCCACCCCTCTGCTTCTTTATATTGAGGAGATCACCAACTAAGATGGAAGTCAAAATATTCCTATGTTCTAGATTTAGAGCTGTGTTTTCTTGGAATGTTTTAGTAAATCCTTCCATTCAGAGGCTTCAGAATGTTTTTCTTCGCCTCTGGCTTCACAGTACCACTGTAGCCCTTGCCAGTTTCCATCAGTTTTCCCAAGATCCCGGCTGCAGGCTCTGGAGTAAGTGGAGTGTCCCAGCCTCATCCTGTTTCCCAGAAACTCTGTCTGGTTGTTCAGTGCTCCTGGGGGCTTACAAGTGTCTCCTTTCATTTCCTCTTTTGACATCAGAGCTGTTAAGAGATTAACTGGGGCATATTACACATTTTAAAATCAATTCTAATTGAGCAGCACCAAACTAAAAAGTAGTGAGGAGTGCTCCACCGACAGGAGCTCAGGGAAGGACCCAGCAATTTTTGTAACAATGAGTCTCCCCAGAGTGACTCATAATTACTCCAGACTAAGGCATTAAAGCAAAGGGGGAAGAAGAAGGGGAGGAGGAGATGTTTTTAATTAAAAAATTAATTTTTCTAACATATCCATTGACAGCTGCCCAGCTATAGTCCTTTACTACCCTGGAGACAACCCCCTCCATCTCTCTCTTCCTCACCAGCCTGGAGGAACAATAAGGAGTGATCCTGGTGGGAGAAGCCCCTTGAGCTAAACAAACACTTCCTCTCCTTCCAACTGAAGCCTCCTCCTCTCTGTTCTACTGTAAAGTAAGTGGATGAATTACAGGATGCCAAGTGTGAACAGCAGACTCAGAGCTCAGACATTGGAGTCAGACAGACGTGAGTTCTTATTCAGTCACTTGGGGTATGTGGGACTTGGCCAAGTTCACTGGCACCTTCCTATTGAGGTGAGGCTTTGAGTCAGCAACATCAACCTCACCTCATCACCTGTTAGAAACCAGAACCTTGTACTACGACCCTAAATTACCTGAATCTGAATCTGTGTTTTCATAAATGCCTGGTGACTCCTCTGCACATTACATTTAAGAAGCCCTGCCCTAGTGGCCCTGAGCCTCAGCCATCTCCTCTGGAAAATGGAGATAATAACGACATTTGGCTTGCAGCTTAGTTTGTAAAGGATTATGAAGATGTACATGAAAATAATTTTGCAAACTGTAAAGCAAGAACCTACAAAAATGTTCACTACTTATTACCCTGAGCCATTCTGTTATTTTTGTTGAATTTCACATCTGGTAGCAATTCAGGAACTTGACCCAACAAACCAGAGGCCTTTTGCTTTCCCAACACTTTGCTTCCTGTATCTGGGGCCCTGGCAGGAGTGTCCTAAAGGATCCAAATTGTTTGTAACCAAAGAACACTTGACTAGAAAAAAGAAAGTCACTTGCTGCCTGAAGCATCATTCAGGTTTTCCCCTGCCCCCAGCACACTAGGAGCTGATGGTGGTGGGTGGGGCTGGGGGTGAGGGCAGCTCAAATTCCAATATCATAGGGATGCAGGTGCCTGATCTAGATAAATATCAACAGCCAAAGGCTCCAGTTTTTAACTTGTCATTCTTTTCCAGAGTTTTTCCTAAATACATAATCTAAAGTGTGAGTAAAGCTTTATGCCATCAGGTTACCTCTAATTATGAATATTTGGAAATAACACTGAGAGAAAGAAGTAAATAATAGTAAAGACCTAGAATATTAAAGAACTTGTAAGGACAAGAGGAAATGTTTATGATGTACTGTGAACAGCTATGAGCTAACATATTTTTTTTTAAATTGTATATATAAATGATGGGAGGGGACTGTTTCTGGCCATTACACTGGTTTCCATTACACTTGGTCTCTACAAGCCCAAGTCCCATGTACACAGGGCCCTGTGAGCAAAGCCCTGCTCCAAGAACTGCAAAAAAAAAAAAAAATGAAAGGAGGGTATTTTTATTTTATTTTTAATCTTTTTATTGTTCAAGTAGAGTTGTCTCCACTTTCCCCCTACCACTCCTAGCACCACCACCCCCATCCCCACCTCCCACTGGAAGGAGGGTATTTTTAGAGAGAGGAAGGGAGAGAAACATCTGTTGCCTTTTGCATGCCCCCAGCTGGGGATCTGGCCTGCAACCTAGGCATGTCCTCTAACTGGGAATCAAACTGGGGACCTTTTGGTGGACTGAGGCCTTCTCTCAGTCCACTAAGCCACATCAGCCAGAGATAGGATGGTTCTCTAAATTCATGCTCTGTGGCCCTACCACTGACTCCATCCCCTTTTCTGCAAATCTGTAACGATGACAGAAAATTTGAAAAGAAATAAATGAAGATGGTGTAACTGAGAGAGGCCAGAGAAAGCTGGCTCAGGGACTACATTTATAATTTTTACAAAATTATCAAGGGATAAGAGTCCTAAATGGGGTATGAAAAAAAGAGTAAAACCAAATTTTAGACAGTAACTAAAAAATAAATTAAAGATCTGATTTTGCACATGGTACCTCAGGGAATTTAAGTGAGCAACTGCAAAACCAATCATTGTAGGGACAAAACATCAGAGAAGAACTTCCTGGCAAGATAAGTTTACAGAGCATGTTTCCAAACATGCAATAAAGATTGCTACTAAGGCAAAGTACCTAAGAGCTGAGTATTTGCTATCAGTATTTACTCTGCTATGATATTGGGGTGCATAGGTTCTTTTGGATTGGTGTTACAAGATTCTAAGGGTATAATCTCAGCAGTGGAATTGCCAGGTCAAAAGGCAGTTCTATTTTTAGACTTTGGAGAAAATTCCATACTGTTTTCCACAGTGGCTGCACCAGTCTGCATTCCCATCAACAGTGTGCTAGGATTCCCATTTTTTTAATCCTCACCAGCACTTGTTGTTTGTTGATTTGTTTATGATGGCCATTCTGACTGGTGTGAGGTGGTATCTCATTGTGGTTTTAACTTGCATCTCTCTGATGGCTAGTAATACTGAGCATCTTTTCATGTATCTCTGGGCCCTTCATATGTCCTCCTTGGAGAAGTGTGTCTGTTCAAGTCCTTTGCCCATTTTTTTATTGGGTTGTTTGTCTTCCTGAAATGGAGTCATATGAGTTCTTTATGTATTTTGGAGATCAAACCCTTGTCCGAGGTATCATTGGCAAACATGTTTTCCCATATGGTTGGTTCTCTTTTTATCTTTATACTGTTTTCTTTAGCCATGCAGAAGTTTTTTATTTTGATGAGATCCCATTTGTTTATTCTTTCCTTTATGTCCCTTGCTCTAGGGGACATATTGGTGAAAATATTGCTGTGTGGAATATCTGAGATTTTCCTGCTTATGTTCTCCTCTAGGCCTTTTATGGTGTCACAACTTATATTTAAGTCTTTTATCCACCTTGAATTTATTTTTGTGTGTGGTGTAAGTTGGTGATCAAGTTTCATTTTTTTTGCATGTAGCTGTCCAGCTCTCCCAACACCATTTGGAGAGGCTATTTTTACTCCCTTTTATGTTTCTGCCCCCTTTGTCAAATATTAATTGACCATAGAGACCTGGGTTTATTTCTGGTTTCTCCATTCTGCTGCAGTGATCTATGTGTCTGTTCTTGTGCCAGTACCAGGCTGTTTTAATTACAGTGGCCTTGTAGTGTAGTTTGATATCAGGTATTGTGATCCCTCCTACTTGGTTTTTTTTTTCTCAAGATTGCTGAAGTTATTCAGGGCTGTATTTGGTTCAATACACATTTTTAAAATATCTGTTATAAATCTTTGAAATATGTCCTTGATATTTTAATGGGAATTGTGTCGAATCTCTAAATTGCTTTGGGTAGTACAGACATTTTGATGATGTTAGTTCTTCCAATCCATGAACACAGTACATGCTTCCATTTGTTTGTGTCTTCTTTTTTTTTTTAATATTTTATTTATTTATCTTTAGAGGGGAAGGGAAGGAGAGAGGAAGAGAAACATCAATGTATGGTTGCTTCTTGTGCATCCCCTGCTGGGAACTGGACCCTGCTGGGAATTGGCCTGCAACCCAGGCATGTGCCCTGACTGGGAGTCAAACCGCGATCGTCTGGTTCGCAAGCCCATGCTCAATCCACTGAGCTACACCAGCCAGGGCTGTTTGTGTCTTCTTAATTTCTTTTTTCAGTGTTGTGTAGTTTTCTGAGTTTTCTTTTACCTCCTTGGTTAAGTTTGTTCTAGATACTTTATTTTTCTTCTTGCTATAGTAAATGAGATTTTTTTTCCTAGTTTTTGTTTCTGATATTTTATTGTCGCTGTACAAAAATGTCTTCAATTTCTGAATATTGACTTTGTATCCTGCCATTTTGCCAAATTCACCTGGTAGGTCAAGTAGTTTTTTGGTAGAGCCTATAGTGTTTTCTATGTACACTATCATATCATCTGCAAACAATGACAGTTTTACTTCCTCCTTTCCAATTTGGATGCCTTTTTTTTTTCTTGTCTGATTGCTGTGGCTAGAACTTCCAATACTATGTTCAATAAAAGTGGTGAAAGTGGACATCCTTCTCTTGTACCTGACCTTAGAGGAAAGGCTTTTAGTGTTTGACTGTTGAGTAGGATGTTGGCTGTAGGTTTCTCATATTTGGCCTTTATTATGTTGAGATGTGCTCCCTCTATTTCCACTCTGCTCAGCATTTTTATCATAAATGGGTGCTGTACTTTATCAAATGCTTTTTTCGCATCTATTGATATGATCATATGATTTTTGTCTTTCTTTATGTGACACATTACATTTACTGACTTGCAAATATTGTACTATCCTTGCATCCCTGGGATAAATCCCACCTAATCATGGTGGATGATCTTTTTAATGTATTGCTGAGTGTGGTTTGCCAATATTTGTTGAGGATTTTAGCATCTATGTTCATTAGTGATATTGGCCTGTAGTTTCTTTATTTGTTGTTTCTTTACCTGGGTTTGGAATTAGGATAATACTGGCCTCATAAAAAAAAATTGGGAGTTTTCCTTCTTGAATTTTTTGGAATAGTTTGAAGATAGGAGTTAGCACTTCCCTAAATGTTTGGTAAAATTCACCTGTGAAGCTGTCCAGTCCAGGACTTATGTGTGCCATGAGTTGTTTAATTACTGCTTTAATTTCACTAATTTTTATTAGTCCATTCAGGATTTCTGCTTCTTCTTGATTCAGTTTTGGAAGGCTATATGTGTCTAGAAATTTGTTAATTTCACCCAGGCTTTCAAATTTCTTGTCATATAGTTGTTTGTAGTAATTTCTCACAATCCTTTGTATTTCTGTGGTATCAGGTGTAATTTCTCTTTTGTTTCTGATTTTATTTATTTGGTTCCTCCCTTTTTCTTCATGAGTTTGGTTAAAGACTTGTTGCTTTTGTTCATGTTTTCAAAGAACCAGCTGGATTTATTGATACTTTAAATTATTCTCTTAATCTCTATGTCATTTAATTCTGCTCTGATGTTGGTTATTTTCTTCCTTCTACTCACTCAGGGCTTAGTTTGTTGTTGTTCCTCTAGTTCTTGTAGAAGTATGGTTAGGATGTTTATTTGAAATTTTTTCATCTTTTTAGGTAGGCTTGTATTGCTATGAACTTCCCTCTCAGGACTGCCTTTGCTGTGTCCCATGTGTTTTGTACTGTTGTGAGTTCATTTTCTTTTGTTTTCAGAAACTTTTTGATTTCTTCCTTGATCTTACTGTTAACCCAGTCTTCATAAATTTGGATGTTTTAGAGGTTTCTTTCCTTGGTGTTAGTTTCTAGTTCCAAGCCATGTGATGCAAGAAAATGTTTGATATGATTTCAATTTTCTTAAGTTTATTGAGGCATATGTTGTGACCTACCATGTGGTCTGACTTTAAAAGTGTTCCATGTGTATTTGAAAAGAATGTATATTTTGCTTCTTTGAAATGAAAGTTTCTGTATATATAAACTAAATCCATTTAATCTAGAGTGTTGTTCAATGCCACAATATCCTTGTTGACTCTTTCCTTGGAAGATCTATCTATTTTTGACAATGAGGTGTTAAAATTCCCTACTATAAGTGTATTGCTGTCAATATCTTTCTTGAAGACCTAGAAGATTTTTCTTATATATCTGGGTGCTCCTATGTTGGGTGCACATATGTTCACAAGAGTTATATCTTCTTGATGGATTGTTCCATTACATATTACATAGTGTCTTCCTTTGTCTCTTTTTATGGCTTTGTTTTGAAATCTATTTTGTCTGATATAAGTATTGCTACCCCAGCTTTTTTATTTTTCAGCTTATTTGGCTTGGAATATTTTTTCCTATCCCTTCACTTTCAGTCTGTGTAAGTCTTTTGTTCTGTGGTGGCTCTCTTGTAGGCAGCCATATGTCCAGGTCACGTTTTCTTATCCATTCAGCTACCCTATGTCTGAGTGGAGCATTTAATCCATTTACATTTAAGGTTATAAATGACAGGTACTTATTCATTGCAATTTTTCCCCTTCATTTTTTGTTCCTCTCTCTCTTTTTTCCTCTTAAAGCAGTCCCTTTAGCATCTCTTGCAGCACCAATTTTGCAGAGATGTGTTCTTTTAGCCTTTTTTTTTTTTTGGTCTGGGAAACTCCTTATTTCACCTTCCGTTTTAAATGAGAACCTTGGTGGGTAGAGTAGTATTGATTGTAGGCCTTCGCCTTTCATTACTTGGAATATTTCTTGACATTCCCTTCTGGCTTGCAGTGTTTCTGTTGAGTAATCAGCTGTTAGCCTTATTGGGGCTCCCTTTATGTTACTAGCTGTTTCTCCCTTACTGCCTTTAATATTCTCTTTGTCTTTAAATTTTGCCATTTTTATTATGATGTATCTTGTAGTGGGCTATGTTGATTGGAAACCTCTCTGCTTCCTGGACTTGCCTGACTTTTTCTCTTATCAAGTTAGGGAAGTTTTCTGTCATTACTTTTTCTAACAGGTTTTCTATGCCTGGCTTCTCTTCTCCTTCTGGTTTTCCTATGATATGGGTATTATTACACTTCATGTTGTCCTGAAGCTCCCTTAAGTCCTCTTAATTATTTTTTAGACTTTCTTCATTCTGTTGCTCTTTCTGGGTGTTTTTTTCTCCCTTGTCCTCCAGCTTGCTGATTCAATCCTATGTTTCACCTAGCCTGTTTTTAATTCCTTCTACTGTGTTCTTCAATTCAGAAATTGCATTCTTCATTTTCTTATGGTTCTTGTTGATAGTTTCTATGTCCTTTTCCATGCCGATGTAGTTCACAGTAAGTTCCTTGTTGCTTCCCTATAGTTCTTTGTAGTTCTCATTGAGCTTCCTTATAACCATTATTTTGAACTCAGTATCTGATAGCTTATGTGGCTCTATTTCTTTTAGCACTCTTTCTGGGGATTCCTCATTTCCTTTTGTCTGGCAGTTGTTTTTTGTCTCCTCATTTTAGGTAATCTTCTTGTTTATATCTGCTTCTTAGATTGATCTGCTTTGATTCCCTGTCATCATGGTGTGAACTTCTATGGTAGGAAACCTATGTGATTCTGTGGTATAATCTCCTTGATCTCCTGAACTTGATGCTCTTGGGATGCCCCTTATGCTGTTTATGTTAGTTCTCTGGTTGTCATTGGGCTTTGATTGTCATTGGGTCATTTTTTGGTGGGTTCTTCCCTCCGGCTGACTGATGGAGAGCCACTCCTCCCACCACATCTTGTATGTTGTTGTGCGGGTTCACTACTTTTTCTTTCTGGATCTGCCTCTGGTTATGTCAGATGGTGTTCCAGTCTGGCCCTAGGCAGTGTGTTCAAGACTAACAGCGATCCACAGTCTGTGGCTGACTCCTTCCATTGTTAATCTAGTCAATCTGTAATCAGCAGTCAGGCTTAAGCACCACAAGGTGAGGCATAGTAATTCCTGTGGTCAGGGCAATTGCTTCCTCTTAGGCACTCGGAGGGGAGTGGTCTGCCTGAGCAAGATGGCTCCTGTAGTATGGGGACTGACTCAGCACAGGGATTCTGGCAGCTGTTCTCTCAGTTCTCTCCCCAAAACCACCATCCCCAGTGTCTCCTCAAGAGTCTCTAGTCCATTTTGCCCCACCTTTGCCAGAACCCAGTGTAAGTGGCTATAAATGAAATGTTATGCATGGGCACTTTAAAAGGCTCTCTGTGATTCCTGCCATTGTTCTTGGCACAGAGAAACCCTATCATGCCCTGGCTGGTGTGGCTCAGTAAATTGAGTAATGGCTTGTGAACCAAAGGGTTGCTGGCTTGATTACTACTCAGGGCACATGCTTGGGTTGCAGGCCAGGTCCCCAGCATGGGGCACATGAGAGGCAAGCACACACTGATGTTTCTCTCCTTCTCTTTCTCCTTCCCTCCTCTCCTCTCTAAATAAATAAATAAATAAAATCTTGAAAAAAGAGAAAAGAAAAAGAAAGAGACCCTGCCACAGGGCTCTGGTGCTATAGTCTGGGCAGGCCAGCTTGGGGTTTAGAGCCCACACTTCACAGAGGAATCCCGTAGCCAGCCACTGAAATATTCCTCTGGCACTTCAGCTGCCACCCATGGGAGCCCAGCCAGCCCTTTCATCTCATTTGCACTCTGTACCAGACACATTGTGGGGAAGCTGTTTCTTCTGTCTGTCTGTGGTTATAAGACTTCTCTCCCTCTATTGTTCAGCTATTTATGCCAGATGATTTCTCTACAATTTAGCTGTGATTCCAGATTAGTCCTGGGAGGAGGTTAGTATAACTTGTACTTACTCCTCTGCCATGTTGGGTCTCCTGCTAAAAAGAAGCTTAATAAATTGAAATATAGTGTTAAGGAATTTACATAGGACACAGCATAGAAAAGTGAGGATACAATAGCTGCATTAAGACCTGAAGATAGGTTGAAAAGTCCCAGCAAACACTAAATAGGAGTTCCAGCAGAAAAGAATCAAGGGATGAGAAAGAAGCAATAGTAAAAAATATAAAAGTAGATCATTTCCCAGTATTGAAAAAAAAGGTAAGTTCACAGGGTGAAAGTAAAGTAAACATTGAGTATCTGTCATCAAAATAATCAGCTAATCATAGCTAGACATGGTAATAAAACTGAAGAATGTCAAAAATAAAGATAAAAACTAAAGAGCTACTAAGCCCTGGCTGGTGTAGCTCAGTGGATTGAGCAAGGGCCTGGGAACTAAAGGGTCTCCTGTTCAATTCCCAGTCGGGGTACATGCCTGGGTTGTGGGCCAGGTCCCCAGTAGGGAGTGCTCAATAGGCAACCACACATCGATGTTTCTCTCCCTCTCTTTCTCCCTCCCTAACCCTCTCTCAGTAAATAAATAAAATCTTTTTTAAAAATCAGTAAATTGAACTATTGATTATAAAATAAATAATAATAATAATAACAACAACAACAGTGGCTACAATGGTGGAAGTTTTTTTTGCTAAATGTATATATTTTAATAAATGTTCTATGAAATGTATTTTCTATTTGACAATGTTTAAATTAATTATTTTGTGTGTAACAAAAATGCTATAAAAATTTCAACTATTTGATTATTGTCACTATGTGTAATTACTTTATTTATTTATTTATTTATTTATAATTTTTATTTAACTCTTGTTCAAGTACAGTTTTCCTTCTTGTATTCCCAGCCCTGCCCCCCTCCCAGTGCTCCCCCAATGGTGGAAGTTTTTAAGGTGTAAGATTCCAGACAATTTTTGAAATTTTTTTACTTGTCTGAAAGGACAATATGGATACTGAATAACCCTTGACATTTGTTAGAAAAACTTATAAGTAAATGTGTATATTAAAATGTAAAAGTAACTAGTAAGGATTGTAAATACAATTGATAGCTTGTGAGGCACAACTAATACAACATTTAGAAGTAAATGTATGGCCTTACATGAATTAATTAAAATAAAGAAAAGACTTAAAATAAACACATTGAGGTCTTTAACTCAAAGAGAAAGAAAAAAAACAAAAGAATAAATCTAAGAAATCTAAACAATAGAGAATTTTCTCTATTGTGTTTCTAAAGGTGAAAGACAATAAAGAGAAAGGTCAAAATTTTTTAAATTAGGAAACAGAGAGGTGTAGCAGTCCAGTTATTTCATCCCTCACATCATTTCTGCAGAGGCGCTATAAAAACTTCGTTCTAACTTTGTCTGTATTTGAAAGTTCTAACTTATACACCTGTTTTTTTTTTCCCCAGGAGGTTTAATGATGGACTTTGGGTACAAGCTTAAGTGTTTTGACTAGGGCACGGAGATAGAAATCCATGACAAATAATTTAGGATTCCTACTGCATCTGTATCCTGTCAACACCAGTGCAGTGGAAGGGCAGGGCCATAACTGAGGTGCAGAGAGGCAGAGACTCGTCTACACTTGTGCAATGGTTAGTGATGCAGCTAGAAATAGAGCCCGCGCTTCTTCCCCATCACCTCAGTTTTCCTCATACCTCACCATCCCACCAGCCCACGTTATGGAGGGATTATGAAGTATCTTTCCTTGAAGTCTCTTTCCTGTGCCAATTCACATCACTCTTCTGTGACCTCATCAAGATGCCAGAAGTGAGAGAACCCAGAGGCCCTGGGACTACCACAGTGCAGTCCAGGCTCCCCTGCCCTTCCCTCAAGAGTGTGATAGATCTTCAAACGAGGAGAACTGTATGCTAGCCAGAACACTGTCTCCATCACCCAGTGTTTGAGGCTCAAGATGGCAGGCAGACAGCAGCGAGTGGCTGGCAATCTTATACGATCAGAGGCAGCATTTTTCAGATGGACAAAAAAGCTGTGAAGAAAATCATTGTTCTTTGGATCTGCTTAAAATGAGGCCCAGCCATTGTCTGGTTAATAACTTCACTGACTGGGAAGAAAGGTAAACCATTGACAACTTTTCACTAGAATGACTTGGCCCAGTGTTGTGGTTATAAAACCATAGACTGATAAATTCCCTCTTCTGTGGAATGATCTTACCCAGAGAGTTTTGAGAGCACAGCAGACATCCAGCAACCTGAGATGGGCTAGAGGTGGCAACCAGGTTCTCTGTGGGGCCTGCTTTACCACCTCTTTCTCAGGGGCAGAAAGCTAATTGAGTCAAGTTGTAATCTGAATGCCCACCATTCTGACCTAGTGGGTTGAATTCTTAGGCAGCCCTGGGGACAGTAACTAGCCTACTGGCCTGGGGCTTAGTCATGTGCTTCCTTGTAGGATAAAGAAGGGTGTCCTTATTTCCTGGGGTTTCAGCATGCTGGGCTCACCACTGTCCCATCCAATTCCTTCACACTGTCATGATCTTGGAAGACAATGCCACACAACTTGCTTTGAGATCTTAAAAAAGTAATAAGCCACAGAGTAAGCAGGGCCAAAAGAAATCTCAGAGTGTGAGTGCTCTAGCCCTTATTGTTCAGAGGACACTGAGGCCCAAGGTCACATGATGAAGGTAAAGAGATGAAGAGCCCTTGTCCAAAGCCCAAATCTATGGCCCCTGCAATCAGCATCTGCTGCCTGCAGCTCACTCCCCCAAGGCCCATTCTCTGCTGCCAGGAGGGAAGCCTGAGGAGCTGGAGAGGAAAAGCCTGGGTAGAACAGAAGCAGGAGCAGGAACTGTCAGGAATTTGCTCAGCCCCATTGAAAACTGATCAACTGTAAGCAGGCGAATGACAGTGGGAGCCACTGCTGGAACCACAGCTCCCCTGAGCCCCATCACTCAGTGATACAGTAATAAAGTGGCCAGGGCCGGAAAAATGCTATGAGACTCAAGAGAACTCAGTCTCTTCCCACTGGATTATAACCCTATTATTAACACCCCTGGGGCCTGTTCTGTCTTCTTAACCCTAGCCCTGGAGATGAAACCTACCAGGGGCATCAGGAGGTGGGGGTGCTGGCTGATGGAATGCAGCCTGACCCAGCCCAGAGACTAACAGGGAAGGGAGGCAGAATGGGAGAAACTGACTCCTCCAGTGCCACACTTGCCATGGATATCTGGAGGTGACTCTTCTCCCTGAACCCCAACTCCAGTATCCACTGAGATCTTAGATATGCACTGGCTATGCCATAGGGGGACAGAGGGAGGAGGAACTGGGGGCCAGGCCTGAGGGTTCTGGAGTGCTTGGGGCACAGTCTTCACCAGCCAAAAAGTTAATGGACAGCAGAGTTTGTGCGATTCAGCTTGTGGATACTAAGAAGATAGAAAGGGCCTTGAGGGTTTCAGAGGAAAGAAAAGCTTCCTGGGTGCTGTGAGGCTGCACATGTTAGAAGGACCAGAATTCCATTATTGAACCACTGCCACAGGCTCCTCCCACACATGGATCAGAGAGCACAAAATCAGCAGATGCCCGCTGTCATTCTATGTGACACTCTCCCCAGCATGCCAGTTCTTCCAGGGAAAAGTCAAAGTCCCGTCACATGATCACAGTATTCAGTAATACAGAGACATGAAATTCTGATATGTGCTACAAGACAGGTGAAATTTGAAATCATTATGCTATGGAAATAAACCAGACACAATGGGACAAATGTTGCATGATTCCACCTATATGCCATACCTAGAATAGGCAAATTCACAGAGACAGCAGAATGGTGGTTGATTACCAGAGGCTGGGGCAGGGGGATCATGGGAGAAAGGGAGTATTAATGGGAAAGAATTTCTGTTTGGGAAGATGAAAAAATTCTTGAAATAGATGGTGATAGGTACACAACACTGTGAGTATACTTAATGCCACTGAATGCACACTTAAAATAGTAAAATTCATGTCATATATATTTTACTACAATTTAAATAATCTATCACATGTGGCCATGCAAGGCCCCCACCACAATTCCCTAACTTCAGGAGAACATGGACCTAGAATGAGGGAGAATCAGAAATCTTGCTAAGCACAGGCAATGCCACCACAAGCATATACCTCATGTCCTGAAGGGCCCTCTGTCCTAGCCACTGCAAACTGCCTTCAGCCTTCTGTAGACACATGTCCTGTCATGTCTCTGTGCCTTTGCACATGCTGTTCCTTTGGCCTGAAGTCCCAGCTTCCCCTTTTCTTCCTAACTAATGCCAGCCTGTTCTTCGGCACTCTGTTATTATGCCATCCTTTCTGTGAATTTTCTCCCACCCTGCTCCTTATACAAGCAGAGTTAGACTCACCCTGCTCTGGGCATCATGCCTGCATCAATGTGCCTATGCTGACATGTGCTGAATTTGTGGGTGCTTAAGATAATGCCACCCTCTTGAAGAGGGGCTAGACTGGGCAGCCCAAGACATCACAGCAAAGAGTCACCTCCTGTAGGTATTCTTAGTTAAAGCAACAACAATAAGCCACATCACTGGTTGGAGGTAGAATTTGAGCAATTTCCCCAGCATTTTCGATGTGAATGTAAGCCATGTCTCCAAAACAGTGCAGGCATTGCCATAACATTAGGGCCAACCTCAGTATTAACTTTCTAAGAGAATGCAGTGATGTTTTGGTCTACCAGAAACAGAGAAAAAAATAAGACAATGGTAAGAACTTGGAGAAAATCAAAAGAGCAGCTAACCATGTTCACAGATTGGAAGGATTAACATAAACAAAATGTTCATACTACCCAAAGCAAATTATACATTCAACACAATTCCCATTAAAATATCAAGGACATATTTCGCAGATTTATAACAAATATTTCAAAAAATTATATTGAACCAAATATGGCCCTGAATAGCTGCAGCAATCTTGAGAAAAAAGAACCAAGTAGGAGGGATCACAATACCTGATATCAAACTACACTACAAGGCCACTGTAATTAAAACAGCCTGGTACTGGCACAAGAACAGACACATGGGTCACTGCAGCAGAATGGAGAAACCAGAAATAAACCCAGGTCTCTATGGTCAATTAATATTTGACAAAGGGGGCAGAAACATAAAAGGGAGTAAAAATAGCCTCTCCAAATGGTGTTGGGAGAACTGGACAGCTATATGCAAAAAATGAAACTTGATCACCAACTTACACCATACACAAAAATAAATTCAAGGTGGATAAAAGACTTAAATATAAGTCATGACACCATAAAAGGCCTAGAGGAGAACATGAGCAGGAAAGTCTCAGATATTCCACACAGCAATATTTTCACCAATATGTCCCCTAGAGCAAGGGACATAAAGGAAAGAATAAACAAATGGGATCTCATCAAAATAAAAAACTTCTGCATGGCTAAAGAAAACAGTATAAAGATAAAAAGAGAACCAACCATATGGGAAAACATGTTTGCCAATGATACCTCGGACAAGGGTTTGATCTCCAAAATACATAAAGAACTCATATGACTCCATTTCAGGAAGACAAACAACCCAATAAAAAAATGGGCAAAGGACTTGAACAGACACACTTCTCCAAGGAGGACATATGAAGGGCCCAGAGATACATGAAAAGATGCTCAGTATTACTAGCCATCAGAGAGATGCAAATTAAAACCATAATGAGATACCACCTCATACTAGTCAGAATGGCCATCATAAACAAATCAACAAACAAGTGCTGGTGAGGATTCAAAGAAAAGGGAACCCTAGCACACTGCTGATGGGAATGCAGACTGGTGCAGCCACTGTGGAAAACAGTATGGAATTTTCTCCAAAGTCTAAAAATAGAACTGCTTTTTGACCTGGCAATTCCACTGTTGGGATTATACACTAAGAACCCTGAAACACCAATCCAAAAGAGTCTATGCACCCCAATGTTCATCACAGCACATTTCACAATAGCCAGGTGCTGGGAGCAACCTAAGTGCCCACCAGTAAATGAATGGATCAAAAAACTATGGTACATTTACACAATGGAATACTATGCAGCAGAAAAAAGAAGGAGCTCCTACCATTTGCGACAGCATGGATGGAACTGGAGAGCATTACTCTAAGTGAAATAAGCCAGGCGGGGAAAGACAAATAGCATATGATCTCACCTATAAGTGGAACCTAATCAACAAAACAAATAAGCAAGCAAAATACAAGCAGAGACATTGAAATTAAGAACAAACTGACAGTAACCAGAGGGGAGGTGGGAGGTGATAATGGGGGGAAAAGGGGGAGAGTTTTCAGAAGCATCTATAATGAAGGACACATGGACAAAACCGAAGGGGCTTAGTTTCAAGGGTGGGAATTGGGGATGGCTTGGATGAGGGGGAGTGGCAGTGGGAAAATGGAGACAACTGCACTTGAACGACAATTTTAAAAAGGTAAAAAATTAAAAAAAAACAAAAGAACAGCTAAAAGCTGTATTTACCCCCATTTCTCTAGGGGAACTTTTGAGCAGCTCCAACTAGAAGAGTTGAAAACAGGATATTAGCTTAAAAACTTTATGATCTATAAAAATGATAACTCACCAATCAAGATCTGGTTTCCTATTCTGTTCCAAGATAAATGATACTGAATTTACATAAATAAAATCAGATTTGATATATGCATACATACATATATTAAATAGAGACAGAGAAAAAGAGACTTAGAAAACTATGAGAAAAATACCCATATTTTTTATATTTTGATTATGCTATTACAGTTGTCCCATTCCCCCTTTCATTCCCCTCCACCCTGCACACCCCCTCCCACCCACATTCCCCCCCTTTAGTTCATGTTCATATGTCATAAATTCCTTAGTTTCTACACTTCCCACACTACTCTTGCTCTCCCCCTGTTTATTTTCTCCCCACCATCTATGCTACTTATTCTCTGTACCTTCTCCCCTCCTCCTCCTCCCACTCCCCTGTTGCTAACCCTCCATGCGATCTCCATTTCTGTGGCTCTGCTCCCGATCTAGCTATCCTCTTAGTTTGCTTTTGTTTTAGGTGTGGTTCTTAATAACTGTGAGTTTGCTGTCCTTTCACTGTTCATATTTTTATCTTCTTTTTCTTAGATAAGTCCCTTTAACATTTCATAGAATAAGGGCTTGGTGATGATGAACTCCTTGAATTTGACCTTATCTGAGATGCACTTTGTCTGCCCTTCCATTCTAAATGAAAGCTTTGCTGGATAGAGCAATCTTGGCTGTAGATCCTTAGATTTCATGACTTGGAATACTTCTTTCCAGCCCCTTCTTGCCTGTAAGATCTCTTTTGAGAAATCCGCTGACAGTCTGATGGGAACTCCTTTGTAGGTGACTGTCCCCTTATCTCTTGCTGCTTCTAGAATTCTCTCCTTCATTTTAATCTTGGCTAATGTAATTATGATGTGCCTTGGTGTGTTCCTTCTTGGGTCCAACTTCTTTGGGACTCTCTGAGCTTTCTGGACTTCCTGAAAGTCTATTGCCTTTGCCAGAATGGGGAAGTTTTTCTTTATTATTTGTTCAAATAAGTTTTCCACTTGTTTCTCTTCCTCTTCCCCTTCTGGTACCCCTATAATTCAGATGTTGGAACATTTAAAAATATCCTGCAGGTTCCTAAGCCTCTCTTAATTTTTTTGAATTCTTGTTTCTTCATTCTTTTCTGTTTGGCTGTTTCTTTCTTCCTTCTGTTCCACTCCATTGATTTGAGTCCCAGTTTTATTCCCATCACCATTGGTTCCCTGTGCATTTCTCTTCATTTCACTTAGTTTAGCCTTCATTTTTTTTCATCTAATTTGTGACCAAAATCAACCAGTTCTGTGAGCATCTTGATCACCAGTGTTTTGAACTGTGCATCTGAAAGGTTGACTATCTCTTGGTCGCTTAAAAGTATTGGCTCCGGGGCTTTGATTTGTTCTTTTGTTTGAGCCATAATTTTTTGGTTAGGTTGTGCCTGTTATGTAGTGACGGATGGAGCCTTAGGTGTTCACCAGGGTGGGGCAACCCAGTTGCTGGGTTGTGATGCCATATGTGGGGGTGGGATTTGAGAGGGAACAATGGCGCATGCTCCACTTTCTATCAAATTTTGGTCTCCTCTGCCACTTCCCACAAGCAAATTGGGTTCTTTCTGATGCTGGTTTCCAGGTGGGTGGGCTTGTATGCATTCTAGGACCCTGTGGGTCTCTCCAACGAATTATCCTATGAGGCTGGGAGTCTCTTCTGGCACCTCAACCCCCACCAGTGTTTTCAATCAGTGCTTTTAGGCTTTATTTCTCATTGCTGGGGCCCTGGGTTGTGTGGTCTGTCTCACTGCCCATTTTTGCCTGGTGTGTCTATGTGCAAATGTGTGTCCGCAGTCAGCCAGCCACCTTGCGTGCTTCACTGGGTCTGCTCGTTTCCTCCCCTTGCCCGAGGTCTGCTAGACCCATGCTGCCTGCATGCCCGGGTCTGCCAGCCACCACCTTTTCCTGCCATGACCCCTCTCCACCAGCCACCGACTCTGCCCCTCTTACCAGTCTGGATGAATGATTGTCGGACTTCCGCACAGTTTAATTTTCTGTTTGTTCTGGTTGTGTTTTTGTTTCTAAATGTTTGTTGTCCTTAATTTTGGTTGTGCGAGGAGGCACAGTATTTCCACCTATGCCTCTGTCTTGGCCAAAAGTCTCATATTTTTTTAAATCCTTGTAAAATTACAATGAGACCTGCACACCTGCACACCTGCACACCTGCACACCTATACTTCAGCAAATACAGTACTGCATCTAAGTCCCTGTTTTCCCATCCAGACAGTAAGCACCTTTAGGGCAGGTCCCTTTGTGGTCCCAGCCCAATGGAGTACACACAGAGAAAGTAAACAACTGTCTGCTTTGTAACTTATCAAGTTATTCCCATGGTTAACCAGTAGAAGCTTAATACACATTGGGAAAAGGAAAAAAAAAGACCTGACCATTGACAGGTTGTCCTCAACTGTAACATGGCCCCATCTCCTATTGTAAGCACATGGAGAAGCAGAGCTGTTACACACAGGATAGCTCTGTCCTCCCTCATTAGTTTTCCAGCACCGGCACTGGGGAGTGGGTGGCAGGAAGGTGGCTTCCACTACTGAGATGCCAGACCTGGGCTCTGGGGCTGTGAGGGCTGAAGTGGGAGCTGAACAGGACTCTCTGTGAGCCAGGAGTGGCTTAAAGTCTACAATTTGGATGATGAAATCCAAGTGACATTTCGAGAAGAGACTATTCACAGTGGCAGTGTTCATAATGTAAAAAAAAAAAAGCCCCATAAAAGAGAAGTGGGTTCATGGGGTAGAGGCATCCTGGGGATGACTGGATGGCAATGAGATGACGGAAACCACTGCTCCATACAATAGTGTCGACGAATCTTAGCAACATAATGATGAGAGAAAAGGTTAATCTAGGCTTTGGGTCGAGATGGCAGTGTAGAGAGACATGGCTCACCTCTTCCCACAACCACATCAAAATTACAACTAAAATATAGAACAACCATCATTCAGAATCATCAGAAATCAAGTTAAACGGAAGTTTGACAACTATGGAATTAAAGAAACAACATCCAATGAGACTGGTAGGAGCAGTGCAGATGCAGAATGGGCTGGTCTCTCACCTGCATGTGATGGATAAAAATCTGGGAGGGATATCTCAGGAGTGAGGAGTCCCAACACCACACCAGAACTGCAAAGCCAGCGTTCCAGTACCAGGAAGACAAGTCCCCACAACTTCTGGCTGCAAAAACCAGCAGGGACTGAGTTGGTGGAAGAAACTGCTGGAGCACCAAATAGTTCCTCTTAAAGAACCCACACACAGGCTTACCTACTCAGACACACTCCCTCTGAGCTCTAGCACTGGGGTGGCAGCTTGAAGGGCACCAGTGGCATACTGGGAGAGGTTGAAGCATCTAGTATCAGGGCGAGCAGAGGCCATTGTCCCTTTTCTGAGCCCTCTCTCTGAAGAGCCACAGAGCTGTCAGGCTGGTGCCAT
The DNA here is from genome assembly GCF_014824575.4 of Sturnira hondurensis. Taxonomy (NCBI): domain Eukaryota; kingdom Metazoa; phylum Chordata; class Mammalia; order Chiroptera; family Phyllostomidae; genus Sturnira; species Sturnira hondurensis. The sequence goes on from NW_028077960.1 coordinate 1,474,848, forward strand.
ATTTGAGACCCTGTCAACCTGACCAGCACTGTTCGACCCACCTTGGAGATCCCCAGAGCCTCCACCCCATTCAACTTACAGGTTCACCCAAACTGCTATTCCAAATGAATGGCTGGTCTTGGCTTACACTGAACAACTTCCTAAATTCTCTCAAATAAGCAACAACTGGCCTCAGTGAGCCCCAGACCTAGCACTAGCAGTGGCCAGATTAGCTTCACAGCTTGGCCTTGCCTAGGAATCTCCAAACTCAGCACAAATAGCAGCCATCTCAGATTGCTTTGTAGCTCAGGAAGAGTTGTCCAGGCAAAACACAGGGTGGGTCTGACCGTGGCCTGCACCACCGAGGAAATCCCAGGGCCATCACCCCCACTGGACAGCTACAGACCATGTTAGAGCACCACCACCATGCCCCTGCACAACTGATCTTCCCCAGAGGTCAGAGGTTGGTGGTCAGTGGTCATGACCAATCGTTGCAGCTGACTGGCCTGGATAAATCCCTCCCGTTGATCTGCCAACAGCAACCAAGGCTCAACTATAAGAGGGTGTACTCAGCCCACACAAAGGGCACACCTTGAATACCCAGCTTGGGTGATAGGGGAGGCTGTGCCACGGAACCCTACAGAACACCTACTACATTAGGCCACACTACCAAGACACAGAGTCAAAGCAGCTCTACCTAATACATAGAAACAAACACAGGGAGGCTGCCAAAACAAGGAGACAAAGAAACATGGCCCAAATGAAAGAACAGATCAAAATTCCAGAAAGAGTGCTAAAGGAAATGAAGATAAGCAATTTATCAGATACAGAGTTCAAAACTCTGATTTTAATTATGCTCAAAGAACTTAGTGAGGACCTCAACAGCATAAAAAAAGATCCAGTCAGAAGTGAAGTATTCACAAATTGAAGTAAACAACAACTTACAGGGAACAACAGTAGAGTGGATGAAGCTGAGAATCAAAGTACTTTAAGAAAAAAAGGTACTTTTTAAAGAAAAAGAAGATAAAAACTATGAACATTAAAATGACCATAACAATCTCACACAATAACAATAACAATCCCATAACTATTGACAAGTGAATCTAAAAAATAAGAATAAAAACAAAAACACACTAAGCAAACTAAGCAAACAACCAGAACAGGAACAGAATCATAGTTGTGGGGATCATTTGGAAGGTTATCAGCCAGGAGGAGGAAGAGAGAGAAAGGGAGAAATGATGCTTGGACCAAGGAGCATAGTTGGTAGGAACAAAATGCGCAGGGGGAGGTTAAGAATAGTATAGGAGCCCTGGCTGGTGTAGCTCAGTGGATTGAGCGCAGGCCTGCGCTGCGACTCAGACGATTGCCGGTTCGATTCTCAGTCAGGGCACATGCCTGGGTTGCAGGCCAGTTCCCTGCAGGCCAGCTCCCAGCAGGGGACGCATGAAAGGCAACCATACATTGATGTTTCTCTCCCTCTCTCCTTCCCTTCACCTCTAAAGATAAATAAATAAAATCTAAAAAAAAAAAAGAATAGTATAGGAAAGGGAGAAGCCAAAGAACTTAGATGTATGACCCGTGGACATGAACTAAGGGGGTGTGGTATTGCTGGAGGGAAAGGGGGTTCCAGGCAGAATGAACAAAGGGGAAAAAAATTATGCAACTGTAACAGCATAATCAATAAAATATACTTTTTAAAAAGTTAATCAAAAGATCACATATAACATGATGACCTATCTATAAAGTTCACCAACAACTGAAATCAAAAACACTGTTTAGGCCTCCACAGGTACATGGTTGTGGTGACATTATCTGAGCTCAGCAAGACCTCTGGTTCCTCATTCTTCCCAGGTACACGCCCTCCTGAAACTAGGGAAAGCCTGGGCCAATAGAATGTCACTGAAGTGCTCATGTGTCACTATTGGGTAGAAGAAACACCTAAGAACTGGTGCTGAGTTCCTTTTTGTTTAAAGGTTTTATTTATTTATTTTTAGAGAGAGGGGAAGGGGGCGGGAGAGAGAGTGAGAAATATCTATGTGAGAGAGACATCCATCAGTTGCCTCTTGTTGGTGCCCCAACTGGAGACCAAACCCACAACCCAGGTATGTGCCCTGACAAGGAATTGAATAGGCGACCTTTTGCTTTGCAGGATAACATCTAACTAACTGAGCACACAGATCAGGACTGGTGCTGAGTTCTTATCCTCCTCCCCTGCTGAGGCAAACCCCAGGTCTTAGTGTTGATAGCAGCATAGCAGGATGACTGCTGCACCCTGTCCAGCTGTGTCTGCAGTGGGCACAGGCCACCAACCTGCACTGGTCATGTAGCAGGAGCAAGAAATACACCTGTTGGAGTAAGCCTCTGAGAATAGTGGTTATTTGTTACTGCAGCATCTGACTAGTTTATCTTGGCTAATACAGTAATAAAATTTTATTTTGAAAGGCAAGGGAATTATAAGCACAAAATTCAGTATCTCTGTAGGAAAGTTAGGGGATATCATAAGAGAGGAATAAACACAAGATAAGTGGAAATATCGTTAAGACTCTAGATCTCAGGTTGAATTCTGAGTTCCGACATATTCACCATGTCATTGTAAACAAATTAATTGATTAAAGTGGGCCTACAGGGGCCAAAAATGAGAGTGTGTTATTAAGTAGGGCCTGTGATTTGCCCACACCTGAAGGGCATTTAAAAAGAAAAAAAAAAGGAAAGGGAGTGCTGTTCCAACAGGAACCGGAAACCTAGCCACTCTACCTGCCCAAGGGATGCTGCTATCTCACCTTGTAGGCACGGGCCACACACAAAAGTGTGTAAGGAAGGGCAGGGGATGAGCTCAAAAGCATGAGGGTTTTTTCCTCCCTAATCCCCTAAGATTCTCTCCTAGACAGCCTCTCCTCTAACCACACCCACCCCCCAAAATCGTTGCTCTTAGATCCAGCTGGTTGGGAAGGAGGAACACTGGAGCATCCCAGTGCCTTTGTTCTTGGCAGCTTGTGAATCCTGCTCCCAAAGCCTCATTACAATAAATTTCATGAGGTGGTTTCACCCCAGCCACCTCCTCTTCTCTGCCCCAACCCCAAGGGGCAGGGTAGGCCCAGACTAGGCTCGGTGACCTCACAGGCCCCTGGGCCAATCCCAAACCCCTTTAATGATGTCGTTATTTACGAGGAAGAATTCTAGGCATCATGAGACTTACATATTTTTTCTCCCTCAATCTTCATGCTAAAAATCATTGCATTTGATGAGAAGCCATTGGGGAGTTTTAAGGAGGAGGGGATGTGGAATTTGAAACTTGAAAGCTGCTCTGGTTACCAGTGAGAGACAAGGGCATAATCAGGGGGACCACTGAGGCATTTGGACTTGAGTTGGGGAGAGGGGGAGAGGGGGAGAGGAGTCTGAGGCCCCTGGACAAATCCAAGAGCCACTGAGAAGGTGAAATCCAGAGCCTGGCAGGGAGTCAGCGGGGTAAAGCCTGCCTACCACCCCATCTCAGGCACCTACCACCTGTGCCAACTCTGCTCGGGGAGCTCAAGGTCATGAGTAGAGGAGGAGAGGAATATCAGGGGAAATGGCTGCAAGCGGCCTCTGGAGAAGCCTAGGCCCAGAGGTGGGGGTGAACAGGGGAGCAGCCACTTAACTTTGGACTTTTAAACTATTTGAATGTATCAATTTGACCCCCCAAAATTCAACCACAACTTTTGAGTTACATTAGAATCAGAATGCCTCAGTCATGTCTTCTTGTACAGGTGAGCTTCAGGGAGTTGATAACCCTAAAAATTGTGCACTGAGATTGGTATGTGAGGACAGGTTTCTTCTGAAAATGGTCTAAAAGTTTATTGGATTTTCAAAAGAGCCTGTGACCTGGTGATAATTAACATTTAAATAACATCATACTTCAGGCTGCACATTCATCTAACCCTTATTTAGTTATATCATATACAGTCATTTAATCCTCACAACAACCCCATGAAAGACATTCTGTTGTCATTCCCGTTTCATAGATGTAGGGACTGAAGCACGGGGAGGTTGAGCAAGTGGCTGAAATTTGCTCAGTTAGTGAGATTTGAGCCCCCAGAGTATCAACCACTAACATGGACCTGGTCTAGCCCAATACTGAATTTACCCAAAAAGGTGAGGCCCCCCGCCAGGCACCAAAGGGTTTGCTGTCCTCAGGTCTTGCAGACAGACAATGCTAGTCAGTGAGATGGTAGCCTCTGTGCTCCCAGCCCTTCTCATGCCCCTCACCTCAAGAGTAATAGGAAATCTGTGCCCTCACTGTCATCCCTGCCCACAGCAGAGAAGGCGTGGTGTGCCAGGACCTCCCAGGAGCAATTGTGGGCAAAGAAAGCCTTCCCACCCACCCAGCTTCCTCAACAGCCAGGCCTTATTATCTCCCTGGCCAGGCTGGAGACCATCGCCAGTGAATGGTGGCAAAGGCAGAACCCTGAAGATGATTCAGGGAAGGAGGCGGCCAGCAGAGTAGCGCTGCCTCAGAAAGCAGTGAGGGCACTGTCCCAGCAGAAATGTAGGCAGAGGCTGGATCCCCAGCAATCTGAGAGGCACCTGGACCAGTGCTCATGCCCAGATCTAAGATTTGCCCCCCTAGGATTCTGTGTGGGGTCTGGTGACACTTACAAGACATCACAATGGGATATGCAAAGAACCCTAGCCGGCTCTAGACCTTGATTTCATGGAGGCCCAGAGCGGGACAGAGGCTCGCTCAAGATGCCACAGAATCTCAAGCTGCACTAGGGGAAGGGAAGCCCCAGGGTCTGGATGGGCCTTAAGCAGAAGGATCAGAGGGGCTTCCTGGAGGAGAGGAGACATACAGGAAGGATCCTCAAGGGAGGTGGGGTTTGAATATGCTGAGGAGGGGATTTGCCAAGAGCAAGGATATATTCAGGCAAACAGGAGATGTAGTAAGTGGCTAAGGGTCCCTGATGGAGGGGACTTAGTGGAGACTGTGGGCTGGAGTCCAGAGAGTTCTAATGTCTAGCTGAGCAGGAGAGATGCCAACGGAGTTCCCTCAGCCCACCTAGGACTTCTAGAAGTCCCTTCTGGTGCCTTGTCTCAGCCTGGCAGGGCCAATTCCTCACTTATCCTAACAGTGTGGTAGTGCAGATAGGCAGGTCTGAGACTCCCCCTACCCACTCTCAGATTGGAGCCCTCAAGTCAGAGTTCTGTCTCCCCCACAGCCTTTCCAGAACAGGGAAGACTGGTGATGTTCCTCACCAGCCCCATGCCTCCTCTGGGCCCCAGCAGGCCACACCCACACAGGAGGGGTTGCCCTGGTTGCCCCCCACTCCCCGAGCCAGACTTCCCCAGTATACAGAGCAAGAGCAGAATGAAATTTTGGACTCTTTTGACAATCCAATGTGGAGTCACTGTCAGCCATGACAGTTGTGTCAAATGCTATGTCAAGATTGGGGTAATGGGGGGTTGCAGGCCGGTTCCCTGTGGGCCATTTCCCAGTAGGGGATGCACAAAAGGCAACCATACATTGATGTTTCTCTCCCTCTCTCCTTCCCCTCTAAAGATAAATAAATAAATAAAATCTTTTTAAAAAAAAGATTGGGGTAATGGGTATAACGGGAACACCTTTAGGAGGAACCCAGAACGCCCAAAACCATAAATCTGGACACTTGGGTAAGGACTCCATCTACACACCAACATGAGTGGGGCCTCCACCCCTGATGGGTTTTAAGGACTCAGAGCTCTGACCACCCAATGCTCAAGCTTGGCTGTACCCACAGGTCATGCTGGGAGCCCTGCTGGACTTCCACTCCAGCAGATGTGTGCCACCAATGTAGCTGCCTGACTTGAGACCAATGCCCATCTCTCTAACCTGGAGATGTTGCCAGGGACTGAGACTCCTCACCAGATACTCTGCTTGCTCTGCTCACTTCTTTCACATGAGTGCCGCATCTCTGTGTGTAAACTCTATGTGACTCTACTGAGGAGGTCTCCCCTAATAAACCTGGCATGGAAAGACACAAATATGTGTGGGTGCCTCCTTTCAGGGATACTCCCCTGCTCACAACTGGATTGACTTCATATTAAACTGTCAAAAATGTCCAAAGGTCCACTCTGCTCTTGCTCTGTATACCCAGGTTCCAGTGTGAGCACACAATCAGGCTATTTTTAGCAGGCTCCCCACAGCAGCGCACTGGCTCAGAGCGGCCCCATACTGTTCTCAGCTTTGAGCTCTTGCAGGGAGTGATTCTCACACCCAGCATGCTCCGATTACCAGGGTGACCTGAGCAGCTGCTTCAAGTCTCCTGGTCTGATGAGATCACTGGTGGGTGACATGAGAGGAGGCAGGGGGCAGGCTTCCCCACTACCTTTCTGCATCCCTCCTGCCTCAGGAGAGCCTGGGGGTAGGGGCTGGGTGGACAAGTGGGCTTCCTGGGCTTCATTTGCATAACATGCCTGGTGCTTCATGGGTGTGAGTAACATTCAAGAAGTTCCACATACCTCAGCCTTTAGCAGAAGTTAATGCCCTGGAGAGCAGTGGGTCAGGTATAGGTCACCTAAGTGAGAGAAACTCTGTGGTGAAGAGCCACACACTCCCCTTGACAGAGGTCAGAAACACAGCTGTTTGCAGGGGGTTCAGCGGCACCAGGAGTACAATGATCTACTTTGCATGTAAGTGTTTCGTGCTGTTCTTCAGTTCCACAGAGGAATGTGTATATGCTGCAGTGATAGAGCTTTTAATTTTATAAGAATTCAAAATCTGTTGTGGGGAATCTCCCAAGTGTTAAACGTTGGCAACCAGGTCAAATTTTAGAAGCATTTGTGTGGTTTCGATGAAACACATCCAGGAACCATGCCTGACCCAGGAGACAGAAGTGGCGTCCACAGTGGGGCCCAGCTTCCCAACGCCTGCCCTGCCACATACCAAGATGGGCCCCTATGGGAGAGCCCTTGAGAGCTCTCCAGGGCAGGGGAGCCGGTCTTAGAACCCCAAATTCCAGAGGACAGGGCACTGTCCTTTGGAAATGCTGGCACCACCAGCATTTTCCAAAGAGTGGTCCAGGGAAACTGGCTGCTAGAGCTGTTCGTAGCTGTCCTTATTCATGGGCAAACACTCTGGGAATCTCTGGGTTAAATAAAGCAAAACAAACTTCTTTACTTCACAACTTGTCCCAGCCTCTAACATGGAACAAAGTGTCTTGTGAATTTCCAGGAGGTAGAGCATGCGCAGCGCTTCTAGAAAGAGTTCCACGTGGTACCCACTCTCAAGGTGTACCCATTAACTCTGGAGAGACACCGCTACTGTTCCACTTTATGTGGTTCTGGGAAGTATAGCTCACCACACTAACCTGCCATTCCACAGGCTCAGCATCCCAGGGGAGTTGGAGCACAAGCCTGGAGATGGGACAGTAGGGAAGGAGAGGCTGGGACTGGCAGGCGATGGTCAGGAGCATGGCTTTGTTCAAAGGGCAATGGGAGCTACTGAAGAGTTTCAGGCCAGGAGGGACATGAGGGCAAAGAGCTCACTGTGTGGAGAGCAGACTGCAGGAGGCGAACCAGGCCGCAGTTAGGAAAGCTTGTGCAGACTGTCCAGCAGGGGGAAAGAACAGTCAAGACTAGGCAGCTGGAATGCTGTAGGGGTGCAGGGGAGTGAGGTGGTGAGGATAAGACCGGGCAATGGCCTACACTGGAAGAGCCCACACAGAGGCTCTGGGCCCCTGGTGAAGGGAGGAATTACACCCCAGGCTGGGGATCAATCCCCTCCATGTTCCCTGCCCCACTACCCATCTTGTCAGGGAGCCAAGCTCAGGCAAACTTTAGCCACCTGGGGTTCCCATGGTAACTGTGGAGCCACGTAGTGGAGCACCTGAGCAAGCAGGAAATGAAGCTGGTTGAGGAGTGCCTGCTGGCCTGATCAGGGCACTGCGGGCTCCAGGGGTTCAGAACTTGGCCTCTCCTTCCCCCAAGCACCTGGCCATGGCAAAGGGGTGTCCCGGACAGAGTATCCAGGCTCTGCCCCCAGGCTCCTTCTCTCAGAGACAGATTATGAGGGTGGTCCAGAGAACCCCAACTCCACTCTGGGTCCAGGCCTGTATCTGTCATCTGTCAGCAGCCTTTGTCACTACCTCTGCAAGGAAAGGCAGGGGCAATTCCTATGACTGTCTCTCCTGCAGCCTCCACAGTGACAAGGCTAATCTTAGCCCTGATATCAGGCTGCAGTCAGAGGGGTTGGGTTGGAGAGGGCTATCTGCCCAGCTCTAAAAGCAGGTGGGGAACCCAACAGGAGGGTCAGAGGGCTGGCTGCCCCTACCCCCAGGCAAGCAGAGCAGATCAGCCAAACAGGCCCTCCTGACACTGCCCCCTCCACTGCCCACTTCCCTCTGGGCCTTTCTGCTCTCACCCAGACCCCACCTACCTCACTCAGCATCCATCTCCTTGGGACCCCACTTCCTGCCAAACAAGAACCAAACCCTTAGCCACACACTTGCCCTTCAGGAGCCAGCCCTGCCCCCACCTCTTCTGATTAACTCCCACTGCTCTGTTCTCTCTCACCAACCAAATTAGGCCAGTGAGTAGTGAGCCCCCCATGCCCTGCAGAGCCATTGCTGCCCCATCTACATCTACAGTGACCTAGCTGGAGGCTTTACTTTGTGGCTCAGATCAAATATCACCCCCTCCATGAGGTAGCACTCCTACCCCTCAGTCAGAGCTGAATTCTCCCTCCTCTGTGCACCCCAAGCTTCTGATACCCTTGTATTTCCCACATATGGACACACTGTCACCCGCATGAGACTCTAATTCCCTGAGAGCAGGACCTCAGTCTTGTTCATCTCTGTTTTCCCCCTAAGCCTAACTTGGTGCTTGGTATACAGTAGGCATTGCTGGGGTCCTGGTGGAGGGGTCGGAGAGAGTGCTGTGTCTCAACCGCTAGTGACCCCCCTGCCCCAATTCCCACCTTGTTTTAAGGAAGCCAACCCTGAAGGAAGAGAGTTCCAATCAAGATGGCAGAGTAGGTAGACACTATGCTCGCTTCCTCCCAGAACCACACTAGAATTAGCACTAAATTATACAGCAATAAACCTAGATAATTATCTGAAGACTAGCTGTATGGAATTCCTACAACTGAGGACATAAAGAAGAAGCCACATCAAGACTGGTTGGAGGGACAGAGATGCAAAGCGGGCTGGTACTACACCTACATGTGGCAGTTGAGAATCAGAAGGGCTATCTCACCTGCGGAGGTCCCCCCTGAGGAATAAGGGGTCACAGCCCCACACCAGGCCTCCAGTCCAGGGTTCCAGTATGAAGAAGACAAGTCCCCACAACTTCTGACTGTGAAAATCAACAGAAATTCCATCCATCCTGGTGAGACACAAGGCAGCAGGAGTCCCAGGTATCCTCTTAAAGGGCCCACACACAGACTCACTCACTCACAGGCACTCACCCTGGGCTCTGGCAGAGGGACAGCATCTCAGAAGTGCCAGAGTCACACAATGAGAAACTGAGTTGTATGGCTTCAGGGCCAGGCTAGAAGGAAAGCGGCCATGTCCCTACGTTGAGCCCTACTCCTGCACAGTCAGCAGGTGGGCACCATCTTTCTTGTGTTGGGCCCTCCCCCAACACAGCCATATCTGAGTCTGCATTAGCCTGGTGAACTCCACTTGCACCACCCTGGTGACTCCCTGAGACCCTGCCTTACCCACTTTGTAAACCACCTGAGGCTCTCTCAACAGCTGAGGCTTACAGGCAGCTGGCAGGCCAAGGCAGATCCCAGGAGGCCTGAGCCTTTTGCTGAGCAGCCCCAGGCCCTCTACTGATCGGAGCCAGCCTTGGTGTGCAGCGTGGCCTCTCCCAAGTGCCTCCAGCCCAGCATGGGCAGGTACCAACCACAGATTTCTTTGCAGCTCCTGCCAATGAAAACCGGGCCAGTCACAGACATCGGCTGACCTTGGCCTGCACTAGCCCCTCCCAAGTGGCTCCAGAACCAACACACACAGGAGCCAGCTGTAGACCATAGCAGAGCACCACCTGATTAGCTCCACAAGCAGCACGCCCAAACGGTGATCTTGGTAGGCTGGAGAGCCCACTGGGGTAAACCTTACTCCCTGGGGTCAGCCCATACATAGCAGCTCATACACCCTGGTGGTGGCCGGTACTCACAGTCTGAGGGTCAACTCTACCCATTGAGTTGAGCCAACATCAATCAAGGCTCAACTACAAGAAAAAGGCACACACAACCCACACAAAGGACACTCCTGGAGCCCCTGGCTCAGGTGAAGAGGGAAACTGCACCACTGAGCCCCTCAAGACACCTACTAGATAAGGCCACTCTGCCAAGACTGGGAGACGTAGCAGCTCTACTTAATTAATATATAGAAGCAAACACAAGGAGGCAGCCAAAATGAGGAGACAAACAGGCCCCAAATGAAAGAACAGGAGAAATCTCCAGAAACAGGACTAAACGAAACAGAGCAAGCAATCTACCAAATATAGAATTAAAAACACAGGTTATAAGGATGCTCAAGGAACTTAGTGAGAACTTCAACAAAGAGATAGCAAGCATTGAAAAGGATATAGAAACCATGAAAAAGAACCAGTAAGGGGGGTTCTGGTCAAGATGGCAGCATAGGTAAGTGTGGTACTTAGAACCTCCCACCACCACATCAAAATCACGACTAAACTACAGAACAACCATCATTCAGAACCAATGAAATCTGGCTGAACAGAAATCCTACAACTAAAGGTATAAAGAAGAAGCCATATGGAGAGGAGTGGAACTGGCTGGTCCCACACCTACATGTGGTCATTAAAAACCGACAGGGTTTTCTTAAACTCCACAGCCGAGATAACCCCTGAAAAGCCAGGGGTCCCAAACCCTAACCAGAACCCCCAGCCCAGGGTCTGAGTGGTAAGAAAAAAAGTCCCCATAACTGGTTTTGCTGACTGTAAAAACCAGTTAGATTGTGGCTGAGTGAGACAGAAGTGGCTGGAGTCTTAGAAATTCTTTCTCTTTTTCTAAACAGATTATATTTATTTATTTTTAGAGAGTAGAGAAGGGGAGGAGGGAGGGAGAGAAACATCAGTGTGTGGTTGCCTCTCACATGCCCCCTACTGGGGACCCGGCCCACAACCCAGGCATGTGCACTGACTAGGAATTGAACTGGTGACCTTTTGGTTTGCAGGTCGGCACTCAGTCCCCTGAGCCACACCAGCCAAGGCATCAGGCAGCTTCTCTTAAAGGGTCCTCACATGAGCTCACATCATCTAAACTCCAGCACTAAGGCAGCCGCTTGAAAGACACCAGAGCATATTGGGTAAAACAAGTGTCTGGCATTGGAATGAAAGCTGGAAGAGAAGATTTGTCGCAGAGAAAAGTGCTGGCACAGACCATTGTTCCTTTTCTAAGCCCTTCCCGCATTAAGTCTTCAGGGGGCTGTCATATCTGAGTCTCCATCAACCTGGCTTACATTGTTTGCCTCACCCTGGTGGTCCAATGAGGCTCCCACCCCGCCCACGTTGTGGGCCTACCCAAGCCATTTCCAGTAGCTTTTCCACACAAATGGCCTTTCTTGTCTCACAGTTCAGACTTTCCTAATATCTCTCAGACAAGTAACATCTGACCTCTGAGTACTCTGTACCTCTTGCTAAGTGGCCCCATGCCTACCACTAGCAGCAGCCAGCCTTAATTTATAGCTTGGCCTCTCCCGGGCACCTCCAAGCCCAGCACAAGTAGCAGCCAACTGCAATTGCTTTGTAGCTTGTGCTGGGTGGCCCCAGGCAGGGCATACATAGGTGGTGGCTGACCTTGTCCTGAACAACCCTGGAAGCCTCAAGAGCCAGTACACCCAATGGACAGCTTCAGACCATGCCAGATTTCAACTTCGCCACCTCCATGAGCAACAAACTCAAGGGTCAGGCGTGTTGAGCATCAAAGGCCAATGAAGCAAAACCTGCTTCATAGGGTCAGCTCCTACACAGTAACTCCTCTGCTGGAGTCACAGCCAATTCTTGCAGCCAATCAGCCTGGGGTTGGGAGGTCAATCCCTCCCAGTGATGCCCACTCAGAAGCAGGGTCAGCTCACCCACACTTTATAGACCAGCTGCCAAGCCTCAGAGGCCAGGTGGCCCTGGAAGGGTCACACAGCATCTACTCTAAGCCAGGGTTCCTCCCTCCATCCATTCCCCGACATGAGGTGCCTTGCTCCAGGGAAAGCGGCCGCTTTGGGCTGTCAGTCCCCATCTCCAGATCTGTCTTCGCTTCTCTTCACATGAGATCTGCCTCATCCTGGCTCTGACTCTCTGTCTGGATCCCCTCTGTGTCTCTCGGCCTGCCTGGCTCTCAGTGGCTCAGTCTCAGTCTCTCACACATCTTTCTCTGTCTCTTTCCCAGTGTCTCTGGGTCCTCTCATCCCCTGTCTCTGTGTCTCTCTGCGACACTCCCACCCAGCCCCTTCCCCTGCTCTCCTGGCTCACATCCTTTCACTCCTTCAGAGTCCCTGGTATTTTTAAATATTTACTTACTTACTTACTTACTAATTTATTTATTTATAGAGAGAGGGGAAGGGAGGGAGAAAGAGAAGGAGAGAAACATCAGTGTGTGGTTGCCTCTCATGGGCCCCCAACTGGGGACCTGGCCTGCAACCCAGGGATGTGCCCTGAGTGGGAATCAAACCCATGACCCTTTGCTTTGCAGGCCAGCCCTCAATTCACTGAGCCACACCAGCCAAGACCCTCAAAGTTCCTGTTTTCGTCCACCCCTGTCACCCTGACTTTGTTTTAGGGATGAGATCAGAGCAGGGCTCTGGGGAGCTGTTCTGGTGTCCAGGAGGGTCTCTTTGGGCAGTCCAGCAGTTGTATCTCCCCCGACCTGGCCTCTGAGCCAATGAACCCACAAAGAAGAAGTGGGATTGAGGATGGGAGGTTTCTGGAGGCAGATATCTACTCTCAGTGAGAGACAGTGAGTCCTCCATCCCCAGAGCTGTGCAGAGGGAGTTCTGCAAGAAGATTTCTGCACCAGTCCAACTACTTGTCTTGAAGGATCCATTGGGTTGCTGTTGGGATTTGAGCTGAGTGATGGGATCCCTGGGCCTTCCCTGAACTAAAAGGGTTAATGTCCTGGGCCCTGAGGGTCTTCCAACCTGCTCCAAAGCCTTCTTCATCTTCACCCCTCCAGCTGCCCCCTCCTTCCCTCTCCCTTGTCCCTCTCTCCCTCCTTTCTTCCCTTTCTCCCTCTGTCAGGAATGATAAGAAATCATTAAATGGGTCCTCAGCTCTTGTCTCCTCACTTCCCTCAGGGAATTAGCCTTGAGCCCTGTGAGATTCCAGGAACATACCACTGGGCACATGATTGCATGGACCTGTGTGTGTAGGTATTCTTGCATACAAAGGGCACACTGTGCTTCTGCCTGTTTCTGCAGGTTCACCAGTGTGGACACAGCTGAGCACAATCTCATATGCACCTTTGTGTCTGCAGACACATCAGGTTGTGTGTGTGAATGCGCTCAGGAGTCTCCTGGTGTGGGTGCTGGTCTCCATTTTGCCTGTGCACTTGTGTGTGTGCATTGAATGTCTTCATATCTAAGTCCACCTCTATGTGTACACAGCTCCATATTGAATCTATTCTTGTATGGCCTCTGGGTAATACACATTGCCATGCTAGCCTGTTTGGGTGTACAAATGTTTCTGCACTCTGCATGTGTACATGTGTGTACATGTGCATACAACTAGATGTGTACACCTTACCAAGTATGAGTGTGTGTGCATGTGTGCCACATGTGTGCATGGACACTGGTGTGTATGCAGTGTACACACACCCTGACACTTTACACACACACCTCCTTCCTGGCTCTCCAGCAACAGCCACTGTTGTTCATCTCCAGGGTGAGGATGGTGGCAGCAATGGCAGTGCAGGTGGCAGGAGCTTGAAAGGGGAATGGTTGCAGTGGTGCAAGGAAGATGCTCACTAATAAGGCCACTCGCCTTGCCAGGCTGGAGGCTGGTGCCACTATTATTGCCTCAGTAAGCAACTCCCCAGAGAAGGGCTGCTGCCTGAGCCCCACTCTCCCCCTCCCCAGGGGCCCTTTTCCCCACCTCTTCTCTGTCTTGAGGGGCTGCAGGAGCCATAGGCACCAAGAGGGGCAGCCACAGCAAAGTGTTGTGCCTAGTCCCACCAGGAGACTTAGGTACCTGCCTGCCTGCCCATCATTCTGCTGCCAGGAAGTCATTGTACTCTGCTCACTCTCCAAAAGGCCTCTGGGGACCCAGCGTGCTCCTTGGAAGAAAGAAGGCCTCCACACACAGTGAGTATTCTTCCATAAAAAGAACACTAGGCTGGGAGTCAGGTGGGCTGGCTGATAATCCCAGGCCTGTGTGACCTTGGACAAGTTCCTCTCAGGGCCGTGGTACCCTTGTCTGTAAAATAAAGGAAGAGGACTAAAGCCACTTTCTCAAAACATGGTGTTTGCATCATTGGTGAGAGACGAGACTATGGCAGATAGTATGCAGATAGCATTTGCTATTTTAACTATGCATTTATTTTCTTAATTTCCCTTTCTAATAGTTCATTATTGGCATATGAAAATGCAACTGAGTCTTTCCATACACCTATTCTCACATGTTTGTTTAGCTAGCACATCAGACACCTGATTTCACAAATATTACTAGTTTAAAGAAAAATGTTAAGTAAATAAGAAAGGCTGGCATCTGAACATGACAAAAGTCGTGGTGGAAGCTGGCAGATGACTGCAGCCTTGTGCCCACAGGTCTCTAAGGCTTTCCCTTCCTGAGAGGCAGTGGGTTCAGGGCCCCAGATGCCCAGGAATGAAAATACGCAAACTACTTCCAGCCAAGATGGAGGCGTAGGTGGAAACACTGTGCCTCCTCGCACAACCAAGTTTAAAGACAACAAAGTTTTAGTAACAAAAACACAGCCAAAGCACAGAAAATTGAGCTGTATGGAAGTTCAACAACAACAAACCATTCAGCCAGACCAGTAAGAGGGGCGGAATCAGTGGGTGGTGGAGCGGGGTTGCTCAGGAAAAGGTGGCCAGCAGACCCAGGCCCGCAGGCGGCGGTCGGCAGATCCCAGGCGCAGGATGGCAATGGGCAGACCCAGTGAGGGCGCAAGGCAGCTGGTTGACAGTGGTCACACATTCTCGCACATTTAAACCAGGCGAAGGAGCCAGCAGTGAGACAGATCACGCAACCCAGGGCCCCAGCACCGGGAATTAAGCCTAAAAGCACCAATTGAAAAAACTTTCAGGATCGAGGTGCCAGGAGAAGCTCCCAGGCTCATAGAGAGTTCATTGGAGAGACTCACAGGGTCCTGGAGGGTGCACAAGCCCACACACCTGGGAACCAGCACCAGAAGGGCCCAATTTGCTTGCAGGAAGCAGTAGAGGGGACCAAAAAGCAGAACAGACACCATTGCCCCTCTCTGACCCCACCCCCACATACAGCAACTGGGTCACCCCACCCTGGTGAACACCTAAGTCTCCGCACCTCATACATAACAGGCGTGGACAGAACAAAACATTATGGCTCAAGAAGAACAGCTCAAAGCCCCAGAGCCAATACTTCTCAGCAACCAAGAGATAGTCAACCTCTCAGATGCACAGTTCAAAATACTGGTGATCAGGATGCTCACAGAACTGGTTGATTTTAGTCACAAATTAGAGGAACAAATGAAGGCTAAACTAAGTGAAATGATGAGAAATGCACAGGAAACCAATAGTGATGGAAAGGAAACTGGGACTCAAATCAATGGTGTGGACCAGAAGGAAGGAAAAAATGACCAAACAGAAAAGAATGAAGAAACAAGAATTCAAATATGAGGAGAGGCTTAGGAACCTCCAGGACATCTTTAAATGTTCCAATATCCGAATTATAGGGGTACCAGAAGGGGAAGAGGAAGAGCAAGAAACTGAAAACTTATTTGAACAAATAATAAAGAACTTCCCCAATCTGGCAAAGGCAATAGCCTTCCAGGAAATCCAGGAAGCTCAAAGAGTCCCAAAGAAGTTGGACCCAAGAAGGAACACACCACGGCACATCATAATTACATTAGCCAAGATGAAAATGAAGGAGAGAATCCTAGAAGCAGCAAGAGATAAGGGGACAGTCACCTACAAAGGAGTTCCCATCAGACTGTCAGCTGATTTCTCAAAAGAGACCTTACAGGCAAGAAGGGGCTGGAAAGAAGTATTCCAAGTCATGAAATCCAAAGACCTACAGCCAAGATTGCTTTATCCAGCAAAGCTTTCATTTAGAATGGAAGGACAGATAAAGTGCTTCTCAGATAAGGTCAAGTTCAAGGAGTTCATCATCACCAAGCCCTTATTATATGAAATGCTAAAGGGACTTATATAAGAAAAAGAAGATGAAAAATATGAACAGTGAAAGGACAGCAAACACACAGTTATTAACAACCACACCTAAAACAAAAGCAAACCAAGAGGACAGCTAGATCAGGAGTGGAACCATAGAAATGAAGAACACATGGAGGGTTAGCAACAGGGGAGTGGGAGGAGGAGAAGTGGGGAGAAGATACAGAGAATAAGTAGCATAGAAGGTAGGTAGAAAATAGACAGGGGAGAAGGCAAGAATAGTAGGGGAAATAAAGAATCTAAAGAACTTGTGACACATGGACATAAACTAAAGGGAGGAGAATGCTGGGGAAGAGATGTGCAGGGGGGAGGGGAATGAAGGGGGGGAATGGGACAACTGTAATGACATAATCAATAAATTATATTTTTTTAAAAAGAAAATATGCAGACCAGACCCTGGTTCCCACCTCATCCTCATCATCACCAAGATGGGCTATCACATGAAGTATCAGGAGAAGTTGGGGCAAGTGGGTGATCTCTCTTGGCCACAGGCCCCATAAGATCTCAGAGGACACAGAAAATGTCCATACATGTGATCCCTGGGGTGATTCAGGCCAGATCGGGCAGGGGCACAGGAATGGCTGAGGTAGCCAGGTCTGGGCAAAGATGGTTCAGCCTGGATTAAGGTGTCCTAGGGGCCTCAGCTGCTGCATCTCCTGTGGAGCCTATGAAGAGGGCTGTCTGAGCCCCTAGGTCCTGTGAACAGGCTACTCTCCCTGTTTTGCTCCAGGGATAAGAGCCTGTCCACAGCCTGAATGTCTTTGTCTTCCAAGAGGCTGGACATGAATCACAGGAATTTACTACCCAGCCCAAAGTGAGAGCTATGAGTCTGTCTCAAGCCTGGCTGGCAGAGACTGGCAGCCTGTAGGTCCCATTGCCACTGACTGATGAGGCTGCTTCCTTCTAGAAACACCCCCCCCCCTCCATGGCAGACAGCAGAAGAAAAGGCTCCCAGGCCCAAGGGCCAGCTCATCACTCTCCAAACCTCTCCCAATCTGAACTGCTCTTCCACCCTCAGAGTCCACATCTCCCACGATCCCCCAGCTCTCCACAGTCCCAAGCAGAAGGTAGACCCAAGGGCCTGGCTCCCTGGCCAGAGCTCAGCTCCCCCAGCCCTGCCGCTTGCTCACTCCTTCCCATTGCCCTTCAGAACAATCCGTCCCAGGGCCAAGCCAAAGCTGGACATACCAAATCCCAGAGCCAGGGACTTCCGGCCAAGATGGAAGCATAGGTAGACACACTGTGCCTCCTTGCACACCGAAAGAAGGACAACAACAAATTTAAAACGAAAAACAACCAGAACTGACAGAAAATTGAACTGTATGGAAGTCTGACAGCCAAGGAGTTAGAGAAGAAACACTCATCCAGACGGGTAGAAAGTGCAGAGACAGACAGCTGGAGCAGGGAGGACTTTCGGCAAGGCAGTGGCTGGCAACCAGGTGAGGTAGTGGTTGGTGGAGAGGGAGGTCCCGTATTCTTCACAGGCAGATAAAACAGGAGGAACACCTAGGGAGTGAGACAGACTGCACAATGCAGGAATCCAGTACGGGGAAGTAGAGCCTCAAAACCTCTGACTGAGAAAACCTGTGGGAGTTGAGGCAGCAGTGGGAGAAACTTCCAGCCTCACAGGAGAGTTTGTTGGAGAGACCCACAGGATCCTAGAATGTCCATAAACCCACCCACATGAGAATCGGCACCCGAAGGGCACAATTGGCTTGTGGGGAGGTGACTGAAAACTGTCAGAGAGCTGAGCAAATGGAACTGTTCTCTCCTGAACCCCTCTCCCACATACAGAGTCAGAATGCAGCCTCGTGGGTTGCCCCACCCTGGTGAACACCTAAGGCTCCACTCCTCACTCACTACATGCCAGGTGCACCAAGACAAAAAAAATGGCTCAAATGAAAGAACAGTTCAAAGCTCCAGAAAAACTACAACTAAGCAACTAAGAGATAGCTAACCTATCAGAAGCACAGTTCAAAACACTGGTTATCAAGATATTCCGGGCAATCATTGGGTACTTTAACAGCATAAAAAGGACCCAGGCAGCAATGAAGGTTATGAAGGTTGCATTATGTGAAATAAAGAAAATTCTACAGGGAACCAACAGTGGCGGGAAGGAAACCAGGACTCAGATCAATGGTTTGGAGCAGAAGGAAGAAGGAAACATTCGACCAGAACAGAATGAAGAAACAAGAATTCAACAAAATGAGGAGAGGCTTAGGAACCTCCAGAACATCCGAACCATAGGGGTGCCAGAAGGAGAAGAGGAAGACCAAGAAATTGAAAACTTATTTGAACAAATAATAAAGGAGAACTTCCCCAATCTGGCAAAGGAAATAGACTTTCAGGGAGCTCAGAGAGTCCCAAAGAAGTTGTACCCAAGGAGGAACACACCAAGGCACATCATAATTACATTACCCAAGATTAAAGATAAGGACAGAATCTTAAAAGCAGCAAGAGAAAAGGAGACAGTTACCTACAAAGGAATTCCCACTAGACTATCAGCTGATTTCTCAAAAGAAGCCTTACAGGAAAGAAGGGGCTGGAAAGAAATAGTCAAAGTTATGAAAGGCGAGGACCTACATCCAAGATTACTCTATCCAGCAAAGCTATCATTTAGAATGGAAGGGCAGATAAAGTGCTTCCCAAAGAAGTTCAAGTTAAAGGAGTTCATGATCACCAAGCCCTTATTATATGAAATGTTTAAAGGAATTTATCTATGAAAAAGAAGATAAAAAATATGAACAACAAAATGACAACAAACTTGCAGCTATTAACAACTGAACCTTAAAAAAAACTAAGCAAACAACTAGAACAGGAACAGAATCACAGAAATGGAGATCACATGGAGGGTTATTGGTGGGAGAGTGGGAGAGAGAGTAAGTAGCATAGATGATAGGTACAGAACAGACAGGGAGAGGCTAAGAATAGTATAGGAAATGGAGAAGCCAAAGAACTTATATATATAACCCATGGACATGAACTAAAGGGGGGGAATGAGGGTGGGAGAGGGTATGCAGGGCAGAGGGAAATAAGAGGGGGAAATGGGACAACTGTAATAGCATAATCAATAAAATATATATTTTTTAAATCCTAGAACCAGAATGGATCTCTGAGGTAATCCAGAATACACACAGATATTCCACAGATGAGGAACCAGAAGTCCAGAGAGAGGCCTTGCCCCAAGTCACACAGCAGCACAGTGGTGTGGCCGAGGCGTGAGCTCCAAAACATCTGGACCAGTCATTTCAGTGTCTGGTCATAGCCAATTGTCATATGGCCATGGGAGTAATTTTCATCTCCAAGTGCAGGCCCCTCTCCAGAGAATGGGTGGACCTGGGTTTGAAATCCTTGCTCCACCACTGTGTGTCTAAAAGTTACAACCTCTCTGCCTTTTTCCTCACCCAAAAATTGGGGCTCAAAAATTTCCCTAACCTCCTGAGGCTGTCATGAGGCTCAAGTGATATAATGCAGGTAACGTCTCAGGACAGAGTCGGGCCCCTGGCAGGTGCTCCCTGCACAATGAAGATGGTCCTTCATCATCATCCTTATGTCTCAAGGGGCCCCACTGCCTGATTTGCTTAGGGGTGGGGGACAGATGAGGGCACATGCAGCAGGAGGAACAAGGAGAGATGTGTGTAGGGCTTCAGGGCAAAGTAAGGCCACTTCCTGCTGGAAGAAACACTGAAGGACTCCCTGGAGAAGGTGGCTTCAAGCGGAGGATTCAGAGCTCCATCTCTCTTGCCCTGAGGCCCCTTAGGGGCTTCCTGAAGACTGCAGGGCTCCAGGGAGGCACCTGCTCTGAAAGCCAATCCAAGTCTAAGCTTCTAGCCTGGGTATCCTGAGGAAAGTCCCTCACCTCTCTGGGCATCTGCAACAGACCACCCTTGCTTAGAGATGTCTTCCAGCTCTGACCCTTTTGCAATTCCATCCATACCCATTCCCTGCAGTATTCAAATCTCGCCACTGGGAGGCAGCAGGGAACTGAGCTGGAGTCCCCCTCCTTCCAACTGCTGAGGCTGGGGCTACTGCTAGACAATCCCTCCCCCCGCCCCCCACCAGCACTGTGTGTTCTTTTTTTCCCCACGTGCTCTGTCGGCTGTCAAGGAACCAGAGCTGGGTGAACATACACATCCAGACATTTGATCCTTCCCACAGCCCTGCAGAGCAGCCAATATTCTCTCCACTTTTCAGATGGGGAAACTGAGGCCCAGAGAAGGGAGGACTTGGTCAAGGTCACACACCAGATATGGCATAGCCGAGTCTCTAGCCCTCTTTCCCACCCCCAGCCCCGTAGCAGAGCCTGTGTGAAGGGAGGATTAGAGTCAGACAAACAGGCTGGAACCCTGGTGCCCCACCCCTGGCTGTGTAGCACTGAGCAGGTCACCCACCCCTCTGACTGTCAGCTTATGTAAGTGCCTGGCACGTGGCAAGTGCTGAACACATGAAGCCACGGCTTTTTTTCCAGCAGATTTTACAGTCCACGAGAGCAGACACTCATCTATCTTACTCACATTGGCATCCCCAGAGCCTGGAGGCCCTCTCCCTCCTGGGCCCTGCCTGGGACTCAGTGTGAGGGTCACCCTCCTCCAGCCCTTTCCACCCCCCAGATCCACTCTTTCATTTGCCTCCTCCCCCGGGCAGCCCTGCCTGGTGCCCACTCCCCCCGGGCCCAGAGGCAGGGCTCCTGCTCACCTGGCCCCACTTTCTCCCATCCCTCAGTTGCCTTGTCTCTGTCCCTGCCACTTGGTCAGCGCCTCTCTCCTTCTGAGCCCCCACTCTACACAACGCACTGTGTTTACAACAACAAATTTTTATTTCTCTTTTGTCTCCCTTCCTCCCCTGAAGGGAAACATGCTTCCACACTCCTATGAGTACAGTATGAGTATAAGGCCAGTGTTTGAGTGTGTCTGTTAGTGCAGGGTGTGATCTCCACCTAGGAATGTGCGTACACACACAAGCCTGTGCAGTGAGGAGTGCTGGTCTTGTCTCTGTATATACGGGTAAGGGATGTGAGTTTGTGTACCACCCCTACCTATGTGCCTATCTGTGGTGCGTTAGTGTTTCCCTGAAAGCAGTTCCCCAGCTTGGCCGAGTGCCACCATCCACCCAGCTCCTGTGAGCCAGTGACAACTGGCCCTCTGTGTCTCTCCAGCAATGATAAAGTGACAGAGACCAGCCCCTGAGCCAGTGGCAAGGAGGGTTACATGACTATAGTTTTACCACCCAGCTGTGGCAGGGGTGACCCATGGAGTGAATCCCCTGGAAAGAAAGGAGAAAGCTCTTGTGGGCACCCTGCCGCACCTTGAGTCTCATCTACTGAGCCCTGGCCCTGCTCTCAGGGAGCCCCAACCCTGCTCACACCATGACCCCTGACCCTGCTCACGTGTAGATAGATCCCCAACCCTGCTCACAGGCTGAGTCACCACACTGCTCACACTGAGCCCCGACGTGGCTCAGGTCCTGAATGAGGACCTTTATTCAGAGACAGGCATTAATATGTCATATGGCCAAAGTTATTTTCCTAGCTCTGCACCTCAGTTTCCTCGTTTTTCCGCCAGCAGTCCTGTGGAGGGGTTGAGCATTAAATCAGAAAACCCTTATTCGACGGTGGTGCCCCACAGCTCCTCCGACCCAGTGACACAGAAGAGCACCAGCTGCTGCCACCAGCCCGCCCCACTCCTACCCAGCACTCTCAGACCAAGCATCACTAATTTTTGCAGCCTTCATAACGGCATTGTCAGCAAAATGACATCTTTCTAATCTGCTGTAAGACAGATGGATCCCTAAGTTTACTCACTCACTGCCTATCACGCATGCCCAGCCCAGTCTTGTTGAAGAGTGTGGAACACAGAACAGACACCATACCCCAGATAGGGGCTCCTGCCATGCATCCCAGTATCCCCTCCCCTCGTGCAGAGCCGGGCCCAGAGGAAGCAGTCACGAACGTTTGCAAAGGAGTAAATCAATAAAAATATTTAATACTTTCTATGTGCTAAATACAGCAGGCACCAGCTCTGCTACTCAAAACCATGGTCCGTTGATCAATCTGGTATAGAAAATATAATCTGTGGGGAGAACGGGGTGAGCACAGCACAGCCTGAGGGGACTCAGTCGTGAATGTCAATGACCAGCGAGCACAGGTGGGGTGAGTGTTTGACACCCATGGTGAAAGCAGGTGTGCCAGGCTTGTGTGCTGTGACCTGCTGGACATCATGGGAGCCTGGGCCAGGCTGAGGGGCTCGGTCCGCTGGGTAGGCAAAGCGCTTGGCCATGCTGTAGATGGGGCTGCGGTTCTGGTAGACAGATGGCTCAGGCCGGGTATACGCGGCTGGCCCAGGACCTGCTGCCACATTCTTCTTGTAGAACCAGTTCTGGTCTGTAGAGGCAAAACTATAGCAAGGAGCAGCTCGGCTGATGGGGTTGCTGGGCCCCAGCAAGGGTGGCAGGTGGTAGCTGTTGGGGGCTGGGTTGGGGTCCATCACTCGGTATGGGCACCGCTGGCTGAAAGTGTACTGCGGAGCCCTGCGTTCCCCGGGAGGGTGGGTCTTCTCCAAGTGGTAGTGGCAGGAGGCTGGGATGGAGCTCAGGCCTGGAAGTGGGTAAAGGTGGGGAGTCGAGGCCTTGATCAACCTGCTGTGACTTCACTAGAGCCTCGGTAGCTTGGGAAGGGACACAACAAAGCCTACATGGGGCTATGGGCAGGGGAGGGACTTAGACCATTCAGACATCAGAATGTGACACTATTGTCATACTATAAAAACTCCAAGCGTCAGCAGGACGTCACCCTTGGGCTATCAGCATTCCGACATTATCCCTGTGACAGCACCAAAGAAACACCCTAAAATCCCCACAGCCCATGAGCTCACTGGTCCGGCAACACTGCTGCCCCAACACGAGCCCCGTTTCTACCGTAACAATCACCCTGGGACACATGTGCGCAATGTTGGCTTCAAGAGAGTAAGTGCTGTGGCACAGACGTCTTGCAGGGCGTCTTGATGTGACATTGGCATCTTGATGTGACATTGCAGGGAGACGCCAGCATCCACAGACACACCCAGAGAGGGAAGTTATGGCCCTTTGTCCCTACTCAGGGCCTAAGGGTGCAGCCCTCCATCCTTCCACCTCCCGACGAGCCCCGTCCCCTCTCCCATCTTACGCAGGTTAGAGATGCGCTCTTCCATGGGTCCTTGCAGGCAGCTGGACATTCCAAACCGAGTTATTTTAGGATCCAAGAAATAACAAGGTCCAGGGCTGCATGGGTCTGCGATCCCTGCAGGGCAGGCAAGGAACTCAGTCAGAAACAGAGGAGTGAGCCCCAGAGTGAGCCTCGACTGTGCCCAGGCTAAGGAGCCTGGACTGAGACCCTCCTCCCCAAGAGAAGAGCTAAAGGTTCCCTTTAGATAACTTGGGATCTTGGGTGTTTGGGGAACTTTGATTTCCTCATCTGTAAAATGGGACTTTTAACATCCTCAAGAGCTTGCTTAGAAGGACAGATGAACTAACAGACACACAGCAGCTTGGTTCGCAGGTCAGGGTTCGCTGTCAGTAGGCACAGTGGCTTTTTAGAAAGGGTCCCAGACTCAGCCAGGGTTTCCCGTGCTGAGGTGGGCATGTCACCCCAAGGAGGGACCTAGCAACACCCTAGATCTCAGACCCCACGGACATACCCCTGCCCAGCCTTCCCTTTCACTGGCCTTGGCCAGCAGCCTCAGCTCCTCTGTGGCTCTCTGCTCCCACCCTTCCAGGAGGTTCTAAGCCACCCAGGAAGGCTTGGGGGCTGCCATCCCTACACTCTCTCCCCATTCCCCCGCTGTTCCTACTCAGCTGCCATGGCAAGTGCACCCATAGTAGCCAGAACTGGAGGGCCCCAGCCAATGACCGGACAGAAGGAGACCCTGATCTGCCAGCTGGACAGTGACAGCATCCCTTTCCAGCCCCCTCAGGTGGTCGAGCTGGGAGACACCCACACAGTCACCTCTGTGGTGGGGCGGGTCCCTGGGAATCTCTGCTGACTCCCTCCTGGACCCAGGAGGAAGACCACTTTGAGGTCCAGCTCAGGGCAGGCCCGGGTTCCCAGGGGCCGATGGCTTCAGATAATGGTCCCTTTCCTCTCACTGCCACCCCTAAACATACAACAATAATAAGCCTCTACCCAGGGGAGTGAGGGGCGTGGGGGCACTCACGCTTCTCCGCGAGCCGCATGCGCAGACTAGAGGCTGGCTCCCGGAACATGGAGCAGTCGTGGCCCAGGTGGCCTATGCAGGATGGCCGCAGGTATTTGGCAGGCCCTGGACCTGTGAGGACAGACCACCAGATCAGAAGCAAGAAGCCCCCAATGCAGTGCAACATTTGGGTCTTTGCTCCCTCGATGTCCCATTGCCACAAATCCCACCATCAAGCTGCGTCCTTGAGTGACAGGCAGTGCTCCCAGATAAGACGTAGTTTCTCTTGGGCAGTGAATAATAAGAAAGGAAGTAGTTACAATCAACTGAGAACTTACTCTGTGCCAAGTACCACACTAAGCATTTTATATGGATTATTTCAGTTAAGCCTCCCAACAACTCTGTAAGATAGAGACTACCATTTTTCCCATTTTACACATGAGAAAACTGAGGCTTAGAAATATCAGTTTGCCCAAAGTCACACGTGCTGGTAATGTGAAAATTCTCAATCATCCAATAGAGCCTCAACATTTAATCCCATACTAAACCACCTCCCACATAGAGCAATAATCAGTCATTAACAGTGTAGTAAAAATTAGTATTTTTTTAGATTTTATTTATTTGTTTTTAGTGGGAAAGGGAGGGAAATAGGGAGAGAAACAGCGGTGCCAAAGAGAAACATTGATCTTTTGCCTCCCATGTGCCCTGATCAGCAATCAAACTGGCAACTTGTTGTTCTACAGGACGACACCCAATCAACTAAACCCCGCCAATCAGAGCTAAACCCCGCCAATCAGAGCTAAAAGTATTGCTGCTTTCATTGGAGAATAAGATTTAAGGGAAGTGAGGGAAGCTAGAGCAGGGCTGAAGGCCCCAGTAAATCCCTAGCCTTCTCCCAAAGCTCTGTTCACTCCAGGCCTCATGCTGCCCTTCTCCCCTACCCACCTCCCCCCGAAAATTCCCAGCTGCTAATCGCTCTTGGCAAAGTTCAGCCTGGAGGCACAGACCGTCTGGGGGCCTCATGGAGAGATTGTAGGAGGCAGGGCTGGAAGGCTGGAACGCCTTCAGCAGCCCTGAAGAGAGAGCAACGGGCCCAAGCTCGGGACAGAGGGGTCTGCTCTCACCTTTGATCATTGTCACCATCATAGGGGTCTGCTTTACCTCCTGCCGTGAGGGCACCTGCACCTCCTTCTCTTGGTGCTGCCCACCGCTCACAGAGTTCTTGGGCCCCTTGGGCAGTTTCATGGCTAGGGCCAAGCAAGGGGCAATAGCAGCTACTGAGACAGCTAAGCAGCAGACAAGGAACTGGACTTGTGTGGGTCCTCTTCCAGGTGCCCCTGCCCAAGCCCCTGTGTCCACGGTCTCCCCCACTTCAGAGGTGGTCTGGGGACTGAGAAGGAAGATAGTACTCCAGCCTGAGCAGCTGAGACCATCTAGGGTGCAGCTACCACAGGCCCCAGCAGGCAGGAGCTAGAGATGACATCACTACAGAACTTAGACTGTGAAGCCCAGTGTTTATTTCTGTCCGTTGCCATGGTGCCTCAGCTGTGATATAGGGATTCGATGCTGGCAGATCTGTTGTGGAACCCTGAGAACTCGGCCCCACTGCCCCTCATCCCAACCCAGCTACCTAGCCTAAAGGGCCCCCAGGACCCTGACATTGAGGGAAGAGGGAGAGGTAGAGTGACAGGGCCAGCTCTTTAGTCCTGGTGGGTATCCTAAGACCGGGGAAAGGTATAGAAAGAGTGGGTCAGTCATGGGTCAAGCGTTCCTGCAGCCCGCACAGACCCCTAGGGTGGCCCTTTACCCCCTACCCCTCTCACCCATCTCCCATGTTTCCCACCTGTGACCTCCCTTGTACCAAAGTCCATTTTTCCTTGGGAAAGGATCAAGCCAATTACTTCACACTAAGGTATAACTGTCTGATAGCTTCCTAGACTCTAATCGCAAGGCCATTGTCTGTAGAAATCCATATCTAGCTCAAGGAATACTTGTCTGCTGCTGGTATTTCAGGCAGAAAATCTATTTCAGGTATTTCAGGAGGCACAAATAAAGGAAGATAGGGGTGGTGCTGACGCCTTGAGAAACCACTTCCCGTGCCTGTGGTCAGGAGCAACCCAGGGTGGTAGGGAGTGAGAGGAAACACTGAGTGGTAGGGAAGATACCGAGCTGCCATGTGGTTGATGTGTGAGCCCCAGGGCCGAAGAAATGCTGGAGACTTCTTCATCCCCAAAAGGCCAAGAGTTCTGGGGGCCCAGGGGCCTGCTTGTACCGCCCAGTTCATAGCTCAGATGGGATTTGATGGTTTCCATCTTGGGAATAGATGACAGCTGGCTATAGAGAAGGTGTCTGTCACAGCCCCAGGACATAGATAAGAAAACCGAGAGCCATAAAAGAGGAGGACCTGCCTAAAGTCTCCCCTTGCATCCGTAGCAGAGACAGAACCAGGAAGAAACCCCATGACTCTCTTTGGCTCATAGCCTCTCATCTAATGGAGACAAAAATACGCTGTGCCCTCAATCCCACCAGCAGGCACAGTAAGGAGCAGACCAGCCATGCACGCCCAGAACGGCAGGTAGGGGTCCATCCCAACAGCGGCGACCTGCCCCTCCCATCACCCACAGAGAAGCCAAGCCTCTGAGTTCTGGAGAGGCAAGGCTTGGCAAGGTGGGGATTGGCCCAGACTCCACTGGCCTGGGGCCACAGGCAGTGCCGCCTCCACACCCCCAACCTTGTCAGATTTTCCTGGAGGAAGCTGTGGGCCCTCTGAGCCAGAGCCCTGATGGTCCCCTCGTGCCAATAAGGGCCAGATGGGGGGCTGGGACCTCCACCATCATGGTCTGGGGGCAGTTTTCTGGTATTGCAGACCCAGGGAGCCTCTCGGACACTTCCCTCCGCCTGCACCACTCCTGCCCGCCCTCCTTGTGCACAGCTCTCTCAGGAAAACCAGCTGCTCTACACCCCTGCCTCTGCTCCAAACGCCCCTCCCTCCAGCATTCACAGACACCTGGCTCACCCCGAAGACGGCTATACAACCTTTCCAAAGCTTGTGTCTGTCTCCCATTGCCCTGCCCCTCCGAGTCCAAGGTAGTGAGGGCCGCTCGTCTCCTCAGTACCCACCAGGCAGTGTCTCCTCCCTGTCAAAAGCACCACTCCTCCAAGGGTTCTGGCATCCGGAGTGCCCCTCCTCATCTCCTCAGAGCTGCCATCTGTCCTGGCTTGGCCACCTGGTGGCCCTGGCTCGTGGTCTTTTCCCCCATCTCCCCAATTCCTGCCATTATCCTGGGGCTTATGTCTCCCCCAATCCTTTGGCTTCCCAGTTGCCAGACCTCCTCATCTCTAAATACCTCCTCTCCACTCCCTCTTAGCCACCCTCCCCCCGCACATCCTGGCCTTCTCCCTGCCTCCATGGCACCCCCACCTGCCTCCCTTGGGAACACCAGCCCACGATTCCACCCCACTCACACTGGTACTTACACACTAATTGCCTGTTATCACAGAGCCCCTGTCCCTGACCCTGCACTGCCTCCCCGTCCTTCAGTTCCCTCCTGCCTTCATTACCCTCCTTGCCAACTTTTTTCCTGATAAATCACCAGGACTGCCATGTCCACCTGCACAAGACAGCTAAAAGTTCATGGCCTTTCAACCCTGAACTTGCCTTTGTGCCACTCAACTGCCCTTCTCCACTCTGGTGGGCTTGTTTTCTCCCTCTCCAGAGTTCATTTCAAGCATGGCTCAGTCCCCTCTTCATGCCTGGCCCTTCCTCCAGCCCCTGCTGCACCTCCTCCTCCGCTGAGAAAAGAGAGGCCCCGCCACGCCACACCACCAGTGCCACGCGCTTCCGCCGTCACCTGCTGCCACTTCCCTCTGGGGCTGGGAAGGACCCACACACACCCCACTAAGACTTCTCCCATCTCTTCTGTCTCCTCAAGAGCATTTTGCTCTCCATAGTCCCTTTCTTTGCTTTCACCCCTCATCTAGCCCCTTACTAGCTCATTCTACATACCCTTTGTTCTTCCATCTATCACAGACCAACTCCCTGGCCCCACACACCTCTTTGTCATAGCCTGGATCCCTCTCCCCCAGGCCACAGACAAACGTCCCCAAATTGGCATTTTCCTGTTGTTGTTCTCGCCTCCCTTTCACACTCCAACTCTCTGCACGCCCATCACTCCATGTCAACTGTGGCCTGAGAGGGGAAGCTGCTACCCATAGACACTTTCGCCCGTGCCCCTCAGCAGCCCAGAACCAAACTGACTGACCTCCCTCTTCCTTGCGGTGCCTCCTCCTAGTTCCAAGATGTTCTGTCTTCCTCCCATGTCCCCACTATGCCTTCACAAGCTTTATTCCTGGCTCTTCTTCCTCAACGGGACCTTTTGCTGTTGGCACGTGCTTATTACTTGCAAAGGGAAAAACAGGAACTTCACTGGGAGAATCCTGACAGGCACCACCTCCACCAAGTGGCCAAGTTAACATCACCTGCAATGGGACAGAGAGGTGCTGTGCGCCTCCAGAGAGGGTGCACCGAGGAGGACACGGCGTCTCCTCTGGGCTGTCCCCACCGAAGACACACAATCTGAATCCAATGATGAAGAAACCAGATTAAACTCAAATCAAGATTCACTTTACGAAATAACATGTCCATGGGGTAAGGAGCAACCAGCGGGGGGATGGAGGGATTGAGCGAAAAGAAAAAGAGAAAGAACTCATGGGCAACAGTGTGGTGATGGACAGGAGGAAGGGGTGGGGAAAGGTGAAGGAGGGTGTGGGGGGGATAAATGGTGATGGACAGAGACTTGACTTGGGGTGATGAACACACTGTACGGTGTACAGATGATGTGTTGCGGAGTCGTGCGCCTGAGACCTGCATAACTTTCTTGACCAATGTCACCGCAATAAATTCAATAAAAAGGAAAAATACATAAACAGAAAAAAACTACATTTTTGAAATGTCATGAAAGAGGAAAAAAACACCAAAGCACGTTTCCAGATGAATAGGAACCCAGAGATAGGACAACTAAATGCCACACAGGAGCCAGAATTTTCCTTTGCTATCAAGGATGTTATTGGGGAAATTGGCAGAACTGGAAAAAAGTCTGTGGCTAGTGAAAAGTATTGTACCCATGTTAATTTCCTGATTTTAATCACTGCACTCAGATTATGAGAAAGAAGGCCCTTTGTTCTTAGAAAATACACACTGAAATATTTAAGGATAAAGGAATATTACACCTGCAACTTACTCTCCAATAGTTCAGGAGAACACGTGTATGTACATAGAAAAGAATTTAAACTGTAGTGACATATTAACATTTGGGAAATCTAGGTGAAGAATATGTGAGAAATATTTATAGTGGTCTTGCTAGTTTTCTGTAAGTTTGAAATTATGTCCAAGAAAGTTAAGAGAAAAACAGGTTGATGTACCACCGTTTGGTCCTGGGCCTTCCTCTCATCCACCACTCACATCGTGACTGGGTAGTTTCCTCTTCTCTTGTCACTTCCATCCCACTATCTGCGCCCCAATAATTCCTAGATATATGCCTCTGACCAAGACCTTTTTAGGAGTTTTAGACCCACATATCTGACAGCCTGCCCAGTGTCACCTGGGTTTCTCACAAACATCTCAAAATCAACATGCCCAAAGCTTTTGTCATGAGATGCCCCTGAGCCTGTTTATCTCAATAAATGATGTCACCACCCATCCAAGTGCCCAAGCTGTGTCCTAGGCATCTCACTTGTCCTTAATCACTAACAATCATCCAACAATCATTAAGTGACATTGGGGAGCCTGTGAACTCCCAAAGGCAGTTTCTGTCATTTACGCTCGTGTCCCTAGCCCCCAGCACATGGTAAGTGCTTGAGAAATATTGTTGAATGAATGAATGAGTAGATCCATTGCTTGATCAAGGAAACATCACTCCTCCTCAAGGGAGCAGAGTCTTACTTTCTGAGTCCCAGGCACATTTTAGTTCTGGCTCACTGGACTACCAGTCACCATTGTGCAGGTTTGCATTAGTTATCTACTGCTGCATAACAAACTGTCCTCAAAACCTAAGCCATTTCTGTGGGTCAGGAGTTCAGGAGCGGTTTAACTGGGTGGTTCTGGCTCCAGGTCTCTCAAAAGTGGCAGTCAGGGTGTCACAAGTCAGAGCTGCAGTCATCCGAAAGTTTGGGTCTGGCAGACCCATTTTCAAGGTGGCACTCACATGAATGCTGCCTTGATGCTGCCTGTTGGTAAGAGAACTCCATCCTGCCCACATGGGTCCTCCACAGGCTGCTTAACTCTCCTCAAGTCACTGTGCCTGGCTTCCTCTAGAGCAAGCAATCAGAAGAGAGTAAGGCAGAAGCTTCCACGTCTTTTATGGTCTCCCCTTGGAAGCCATAGTCCATCATTTCTGCAACGTCCTATTGACCGTGCAGGTCGGCCCTATTCGATGTGGAAGGTGGCTGCACAAGAGCGTGAATGCCAGAAGGCGAGGACCCTCTTAGAGGCTGGCTACCCCAGGTTTTTACTGCACAAGGACACCTAGCCACCCGGGTAGAAATCCAAGCTCTGTGTTCTTGTGTAGAGTGGCATACCCACCACTCCCATGCAGGCTGAACACAGCCCTGCCTGCTGATTCCAGCTGGCTTTCGGTTGTCAGTCTTGCCTCTCCTTAAAGGGACTCACAGGAGTCATGCAGGGAGCAGGACCCTGGTATTAACACTTCCCATCAACATAACCACCAGGCACTGCCCTTCACAGCTTGTGAAGTCCTAGCACCTCTGTCGGAGGGTATCATCCAAGCACCATGGTGGTTCTACAACTTACAGGTGAGGGAAATGGTGCAAAGAGATGCAGTGACTCACCAGAGGCCACACAGAGAGGCTTGGCAGAACCAGAGTTCTGGCTTCTAACCCTACATTCTTTCCACTGCCATGCCCTCCACCAGTTCAGACTCATGTCCCCTAACACCCACTGAAGCCTCATTCACAATCTTGAGCAGGTATTTCTCATCCTTATGGGAAGACCTCCCCAGCCCT
The DNA here is from genome assembly GCF_014824575.4 of Sturnira hondurensis. Lineage (NCBI taxonomy): Eukaryota > Metazoa > Chordata > Mammalia > Chiroptera > Phyllostomidae > Sturnira > Sturnira hondurensis. The sequence continues at coordinate 1,506,370 of NW_028077960.1, forward strand.
GGACCCTGAGCAAGCATATGCACAGATTTTCCGTTCAAACAGGAACTGACCATTCCCGGCCACCCGCCCCACCCACCAGGCTCTCTCTGCAGAGAGTCAGATCTCTGCTGGTAGCGCACAGCAGGGGTTAACAACATGAGCCAATATTTAGAAATAGTGTAACCCCAGGGGAAGTCAGCTGCAGCCAGCTGGTCTTAGCCACTGTAGCCGCAGCCCTTGTGAACATGGTATGGAAGATGAGTGTCTGCTCCTGGGAACAGAGGCTCCGAGAGGCTTCTCCCACTCCCAGTCTGTCCCCCCAGTGGGGCTTAGGCATAGCTCAAACCCTGTCCCTGGCCAAGGCAAAGTCCTGCCACTGGCCTTCAGTCCACAGCCAGTTCTTGAGGTCAGCAAAAAAATTTTTTCAGCTCCTAAATTTTGTAATTGTTGGGAGTAGCTGCCCCACCCCTTCTGTGCCTGGCCCATGCACTGGAAGTAGCTCCATCAACACCTTCGGCCTAGAGCAGGATCAAGATCACTCCTAGCAGAGGCCCCTGGTCAGAGGCTCAGGCCCATGAGACTCCAGGGCCACAGAATCAGGGCCAGAAGCCTCTGTCCCCTTGCATTGTAGTGGCCTGAGCTCTGTGTCCATGGCAGAAGGCCAATTCTCTGACGGCAGGACCTGGGCAGTGGGAGCACACCCAGGCTCGGGTACCATCCCACTTAGGGCACAAGCACCACCCTTTACCAACAAACTGACTTTGGCCACAGGCTCCTTGGGTGGGGCCCAGGCGGTCAGAGCGCAAAACATAGAGGCATTCACAGTGCCAGGCCCTGGCCAAGGCTACTGCCAGAGTGGGCACTCTTCGTCCCAAAGCATTGAGGGTAAGAGTGACCAGGAGGCCCCGATCAGCTCTACTCAGGGCCAGAGCTTCAGGGTCTCAGGGGGCATGCCAAAGAGGCTAGGGAGGGAGCAACTGAGGAGCAGGCAGCAGGCACTGCCCAGTCCAACAACTTGCTCTGACACAGTGGGAGGTGGTCAGGGGCCAGTTCAAAGCAACGCAGGGTCCCAACTTTCTGCCAGTCTGCCTGGCATGACGCCTCTCCACACTGCTCTGGGTTTAAATGCTGGACCACCGGCTGAGCCAAGGCCAGGCCTGTGTGAGCCAGAGCTCCAGCATTGCTCTTCCACGGCAGCCTCAGTCTTCTCATCAGTGAAAAGGGAACACTGTCTCCAGACACACCACCTCCCAGGGTTGTCGGAAGGCCAGGTGAATGTTTTATAAACTTGGAGGCCCAGCAGAGAAGTTGAGTTGCCGTCATTTTTCTGGGCCTGTTTCTTTCCCTAGCGAGCAGCAATGTAGGTGGGGCTTTGAGGTAACCCTGACTCCATTCAGAACTGCGGCTGGAGGCTCCACAGTGGACTCCTGGTAGGTAAATCTGTGTGCATAGCAATCAGGCAGAAGGCAGAAGATGGAGAGGGGGAAGAAAGAATGGCAAGATGGGGTACGTGCAAGACTCCACCTAAGTTTTTGATTCATAAATAAGGAAAGGCCTTCTCCAATCTTCTTTGGTCATTCCTAAAATTAAAGCTCTATTCCTCTAAACACAATCTGCCGGGCAATCCCCACCCCCAGGCCCCAGGCCCAAACTTGGGCAGTAATTAACCCCGAACAAGGACCAGGTGCCTTACTGACTCAGGAAGGAGGGGAAAAAAAGGGATGCGTTGTGGAATCAATGGTTTTATTGCCACTGAAATCAGCTGAGCACAGCCCTGCCCAGGCCTTTTAGGGTGAACTGGATGGGACTTCTTAGGTCTGCCAAAATTCCCATAGAACAGCAGCAACTGGCTTGTTAGTCCACCCCAGAATGCATTTATTGAGTGCCTACTGTAGGCAGCTGCCTCCAAAGGGGGAAGTTCAGCCTTCAGAGGGTTTTCCTGTCTGGGAGGTAAAGAGTGTAAAACCTATGCACACAGAAACACAGGAGGATGGGCAGCAGGACTACAGAAAAGGAGAAACAAGGACGAGCATCCTTGAGCACTCGCTTTACACCGGGCCCTGGGCTAGCCCTTGAGGTACATTGAAGCATTTAATCCTCACAAATCCAATTTTAGAAATGAAGAAACTGAGCCACAGAAAGGTAAAGCAACTTGCTCAAGTCTGGACAGCTAAATATTTAGCTGGATACCATGGAATTGAGTCTCCTCCCTGCCTTGTAGGCGAGGGTAGCACATCTCTGCTTCACAGACTGGGGAACTGAGGCCCTCCCTGCCTGGCAGAGAAGGTCAAGGTGGACAGGTGGAATTTGAAATCAGGGCCAGGTTCAAGACCAACGCTCACAACCACCTCACAGACCTCGCTCACAACCACCTCACAGACCTCGGTCGCCACACTGTGCCGTGGTGGGAGGGGTGCCGGGCTGGGGGTCAGAGACCTGGCTCCAGCTCTCAGCAGCTGTGGACACTTACTCAAGTCCCATAAGTTCTCTAAATCTCGGTTTCTTCATCTGAAAATGGGGCTCAATTTTGTTGCGAACTGTAAAGTTTGTGCGCATGGTGGGGATGTTACTGGTCAAGGGGAGAAGTTGGGGAGATTGAGGGTGGGCTAGAGCAGGCAAGTGTGACAGGTTCCTGTAGAAGAGGGGAGAGCACTCCAGGGGTGCCCTGGCCCCGGTTCACTGGACATAAAAACTGAGGCCAGGCAATGCTGATACTGGGGCCAGCGGAGAGCAGGCCGAGCCTCTAAGCCTGGAAGCTCTGCAATAATATGGCATTTTCTCCTCCTATTTGGGACACGAATGATGTTGTTGCCTGGGAAGGAGCCAAGAGGAGCAGGGCCCCAGCCTGAAGCTGTTAGGTAGGAGCTAAATCCAGGGCCAGATTTCCAGGAGGCAGCCCCAGAAATTTGAAACATCAAATTCAGGAGCCAGGAGGCCTGGAGGCCTGGTACCAAGTGGTCAGGGGCCTCATCTCCTCCTGGGGGCCTTGAAAGAACCAATTCCAGCTCTGAGCCAGTTTCCTCCTCCACGAAATGGGGGAGGGGTGGTTCTACCCACCTTGCAGGGTTATTTTGAGAAAATGATACCATGGAATTGAGAATCCTTCCTGCCTTGTGGGTGAGTGTAGAACATCTCTCCTTTACAGACTGGGGAACTGAGGCCCTCCCTGCATGGCAGAGAAGGTCAAGGTTGCAACACCAGTGAGCACAAAGCCAGTGTAAAACCTCAGGCTGGTGCTTCTCTGCGCAAATAGAGTCCTGAGGAGACCTCAGAGACAAAGCGGCCCCGAAGCAGTCTGTGTGGTGGGGTTCTTTCTCCTAGGCCTGGTGTGAGGACCCCTCTACCACCACCACCACCAACCCTTGCAAGAGCCAAAGAAGAGAGGAGTGGGCTGGCCCAACTCATGTGGGTCTGGTGTCCTCTGGGACCTTGGTCCAAGACTTCAGAGTGAAGCCTGAGTCTGACTGAGCTATAAGGGTCCCCTGACCCCTGCATAGGGAAGAGCAGCCCAGCACGGGCCCTTTAAGAAGGTTGGAGGGGGGCAGGCGGGGAGCCCCGGCCTGATGAAACCGGAGCGCTGGTCTGGTCTGGTCGAGCCGCCTGCTCCGCCCCCCGAGTTAAGTAGGCGGCAAGCACCAGGAGCCCAGCCCACACCAGAAGAGCCCCGATCTCTCAACTGGAGACTTTGTTGCCCAGGTTCTGGATCCTGCGGGGCTCCTCTCAAGTCCTGCCACCAGCCTGCTGCGATGCATCCAGGCCCTCGGCACCCAACCCTGGCCCCTGCCCTGGTCCTGGCTTTGACCGTGGCTATGTTGGCAGAACCAGCATCTTCAGGTAAGTGAGGGGCCTGAGACATCGACCCAGACTGGCAGGAGCTGTGGCAGATTCCTTAAAGAAAAGGGGCAAGAGGGCCCAGAAGTGGCCCCCAGACCAGGAGACAGGGGGCTGTGCTCCTGCCACCCCAGCCTGGGGTCTCCGGGAGTTCCACCAGGCATAGACACTCTCCATCTCGGGGTTACATGGGCTCTGGTTTCCTGAGCTTGGCCCCAGAGTGGGATTGCCTAGGCCATGGCTCTGGCCAGGATTGTTCTCCATACCCAGTGGGGCCACCTCAGTGATACCTGGGCTCCCTGAGCCCAGCAGGCTTTCCCTGACCACGTAGTGTCCCAAGAAGACCCAGTGAGAAGTACCTCAGCTTCAGCCACCCAAGCCAGGAATGGGGAGCACTACAAAGCAAGAAATGGGGAGACAGCCACTCTGCCCCACCCTATGCTGGGTGGGGTGGGGCACAGACACCTGAGCCCCCACTTCCTCCAGCTGCCCCCCAGCTCTGTTCCCACTCCTCCTACTCCTACTCCACTTGCAACCAGGTGAATTTTCCATCTGGCTCCTTCATCACCACCTTCCTCCTGTCCTCTTCTTCCCCTTCCTGTCTTTCTCTCTCCTCTCTCCTCACTGAGAAGACCTGGTGGGTGACAGACAGGACCACCCGCTCTCCAGCCTCCTAGATGCAGGGATGGTGCCCCTCCATACCCTGCGCTCCAGCAGGGGCTTGTCCCCCCGACAGCCCTGGGCAACCTCCCTGTCCCAGGCATCGGTGGTGTCACCGCAGCAGAGACTGAATAATAGTTTGCCTTCTGAAGGGTGCTAGGATATGTCTCCTCTCGGTCACAATGCCAGAAATCCCACCATTGCAGTACTCTCCCTTTAGTTAAGGCATAGTCCAGTTATTCCATAAGAACCGTGGCCTCATGTATGAATTAGTGCTTTAGTCTACAGATTTCGGGACCGTTCCCAAGAGCAACTTTGAGCAGAGGAAGGGCTGAGTCTCCCTTCCAAGAGCCCAGGACATGAGAAGGGAAATGAGTCAGGGGAAGACCCCCCCCACACCAGCATGAGTCAGAGCCGGATCCCCAGGCTTTCTGCTACCATCCCCAGGGATCCCATCTTCTAAAATCTCAGGGCCTGGGTGATGGGCTGGACCTTTCAGGAGGTGGGAAGAGGGCAACTGAGGTGACTGGGGAGGTCCATTCACGTAGTTCCCCAGCCTCCAGCCAAAGGAAAGATTCCAGTGCCGCTACTTCCTTGGGCTTCAAATGAAAGCCCCTCTCGAAATGCCCTCAGCATTGACACCATGAGGGCATCGTGCTGGACAATGGGCAGCACACAGAATGCGCAGGCTGAACTTGGATTCATTCAGGAGGCGGAACAGCAAATTAAAAGTCAAACAGCAATTCCTATCATTTCCATCAAGATCCAGAAAAAAGAGGACAGAGAAGAGAACTGCAGAAGCAAGCTGAGGCGAGACAGAGAGTGGCCCTTGGGCTAAGACTTGAAGGGTGTGGAAAGGCCGGTGCTCCAGGAAGCGTCTTGGGGAGCAGAGGCCCCGAGCACGAGCAGAGCGGTGCTGAGCTGCGGGCCTGGCTGCAAGGCGCATTTTGAGCACAAGCCAGGAAAAGCAATTGCACTGGGCACAGAAACCTTAAATGGCAAAGTGCAGCCCACTGCCTATGTCCTCTCGAGGAGCCACCAAAGGTTTTGGGGAGGAGAGCTGCATGTGCCAGTGGGAACCAACTGCTGCCTTTAGGAAGGACTCGAATATGGATAGGGGGTGAGTGAGCTGGTACCTCCCCCTCTCCCAGGCAGAGCTCCCCTCCCCAAACCCGTCTCTGTCACCATGCCCGGCCTTGCTCCCTGTCCTGGTCTCTGCAATAGGGAAAGGCCCTGCCTGAGGAGTATGTCCCTGCCACCACCCATGGACACCCCGGCCCCAAAGGCCTTCAAGATCTAGGTACCAGACTGACACATATTAGGCATTCAGGTCATGAGGCCTGAGAGTCCAGCACCCTTGGAAACCATCCAGGCCAACCTCCCAATTGTACATGGAAACTGAGGCCCCAGGGAGGAAACAAAGTGATGTAGGTCCCACAGAGGAGCCCAGCTGCTGGGGAATAACTCCCAGTCTTGCTTTAAGGGAGTTCCCGCCTTGTGTGGGGGCTAGGCTTGGGCCGCTCTGACTAGGGGTGACAAGTGTGGTATGAGAGCACTATGGGAAGCCCTCAGCAGAGTGACAAGCACTGAAGAGACTAGATTTGAGCTGATGTGGAGAGGCAAATCTGGAGGTCAGAGTAAGCACAGGGCATGCAGGGCCAGTGGCTCCTGTGTCTCTTCCTTGGCCCGGCATAGCTGACTTTGAAAGGTAGAAGGTGAGGGGCTAAAGGGGTACCTGGAGGGGAGGCTTCCTGTGTAAACTGGGTGGGGGGGGCTCTGAACTAACAGGGGTGTCTTAGAGAACATGGGGGGATTAGGTGCAAGGAATTGAACCAGGGCCGACTCTGAGGGGGTTCTGGAGTAGGGAGGGAACTAATGATGATGGAGATGATCTCTGAGCCGCCCACATGCTGCCCTGAGACTCTGGGGCAGGGCAGGCGCCAGGGCCCTTGGCCCAGCCCACCAGGACTCTGGAAAAGCTGTTCCAGAACCAAGTATAACTGAGCCCCCAATGTTTGACCGTCCACCTGGGCAGGACAACAAGGGCCTATAAGCATAGCCACCTAGGGGGCCCAGGAGGGGCCAGGCCAGGTGGTCCGGGCCACTGGCCATGGCTAGGAGGGAGTAGGTTGTGTAGGGAGCTCTCAGAGGAAGTATATAGGCTTCGTCTGGGAACTGGGCGTGCTGCCCAGGAGGCGGCCAGCAGGGGAGGGCGAGTTGGGAATAACCCTCACACACTCACTGGTGCATACAGATGTGGGCTCACACATGAATACAGAGAACCCAGCACACAGCCAACTGCACTCACAGACCTGGGTGGTGGCTGCTGCCTCCTACCTGGGTGGTACCTGGGTGAGGCAGGTGAGGACAAGAAGGGGGAGGATGCTGTGTTGAGCTGTGGCTCCTATTTGGTTCCTGGAGCAAATGAACAACAGGGCCTTTGGGTCCAGGACTTGAGCCCACTCCCTCCATGCTCCTCTGCTCCTTCGATTCCTGGCCCTACCCAGTTCCCCTTTGCTTCCAACATGCCTCCAGCCCCAACATCTGTCCAGTTCTGTAGAGCCAGAATTCTACAGTTAGGATTCCTTCTTTACGGACAGGCATGGGCTATATTTCAGAAGTGTTGTATTACCATTATTAATGCATGCGTAGGAGTAATTTTTGAATGAACTGAATTAGTATGAACAATTTTGTACTTGGATATTCTCTGGGGTAGGGGATCCTAGTCCTTCCTCCTTCTCAAAAGAGTCCATAACTGCAACCAGGAGAGAGGGTGCAGCTATGTTATAACAGGGCCCCTACCTTCAGAGATGGCCTGGGGGGAGCACCAATCACACTGCCACAGCCTCAAAGCCCTGCATGCCACAAAAATCCTGTTTTACAGCTGAGGAAATGAGGCTCAAGGCCCAGGAGGGGCTGGCCTCAAGTCTCTGAGCATACAGATCGCGGCACCAACAACAGCTGGCTTTCCAAGTTACGGCCAGGTGGACGGCCACCCACCAGTAATCTCAGGCCCCCAAGCAGGGGAGAGAGATCTCCCCGAGGCCCCTAGGTCTCTGTTCTCACCTCCCCATTCCCCTTCAACATCCCCTCACCTCCCCAAATTTTCTCCACTTTCTGAAAGAATAGGTAAATACTCTTCAAGAAAGCCCACTCCTCCTCCAACAACTGAAATAGCAGAGGAAGCCACATTTGCCTCAGATGCAGGGTAGTGGCTCTGGGGATGTCACAGCAAGGTGACTTGGTGGCATATTTTAGACAGTGCCTATCCTGTTGACCATGTCTTCCTCCCAGTCAGCTCCTGCCCAAGCCCTGCCAGCTCCCAGCCTGTGAAGGAGCTGGTTCTGCCAGGCCTCCCGCCACTGCCCCTGCCAAATTGTCTCAGTGTGCGTCTCTCCCATGGTTTAACTGTCGTGGTCGGCCAGCAAGACCACTTCCCCTCCCAGACCTTACTGCAGAGGCTCCCACCCCAGGCCTGTGCCCCACGGTTCGGAGGGAAACCAGGGCCCAGAGAGGGGCAACTACTCTCTCAGAGTCACACAGAAAGTCCTTAGCAGAGTAGGGATTGGGCCTCTCTGCCCTTTGTCCTTATACCCTGGTTTGGGTGTGGCCTTGCCACAGGACCAGCAGCTGCCCAAGGACAGACCTCCCCCCTGCTTTTCTCAGGGGTCTCCAGTACCTTGCTGCACACACAGGACTGGGCCCCAAGGGGCATAGAGATCAGTGAGCCAACCAGGGGTTTGCAGACCGCCCAGGGCCCTGCATCCATATCTGGGGATATGGAATGCATGTTCCACTCTAATTCATGCACAGAAGCTCTGCGAGCATATGGTTATAAAAGATTGGGTTTTGTTTTTGATAAAGTGTTCTATGGCAGGAAGGAAGGAAGGAAGGAAGGAAGGAAGGAAGGAAGGAAGGAAGGAAGGAAGGAAGGAAAGGAAGGAAAGAAGGAACAAAGGAAGGCTAGCTTGAAAGCCAATAAATTGCTTTGAGTTAAAACATACTGCCCTGGCTGGTGTAGCTCAGTGGATTGAGCACGGGCCTGCGAACCAGACGATCACGGTTCGATTCCCAGTCAGGGCACATGCCTGGGTTGCAGGCCAGTTTCCGGCAGGGGCCAGTTCCCTGCAGGGGATGCACGAGAAGCAACCATACACTGATGTTTCTTTCCTTTCTCCTTCCCTTCCCCTCTAAAAAGATAAATAAATAAAGTATTTAAAAAAAACACATACTGACAGCAGGGGAGATTCAGGTCAGACACAAAGAAGAACTTCCTGGCTTTCAGAGAATCCAGATCATGATACAACCAAAGACCCCCTAAAAGCTGTCCTTCCCCAAGNCTCCCAGCCTGTGAAGGAGCTGGTTCTGCCAGGCCTCCCGCCACTGCCCCTGCCAAATTGTCTCAGTGTGCATCTCTCCCATGGTTTAACTGTCGTGGTCGGCCAGCAAGACCACTTCCCCTCCCAGACCTTACTGCAGAGGCTCCCACCCCAGGCCTGTGCCCCACGGTTCGGAGGGAAACCAGGGCCCAGAGAGGGGCAACTACTCTCTCAGAGTCACACAGAAAGTCCTTAGCAGAGTAGGGATTGGGCCTCTCTGCCCTTTGTCCTTATACCCTGGTTTGGGTGTGGCCTTGCCACAGGACCAGCAGCTGCCCAAGGACAGACCTCCCCCCTGCTTTTCTCAGGGGTCTCCAGGATCTTGCTGCACACACAGGACTGGGCCCCAAGGGGCATAGAGATCAGTGAGCCAACCAGGGGTCTGCAGACCGCCCAGGGCCCTGCGTCCATATCTGGGGATATGGAATGCATGTTCCACTCTAATTCATGCACAGAAGCTCTGCAAGCATATGGTTACAAAAGATTGGGTTTTGTTTTTGATAAAGTGTTCTATGGCAGGAAGGAAGGAAGGAAGGAAGGAAGGAAGGAAGGAAGGAAGGAAGGAAGGAAGGAAGGGAAGGAAGGAAAGAAGGAACGAAGAAAGGCTAGCTTGAAAACCAATAAATTGCTTTGAGTTAAAACATACTGACAGCAGGGGAGATTCAGGTCAGACACAAAGAAGAACTTCCTGGCTTTCAGAGAATCCAGATCATGCTACAACCAAAGAACCCCTAAAAGCTGTCCTTCCCCAAGTGGAGCGTAGTCTGGGCGCCCAATGGCAAGGAGTAAAACACAGTCCCAGCTATCATCCAGCCAGGTCTGGAGGCCCAGCTTATCCTGCCCCGGAATCCCATTCCTACCCTCCTAGAGCCAAAAGGAAGATTCCTAAGCATCCTGGTAGGCAAGAGCCTCATGGTACCACCTGCCTGCAAAGGCACCATGGCTGGACTGGGACCCCTCCCCTGCTTCATATATCAGCCTCTACATTCGAGGTGATCCTGGGTCCCACAGCCTGACTGATGAACTAGGTCATCAGATAATAACCATAACCCCTGGGACCCTTCCACCTTTGCCCAGCCTGTTCCCTGCAACTGGTTTTCCTTTTTCCTCCCCACCCTCAGAGGTCCAGCTCCAGCATCAGCACCTCTGGGAGCCTTTCTAACCATTGACTGCTAAGGCCCACAGCCTGGTCTGCCCTCATGCTGAGCCCCTGCCCTGCATCTCTATGAGGTTACAGACCTTTCTTCCTCTACCCACACATGGCCTTTGTCTCCTGGTCCATGACTTCCGTCAGTATGGTGCCCAGTGTGCACATACACACACAATGTTGCTCAGCCACCCGGCTCAGCACCTAGCAAGCAAGAAGAGTATTCTCCTGCCCCTGAGACAGGAGTTCTGGGGAAAGACCCCCAACTCGGGACACATAGCCCCCAGCTCCACCACCAGAGCAGAGCCTCCAGCCTGAGCCAGCCTGCTCTCTGGGGACTTAGAGGAGGCTGGGGAGAAGAGACCCACTTCCATTTCCGCTTAAGAGCAATGGCTCTCCCCGGCCCCACCCCACCCCAACCCCACATTTCAGGAGGGGAAACTATAAATATCAGTGGGCCCAGGATGCTGATTCCCATGACACCAACCCCTCCTTGTCCCTTCCCTCATGCACACTGACTGAGACCAGCCCAGCTCTCCTGCGTTTGAAGGCCAGCCAGGCAGGCCTTGGGCCCAGACACACACATCCACGCACACACACAACACTCTTCCCACCGTGATCAGGGAAGGAACGAATCACCCTTTTTGGGCATCTCAGAGAAACTAGAAGTAAGCTCCTCTTCCACCCTCAGTTCTGACTCAGACCCCACCTCCCCCCACTGAGAGTATTCAGCTCTGGGAACCTCCACAGCACAGGGCTGGGGGAGGAGGGAGGCCATGCACCTAACGGTAGAGAACAGTGTTAGAGAGCCTATGATTTAACTGCAGTCCTGTGACTGGATGCATGACCTTGGGCAAGTGACTCAGCCCTTCTGAGCTTGTTTTGTCCTCTCTGAAATGGACAATAATTCCTACCTCCTCTGTTTGTTAAGCACAAAAACCCTTTCTTTGCCTGGAGTAGAGGCTTAGTAGGTAACTGCTCCTGAGGCGGCTGTCACTCTACTTCCATCTCCTCCCAGAATGCGGGAAGCCCTCACAAGACGAGGGCTCCTGCTTAGGAATCTTTCACAAGGGTTCCAAGGTGGGGATTGGATGTGATGGCCCGGTGAGAAGGTCTGTGTGGGACAGAGTGACACGGAGGAGAGGAGGTAGGCTTCTAAGGGAGCTGTCAGCCAGCGACTGATAGCCTTCCCAGGACCCTTCAGAAAGGGGGATCAGGAGGGGTATGTGCATCTGACAGACCAGTGGGCAGAGACCCACACACCCCTCCCACTGTGAGGAGATGCAGAACAGCCTCTCCCAGCTCCTCCCCAAACCCTGACAGTCCCTGGATGGAGATCACTGAGCCGGAGCACAACACAATCAGTGTGAGCTGAACAAATGACCAATGGACACTTGGACCTGACCCAAGAGATGAATGGGGACAAATAGAGGACCAGGCACCAGAACCTCCTACATGATGAGGGCTTAACCATCTCTCCTGTCCCCATCTGCCCGCCCCGCAGGGCTGCTCAGGAGGTAGGTAGGAGCAGAAGGCCAGAGCCACGCAGTGGCTCAATTGCCAGAGTTCCCATGGGGCTGTTACTACCACTCATTCAGCAGCAGTGGCTGCACAGTGGGAAGCAAAACACAGAATGAAGGGGGGAGGGACCCTCTCGGCCCTGGCCTGTTTGGAGTCACTGGAGTCGGGTGATGAGTCCCTGGATGTGTGAGGTCAGAGTGGGTAGAGGTAAGGGAAAATGAGTCCCAGGACATGAGAAGCCCAGGCAGGTGCTAGAGGGGGGTTCTGGATAAGAGTCTGGCCAGGGTCTGGGCCCCCAGCTCAAGATTCCTGTGTGCAAGCATCCTCTGCCTTCAGCACCGTCGTAGGGTTGACTCTTCTCAGCTGACTTTTGTGCAGAGCCCACCTAACTCCTCAGATGTGTACTCATACAATCCAGGTGGCAGCCGCTGGCTGAGGCTCCACTTCTGGGCATCTGGTGCCCACGTACTTCCAGCCGCCCATCTGGAGCCCAGCTGAGCCCCTCTGTGGGCTGGTACAGGCGTCCCTCCTTCTCGTGTCCTGGAACATGGAGGACATGTTCCAAGACACCCAGTGTATGCCTGAAACCACAGGTAGTATCAAACCCTGTAGATACTATATTCTTTCCTAAGCAGGTATGCCTAGTTTTATTGTGCTTCACAGATATTGCGGTTTGTTTGTTTTACAAATTGAAATTTTTGTGGAGACCCAGCATCAAACAAATCTATTGGTGTCATTTTTCATATTATGAATAGCATTTTTTAGCAATGAAATATTTTTAATTAAGGTATATACACTGTTTTTCTAGACATAAAGCTATTGCGCACTTAGACTATAATAGAGTATAAGCATAACCTTTATGTGCATTGGGAAACCAAAAAATTCCTATACCTCATTTTTGCTCCATTGTGGTGGTATAGATTCGAACCCTTAATATCTCCAAAGTATGCTTATACATACACACATTTGCACTTAAAGGAAACACTTTACACCTTTTCATTGTTTTAAGATTTTATTTATTTATTTACTGTAGAGAAAAGGGAAGAGAGGGAGAGAAACATCAGTTTCATAGGTGCCATAACTGGGGACCAAACCCGCAAACTTGGCACGTGTCCTGACCAGGAATCTCCCAACCCACTGAGCCACAGCAGTCAGGCTGCGCCACTAGTCTTGCACCGCGGGGCCATTCAGTAAAGCAAGGGTGACGAACACGGCAATCGATCTGATCATCGAGCCGGCTAAGTGATGAAGAGGTGGGGAGCGTGTACAGCATGGAGAGGCTGGACCAAGGGATGACTCTTCACGCTACTCAGAATGGTGCATAGTTTAAAGCTTATGAATTATTTCTGGAATTTCCATTTAATATTTTTGTATCACGGTTGGCCACAGGTAACTGAAGCCACAGAAAGCAAAGCCACAAATAAGGAGAGACTTCTATACTCAGAGGGGAGCCTGTCCCTCTAACTGTTGACAGCCTTGGGGCAGGGAAGATATAGGAACCTGAGCCAGCTGTGTAGCTCTTATGCGAGATACCTGAACTGCTGTGTGGCCTTGGGCAGACTTCTGTCCCTCTCTGAGCCTGCGGGTAGAATATTCATTCTCCAAGGCCAGCTCTAAAATTCTGAACTCAAGCTTCTTAGGAACAGAACAGGGGTCTCTGCTTCTGTCCAGGGAAAGCCAGAGGCCTGTTCTGGGCCACATAGCAACGTGGGCTGGGCCTGGGAAGGGGCTGAGAGGCAGCCCAGCCCGCCAGAGCTCCCTGGCATTGGGAAACCACTTTCCTTTGTGGCACAGGGCCCTGGGGCTCTCCCAGAACGAGAGCAGTAGCTCCTCTCCATCCCCAACTCCCTCTTCTACTCCCTGACCCCAGCCCCACCCTATCAAAAATAAACCCAGACCACCCCACCTTGTACCAACTAGACCCACCCAACCCCTCCAGAGCCAACTGAGTCATCGCTTGGAGATGCTTCTTTTTTTAGCTGTCTGAGTCACCAGTTGTGGCTTTGGCTCCCTGGCACATGCCCCAGGCTATAGCCCCCTGTGGTCCAGGGGGGTCAGAACAGAGGCTGGCAGCAGGTATGAGCTCAGACCAGAGCCTATACCTGTCATCCCTCCGGGCCCAGGAACTCACCCCTAGCAATCCAGAGCCCAGACCTGCCCCGGCGCTCCCAGTGCTACCCTGCCCCGTCTACCCAGGACAGTCCTTCAGGGATCTTGGTGACAAAGCCCAACTGCTTGGCTTCTACATAATGTCTTTGCCTCCAAATAGGTTTGGGCCTCCCACCCTGAGATTGCCAGGAACAGAGGGCCTCCAGGCACTGGGCCCTGTGGGGTAGGAGTGGGCATGGCCTGGCTCTCTGAGGTGAAGGCCATGGAGATGCCTGATTCCCGCCCTTCCTCGCTGGATCCAACTCAGACTCTCACCGCTCTGCCCAGAGCACCAGGAGGACTTTCTGTGGGTCAGAGGCCCCACTTCAAACCTTCCCTTGCTCCCTGTATCTCCCCCTTCCACGCACAGGGTCAACTGGGCTGGAGACCTCTCCCCCTGGCTCTCTCTCTCTGTCTCTGTCAGCCCCCTCTCTCGGGCCTTGCTCTGTTCTCCCCTCACCCAGTCCCTGTGGCAGTCCAACGGGCTCCCTCTGCACTGGGCTCCTCCCCAGCTCCTTCTTTGCCTTCCCAGTAGACACGACACACCTCACCTCCACCCATTCCCACAGGAACTCTGGGCCCCAGGGACCAATCCAGAGAGAAATTTTCCATCCTCCTCACCCAAGTCCCCTCCTTCCCCTGTCCCCAAATGCAGCTACATCCTGTCCCAGGGAATGTCAAGATCCCACAGGCACTTCCTTGGCCACTGAGAATGGGTGGGGTAAGGGGGTGGGGAAGGCGTGGGAGGCCCCACCCCCGCCCCTGTGGAGCCTGCACAGCCTCAGATCCCATCCATCTCCTGTCTGTGGCTATGGCCTCCAGCTATAAATAGGGGCTGTGATTCTATTTTCTTTAAAAATAAGCACCAGACTGTGTCACCGCAGGCCCAGAAAAGCACTCCCTGGCTGGGAAGGGTAGGGACATCGTGTCCAGTCCCCTGCCCCTGGGCACAGCAGAAAACTGGAAAGAAGCCTTGGAGGTGAGACGAGGTTGGGGAGAGCTGGTCAAGCCCCCAGGTGCAGCCCTTGCCAGCAATCCACCAGCGAATGTGGCTGCCCTTCTCGCCCCGCTGGGCCCTCCCCTCCTCCTTTCCCATCTCCCTTCATCAAGCAGCCCGTCTTGTCTCAAGATTCACAGTGTTCATGGAAGGAGGTGACAGTGACATGAATCCCCAAGCCACAGCTGAGTGCCTTTGCATTCCCAATACAGAGGAGCTTTGGGCTGTGGGGAAGGGTGGGGAGAACTTTCCTGAAGGAGCATGAGGCCATTTCACAGGCAGAGAGGAAAGAAGAGCTGGCCAGGTAAAAGGCCCTGAGCAGAGGTCATGAGCGGGGACCTAACAGGTGTAGATGGAAAACAGCCCAAGGTCTGGTGAGGATGGTACGTGGGGTGTTCGAGGGAGGTGCACAGGAAAGCCTGCGGGGCAGGAGCAAGGCCACACGGCACCCGACATCAACGCTGTGCTAGAGGCCTGGGGCTTGATCGTGGGGCCACAGGCGGCCATTGAGGGCTTCCAGGCAAGAGAAGGATGTTGGAGTGGTTCCCATTTCAGGTTAACTGTGCCACTAGGAGCAAAACGAGGCAGAAAATTTTTTAAGCCAGGCAAGGGATGGTGGCCATCTGCCTTCGGGGATAGCACAGAGGAGCACAAGGGAGACGAGAATTTGAAGGAGAATTTAAAGGTAGAATGGGCAGACCACGTGGAGGGAAGAGGAGAATGTCTGAAACAGCTTTTACGTTCCCGCCCAGAAGTGGGGGGATGGTGAGGCCTTCACTGGGTGGGGAGTGGGTTGGGGGAGAGGTGGCACTGACTCTAGCTCGAGATGGGTGGGCTCAAGTTGGAGGGCCCCTAGGGGTGTTCCTGGTATTATAATGTCTAGGGGGCTTTGGGCGGTGCCAGAGTTATGGGGACCATAGCAAAGAGGCAGTGCCTAAGGCCAGGAAAGAGATGAACTAGGGGTGTGGCAGGGTCGGCATAGCTCAGAGGTGCTGAAAGACTGGGGGGTCTACAGAGGTAGTGGGGGTGCTAGGCAGGAACATGTGCCAAGAGGATTCAGGCCTATAGCGGGGAACTCAGTCTGGGGATCTATGGGGCAACTGGTTAGCATAGGGGCCACTGGCAAAGACAATGAGGTTACCTGGTCTACCTTCCCAGGCCACACCTTCCAGCCAGCCTGCCGCCCATACAGGAGCTTCTGCTTTTCCAGGCTGCTGTCAGCTCTGCCAATAGAAAATCATTCACATGGGCCAAATGCCCCCTCCATTTGGTCCTCGTATGCCCTTAGATGCTGATGCTTCCTCTATCGGCACTTGAGTGTGGTTCTGGATGACAGACGCCCCAGGCACAGGACACAGGCTCTGGGCTCTGTCCTCAAGAGCTTCCAGTGTGGCCAGACTGTGTTCCCTTAGGCCAGAGGTAGCTGTGCTGCAACCACTGTAGTAACCA
Organism: Sturnira hondurensis; assembly: GCF_014824575.4. Taxonomy (NCBI): domain Eukaryota; kingdom Metazoa; phylum Chordata; class Mammalia; order Chiroptera; family Phyllostomidae; genus Sturnira; species Sturnira hondurensis. The sequence goes on from NW_028077960.1 coordinate 1,522,481, forward strand.
CATCTTTCCACCAGCCAGTTCCCGCTGGGCTGGGTGCGCTGAGCTGGCCAGGGGCCAGGAGTTTGTGCCAATCTCCCACCCCAGGTCCCTTTCCACAGATGGGAAAACTGAAGCCAGAGAGAGTATGGCAGCATGTGGCTCTGAGTGTGTGTGTGTGCACACACATGCATGTGTGCATGTATGTTGTGGGGTGGGGGGAAGCTGTGTCCTCTGCTTCCCCCAGGTCTCCTGGACATGGGACCGCTGTCTGTGGGGTCATCCTACCTCCCTATCCCGTAATCAGATGGGAGAAGCAAGGCAGAGATAGTGGTGGCTTCTCTAAGGCCCAGCCTGTTGAGCACAAGTCAGGTCAAGCTGGTCCAGACCTCTGTCCAGACCAACAGTCACGGCTTCCACTGCCCTCCCATCCCAGTTCACACACTCACTGTCTCCAAGCCCAGTCTGCCAGGCTCAGGGAGGCCCTGAGGCCCCTCTCCAATGGCCTGCCCTCAGCCGTTTCTCGTAGAAGGACAGCAGAAGGGATTCTGCCGGAGTGGGGATGGCCCCCCAGGCTCCTGGGAGCAAGCTTCGCACCCTGGATGGAACCCAAACCTCCCACCACTCCAGCCTCTTCTCTGACCTCTAAGATCTCAGTGGGCCGGTGGGTCAGGGAGAAATGTTCTTCAGGACTGGCTCAGGTATCACTGTTTTCTGGAACGTGCCATCCTCAGCCAGCCCTGGAGAAGGTCCCTCCCTGATCCACCAGACCCCAAAACCAGACCCTATCCAGCCACACTGGGGAGGCCAGCTGCCAACCACTCACGGAAAGCCAACGCTTCCCGCTGCCTCACTCCCACCCCGTCCACCCCGCTCCCCACCCGCCTCAACCCCGAAAGAAGGAGGCTTGAGGATAGGAAGGGAAAAAGTGTGTCTTCCCCAGGCAGGGGGCCAGTTCTCACACCCAGGCAGATGTTCCACTTTCAAGTTCCACATAACAACCAACACCCCCTTCTCTGTGCATGCCCTCCCTGAGACCCACAGCATCACACTTCACACTGCTCTTTAGGCCCTCATGCAAGTAACTGCCCTCCTTGCCTCAGTTTTTACACCTATAAAATGGGAGCAATCTCACAGGGACCCTGCTGGGGGTGGGGGGCTGGGCAGGCCCAATGCCAGGCCAGCTCTCTCGCTCTTCTTCCCAGAACCGCTATCTTAGCCTGGTCAACTGAGATGCTGGACCTGTATTTCCTTTGGAGCCAGGAGAGACAGGGGAAGGAGGATGTGGACGAATGCCTAGAACTCCTCCTGTATAAGGAGGAAAATACAAGGCAAGGAAAAGCCTCTTTGAATTGCTCCAAGCCACAAAAGTCCCACCCTTCCATGCCTGGAGCTTGGAAAACAGAAGACGTCCACAAACACTCCACTGCTGGCCCCGCTTCCTCCTGCTCCAGCCTTCCAGCCGGAGTGGACTCTGGGCTGCTTCTTCCAGATAAACCTCTCATTTCCACTCTCACGTCCTCTGTGCCCCACATGGTCCCAGGGTAGGGACACAGGGCTGAGAGCCCAGGGCACCAGCCCTGCCCCATCAGCATCTGTGGACCAAGCTCAGCATCCCATCCCACCGGTTCCCTACTTCCTCTCCAGGGGCACTCACCTTCCAGAGGGGGTCCCTAAATTGGACATGGTCCTCGATGTAAGCCCCATAGCAAGGGTGGCCTCCAGGCACCTGGTCAGAGGACCAGTAGCTGACGTCAGTGACCAGGGTCAGGAAGCCATCGCTCTGCCCTTTCCTCCTGGGCCTGGCAACCAAACACAAGGCCAAGGACCCTGAGATTGAGTCGTGTGGCTCGGTAGTTCTCCAAGTGAGGAGGGACAGGGCTGCCTTAAGCACAGCTGAGGTCCTGCAGGGTTGAGAGGTAGAGACAGTGGCCTGCCCACAAGCACAGGAGCCTAGTAGAGCCACACTCCACTAGGGCAGGCTGTCGCCTCCTGAGAGGAACAGGAACAGCTGCTGTTTCGAGTCCCCTGTGACGCTGAACTAATCTGCTGTTGTTCCTACGGCCGTGCCTTGTGGGCGCTGGCGCGCCCTGCGTTACAGACTCAATCAGGAACCAAGGATGTAGGTAGTGAGCGCTGAGAATCTGCAGGCAGCCAGCCCTGGCAGGGGGTGAGCCATCTTCAGCATGGCTCCCGCAACCCCGATGTCACCCCTGCGGGCAGGTTATGTTGTACCTTAGGTCTGACGTGAAGTCTGTCTTTGTAACTGTGCCCCTTGTTACTTTTGGAGGCAACAGGCATGGGGGAAAGTGAAAGTTTGGGAGGGCTGACCTTTGAACCTTGGCAGTGAGGGGGCTATAGGACATGCTGAGGGAAGGGCTGACACCTGAACAGACACAGTGACAGCTTCTCCCTTGCCCAGGAGTCCAGATAGATGTGGCTGGCCAGGAAGGGCCATGGTCCAGCATTCAGAGCACCAAATCCACCCTGTCCCACACTCAAATCTACCCTCACCTACTGTGCAGGGGTGCGGGGTCTGTGCTGCTCTGTGGAGCTGAGTCCTCATCTCAGTATGTTTGCTCTCCCAGCTCTGCAATTGGAGGGGATGGCATAGGGAGCACCAGCCCCCCCAGCCTGTGAATCGGAGGGAACTTTTCACCCTACTCCTGCCTCTTCAGAGCTTCCCCGGCTTGGGGAACAGAGCACTGGGGATCTGGCACGAGGTCCGGAGAGCCTGGTGACCCTAGGGAGGGCCCAGCTGCAGGGGAAGGGCACCTGGCCCATCCCTGCTCTCACTCAGGGCCACTCACACACACAGCTGCGAGGAAAACAAAGACTCCTTCATCCTTGCCTTGGGCCCCCCCAGAACACCCCACCCCTTAGCCCCTCAGACTCCCAGTCAGTGGGACTCTCCCAGTCTCACCCCCTCCTGCTCTGGGTCTGAAACCAAGATTTGTCATCGCTGGTGACAAAAGCTATGGTGCAAGAGTCCTCCTTCACCTAGAGCAGGAGCCCCTCCCTCCCCACTGGCCAGTGGGGCCCCGCCCACCCCCCTCAACCCTGTCCACAGTAGCATGCACACTGCCCACATCCTGTCTTCTCTAGCTCTCACGGGTTTTTCCTCCTCCATCTCCCTCGGGCCTCAGTCTGGACCCCTAAGTTCAGTTGTTGTAGAGGGTCTTAATTTTCCATTCTCAGTTTTAATATCTTTCCCAGGCTCTCTGTCTTTTCCCAGGTTGGTTCTCCTTCTCTATGCCCATCACTCAAATATTATATTTGTGAATGGATGAATGAATGAATGAATGAATGAATGAATGAATGAATTTACATCATTCCACCCTCTCTTCCCACCCAGCTCCCAGCTCCTGCTCCATCTTGGCACCAATGTCTCCCTCCTTAACACACACGTGTCCAGGTCTCCCACCAACCACCCTGACTATGGGCCCAAGCAATCCCCACATGCCACCCTGCCCAGTAGCTCTGGGCTCCAAACTCTCCCTTATAAAGTCAGGCAGCAGCAGACACCAAGGAATGCTGCCGTTGCTCATGACGCATGCTGGCTGCAGGGCTGCTGGCTGCCTCCAGGCCACCAGGAATGCAGTTGGAGCTGGCACACAGGGATTGATTGCCAGGGAGGGCTGAGCTGGGGTGGGGGTGCCCAGACAGGTGGCAGGGCCAGGACTGTAGGTTTTCTAAGAAGTGGAGGCCAAGTGCCCCACCACAGGCAGAGCTGCAGAGAACTCTGACAGTGTGGAACCCATCAAGCAGGAAGTGGGGATGCAAGGCTGACAGTGTGGAATTGATCACCGGGGAAGAGGGGATCCAGGGCCAAGGAGGCAAGAGGCCTGAACCAGGCTCCCTAGACTGTTCTGGAACAAGGGTGATGCTCCCAGCTATAGCCAGGATGGGGCAGGGGGAAGAGAGGAGGCAAAGACAAAGACAGGGGAAGATGAAGAAAAGCAGAGGCAGAGACAGGCAGCACGGCAACTGAGAGGCCACCAAGACAGAGACAAAGACAGACAGGAAGGAGCCAGAGAGACAGTCTGGCTAGCCCTAGGGATTCTGAGGACTCAGAAGGAGCAGGGTCTGCAGCAGCCCCCAGACAAGAAAGGCACCCATGTGTGAGACCTACCCTTAGCTAGCCGGGAGTAGGGACCACCTGATAGGTACATACTCTGCCCCTTGTCCCAAGAACCTGTTGACAGGCAGACAGTTGGGCATCATGATGAAAGTAAGCCTCATGTTTGTGGTCCCCCAGGAGCAGGGACCAGGTTCCCATTCATAAACATCCTAGGAGTGCCCCCAGGGAGCCAGAAGATACCCATGTAAGTGTGCTCTGCAAGAGGGAGGCTGGCTTGCTAGGGGCCTATGTGAGAAGGGGGTTGGTAGGGAAGGACACAGGCTCTTTCTGTGTTCCCAGCCCTTGTCTTAGGAACAGGGATAGAGCCACCCAACCCTGGACCCAGACAGCAGTGCCCTGTTTGTGGGCAGGAAGGGTGGGATGTTATGGGTCTTTTCCACCTTCAGTAAATGTCTCAGATGGATGGGCGCTGAGCAGGAGGGGCAGGAACCTTCCAGAAACACAGAGCTCCTTTCATGGAGCTGGCGCAGCCAAGTCATGGTGGATAGGCACCGAGGGGCGAGACAGGCCTGGGCACAATCACCGCTCTGTCCTGGCAGCTCCCAGCCCACACACGCACACATGCACAAACACACAGCCTTACGTAAATCCTAAATACACCCAGCAGCCACCCACACACTTGCACACACATGCAAATACACATCTCTGTAGCCCTGGACACTCACCCATATGTCTTTTTCCAGGCAGAGAAACCCCTACTCAGGGGGCTCTTCCCATGCCTTCACTTATCCCCAGACCCTGTGGCCATCCTGCTCCCACCATTGAGAAGGGTTGGCACCGCCCAGGCAGCCCACAATGTGAACTCTCTGCGTACCCATGTGCAGATGCGGGAGGGACCTCCATCCCTGATCCCCAGACAGGAGGAGGGAGGAGTGGAAAGGGGGACTCGTTTCACAAAATAGTGAACCGGAGACCTGCACAGAGCCCTTCTCCGGCTGCTGCAGGCCTGAGCTGGTGTTTTGATGAATCACGAGTCTTCACCCAAAAGAGTCCTGGGAAGGTCTCCAGGCAGTGCTAATGCCTCCTCTCTTCCCCCACCACCCAACACCTTGGCTTCTGCATGTTACCTTTCCCTCTATTGCTCTGGCTTCAACGTTCCAGAACCTACATATTTCTGGCAGGCTCCCACTTGTCCTCACTGCCCATTCTCCTCCCTCTCTGCTCCTCTATACCCCCCAGGAAACCCTTGGGGATTGACCCCCTACTTCATTACTTCTTTTTTTTAATCCTCACTTGAGTACACACTTACTAATTTTAGAGAGAGAGGAAAGGAGGGAGAGAGAGAGAGAGAGAGATCAAGGTGAGAAAGAAACATTGATTGCTCCCAATGGCGAATGGAACCTGCAACCCAGGCATGTGCCCTGACCAGGAATCAAACCTTCCACCTTTCAGTTTACAGAACGATGCTCCAACCAACTAAGCCATGCTGGCCAGGGCTAGCTCATCACTTCTTTATCCTGCACCCCCTATCCATTCAGAGTCCCTTTCCCACTGCCCTCCCTCCAGGACAGAGATTCTAGGTTCTGGCCACTGCAGCCGCACAGAGACAGTATGAGGAGCAGAAGAAGGAGACCAGGAAGTAGGGGTGGTGGGGGTGCAGGGGGCACTGTCAGAGTTTCCAAAGCCCTGGCCAGCAAGGCCTCAGAAACCTCCGTTGCAGCAGGGTGGAGGGGCTGCCCGGCCTATGCACCCCCAGCATAGCACAAGGCTGCTTGTATGAGTCCTTCCCCGCCTGGTCTCACTGGAAACAGCAGGGCCCAGCCCCTCAATGAGCCCATTCAGACTCCAGCCTTCTGGAAAGTACCTCTACTTCCTGCTGCCCTCCCCCTTAGGCGTGGAGAACCAGGCCAAACTGGCCTTCTCTGAGGGCACTGGATGCAGGTTGCTCAGTGGTTAGAGCCAGCCAGCTACTTCAGTTCCTGCCTGGTCCAGAGCCCTGACCTTGGCCATGCTCAGGTTATATAAACCTTTAGCAAAAGGAAGCGTGGATGGGTATGTGGGCTCGACTCCCATGCAGGACTCACTCCTCATGGGTGGCAGGTAAGTAAATGTTTAGCAACAGCCTCTCTGGGAGACAGGGAGCCCTAACTTGTCACATTGGCCTCTTCCCCTGGTGTATTCTCACCAGGCAACATCACCTGGCTCACAAAATCTCTAAAAATTTACAGTCAGCTCTTGTCAGCTGTTATGATCTCTGGCCCACCATGTTGGCGGCCCTGGTCTGCAGGGACCACATGCCCCACCCTCTGCTCTGTGGCGGCCCTCAGTGTAGTGTGCTGCATTTTGTTCTAAAGAATCAGTGTTCTGCTTAGCTGGGTAGCTCAGTTGGTTATAGCATCATCCTGATACACCAAGGTTGCAGGTTCAATACCTGGTCAGGGCACATACAAGAATCAACCAATGAATGCATAAATAAGTGGAACAACAAACCTCTCTCTCTCTCCCTCCCTCCCTCTCTTTCTCTTTCTCTCTAAAATCAATAAATAAAATGTAACAATAGGAATCAATGTCCTTGCAGATAAGTCGCCCCCACAGGTGCACAGCACCTGTCAGCCCCCTGGCCGGTCCCTCGCCAACACTGAGGTCTGCCGGGCCGGCCGGACCACAAGGCCCAGATGGTTTTTCAGTTCTTACTTGACTCCTTTAGCTTCCAAACTAAGGCTCTGACGTTTCCAGCCAGTGCTGGCAGTGGAGATGATTAGAGGGGATTTCGGCCCAGCCCAGGGAAGAGCCCCTTGGGTGGTGCTGGCTGCCGTAGGGCGTGCATGTCTCAGATCCCCCAGTGGCTGCTTCCTCAGGCACATGTCAACTGACACAGGTTGGCCCAGGATGAGCAGGTACGCAGCTGGTGCCAGATCACCCCTATGAAAGCCATCAGCCTTTATTCACACACACGTGGTTTAAGGGAAGCCCAGCAGAGATGAGTCATCTCTTTAACCCATTCCTGTCTGCCCTTCCAAGCCCTGGACATCTGCAGGACAGACTCAAAGTTGTATTTGGCCCTAATCTCCACCAAGGAATAGACCAGAAATTGTGGCAGCTGGTTGGAGGACAGGGGAGGCTAACTCTGGGAAAATGCCTGGAAGAAGATGTCAACTTAAAAAACGGAGATGTTCCAGTATGAGACAAAAAGGACGCTGCACAGTAACCTTTCTGTCTGGGGAGGCCCACCAGCCTGCCCAGCAGACCTTCAGCATCTCCTAGGCCTTGACTTCAATGTCAGACCCAGGCTTGGAGAACCCAGCTGTTGTCATTTCTGGCTCCTTGGCCCTGATGGAAACAATGGGACCGGATCTGATTGCTCATCAGGGACCATTAATAGCTCTATAGCAGGATGCAACATGGAGTGATGCAGGAAGTTTTGGCCCATTGGGGGTCCAGCACTGCATATGGCCTCCATCTGGCTGTAGAACCTTTGTTCCTCGGTGGACTCGGGCCAAACAAGCTGCCTCTGCCACCCCCCAAAGGCAGCTGGGAACATGGCCCAAGAGAAAAGCAAAGACGGGTGGGCTGCCTGACCCCACCACCACCAGGCCTCAGCCACGGCCCCAGCCCACCTAAGGATGTAGGGCAGAGTATGGAAAGCCAAAGTGTAAGGGCACTTAGGGGAAGGAATGTAAGCGGGGTCGGGTGGGTTCTTCTGGAACTCCAGTCCCGGGATCTGTGAACACCAGGCAGGTGATCGTGCCAATGATGGTTTCCCTTCAGGCCAGGGAGGGGGCAGACCCAGGATGGAGATTCTGCTGGAGCCCCGGGGGAGGAGAGCCACTGTTGGCAGAGGCCCCTAGCCCCAAGAATCTCTGAAGAGGAGACCCAAGTTGCTTGGAATTGCTGGGTCTGGCCTTCTTCAGAGGTAAGATCTAAGCTGGGCACCTTACAGCCACATGGAAGCACCATGAGGGTGCGCCAGCCTAAAACCCTTCCCTAAAGCCCGCCTATCCACTCTGTAGCACCTCCCTTTCTCCAGGCAAGGGCCTGAGACTTGACCAAGACTCCTGCTCTCACACAGCCTCCTTCTTCGGTGAAAACCACCTGGAGGTGTCTGTGGCCACGGTTCTGACCAACATAGACCTACAGCTGCAGTTCTCTACATCGCAGCCCGAAGCCTTGCTTCTTCTGGCGGCAGGCCCAGCCGACCACCTCCTCCTGCAGCTCTACTCTGGACGCCTGCAGGTCAGTGACAGCTCCCCTGCTGGACTCTAGCTCTCAATGGCCCCTAACAAGCTGTGTGACCTTGTGCAAGTTGTTCTCACCTTGGGGTCTCCAGTTCTCCACGGTGAGATGGATCACAGCCTTCCAGAAGCTGTGAGTCCCTCCTGCTCTCCAGCCTCCCTTCTCCCCACAACTGTAGCTGGCCCTTTGGGGGCCGATAGCACTGATGGCTTTCAGTTCCCTGGTTGTCTGCAGTCTCTTGCTGCCAGGCCTTTCCTCACTCCACTCCTTCTGCCTAGTGCCTGTCTCACCCACTCCCCACTCCTGCCCAACTCTAGCCTATCCTTGAAGTCTCAATGTGAACATCCCACCCACCCGCCCCCACCACCCTCCCCAGTGCTAACCTAGGCTCTGTATAACACCAGTCACGCCACAACTTTCTCATCTTTCCATTCCACCCTTCGAGTCACCACACGCTATACTGCAAGGGTTCTCTGGCACTCTCTTGAGACTCCCCCCTAACCATGAAGGGTTTGAGAACCCAAGGTCTTAGTCTAAGCGAGAGCCATCAGTGTCCACACCCCACTGTGGCCTAGTCGTCCACCGGCCCATCTGCGGCTGCCATTGTTTCTCACTGCCATAAGGTGTCACTGTTGAACATGGCCTGGTACAGCCCCGTGCTTATAACCTTCCACTCTGTCAGAAACAAGGAGGCCACACCCCTACCAAGGGGCTCCGCACGTGGACTCCCAAGGTCTCAGTCCTAATGCTCTGCTATTTCAGTTCCCCTACTCTGCTACCAACCGTCCTACCATCTGGTTGGGGGGAGCACTGTACCAGAGTCGGCTCTGGTGTCCCTGCCCTGTAGACAGAACCATGTTCCTCTTCTCTCCCCAAGGATCTCCCCTCACTTTAGGCCAAGGAGCTTTTCTTACTAAACCTCTACCACGCAGAGCCTCTGACTGGGCTCCCCATCCCTGGACAGTGAGCCTGGCTGTCTCTGTGACTGCCACCCTCACCCCCGCCCCATGTTTGCCCCACTCAGGGCCCTCGGCAGAGCGTTCCCAGATGCCCGTGATACAATCTTGTATATCCCAAGGCAATTTTTCTGTCACCTCTCACCCAGAAAAAGAGGGAAGACTAGCCCAAGTTGGTGTGGCTCAGTGCTATTTGGTTTGCCAGCCTGCAAACCAAAAGGTGGCCTGTTTGATTCCCGGCTGGGGCACGTGCCTGGTTTTTGAGCCAGGCCCCCAGCTGGGGGCACGCAAGAAGCAACGGACTGCTGTTTCTCTGGCACATTAATACTTCTCTCCCTCTCTTTCTCCCTCCCTTCCCCTCTCTCTAAAAAAATAAAATCCTTTTCAAAAAAACAAAGAGAAAGAATAAAAAATCCAGGTTGAACATCTTCTACGTGTCAGTTATTTGTGGACAGGGACTACATCTGACTCGCACTGGGGTCCAGAGCCTGTCCAGGCCCCCCAAGGATTACTCTGGTGCGTGTTTATGGACTGAGGAAGGAGAGAGGGGTGGCATGAGAAGCCCTGTCCTAGGCCCTCCTCTGCAGACCCCTAGCATTCTGGGGACCAACTATGCTTTTCCAACAGACGTGATCAACTCACAGTGCTGTCTTCCCCAATCCCTGTCTCTCCTCAGGTCAGACTTGTGCTAGGCCAGGAAGAGCTGAAGCTACAGACGCCGTCAGAGATGCTGCTGAGTGACTCTGTCCTCCACACAGTGGGGCTGAAGGTATCTGACGGCTGGGCCTGGTTGTCAGTAGACGGGCTCCTCAACAGTTCAGCCCCTTTCCAGGGGGGGCCCCTGGAGGTCCCCTATGGGCTCTTCGTGGGAGGCACTGGAAGCCTGGGCCTGCCCTATCTAAAGGGAACTAGCCGACCCCTGAGGGGTTGCCTCCATGTAGCTACCCTCAATGGCCACAGCCTCCTACAGCTACTGACCCCAGATGTGCAGGAGGGCTGTGCGGAAGAGTTTTCCGCTGGTGATGATGTGGCTCTGGGCTTCTCTGGGCCCCACTCACTGGCTGCCTTCCCTGCCTGGAGCACTCGGGTTGAAGGCAATCTGGAGTTTACACTCACCACGAGGAGCCAGCAGGCACCCCTGGCCTTCCAGGCAGGGGGTCAGCAAGGGGACTTCATCTACTTGGATATATTTGAGGGCCATCTGCGGGCTGTGGTGGAGAAAGGCCAGGGCACTGTGTTGCTCCACAATAGTGTGCCTGTGGCTGATGGGCAGCCCCATGAGGTCAGCGTCCACATAGATGTTCACCAGCTGGAAATCTCCGTGGACCAGTACCCAACACGCACTTCCAACCGTGGGGTCCTCAGCTACCTGGAGCCTCGAGGCCGTCTCCTCCTTGGGGGGCTAGATGCAGAGGCGTCTCGCCATCTCCAGGAACACCGCCTAGGCCTGGCACCGGGGGCTGTCAGCGCCTCCCTGCTGGGCTGCATGGAGGACCTCAGCATCAATGGCCAGAGGCAAGGGCTCCGGGAAGCCTTGCTGACTCGTAATATGGTGGCCGGCTGCAAGCCTGAGGAAGACGAATATGAGGAGGACGCTTATGGCCCCTACGAAGTTTTCTCCACTCTGGTACCTGAGGTTTGGCCAGCCATGAAGCTGCCTGAGCCCTGCATACCTGAACCTGGGCTGCCTCCCATCTTCGCCAACTTCACCCAACTGCTGACCATCAGCCCCCTGGTGGTGGCTGAGGGTGGCACTGCCTGGCTTGAGTGGCGGCACGTACAACCCACCCTGGACCTGAGGGAGGCCGAGCTGCGCAAATCCCAGGTGCTGTTCAGTGTGAGCCGCGGGCCACGCCACGGCAAGCTGGAGCTGGACATTCCAGGCGCGCAGGCTCGGCAAATGTTTACCCTCCTGGATGTGGTGAACCGCAAGGCCCGCTTCATCCACAGTGGCTCCGAGGACACCTCGGACCAGCTGGTGCTGGAGGTGTCAGTGACGGCTTGGGGACCCGTGCCCTCCTGCCTCCGGAGGGGCCAAACTTACATTCTGCCCATCCAAATAAACCCCGTCAACGACCCACCCCACATCATCTTCCCACACGGCAGCCTTATGGTGATCCTGGAACACACCCAGAAGCCACTGGGGCCTGAGGTTTTCCAGGCCTATGACCCAGACTCTCCCTGTGAGGGCCTTACCTTCCAGCTCCTCAGTGGCCCGGCTAGCAGCCCTGTGGAACGCCGAGACCAGCCTGGGGAGCCAGCAACCGAGTTTTCCTGCCGGGAGCTAGAAGCGGGCAGCCTTGTCTATGTCCACCGTGGTGGGCCTGCCCAGGACTTGACATTCCGGGTCAGCGATGGGCTGCAGGCCAGCTCCCCGGCCACACTGAAGGTGGTGGCTGTCCGGCCAGCCATTCAAATTCGCCACAACACGGGCCTGCACCTGGCCCAGGGCTCCGCTGCACTGGTCTTGCCCACCAACCTGTCAGTGGAGACAAATGCTGTAGGGCAGGATGTGAGCGTGCTATTCCGGGTCACCAGGGCCCTGCAGTTTGGGGAGCTGCAGAAGCAGGGGGCAGGAGGGGCAGAAGGCACAGAATGGCGGGCCACACAGGCCTTCCACCAGAGGGACATGGAACAGGGCCGAGTGAGGTACCTAAGCACCGACCCACAGCACCGCAGGGAGGACACAGTGGAGAAGCTGGCCCTGGAGGTGCAGGTGGGCCGGGAGATTCTGAGCAATCTGTCCTTCCCAGTGACAATCCAGAGAGCCACTGTGTGGATGCTGCGGTTGGAGCCACTGCACACTCAGAACACCCAGCAGGAGGCCCTCACCACAGCCCACCTGAAGGCCACCCTGGAACAGGCAGGGCCAAGCCCCCCTACTTTCCACTATAAGGTGGTTCAGGCCCCCAGGAAGGGAAATCTGCGGCTCCAGGGCACACGGCTCTCCGAGGGTCAGAGCTTCACCCAGGATGACTTGAAGGCCGGTCGGGTGACCTATGGGGCCACAGCACGTGCCTCAGAGGTGGTTGAGGATGTCTTCCATTTCCGTGTCACAGCTCCGCCACACTTCTCACCAATCTATGCCTTCCCCATCTATATCGGCGGTGACCCAGATGCTCCCATACTCACCAACGTTCTCCTGTCAGTGCCTGAAGGCGGTGAGGCTGTCCTCTCTGCTGACCACCTCTTTGTCAAGAGTCTTAACAGTGCCAGCTATCTCTATGAGGTCATGGAGCAGCCCCGCCATGGGAGGTTGGCATGGCGGGGGGCACAAGATAAGACCACCACAGTGACATCCTTTACCAATGAGGACCTGCTGCATGGCCGGCTGGTGTACCAGCATGACGACTCCGAGACCACGGAAGACGACATCCCGTTTGTGGCTACCCGCCAGGGTGAGGGCAGTGGTGGGATGGCCTGGGAAGAGGTGCGTGGTGTCTTCCGAGTGGCCATTCAGCCAGTGAATGACCACGCCCCTGTGCAGACCATCAGCCACATCTTCCATGTAGCCCGGGGTGGGCGGCGGCTGCTCACTACAGACGACGTGGCTTTCAGCGATGCTGACTCCGGCTTCACTGATGCCCAGCTGGTGCTGACCCGCAAGGACCTCCTCTTCGGCAATATTGTGGCTGTGGATGAGCCCACCCGGCCCATCTACCGCTTCACCCAGGAGGACCTCAGGAAGAGGCAAGTGCTATTTGTGCACTCAGGGGCTGACCGTGGCTGGATCCAGCTGCAGGTGTCTGATGGGCAGCACCAGGCCACCACACTGCTTGAAGTGCAGGCCTCGGATCCCTACCTCCGTGTGGTCAATGGCTCTAACCTTGTGGTCCCTCAAGGAGGGGAGGGCACCATCAACACAGCTGTACTCCACCTGGACACGAACCTAGACATCCGCAGTGGGGATGAGGTCCACTATCATGTCACAGCTGGCCCACACTGGGGGCAGCTGCTCCGAGCAGGCCAGCCAGTCACCGCCTTCTTTCATCGGGACCTGTTGGATGGGGCCATTCTCTACAGCCACAATGGCAGCCTCAGCCCCCATGACACCCTGGCCTTCTCTGTGGATGCAGGGCCTGTGCACACAGATGCAACCCTGCATGTGACCATTGCCCTAGAAGGGAGACTGGCTCCATTGCACCTGGTTCAGCACAAGAAGGTCTACATCTTCCAGGGGGAGGCGACTGAGATCAGAAGAAACCACCTGGAGGTAGAGGGCTGGGTGGTGAACAGGAATATGGGCCTTCATGCTGGGTGTGCTTAGATGTTTCAGGTGTGCCTGTGGTAGTTTCTGAGTTGGGTGTGTATGCATACCTTGCATATGTGTGTTGTGTGCCCGAGGGTTTCTGGGGAATTTGTTGTACATAGAGCTGCTTATGTGTGTGCATTGTGTACGTTCCACATGACATGTGCCTATGTGTACGTGCTGCAACTAACTGTGCAGATTCTTGGGCCCCACCCAGACCCCAACATCTCTGAAACTGAGCCTCAGAATCTGTATTCTACTAACAATAATGTCTCTGAAGAGTTTTCATGGAAACAACTTTGAGGACTAGAGGCCTTGGAGACAGCCTTAGCGGCTCCCAGGCTCCCATGGCCTCGGTTCTTTTCCCAGACCTCAGGCCAGGACTCATGGTCTGGAGAGGGCTGCTGACCCCCAGGAGCCTCATGGAGCAACGGTGGGCCTCCCAGCAGGCCCACCGACTTGCTATGTGACCTTAGGCCAGTCTTTTGCTCTCTCTGGGTCTCATTAGCTCTGTACTGCTAATTTCTGAGCCCCTTGCGGTTCTGGCTGTCTGGACTTTGAGGCAGAATGTGACTAAACATGTCTGGCATCAGGCTGTCTGTGCCCTAGAGGAAGCAGCATTTGAACCAGGTTTTGAAGAGCCTTCTTGGGTTTCAATAGCAGGAAACGGGGAGAACTGTAGTAGAGGCGGATGAAACAGTCCAGGCAAAGGCACAGAATCAGGAACGTTCATTGGGGGTGATGATCAGATGAGGGAGCACCCAGCAGCCCGCGGTCTGGACTGGGGCTGCAAGCTCCACGGAGCCTATAGTGTCTTAGAGTCTTGTGCCTCTGAGAAGAGCGGAGTGCTGTCTGGTGGTGAGAAGTGGCAACAGGGGGGGTGGGACAACTTGTGCATGTGTGTGTCTATGTGGGACAACTGTGTGTCCCTGTTCAGACGTCAGTGTTTAATGAGATTATATGTTTGTGCCACTGAATCTGAGGGCGTGTGATTGTGCACATCTCAGGGAGTGTGTCTGAGAGGCCATGACGGCCCACTCTGTGCCTTTGGTGAGTCCCCCTGACCCTCTGTCAACCAGGCAGCCCAGGAGGCAGTGCCACCTGCAGACATCATGTTCTCAGTGAAGACACCCCCGAGTGCCGGCGACCTGGTACTGTTGTCTCAGGCCACCACTGTGGCCGAGCTGCGCAGCCTGGACCCTGTGCGAAGCTTCTCTCAGGAGGCAGTGGATGCGGGCAGGGTCCTGTACTTGCATTCCCGTCCTGAGGTCTGGAGTGACTCCTTCTCCCTGGATGTGACCTCAAGTCTGGGTGCTACCCTTGAAGGCGTCCACATGGAGCTGGAGGTGCTACCTGCCACCATCCCACTGGAGGCACAGAACCTCAGTGTCCCCGAGGGTGGCACCTGCACCTTGGCCCCTCCACTGATCCACATCACCAGGCCCTACTTCCGCACACTGCCGGACCTTCACCTGCAGGTGCTAGAGTCACCCCAGCACGGGACACTGCAAAGAGAGGGAGACCCTCAAAATGAGACCCTCAGTACCTTCTCTTGGAGAGAGGTATGCTGTCAGGGAACCCCGGGGGGACAGTTCTGGGGGCAGGGTGAGGGGGCCCTAGGGATGCCCAGTCTGGGGACGTGAGCAGAGAGCAAGCATGGAGCCCACCTTTGCAGAGCACATCTGTTTCAGATGCCTTGGCTCATTCTTTCTTCACTGGACAGGTAGAAATGACCATTCCCCATTTCCTTCATCCCTTTATTCCTTCCCTCTGGGAAAAAGAATTGTCCCCACCTGCAGAAACTGAAGCTCTGAGGGACTCAGTCTCCTCCCCCTCCCAGCGGCCGAGTAGAAAGAGTGCTGAATGTGACTTCTAGCTCCCGGCCGCCCATAGGTGGAAGAGCTGCTGATCCACTATGTTCATGATGGGAGCGAGACACAGACAGACAGCTTCATCCTGGTGGCTAATGCCTCAGAGATCAACCGCCAGAGCCACCCAGTGGCCTTCGCCATCACCATCCTTCCTGTCAACAACCAACCCCCAGTCCTCACCACAAACACGGGCCTGCAGGTGAGAGCAATCTAGGACCTCCTCCCACTTCCCCTCCGGGAGAGAGGCCCGATGCACAGCTTCCCCCTCTCTGAGTCTTAGTTTTCCCCTCCTTAGAGTAGGGACACTGCTGCACGCCTCACTAGGTTGATGCGGAGAGAGAAGAGCTTTGTGCTGACAATGGAACACAGGTGTGAGGTGTTGCTCTCAGACACTTGGGAAGACCTGTAGACAGCCTTGTGAATGGCCACGCTCAGCTCTTTCCAGGACACACCCTCAACAGGAGGGATTTTCTATGGCTTAGGACCAAACTCCTGAAGAAAGTGTTTTCAAGCCCTTAAGGGCTGACTCCAGGTGCAATCCCCATTTCCACCCTCAGCAAGTAAAGCTCACAGCTTGGTTTCCCAAGCCCTCACCCCCTACACAGGGCACAGTGGTGGTGCTTCTACCCAGCAGAGGTGAAAGTTGAGGCTCAGACAGATGACAGAACTTCTCCACAGTCTCAAAAGTAATTATAGGTGGAACAGAAAGAGTGTGGCTCGACCAAGGCCACCCAGCAAGACAACAGATGGGTAGGACCTTGAATGTTGACTTCTAGGGTGTGGGCTGCAGGTCAGCAGGAGCCTTCAAAAAAGGGCTGACAAGCTGTCTGTGACATGAACATTGGGCATTTTGTGGGATAGTATGTGCCGGTGGAGAGCAGCCCAGTGGTAGGGAGACCAGCAAGAGCTGTGAGGGCTGAGGGCTGCCCAAGGACCACGGGCTAGTCATGCTCTGTGGAAGCTCAGCCACCAGGTGGTGCTATCCACCTTGTTCGCACGGGGAACCTCTACACAAAGTGACCCTCCTCCTAGAGCTCTGGCAGGGGTCAGCCTGGGCCTGGGAGAGGGAGCCCTGCATCCCAGAGGGTTCAGTTCTCCAGGTATGGAAGCCCCTCCCCAATACTGTTCACAAGCTGCTAACTCAGCAGGACAAGTAGCAGGGCTCTGGGAACAGATCCTGCCCTGCTGGCAGGTGGGAGGGCTGAGGGGCATTCCCCTCCACTCTGAGCATGGGCGGGGGGGGGGGGGGGGGGGGGGNTGGGGGGGGGGGGGGGGGCCGTGGTGGCAGGAGACATTCTGCACCCAGGTGTCCCTCACTCACCCTTGGGGGCTGCTAACTGCCTTCATCCCAGTGCTGCTTCAGCTCTTCCTGCCTCCCGCCCACCCTCTTACCTGGAAGGGAAGCCCATTTCCAAGTATCCTTGGCAGGCAAAGTCACTGTCCCCATAGAGTGCCCAGCCCCTGCCCAGACTCACTATGGAGGGTCTCAGGGACACCTGCCCTGCCTGAGAGACATCCAGATTGAGCAGTGCTGTTGATGGAGCTTGGGGGTCTTTAGGGGTGAGAAGTCTGTGAGGTAAGAGCTGGGAGCTTCCTGAGGTAGAGGGACATGAGCTGCCCTTGAGGGACAGCCAAGATTGGGGCAGATGGGAGCAGGGAGCCTGGGTGTGGGGGCCCTGGGACGGCAGGGAAAGGTACATCGTGTGGGGCACTTTGTGCAGGGGGGCCCAGTATGGCCCGGTGGGGGCAAAACCTTCACAGGCCTGTGTCCCCAGATGTGGGAGGGGGCTACTGTGCCCATCCCTGCGGCGGCCCTTAGGGGCATCGATGGTGACTCAGAGCCCGAGGACCTGGTCTACAGCATCGAGCAGCCCAGCAATGGACGGGTAGTGCTGAAGGCCGCACAGGGCACCGAGGTGCGCAACTTCACACAGACCCAGCTGGACAGTGGGCTCGTGCTGTTCTCACACCGAGGTGGGTGCCAAGAAGGGGGGGCCTATGAGGGCGGGGCACCGTGAGGGTGGGCATGGACAGTGAGACCCAGCTCTACATCTGACCTCAGGGGCCCTGGATGGAGGCTTCCGCTTCAGCCTCTCTGATGGCAGGCACACCTCCCCTGGACACTTCTTCCGTGTGACAGCCCAGAAGCAGCTGCTGCTTTCACTGGAGGGCAGCCAGATGCTAACCGTCTGCCCAGGTGGGTCTGCCAAGGGTAGGTGGCGTGCCAGGGTCAGGGTGCCTCTCCAGCAGCCACAGGCCTTGCCCTGGCTCCTGGAAAAGCCTGACAGGCCCCCTTTGCCTCTCACAGGGTCTGTCCAGCCGCTCAGCAGCGAGAGCCTGAGAGCCAGCTCCAGCACAGGCAGCGACCCCCACCACCTACTCTACTGGGTGGTGCAGGGCCCTCGGCTTGGCCGGCTGTTCCACACCCAGAAGGGCAGCCGTGGGGAGACCCTGGTAAACTTCACTCAGGCCGAGGTAAGGGCCCAACTCTCTAGCCACAGCTCAGGGGGCCCACTCTGCCACAGACTCACACGTGGACGTGGGTACTGGCCCCAGCATCATTCGCACCCTTCCCTGGGCCTCCTGTGGTCAAGATCATGCATGCCTTGCCCTCTAGAAGCCACTAGGCCCAAGCAAACAGGGCTTACTGTTCCATAGCAAGAGAGAAGTATCACCTAAAAAAACATCCAAACCTGTAAGAATTTTTATGAGTTTATTTGAGCCAATCTGACAATTGCCTGGAAGCAAAATCTCAACTGATTAAGCAAATGTTCCATAGAATGGCAGTTATTTTATACATCAGAATCCAAGGGGAAGCTATCCAAGGGGGTTACGTAAAATTCACTGATGATAGATTAGGGAGGTGGGGGAAAGCAAAGTGGGGAAAACTCTGGGATTGGACAAAAAGAAAAAAGAATAGACACATACTTCTTTTACATAGACCAGTATAAGACAGTTAGCGGTTAACAATTAGCATGGTAGTAAGCCCTGGCTGGTGTAGCTCAGTGGATTGAGTGCCAGCCTGAGAACCAAAGGGTCACTGGTTCGATTCCCAGTCAGGGCACATGCCTGCATTGCAGGCCAACACCCCAGTACAGGGTGTGAGGAAGGCAACCACATATTGATGTTTCTCTTCCTCTCTTTCTCCCTTCCCCTCCCTCTAAAAATACATAAAATATTTTAAAAAATAATTAACATGATAATAATAACAATATAGTCTGGTGGGAGACTGTGCCCTGAGGGGTCTGGAAAAAGGGATTACTCAGACATTCCAAAGCTATGTTATCATAGGTACGAAGAGACCATAGACAGGCTCAGTCAAGGAGGATACCAGCCTAGGACGCGACTACCTGCCATGACTTGCTTTTAATTAAGAAATTTTCATTTCAGACCATCCTATGTGATTACTTTAGGTCTTTGAGTTTGTAAGGTTGCCATGCAGGGTACAGGCCTTCCCTGAGCTTGTCAGATTTAATACGTGGCCCCTTTTTCACCCACACATCCCCCTTTTGGTCATAAACTAATCCAAAGCATGCCTTAATGGCCGACCTTTTGGTTTGGATAACAGAGTCCCACGGTGTTAGGAAGCCTCATTCCTAGAAGTCTTAGTTTGTCTTGCCGAACAATGGACCACTGGGGAGGGGGCAAGACTATAACCCTGGATGGAATTCAAGGCTGAATTTTTCTCAGAAAATGAAAAGCAGATAGATGGGAGGCAGTCAGGTCTTAATAAAGGTCTGATGGGCCTTTATTAAGAAAAACACTCTGGCCCTGTCTGGGGTGGTTCAATGGATTGTAAACCAAAAGGTCGTGGGCTTGATTCCCAGTCAGGACACATGCCTGGGCTGCAGGCCAGGTTCCCATTTGGGGGCGTGCAAGAGGCAGCCTGTTGATGTATCTCTCACACATTGATGTCTCTCACCATGTCTTTCTCCCTCCCTTCCCCTCTCTCTAAAAATGGAGGGAAGGAAGGAAGGAAGGAAGGAAGAGGCTCTGGATCATGTCTAACCTATCAGCTATCATGACCCAGGTTTTGCTGTCTGTCTCACTTGTCTGTATTTTGCATCTAGTATAACATTTTCTTAGTCTGAGGGCACACCACACACCTTTTCAGTTTTTATAATCTGACCATGGGATGGGTTTCTATCTACTATGGCCCATCTATTTCCCATTGGAAGCACTCAGGTATTATTATTAATCTGATTCCTCCTAGTTGTGCAATGGGAAGTTGTAACCTTAAAGTTTAACCAGGGCCAAGTCTGTAAAAACACAATGCTGTAAATTACAATTGCCAACTAAAATTCCAGAGGCCAGAAGGACAGTAAGATTTTTTTAAAAGAGAGAGAAACATTGACTTGGTTTTCCATTTATTTATGCATTTATTTGTTGATCCATGTATGTGCCCTGACGGGGCTTGAACCTGCAACTGTAGCATATGGAGACAACACTCTAACCAACACAGCTATCTGACCAGAGCCAAGAGTTTCATAAGTGAATTTCGGGTTCCTTAGCAGCAGTTATAGAGGGCTGTGTTTTATAGCCATTTAAGATTCTATAGTTAGTACTCGTGTTATCAATGAGTTTGGATTTTTGTCTCCTGGATTAAAATAATTTAGACCAGGGACACTGATAAAAGCAAAGGCAGATATATTGAGGTTCTGCAGAGGGTGAGAACACTGAGATAAGGCCTCAAGTTCTGTACCCTAAATGTGGGGCTTAGGGATTTTTATCTTTGGGAACATGGAAGTTGCTGGGGTTAACCAAACAGCGTATAGTTTGGCTAGCTTTTTCCTTTTTAGGAATGCTGGGGCCCCACTGAAGTCCAGGTATGTATCAATAAAGAAAGGCATTCTGGGATTGTGCAAGACTTATTATGGGATGCAGGAAGGGACTTCCAAACCAGGTATTGAGTTTGTCTCTGGCGTTTGTGATTTGGCTTTACATCTGACAAACAAATTTAAAAGAAGTCATGGTAGTTTCTGTCCCATTGTTTTATGGCTGCCTATTGGTGACTATCAGAGTTCCAATAGGGCTTGACTTAATGGAGCAGTTTGGGGGAACATTTTATTATACCTGTTTCAGTCCCTGTTGGGTTGGGGGTAAGCATATTTCCATAATTAGGTTCTGGCATTTATACATAAAATTTCTTTCTTTCTTTCTTTCTTTCTTTCTTTCTTTCTTTCTTTCTTTCTTTCTGAGAAACAAAAGCCAAGTTTATTTCTTCATTTCTTGCACTTGAAATACTCCTCGATGACATCCTTTGCCCGAGACTTGGCTGGAAAAGAGTAAATTTCTTTTTTTTAAAGATTTTTTAAATTTATTTTTAGAGGGGAAGGGAAGGAGAGAGAGAGAGAGAGAAATATCAATGTATGGTTGCCTCTCGTGCGTCCCCTGCGGGGAACTGGCCTGCAACCCAGGCCTGTGCCCTGACTGGGAATCGAACCACAGTTGCAGGCCCACGCTCAATCCACTGAGCCACACCAGCCACGGCTAAATTTCTTTCTTAATATTCCTTTTCCACTAACTTTTTACGAAAACAGCTTATTAGGACAAACTACTTCCTTTTAACTTCTCTTAAAAATATACACGTCCTTTTCCTTCTCTTTCCAATAGCATGTCTTTTAAATTTCAAAACAGAAACCATAAAAAAGGTATTATTGATAATACAAAAGTTATTTTATATACCTTCAGCAATTATTAACATCTTGAGAAAAGCCTAAAGAACAAGTACAGTTATTGTTATTATTACTAATGTTAGCAGACAGGTAAGAGCACACAGCCTGACTGGTGTGGCTCAGTTGGTCGGGCAGCATTCCGCAAAGTGAAAGGCCACTGCTTTGACTCCCTGTCAGGGCACACGCCTGAGTTGCAGGCTTCGTCTCCGTGCTTGGGGCACTATGAGGCAACCAATCAATGTTCCTCTCTCATATCTACATTTCTCTCCTCTTTCTCCCTCCCTTCTCCTCTCTCTTAAAATAAATAAATAAAATCTTTTTTTCAATCAAAGTCTAACATCAATTTCCAAGTATACGGGCCTTGTCAATGTCTTGAGATAGCTGTCTATCTCTGATGTCAAAGGCCTCTCATCCTTCGGAAGTCTTTGATCTTCACGGTAGGTGGAGGCAAGTGTCAGAAACAGGGGCAGATGTCCATTCTGGGTTAGGTATCTGATAAGGTTTCTTCCAACAATGTTGGAGAAAGTCTCTAATTAATGTTTTCTTTTTCCAATGGACGAAAGTCTCCCGATTGTAAGCTGTGGTCTTCAAGGTGTTCATCAGTTGGGAGCACACTGTGAAATGATTGTTACTAATTTATCAGTCTCTGTAGGCTGACTAATGAGCCCGTGACAATAATGCAGAATGTCTCCTTTCAGAAGAGTTGATTTGCATGCTCCTTCATTCAGATTCCTAGAGTGGCTGGTGACTATTTCATAAGGAAAAAATGCTATGTTTACCAAAAGTAGATTTCAGGTGGAGGATCCGTATAGGGAGAGCTTTTGGCCAAGGGAGATTAAAAGCTTCTGAAAATTACCTAGTTGAGTTTTAATAGTACCATTTGTATGTTCTACCAATCCAAAGAAATGGGGGGGTGATAAGCACAATGAAAATAATGTTCAACGGGCCAGATATTACAAGTGAATTGCATTATTTGCTCAGTAAAATGCATCCCTCAGTCACAGTAACTCAGAAGGAATTCCCCAACTGGGAACTAATTTTTTCCTTATAATTTACTGGCCATAAGGCTGTTGCTTTTCTGCAAGGAATATCTCAACCCATACAAATCATAACTAACACATATTTGTACTCATGAAATGATAGCATTTGAATAAAATACAATTACTGTCCCTCAAACGGATCTAAAGGAAGTGGGAAATGTTCTTGAGACCCACGGAATGATTTTCCAGGGTTATTATTAGATGTATAAAATCTGCTGTGCACTCAATGGGCTGCAGTACCAGTAATGCTATTTACCCCATGACATCATCTTTCAGGACTCCGTTTTCGCTCATGAACAGGTAATTAAGCCCTAACTGGTAAGATTGGTTTCTGACTGGGTCCAAGCCATATCTGTTTGCGTGGTCAGAGGTTCCCTCTTTTTGTTCCCATATCCTCTTTTCTTCTGCAGCTGTCCATTGGAATTATAATAGAGAGTCTTTTGTTGGTTTAGTAGAAAGCAAGGAGCAACCTCAGGTCTGGATAATTTGACCGTTTGATGTTGCCGGTCTAGCTGCAGCATCAGCTAAATAACTTCCTTCTGCTTCCATGGTGGCAGTTTGAGAATGTTCTGGAATTTTTAAAAATTGCCAATTGTTTTAGTTTCTGTGTGACACTGATAATTCTGAAGCCTACTTTCCATTCGTTATGGGCTGCCCTGAGAAAACTGAGAAGACTTGCTGCTTTAACAATATTCTAAAGTTATGCGCTATGCCAAAGGCATGGCTACTATCAGTGTAAATATTGGCTATTTGATCTTTGGCCAGTGGACAAGCCCAAGTCAGAACTATTAATTAGGCTTGTTGGGCAGATCTTATTCAGTTAAATAAGAATCTTCCATTATGTCCACCAGGGAAGTGATTGCATATTCAGCTCAGTAATGTCCCTGTCCATCTCTCAAAGTTCCATCTGTAAATTAAGTCAGCGTTATCAACAGGTGTTTCCTGTAAACTAGTCCTAGGAACAAGAATGTGATCAGTAAACAAAATGCAACTGTGGATGTCTCCGTCCCACAAAGAAGGTAGCAAAGTCGCTGGGTTAAGACTGTTACACAGAGTCCCAGCTAGGTGCAGAAGGCAAGAGCCAGCCAACTGACAGAAGTGTTAAGTGTGATAAAAATTCAGTGGAGATTTACTGGTAACAGAATGGGGAGTATAAACAGAGGAAAGCCTATAACTGTCTTTTCTGTTTGTTTGCATAACGTGCCCACAGCAGAGATGGCTGTCATTCAGGGAGGGAGCCATCTGGCTACTGTGTCTAGTTGCTGACTATCATATCCTATAGGTCTGTGATGATCACCATGTTTGAGTTTAAACTTCTAAAGCAGGTCTTTCATGTTTATGTATAAAAAGTTATCAAGCTTATAATTAAGGTGTCCCAGAATGGGAGTTGTAGCTAATTCTTTAGAGATTTTACAGGTTGTTTTCCTTCTGGGTTCCACTGAATTAGATCAGGTCAACTTGATTTTGATAAAACATATAAAGGCTGGGCCATGACTAAAAAATTGGAATCGCCCTGGCTGGTGTGGCTCAGTGGATTGAGCACTGGCCTGCATGAGAACCGACAGGTCACTGGTTCGGTTCCCAGTCAGGGCACATTCCTGGGTTGCAGGCCTGGTCCCCATTTGGGGGCGTGCAAGAAACAACCAATTGGTATTTCACTCCCTCTTTCTTTCTCCCTCCCGTCTCCTCTCTCCAAAAGTAAATAAATAAAATCTACCAAAAAAGTTGGGATCCAATTGTGACTATATCCAGTCAAACCCAGAAACTCTCTAGGCTGGTTTTTTTTCCCTGCTGTTCATTTCTTTGTTTTTAGAAGAGGAAAGGATATTATTCCTCTGAGTCCTCAGGGTTAATGAGTAACCCATGTTTAGATATTAGATACCACAGTATTTCCCCTGGGGTAAACAGAATCAGAACTTGTCCCTTGATATCCTGTGTCCCTGTATAGCTAGCTATTGTAATAGGTAAATTATGTCCATTTGGGAGTCTAGTAATTTCCTAGAGCGTAAAAACTAAATCATCCACATACTGGATTAGAGTAGAATCTCTAGGATATTTAACATCATTTAACTTAGCTTTTTTAAAAAATATATATTCATTGATTTTAGGGAGAGGAAGGGAGAGAGAGAAACATTCATTTTTGTTGTTCCACTTATAATATTTATGCATTCACTGGTTGATTCTTATATATGCCCTGGCCAGGGATCAAACCAGAAACCTTGGCGCTTCAGGACAACACTCTTACCAGTGAAGCTACCAGGCTAGGCTAAATCAGCTTTTACTGTCTAAGACAAGCGGTGGGACTCTGAGTATATTCCTGGGGAATTACTATCCAGGTAAACTTGTAATCTTCCCAGGTAAAAGCAAAGGGGTATTTCTGAGGTTTTGTTGCTGTTGTTGTTGTTGTCTTACAGAAATGCTGAGAAGGTACTACATAAATACTTGCAGTCCACAGGAATAGCTGATAATAGGTTTTATGCATTAGGAACTATAAGATGTTTGGGAATAACTATTTAAAACTAGGAGATTCTGTACAGATTGCCATCCTTTCCCACTGATTTTTTTGTTTTTACTAGAAGGATAGAAGAATTACAGGGTTTGTATGTGGAATCATAAGCCCCCTTTTTAAAAGTAATCTTGTATTGGGCTTAATTCCAGCTTGTGTATAAATGATATCAGTGACCGGAAAAGTCCTGAGGTTGACCTGGAGCATCCTGTACAACTGTTCAGCCTCAAGACCCTATTTCTCCTGTGGAAGTTCCTTTAAAATCATTATCTTCCCAATTGGTTCAGGATCTGATTTATTTATTTCTAAATACATTTCCCCCCTGGAAAAAGGATATGTGAGCATCATGGTTTTAAGAAAACCTTACCCTATCAGGTGAATTGGGCAGATTCAATTAGCAAAAATATATTTAATATACTGCCACATAACATTCCTTAGTTAGAGGGGACAGGTTCTGGCTTATTTATTTAGCTTAAATTTATTTATTTATTTATTTATTTATTTATTTATTTATTCATATCCAGAGAGAGGGGCAGAGAAGGAGGAAGAGGGAAAGAAGCATCAATTGGTAGCCTCTCACATGCCCCCAACTGGGGACCTGGCTCACAATCCAGGCGTGTGTCCAGACTGGAATCCAGCCAGTGGATGCATAAATATTATAAGTGAAACAACAAAAATGAATGTTTCTCAAAAATACATGCAGATGGGTTTGTGTATGTTCTAGGACCCTTTGGTTCACAGGCCTGTGCTAAATCCACTGAGCCACACCAGCCAGAGAATCTTTATTTCAAGTGAGGAGGCAACTTCATTTGGTTTAGTTAAGAAAGATAAAACAGGCCCTGGCTGGTATGGCTCAGTAGATTGGATGCCAGCCTATGAACCAATAGGCTGCCAGTTTGATTCCTGGTTGCTGGCCAGGTCCCCAGTTAGGGGCACATGAGAGGAAGCCAACAATGTTTCTCTCCCTCCCTTTCTTACTTCCTAACCCCTCTCTCTAAAAAATAAATAAATGAAATCTTTAAGAAAAGAGAGAGACTTCTGGCCAAGATGAAGGCATAGGTAGATACACTTTGCTTCCTTGCAAAACCAAAAGGACAAGAACATATTTAAAAACAAAAAATAACCAGAACTGTGAGAAAATCATATGAAAGTCCAACAACCAAGGAGTTAAAAAAGAAACATTCATCCAGACTGGGAGGAGGGATGGAGATGGGCAGCTAGGGCAGGGAGGACTCAAGGCAAGGCAGCGGCTGGAGGTCCCACATTCACATGTGGATAAAGCAGGAGGAACAACTGGGGAGCAAGACAAGCCATGCAACCCAGGGTTTCAGTGCAGGGAAATAAAGCCTGAATAAAGTCTCTGACTGAAAAACCCTGTGGGAGTTGAGAAGGCAGGAGAAACTCCCGGCCTCATAGGAGAGTTCACTGGAGAGACCCACAGGGTCCTAGAACATACACAAACCCACCTACCTGGGAATCAGCACCAGAAGGGCTCAATATACTTGTGGATAATGGGGCAAGTGACTGAAAACCAGCTGAGAGCTGAGCAAGTGGCATTGTTTCATCTCAGACCCCTGCCTACATACAGCACCACAATGCAGTGGCTTGGGTTGCCCTGCCCTGGTGAATACCTAAGGCTCCACCCCTAACAAAGTAACAGGTGCACCAAGCCAAAGAAATATGGCCCAAATGAGAGAACAGATCAAATCTCCAAAAATATAACTAAGTGATGAAGAGAGAGCCAACCTATCACATGCAGAGTTCAAAACACTGGTAATCAGGATGCTCACAGAAATGGTTGACTATGGTTGCAAAACAGAGGAAAAAGTGAAGGCTATGGAAAGTGAAATAAAGAAAAATATACAGAGAACCAGCAGTGGGGGGAGGGAAACTGGGACTCAAATCAACAGTTTGGACGAGAAAGAAGAAGTAAACACTCAACCAGAACAGAACAAAGAAACAAGAATTCAAAAAAATTAGGAGAGTCTTAGGAACCTCTGGAACAACTTTTAACATTCCAACATCCAAATTATATGGGTTCCAGAAGGAGAAGAGGAAGAGCAAGGTATTGAAAACATAATGAAGGAGAACTTCCTCAATCTGACAAAGGAAATAGACTTCCAGGAAGTCCAGGAAGATCAAAAAATTCCAAAGAAGTTGGACCTAAGAAAACACACTCCAAGGCACATCATAACTACATTACTAAAGATTAAACATAAGGAGAGGATCTTAAAAGCAGTAAGAGAAAAGGAGACAGTAACCTACAAAGGAGCCCCCATCAGACTATCAGCTGATTTCACAAAAGAAACCTTGTAGGCAAGAAGGGGCTGGAAAGAAGTATCTGAGGTCATGAAAGGCAAGGACTTACAGCCAAGATTACTCTATCCAGCAAAGCTATCATTTAGAATGGAAGGGCAGATAAAGTGCTTCCCAGATAAGGTCAAGTTAAAGGAGTTCATCATCACCAAGCCCTTATTAAATAAAAGGTCAAAGGGACTTATCTAAGGAAAAGAAGATCATCAAAATACAAACAGTAAAATGACAACAGACTCACAACTGTCAGCAGCTGAGCCCCAAAAAAATGAACTAAGAGTGGGATGGGATGGGAGTAATAGACAGAAAAATGTACTTGAAAAATAATTAAATAAAAATTGGGAAAAAAAAATGAACTAAGAAAACAACTAGAACAGGAACAGAACCACAGAAATGAAGATCACATGGAGGGCTTATCCATCAGGGAGGGGTAGGGAGAGGGGGAGAATGTGGGAAAAGGTACAGGGAATAAGAAGCATAAATGGTAGGTACAAAATAGACAAGGGGAGGCTAAGAGTAGTATAGGAAATGGAGAACCCAAAGAACTTTGGGTTCTTGTATGACCCATGTATGACCCATACATGTCCATGTACATGTAGAGAAACCATATACTTGCTCCTCTTTCTTTTCTCTTTCTAACTCCCATTTCAATTTCCTATAATTCTTCTTAAGGTGACCTGGCATTCTACAATAAAAACAGAGTCTTCTACAAGAGTCCCAGAAAACCCTAGTTAGTAATTATTTTGCTTTTGCTCCCAGAATCTAGTAGGTAGATTCATTGGAATAGGTCAGAATAGCCTCAGGATCACATATTCTAACAGTTTAATTAAATTTTCTCTGCAAAATTTAATTTAATTTAATTTAATTTTCTCTGGGACCCCATCAGGGTCCCAGAGAAAATTGGGGAAAATCTATAAGATTTAACAAACACAGTTGGATATGTTCCTGAAACTGGATTTTTTCCAAAGGCGGGGCTTCCAGAATTCCTGAATTATCCTTGCCTGAATTCCTAGTCTTATTCTCCCCCAGGTCAGCAGGGAGTGGTCGTGGAGGAGATAGAGAAGAGACACAGGGAGGGGGAGCGCAAGTCTAGCCAAGGAATCTCAGAGAGCGAAGAATATAGTGGAGAACTATAGAAGGCGCAGGAATGGGGTGTTGGCATTTATTAGCTTCAGAAGCCTCCTTTAGTTCAAAGTCAGTCTTTAAAGTTTCTTATTAACTTTCAAAAAAACAAATATACCTGTGCTTCTCCTAGAAGCTTCTATTCTCTAATCAAGATGCTTCCCTTTCATTCCATGTAATTTTAGAACCTGCATTTTCTTTTTTTTTTTCCTTTAAGATTTTATGTATTTGTTTTTAGAGAGAGGGCAAGGGAGGAAGAAAGAGAGGGAGAGAAACATCCATAGTTTGCCTCTCGAGGGCCCCAACTGGGGACCTGGCCTGAAATCCAGTCCTGTGCCCCAACCAGGAAATGAACTGGTGACCTTTCAGTTTGCAGGACATTGTGCAACCCACTGAGCAACACCAGTCAGAGCTAGAACCAGCATTTTCTAATTGGGGATGCAAAAAAATTAATTTAGGCCCTCTCAAAAAAAGCCCCTCCATTTTGGCCATCTTAAATTGATATAATTTCTAGTTAAATCTTCCCATTTCTCTAAGTATGTGCAAATAAAGACTTCCTCTTTCTTTTGTATCTGCAGAAGTGTTAATGGAGGCGGGAGGCTGGGAATTTCTGGCCTTGGAGGCATGATTTCCCATGTTAATTTTGTTTTATTTGGGGGTCTGTAGAGTCTGAACAGATTTCTAGGGATATTTATTGTGTGGTGGGTTAAAGGGTGCTACTTATGGGTTGAATTCCAAAAGGCTGCCATCTCCTGAGTCAAAGCTATCATTTAGAATGGAAGGGCAGATAAAGTGCTTCCCAGATAAGGTCAAGTTAAAGGAGTTCATCATCACCAAGCCAGGAAGCAAAGTTCATCACCAAAGTTCATCACCAAGTCACTGCCAGGAAGCAAAATCTCAGCTGAGTGAGAAAATGCTCCAGAGAATGGCAGTTATGCACCTTATCTTATACATCAGAATCAAAGGAGAAGCTGTAAGGGGGTTATAAGAAATCCATTGCTGATAGATTAGGGAGGTGTCAGAAATCGAAGCGGGGGAATCTCTGGGATTGGATAAAAGGTAAAAGGAAGAGACAGACACATACTTCTTTTACATTGGGTGGTTATAGGGTAGTTAGCAGTTAACAATTAACATGATAGCAGTAACAATGAGGGCATCGCTCATCACTCTGGAAGGAGGCTGTGCCCTGAGGGGTCTGGAAAAAAGTATTACTCAGACATTCCAAAGCTATATTATCATAGATGCAGAAAAACAATAGACAGGCTCAGTTAAAGTAAAGATTGACCTGTGTCAGGGAAGATACCCACCTAGGACGTGACTGTCAAGATTCGCTTTTAGTTACAAAGTTTTCACTTCAGACCATCCTATGTGGTTTCTTTTGATCTCTGACTTTGTAAAACCACCCCACAGGCATCCCCTAAGTTTGTCAGGTTTAGCATGTGGCCCCTTTTTTTGTCCACAGAATAATGCAGGAGGTCAGGATACAAGGGCTTCTGATCAGGGATCGGGTCCCGGGGCTTGGCTTCTACAAGGAAGCAGCAGTTGGACCTAGGGGCCAGAAAATGTGTTCTGGGTGGGGTCACTAGTGGCTGGTGAGGGGAAGTGCTTGGTCTAGGGATGGAGTTTGAGTTGAAGGCAGCTGTTGGGACTGTGGACAGAGGTGTGAGCCTGGGGCTCAGGTCAGGGGCCAGCAAGAGGCAGAGTGGGTCCTGGGAGAGTATGAGTGGATGGAAGGCAGCTGAGTGAGTCCGTCACTGCAGTGGCAGGGTGTGGCTGTCCCAGAGCACAGCAGAGCTATCAGTAAACACTCAGACTGCAAGGCTGCTGGTATCACAGAGCTCAGGGCTAACTGGACCTACCAGTACCAGCAGCCATCACTTAATGCCCCTTCTAGGGCAGAGCAGGTGAGTGAGTAGCTTTCTGGCCTCAGGAAAGGAGGGGCTTTAACAGGGGTGGGAATGGTTTCTTGAGTCTCTCATATTAACAGGCTCCAGGCCTGGGTTCTCTGTTCTCCTATAGCCCTGGCCTCTGCTGTGCCCTCCTTTATGTCCTTCCCTACAGTGAAATACTCAGCAGGCACATACCACAGCTGGTGGCTACAGTAGCTGTGCACCCTGAGTCCCTGGGAGCCTTTTGTCATCAGATGTCCAGGAAGTGGGAGGGACTGACCCGGCCTTCAGATCCCTGCCCCCATCCTACATCGCTTCCCCCACAAACCCCAGTGATCTGAAGGACCATGTTGAATGGCCACCGGGAGATGTGCTGGCAGTGTCATGAAGAAAACTGGGAGGCAGCTGCATGGCAGAGACCCATCTGCCCTTGGGGAAGGGGGCCAGGCAGGACTTACTGGTGTCTGACATCACCACTGCCCCATAATACCTGAGCTGGGAGGGATAGGGAACAAGTGCCCCGTTTTGCAGATTAGGAAACTGAGGCTTACAGAGGTCTGGTGAGTTTATTCAGAGCACATGACCAGTAAGAGGCAAAGCCAAGAATGTGCTTTCTGATTGTTAGTCCAGGGTTTCTTTCCCCCGATGACACTCCTTGCTCCCAGAGCTGTGGGACCCTCTCCACCTTGCCTGTGACTTGCTCCACCCTCACCGGACCCCTCCCACCTAAGATGCTCCTATACCCAGGCATCCAGCCTCCCACCCCCAGCTCCCAGGGGTCTTCATTTCCTTCCTGCCCACCCTTTAGCTTGAGCCAAAGGTTACAGCTGGCCACCCTTGCAGGCCACATCTGGCTGACAAATGTGTTTTAACTGGCCTGCATATGCATTTAATATTTTTTAATTAATGGTCAACATACAACCTTTAGGAGATTTCATCAAAATACCTAATTTCCAGTTTCCAGGCCTGTGTTCCCTCTTACAGCAGCCGCCTTGGAAGCCGCCACCCTTCGCCTGGGCTGTGCTCCCCAGTCGCCACAACCCCGCTCTCCTAGAAGTCTCCCGCACCCTCCGATCCCGTCTTACTATTGCGCAAGTCCTATTTTTCTGAGAGAAGGAAAATAGTTCTGTGTCTTCTAAAAGGAGAAAACAAAAGATAAGCCAAGAGGACACATTTGGATCAGAAGGGGGAAGGAACTTACTTCTTTTTTTAAATATTTTATTTATTTATTTTTAGAGAGAGGAGAAAGAGAGGGAGAGGAACATCGATGTGTAGTTGCACTCCATTCTGGGGACCTGGCTTGCAACCCAGGCACGTGCCCTGATTGGGAATCGAACTGGCAACACTTTGGTTGGCAGGCCCACGCTCAATCCACTGAGCTACACCAGCCAGGGCAGAACTTACTTCTTTATAGAAATGAAAACGAGGACTATGCACACGTGTAGTGAGCAGCAGGTTGGCTGGACTGGAGTTGCTAAAAGCAGTGGTCAGAGGTGAAGTCACAGGAGTAACAGGGTCACAACAGGGTCTCTGCAGTCAAATGGTAGGCTATTGCGCTATCTGAGCAAGAGTGATATAACCTTACTTTTCAAAAGCTTACGCTAGATTTTGTGTCAAGAACTATAGGGGAAGGGAGCAGGGTCCAAGGCTGGGCCACAGTAAAAAGGCTACTCCCTCAATCCAGGCAGATATGATGAGGTGTGGGGAGAGGAGGGAAGTCAGGAATGATGCCAGAGTTTGGCCTGAGCCTTTGGAAGAACACAGCTGCTGCCTTCCACAGTGGGAGGATGGGGACCTGGGCAGATCAGGTGTCCACGTGGCGCATGTGGAGTTGGAGATGCCCACTAGACAATCCCCTAGGAGCTGCCAAGGACACAGGTGGATATGAGAAGCTAGGGTTCCAGAGAGAGCAGTCTGGGTAGGAGACACACATAAGGAGGTCGTCCACATAGCTGGCATCGAGGACTGAATGAGCAGGCAAGGGGCCTGCCTGTCGATGGAGAAGAGCCTCAAGGCCCAGCCATAGATGGTGGGGAGAAGTGGAAGGACCAAGAGAGCCTGTGAAGGAGCAACTACTGAGACAAGAAGAAAACGAAGAGTGGGGTATCTCTTTCCCCTGAGGCTTAGAGAAGAGATTTGCCCAAGGCGGCAGAGTTCAGATTCGACACGCATCTGGCTGTAGAACCTGGGTCTTCACTGCCATGTGACGGTCTAGTGGTGACCCACTTAGCCAGTGAGGGAGAGCGCAGGTAACGGACATACAGGCAGACACAACTGGGAGAGCCTAGAGTGAGGCTGGCACTGAGGGGTGATCTGGGGATGTGTCAGAGAGCTCAGTGCCAGCCCGGGAAGGGGATGCTGGGCACACAGTTCGGACCTGCCTCATCCCAACAATGGGGGTCTCCCACAGGTGTATGCTGGAAATGTTCTCTATGAGCACAAGATGCCTGCTGAGCCCTTCTGGGAAGCCCATGACACTGTGAAGCTCCGGCTGGTCTCGCCCCCTGCCCCCGACTTGGCCACCACCCTTGCTGTGGCTGTGTCTTTTGAGGCTGCCTGTCCCCAGCACTCTAGCCGCCTCTGGAGGAACAAAGGTGAACCGCATGACAGGCTGACAAAATTCGGGGGACACTGGGAGAGGACCAGAGAGGAGGGGACACAAAGCCAGGGTCAGCCTCCGGACCTGGGATGTTATAGGGAAGGTGGGCAGGTGGAGAGGCTTTGAGGTCAGAAGGGAGACATGGCCCTTATTCCTCCTGGGACCTCTGAACCCCATCTTTGGCTACCTGGTCTGAGGGGGGAGGCAAACCACACCTTGGGGGCCCCAGTCTGAGGGTCCATGACTCTTCAGTGGACTGGACCTTCATAGCCTATGTTCTACCCCCAGGTCTCTGGGTCCTCAAAGGCCAGCGAGCCAAGATCACCAGAGCTGCCCTTGACGCCTCCAACCTCCTGGCCAGTGTCGTGTTGCCGCAGCGCCCAGAGCACGATGTGCTGTTCCAGGTCACGCAGTTCCCCACCCGGGGCCAGCTGTTGCTGTCTGAGGAGCCCCTCCACGCCGGGCACTCCCACTTCCTGCAGTCCCAGCTGGCTGCAGGGCATCTGGTGTATGCCCACAGTGGTGGGGGCACTCAGCCGGATAGCTTCCACTTCCACGCCCACCTCCAGGGGCCAGCGGGGGCCTCCTTGGTGGGACCTCAAACCTCAGAGGTCTTCACCATCTCGGTGCAAGATGTGAATGAGCAGCAACCTCAACCACAGGCCTCTACCCCACTCCAGCTCACCCGAGGCTCCCGCACCTCAGTCTCCCGGGCCCAGCTGAGTGTGCTGGACCCAGACTCAGCTCCTGAGGAGATCGAGTTCAAGGTGCAGCGGGCACCCCACAATGGCTTCCTGAGCCTGGCAGGGGCCAGTGCAGGGCCTGTGACCCACTTCACACAAGCCGATGTGGATGCGGGGCGGCTGGCCTTTGTGGCCAATGGGAGCAGTGTGGCAGGCATCTTCCAGCTGAGCGTATCTGACGGAGCCAGCCCACCCCTGCCCATGTCCCTGGTTGTGGATGTCTTGCCATCCATGATTGAGGTACAGCTGCAGGCACCCCTAGAGGTGCCCCAAGCCTTAGGGCGATCCTCACTGAGCCGGCAGCAGCTGCAGGTGGTTTCAGACCGGGAGGAGCCAGATGCCACCTACCACCTCACCCAGGGGCCCAAGTATGGGCATCTCCTGGTGGGTGGGCAGCCAGCCACAGCCTTCAGCCAGCTTCAGGTAGACCAAGGTGAGGTGGCCTTTGCTTTTACCAACTTCTCCTCCTCCCACGACCACTTCAGTGTCTTGGCACTGGCCAGGGGTGCCAACACTTCAGCCACAGTGAATGTCACTGTGAGGGCTCTGCTGCATGTGTGGGTGGGCGGGCCATGGCCCCAGGGTGCCACCCTGCGCCTGGACTCCACCATCCTAAGTGCAGGTGAGTTGGCCAACCGCACAGACAGTATGCCCCGTTTCCGGCTTCTGGCGGGACCCCGATATGGCCGCTTGGTCCGTGTGCCCTGGGCCAGAACAGAGCCCAGGAACAGCCAGCCTGTGCAGCACTTCACACAGCAGGACCTTGAGGATGGAAGGCTGGGACTGGAGATATGCAGGCCAGAGGGTGGGTCCCCAGGCCCTGCAGGTGACAGTCTCACTCTGGAGCTGTGGGCAAGAGGTGTCCCACCAGCTGTGGTCTCGCTGGACTTTGCCACTGAGCCTTACAACGCAGCCCAACCCTACAGCGTGGCCTTGTTCAGTCTCCCCGAGGCTGCTCAGACAGAAGCAGAGAGGCCAGAGAGTAGCCTCCCAACTGGCGAGCCAGGCCTGGCGGCCTCCAGCCCTGTGCCCACTGTGGCAACAGGGGGCTTCCTGGGCTTCCTCGAGGCCAACATGTTCAGCATCATCATCCCGGTGTGCCTGGTCCTCCTGCTCCTGGCACTCATCTTGCCCCTGATCTTCTACCTCCGCAAACGCAACAAGACAGGCAAGCACCATGTCCAGGTGCTGGCAGCCAAGCCCCGTAATGGCCTGGCCAGTGATACGGAGACCTTCCGAAAAGTCGACCCCAGCCAAGCCATCCCACTCACAAACTTGACTGGCCAGCGGCCCTCGCCAGGGGGCCATCCTGACCCAGAGCTGCTACAGTTCTGCCGGACAGCCAACCCTGCCCTCAAAAATGGCCAGTACTGGGTATAAGGCCTGGCCTGGGCCCAGACACTGAAGGGCCAGGAACAAGCTTACTCAGGCCCTGGTCCCATTTCTTCCATGCCCTGGTGCTGTCTGAGTGTCCCCAGAGCTGCAGAGACCTGAGGATGCCAGGGGTGGAGGGTGCTGGGGGAAACCTACAGGGGTCTGTCCAGTCAAGAACTGGCATCTCCCCAGCCTATTCCATGTGGAGAACCACAGGGGCCAGGCAGGGGCCAGGGGCAGAGGCAGGCTCAGGGAGTCAGTCCCTTGCCCTAGAGCTACTTTGAGCTGTCAAAACCACAGTAACCTCCTACATGGGTGAGGACTCTGGGTCCTGGGTCTATGACCTCGGATGAGTCACCCCTGACCCTCTTAAGGACAAGGAAAAGAAAGGAAAGGGAGGGGCAGACAGGGGTTCCTGGGAGTTCCCTCCACACCAGGCTGCCCCTGGTCTCTGCCCCAGGGTTAAGAGAAAACTTTTCCTGCTGGTCTTTTAGGGAGAGGGTATTCCCCAGAGCAGAGGGCAGAAAGAAAGGGACCCTTCACCCCCTGGAAGGCATAAGCCAGTAGAATATGTTCAGAAGGAAAATTTGGTGGGTTGCTCTAGGGACAGGTTTATTTAAGGGGGATTACAAGGAAGCTATTTAACATGGCGCTTAGCTAGCCGACAGTGATGGAGCCCCGGGCAGTGCGAGATGGAGACCAGTTCATTCACGGGCTGAGAGCTAAACAAATATGAGTCTGGGGCCCTACAGAGGGTTAGGCTGGGGAGCATGTGGGGTCTGAGGCCACGGACACTGTAGTGCCTGTGTTCCCCTGACGACTGGAGGGCAGGCAGTCGGGGGCACTTGGCTCCATGCAGCCTGGATAAACGGTGCTTCAGAGGTTCTAGACAGCCTGTGTGTTGTTTGTCTGACCATGCACTGGACCCTTGTCCTCACCAACCTGCACGCCCTTGAGCCTCAACCAGCAGCGGGGCTAGGGCCACAGGAGCCCTGAACTTCTACCTCCTGAGGCCTTTGAGATCTCTGCCCCCTCTTCGTGGGATGGGACCAAGCCCTTTGGTTTAGTAGACATAGGCTAGGCTCTCTCTGATGAACTTAAAGCAAAAAAGGAAACTAAGAAAGGTTCAGTGTCCAGCCCTAGATTTTTTAGCCTGAGTTTTGGCCTCCACTCTATCCCTCCCCACCCACCTCTCAAGAAGTCAGAACAGAAAAAGTGAGGAAAGTGAAGGGAACATGGGACCCCAAGCCTGGACCCTGGTGCGGACGAGTAGGCCGAGGCACTGCACCCACAGGTGCCTTCCCTCAGCTCACTAGAGATTTGCACAAGGACGATTTCTGCTGGCCTCTACCCTTCCAACAAGAGGCCCAAGGGCCACTCCTTCCCAAAGGCAGAGAAAGCAGCTCAGATTCTGAAAGTTGTCCCTGTGTGTGGCCTGAGAGGCTGTCATTTGGTTAGGAGTGAATCTGAGACACAGTGTCTCCAGGAGGCCCCCTATGAGTTCCCACGGAGGCACCACCCTCTGGTTCTTTCCCTTTTGAGGGTCTCTCCCAGGGTTGCAATGGAGACAGATTGTGGGTCCCAGGGGCTAACCCAGGTGAAGTCCCCAGAAGAAGCATGAGAGGTGTCTGAGCTCTGGGGTGGGGGTAGGAGGCAGGTTTCTGAGCACAGCCAGATTGGAGGTAGACTGCCCCAGGCAGCCTTGGGCTGTTGACCTGCATCTGGGGGGCAGAGTCACCTCTTCCCTGTGCTTTGATATCTGTAACATCTAAAACAGGAACTAGGGCAAAAAAGAAGATCCCCTCTTCTCCACAGGCTTTCCTTGGACGCCCCCCACCCCTCCGCCCCGCCCTTTACATCTCGGCATCTGGCTGCCTAGATCCTCTCCACTCCCTCAGAAGGTTCAGGAGGGCCCCTGGAATCCTGGCATGTCACTGCTGAAAGAGCCCAGAGGATCACAGGGAGACAGAGTCCGAGAGGGAAAGGGTCACACTCAGCAAGGCAGCAGTACAGTAGACCAGACCCCGGGGCCTAGCCAGCTCTTGTTGCCACAGTGAAAAGCTTGCCCCTGACGGCAGCCAGGAGCCATAGGTGGGGAGGCCCACAGAAATCCCTCCATACCCAGAGCTTGAAATCCTGGCCTGACTTCTGGGTCTCTTCAGCACCCTCTAGGCCAGCCTTACATAGGGCCTTTCAAGGGTGTCTACAAGCCACACCCCATGCTTTGCCCTGCCCCTCCCAGAAGCCCAGGGCTGGATCCTCAGGGCCCTGATATTTGGGACCAGTCTCCTCCCAGAGCAACCAGTTTCCTTGGAAATGTAAGCTGAGACAGGGTGACCGACCTGTGAGGCAGGATCTGGCCTCAGCTTGGATTTCCCCCAGAGTCCTGACCCAACCCTCTCTGTTCCCACAGGCCAGCCTGCCCCGCCCCCCCCCACCCCCCCGCCCCCGCCAGCTTCTCTATACCTCTGTTGGACAGTGGGCTGGCACCCAAGGCTTCGGGCCAACAGCTCTGCCAGGGTCTCGCAAATTTCACATATCTCCCTGATGCTTAAGGGGGTTGCTATCCACTTTACAAAAGTAATTTACCACCCTCTTCTGTTTAAGAGCCAAGTCCTCCCAGGCACTGCGGATGGAAGCCAATCTGTATACGATCAGAAATGTCTGGGAGCCTCTGACTCTCTTTCTCACATACACACAGTGTGCACTTGTACAAACAGCTGTGCACCTTCAGATCTTCAGACATACAACACAGAGATAAATACCTACCTAGGTAATACATACTTGTACACACAAACTTTGGGGATATGTGTTTCTCGCCTGTGGCCTTCCCACAGTCCCAGCAACTAGCACATTGAGCCAAGGTCCAAGATGCCCTGCCCATCCAGGGACCCAAGGTGACATCAGCAGATTTGGGAAGTACTCTGCAGTGGGAAAGGTGGCATTGGAGTGAGTGTGGGGAACAGGATAGGGGTTCCAGAGAGATCCCCAGCTCAGGAGACCTGCCCACCACCATAAATGGTTTCACCTCTTAGATTCGAAAGAAAGGGCTCACTTTCAGCCCTGCTCCTCATTCTAGAAGCTGACCCTTTAAGTGGAGTTGTTATTGCCGCCGTGAAACCCACAGAGCTAGAACCATCATCCTCTGATAGGAAGCAGGAGAAATGGTCCCCCACCAGCACTAACTGCTGACCAATGTGAACTGCTGACGTCTTCCTCTGGGCCCTGAACATTCCAGATCTTAAAGGGACAGACATACCTGTGCAGCCCCCCAGAGCTCTCTGGTTGGGTCTCCTGTCCCGGCCATAACACGTGAGGGAGCCCCGGCCAGTGGGTGGAGCAGGAGCTCTCTCCACAGCTCCTGGCCCACCATAGGTCCTCTTGGTTAATGTCGTGTAGTTACTGCTATGATTATGCAGGTGTTGCCAAGCTCGTTTTGTGCCAAAACTGCTGTGGGAACTGCAGATAGGAATCCCTCCATCCTTTCCTGAAGAGCCCCAGACCTGCCAGTGAGTACCTGGCACACCAAGATGTATGCCCTAACCCAGTGGTTGGAGCTGGCGAACGAAGGGGGAGCCCAGAGTGAGAGGGCAACTGGCTCTGTCTGCTTCCTTCTCTCTTCTCCTGGGAAGAGGCAGCCATGCAGCTGCCAAGCCTAGCATGCCCAGCTTACCTCCTGATCACATTTCCATCCTCAGTGCAATGAGATGCATAATTTAACTGAGAGCTGCTATCCTCATAAAGGGTGCCAGCTCCTCAGGGGGCACCTGTGGCCTCTAGGATAACTTGTGGACTTTGCAGTGTTCCTTCACGTTTCAGGTGTCCTAAGTGCTCTTAAAACCAGAGGCAGCCCTTGGTTAAATCAACCAGTAGCCAAGAAGGGACTTTCCTACCTGCACACAGCTTCGCTGCAGGCTGGAGGAGCTCCCCGACCCCTAACCTTGGAACCGCCAACTCTGTTAGCCTGGAGCTGGGAGGTAATCCCAAGGCTTCCTTCTGATGGCTGGTAAGGTCACAAAGGACTCAAGTGACCACAACTGGTCAAGTGACCAGTCCTGTAGGCCCGAATTCAATGAGTTCTCTAAGTCTTTACTGCTCAGAGTAGGGTCTAGGGACCAGCAACACCTGGGAGCTTGCTGGAAATGAGGAATCTCAGGTGCACCCCAGAGTTGCTGAATCACACACTGCATTTGAACAAAGTCCCAGGTACTTAGAACACAACCAAAGAGCAAAATTGAAGACACACTAAGTCTTCCCCCTCAACCACTGGGGAAACTGAGTCAGAAGAGGCAGGGACCAGGCAAATGTCACACTAAGGCAGTGATTTTCAATCCTTTTTTCATCTCATGGCACATAAACTTGTTACTAAAATTCTGCAGCACATCAAAAAATAAAATTTTTGCTGATCGAACAAAAAAATAGGTATGGGGAGCAAAGGAGGGAAATCAGGACAACTGAAATAGTATACTCAATAAAATAAAATTTAAAATTTAAGTATCATTTTGATTCATTCACACCAAGTAGCTATTATTGTGTTGGATGTTGTCATTTTTTTCTTTGACAATCTAAGGGAAAAGAGGTCAGTGCCCCTGACTAAAGAGTCAGGTTCTGCGTGTTGTAAAAAAACTTCTGTGGCCCACGGTTGAAACTCATTGCCCTAAGGCAGTCACTCAGCCTGGGAGGAGGTCAGACCTTATGACTCTGTTCCATTGTCTTTCAGTCCACTGGCAATAGATGCTTATTGAACATCGACTAATCTCTCCTCAGCCCTGTGGCTAAGATCAAGAGTAGTATCCACCTAACCCTGGGCTCCCTGTCCTTCTCCCCCACAGTCTTTTGAAGTGCCTACACACCCCATATATTTGGAGGGATAGGGTTCTTTTCATAATTTTTTATTTGTTTATTTTTATTTTTTAAGATTTTATTTATTTATTTTTTAGAGAGGGGAAGGGAAGGAGAAAGAGAGGGCAAGAAATATCAATGTGTGGTTGCCTCTCACAGGCCCCCTACTGGGGACCTGACCAGCAACCAAGCATGTGCCCTGACTGAGAATCGAACCAGTGACCCTTTGGTTCTCAGGCCAGCATTCAATCCACTGAGCGACACCAGCCAGGGCTGGAAATAACATTCTGATGTGGGGGTTCCTACTCCAGGGGCCTCCAGTGAGGCAAAGAGGCAAGCCGAGGAGGGTGAGGCTGGAAGCCAGGTCTGACCCAGTAGGGAGGGTCTTTAGGAAGAAGCCCACTCTCACCCTTGCCTCCCAAAGACTGGTCCCTGTGAAGTGCAGCAGCTCTGCTTTCTGCAGCCCAGCTGGTCCTCTCCCTGGCTTCACCCCACCTGTCTGGGTCTCACATACAGAGTGAGAGACAAAGGGAGGTGTCCAGGCAAACTCACCAGTTGGTCACCTGTCTCAGCCATGGCAGAGCAGAGGGGTCAGCAGAGAAAGGGGAGGAGCTGCCTGTTTGTCGGGCTTCCACCAAGCCTGGTCAGGAAGGAGGGGTTGGGCTCCCAAGGGTTCTCTGCCCCACAGAGGGTGGAAGCTAGAGACACTGCTACACTAACTGTCCCTTCTGTCCCCCAGAACAAATACCAGCCATGGCCCCCAGTCTAGGTGCCGCCCTGGTCCTGGCACCCAACCCCCCTCCCCTTCCAGGTTGCTGTGACCCTGGCATGAGTGAAGGTCCTCAGTACCTTTTATAGTAAACATAATTCATTGCTGTGTGCTCCTTCAGGGCAGTATCCAGCCTGGCCCAGGGCCAGGAGCACAGTAGATGTTCAGCAAACATCTATCGCCCAACTCTAGCCCCTCCCCCGCACAGGCCAAGCAGTCTCTAACCACCAATCCCAACTGGACCTCCTTTCTTGAGTGGCCACAGGTTCCCCTGGCTTCCCTCATTCCCAGGGATGCTGGCCGGGCTCCCAATTCCTGCTCTGACTCCCAGATCCCTTTTCAGGCCCAGGCAGAACTGACCCCAGGCCCTAAGTTTCTAAGGAGCCAGTTTAATCTGTCCCTTTCAGACTCTTCAGAGCTCACTCCTCTCTCTATATATATACTCACCCCTAGCTCCCTCCAACCCAGGCATCCCAGGTCTGTCCACTCAGAAACCTACGGGCTTCTGCCACTTTCACCAAATCATACATGAGAGCCCACCACAAATAGAATCAAAGTTGATTACATGGGGCAGGAGAAAGAGACAATGTAGAGCTCGCTCCTACTCAGCCTTCTCCTGCCCTACAGCCCAACCTCAGAATTTCCTGTGCCAGCTGATCTAATGACTACAGCACGCACCTGACCTAACCTTCAAGAGCAAGGATCACAGTAGAGCCGAAAGTGCCCCAACTGCTACCCACCCAGAAGACCCTGCATGCAATTGGAGGGCTCAGAGTCCCAACCTTATGGGAGTCACTGTCACAACCACACAACACAATTTCTGGAGGCTCAGAGGCCCTCCAGATGCCAAGGACACATCTCTCAGCAGTGGAACTCTGGGCACCAAGAGAGGCATTAGGTAAGTGCAAGTGGGCCAGAAATCCCAGACACGCTGGCCTTGGCAGTGACCTCTGAGAACCAGGGTCTTGTTGCAGAAGGTGGAGCCTGTTCTAAAGGGTCGTTGAGCAAGCATGCAGGTAGGCAAAGCTGGTAGAGTCCTGGAAGTGACTCAGGACAGAAAGGCCCCTTCTGAGTCGACCTTGGTAAGAGGTCACCTTGTGGTCATGGCATCCAGACAGGCAACTGGGGCAGAGCCTGTGAACCCCAAGAAGATTCCAGACCACAGGACCTCAGCCCCTCTGTCCCATGATCTGCCCTGAGAACCTCAGAATCTAGGAACAGAACCCATGACCTAAAGGAGGGAGGGCAGGGCCGGTGACTGTCTCTGCTCAATGAACTCGTGCAAGTCCCCCTACCTACTCTAACTCAGGTGGGATCATTAACCCGAGACAATATGGATCTAAGTCTGGAGGAGCTTGGTGCCTGCTTTCTGCCTACAGCTCCACTCCCTGACTTTATTTCTGCCCATTGCCCATCTATACCGGTATCCACGAGATGTGGCTAGCAGGAGGCCCCAGACCAGGGCCCACTTCTCCGCTGGAGTCAGAACCTATCAAAACAGAGCAACTGACCAAGATTTTTTTCTCAAATGGTCTTTGTTGTGACAGGACTCTTAGAAGAGCATCATACATAGTAAATGCTTAGTAAATGTTGACCATATGATTAGTGTTGTTATAATGGTGACGATTTTGAATTGCCTAGCATATGGGTCTGGCATATTCTAGATGCTTAACAAATGTTCAAAGTTAATGTTCTTGTTATTATTATAATTTACTACAGCCATCACAGTGCCTGGCACATAGTAGGTGCTAAACAAATGCTCAGTCCTCCTGGAAAGTCAAGTGCATGCATTCCCCTTCTGGAAAAGAGCACATTGAGGTATTCGTCTCTGCTGGGTTCTGGAAGGGAGAGTAAGGTGTGCAGCAAGGAGTCGAGTTCTGGGGTAGAAGCTAGCAACCCCACTCTGACCTCCCTTTCTCCACCCCTCCCCCACTGATTCAGAGGACCATCCCTGAGGTTGTGGGGGAGGTGGGCTGGGACCATATGGCCCACCTTGGAGAAAGAGGGCAGGACGGAATGGGTGGATTCAGGGAGGGCCAGAACACAGGCTTCCTGGAGGAGACAGGGGCTTTGGAGACCAGGCCAAAAGAAGCTGTGAAAGGCCCAATCTCATAGGGAGTGGCCTCCAGGAGTAAACCTGGTATTGGGCTGAAGGCATGTTCTTCACCACTGCCCACCTTTCAGGGTCATATCCTTTAAGATGAAGAAATGGGGGGGAGGGACTGCTAAGACCCTGGGCCAGAACTTTGTACTCAGTTGCCCCCAGTTTGAGTGGCCTCCATCGTCCTACTACCCCAGGATCATCCTAGAAGCCTCAGGAGTTGGCCAGGAAAGGATATCCCCTCCCTGCATACATGCATACCCCACACCCCACCCAGCTGATGCCAGCAATAGTGGGCTGAGCTTCAGTGCCAGGGAAGAAGGAGGTGGCCCACTCTGCCAACTGGGACCACACAGCCTCCTATTAGCCAGAGAAGGACAGGGAAGGACTCTCTAGGCCACCCTGGCTTCAAGCCAGCCCTCCAGAGGGTGGGGCAGGGACTGGTGCTTACCCTCTCCTATCCCTTCACACCCGTGCCTTGCTGAGAAGGAAAGGAATGCTCCCAAGAGCAAGTGCTGGGGCCTGGAAGGTGGGAGATGATGTCAGGGTGGAAGCATGTGTTCAGAAACCAGTTGCTGTGGCAGCACACGTGCGCACGCACACATGCTCTTGGGACTGCCCCCATGCAGCTGTGCACAGTCGTGTGCAGGCGTACTCCCCGGCTGCAGTGGGCCTGTGCAAACTAGAACCTGAACACACCCTCCTCGAAGACCTGAGACACAGCCTAGCAGGCATCCCAAATCACCTGCTATGAGCCAGGTACTGCTCTAGGCACTGAGGATACCGCAGTGAGCAAGACAGACAGACAGACACCAACTGCCCTGAAGGCTGCCTCCTAACAAACAGATACATGTAAAATCTAACTTTTGCCCTGAAGTATTTACAGATAAGATTGTGTGATGTCTGGAGTTTGTGGGAGGCAACAGCTGTAGGGGAATAAAATATTGCCCAGGGTTGATAACCTTTGAGTCTGGGGGCCCGCTGTACTGTATGTATTAGTTTCTCTATTGCTGCATGTTTAAAGCTTTCCATAATAAAAAATTAAATACATACACATATATAATTGGCAGTTGGTAATAAGTGTAACAAAGAGAAAAAGGCAGGGTGTGGGAAGAGAAGACTGACTAGAAAGACTCTTTGGATGATCAGGAAGGCTTCCCCAAGGAGATGACATGTAAGCAAAGACCTAAATTAACGGAAGTGTGAACCAAGCAGACGCTGGGAGGAAAAACATTCTACACAGAGGGGACAGCAAGTATAAAGGCCCTGAGGCACAAGCAAGCTTGGCTTATGTAAGGAATAGCCAGCAGTCCAGTGGGCCTATGGTTCTGTTTCCACAGGGAGACCAGAGAGAGGCCTTGTGGTCTGTGGTAGGAGTTTGGAATCTATGCTACAAATGGCAGGAAGCCCTGGAGGTTGAAAGCAGGGGAGGGACATCATTTGATTTAGAACATGGTTTTAAAAGGTCACTCTGGCTCCTGTTAGACTGACGTGGAGCAGAAAAGAGAGCAGGGAGC
Source organism: Sturnira hondurensis (assembly GCF_014824575.4). Lineage (NCBI taxonomy): Eukaryota > Metazoa > Chordata > Mammalia > Chiroptera > Phyllostomidae > Sturnira > Sturnira hondurensis. The sequence continues at coordinate 1,566,337 of NW_028077960.1, forward strand.
AGCTTGGAGGCTGCTGTAACAGTCCAGGCAGGCGTGTCTGTGGCTCAGGTCGAGCAGTCAGATGATGAAACTGGTCAGGTTGGGACCTCTTTTTAGGATCAAACAAAGTTTTGCTGGTGGAGGAGATGTGGGGTGTGAGAGAAAGAGGAGCTGAGCATGATCCCAAGGCTGGGCTGGAGCTCTGGGGTGAGAGGTAGCTCATCCAGGCTGGGAAACGTACGATTGCGGGTGTAACATGCCCCCCCCCCCTCCAGGACTATACAATCAGGCCCAGGTGCACATGGACACACTCAGCCACCACACAGCTGGATGCACACACTCCAGGGCACCAGGCATAGGCACGGACCCCACCACTCAACATCTGCTGCTTTACTCTCTCCCATATCGAAGCCCCCAGGTCAGAACCCTTACCCCACCTCCATCTTTTCCAGTTCAGCCTTGTCACTCACAGGACATGCCCTCCTACCCCAGTGTTTCTCTATCAACCCTCACTCCTGCCTATACTGGCTCCTTTAGCAAGGAGGTTCCTGATTCAGATCCTTCTCAGAGACCAGAGTCTCACCCCTGACTCCAGGCCCCTCCTCCATGATCAGATTCTGCTCTCACACCACAGCCTGAAGCCATACAGAAAATTATCACTCAATAAATATTTGCTCAGTGCTCTCTCCAGGCCAAGCCCTCTCTGCCTTTTCACCTTGACTCGAAGGCCCACAGCCACTTTCACCCAATACCCACCACCTGCCCCTGACTCTCCTCAGTTCCCGGCACCTCTGCCTTCACTCTGCAGGACCCCCCCCCCCCCGCCTCCCACCATGGAGCTGCTGCATAGCCCCACGCAGGGCACTCAAAGCCTCTGAGCCTCTCCACCTGCAGGGATAGGTCAGGAGTCGTTCTCACCCGCCAGGCTGTCATGGAAGACCCTTAGCGTGATGCCCAGCACATAGTAGCCGTTGTGCACTCAAGCCCACCCTTGCTCTACTGGCCTGTGCAGCTTTGAGGGTGCAACACACCTGGGACAGTGGCAGTGCCCACAGTCATGATTTCATGTCCCTGTGTAATTGTGATAACTGTAACTTGAGTGATGTCGGGGAAAACTGAGACTGAGTGGTGACTTCGCCTGAGGTCCCCCAGTGAATCCATAGAGGTAATCCACAGGGGTAGTCCTGAGGTGTGAGCCTGCCTCGTAAGCCCTGGGCCATGCTATTCTGTGTGCGGTGGAATACATGACAGCCTGCGGCCCAGTGGATGCCTCCTGCCCTGTACTGACAAATGATGTGACGGCCTGGAGGCCCCAAGAAGTCTGCTCTCACGAAGATAGGGTGGCAATATGTGGCAAGGCTCAAGGTCTGGGAGTAGCTGGGGCCTGGTCCCAGGCCCAGCCCTGCCACTTGCCCTGAATGTGGCCTTGAAGGTCTCACCCAGTCAGTTTGCTCACCTATGAAATGAAGCACCCATATGTTTGGCCTGAACTGCTCTAAGTTTCTGCTCAAAGGCGTATAATCCCTGAGGCTCGTTACTAAGTACTTGCTTCGTGCAGGCGTTGCCCAGCTGACCCATTTTGTTTATGTAGCTTTTTTTTGCTCAAAGCCATCTGACACTCCAGTTATAAATGGGCTCATGGAAGCAGGGATCAGTTAAGAAATATCCCTAAAACAAGTATGTACAGGGTAGGATTTGTGCTTGGGCTAAGCCACTTAGGTCCTGCCTCTGGATAGAGCAGGGAAAGAAGCCAGAGAGCTTACTGGTATCTGGGGGTACATCGTGGCTGTCTGGAGGAGCCTCACACTCCCCCACCCCACCCAGAGCCCTCCTGCCACACTGGCAGACCAGAAGTCTCCAGATTCCTCAAGGCTCCAGCCAGCCTTCTACCTCGGGCATCAGCTGTTTCCCTCCCAGCACCGGCGGCCCAGGACTGCTAGGCGGTCTCACACCAGCCTTGGATGCTCCAGCACCTGCCTCGCTGGGCTTCATTTCCTAGTCCCTGTACACAGGGTGGTTATGAAATACTGACCACCCAGTGTCCATCTCAGTGCTGCCTGCACTGGGACAACAGAGGGCTGCAGTGTCTCCAAGCAGCCTCCAAGACTCATTGTGCTTGAGCATGAGATGGGAGCTTTGGATTGATGGCCACAAGCCCAGAAGGGGCACTGCCACCCCTGACCTCACCCCTGACCCCGCAATCGAGAGGGCCAAAGCAGAGAAAGGGCCAGCCCCAGAGGCCTCAGGATGGGAATCAAAGCAGGTGGGAAGGCTGCAGGTGAAGGAAGCTGACTGGAGAAAAGGCAAAAGAAAAGACAAAATCAAAATTAATCAAGTTTAATTAAATATCTATAAGACAAGACATTGTCGAGTAGCAATGAACCCAACTCAAATAGGTATATATTAATGACTTTTAATGTGGAATGCCAGCAAAATGTCCTGTGTGACAGAGTGTGGGGCTCGACCTCTAAAATTCAAAGTGCCAGGGACCTGCCTACGGTCTTCAAATGTGCCACCCCCAAAATGTAGATGCACCCCTCAGGAAAGAAGTGGTCCCATATGATTTGAGATTAATTTTATAACATGTGGGGCGATGAAAGAGCAAGAAAGGAATTCAGGTTAGTTACAGAAAAACGAAGCGCTGCTCCTCAGACGTCCACCTGTAACGGGGTCCGAGTCCCTCCGTGCGGTGCCGCCGCCAGCCTCTTCATCTCTGGGGCCTGGTGGGGCTCACCTATCTTTGAGCCCTTCACATTTCAGCAGTTGGGTTCACCAGCCTTCCCGTTCTTTCCCACCTCTGAAGGAGAAATCGGCCACCCCCTCTCCCTTTGAACCTAAATGAGTTAAGGAATGAAGCCAGAGAGCTAGATTCAAGCCTCCTCAGACTCGTGTGAGTCTAGGCAGATCCCATCCTCCCTCTGGCCAAGGCTTGGTCTCTTGCCCATGAAATAGGATAATGATGCCTACCTAAGCAAGGCTGCTGTAAGGGCCAAGGAGGCTGTGGCCTCCTGTGGCCTCCTGTGGCCTCCACAGCTGTGTGAGAGACACTGCTTCTTAAACAAACGGGACTGCATTGAGCTTTGACTAACAAAATAAAACCCAAGGGAAAAAAGGTTTGTGTTAAGCTATGTTGAACCCCAAAGAGGCATTTCACAATTGGCCTTCCTGAGCTAAGTCTGGGGAGGTAAATTTTTATTGTTCCCCACGATCTTTCTGCTAGGGCTCACCATCTCTTCCTACCCTTCCCAGTGAAGAGGTACCAGAGCTGAATTGGTGGGGAAGCAGGTTTAGTGGGGAGAGGCAGGGAACTGAGAAGGCTTGGCTCCTGGAGATCTGAGTCAGCGGGTAGGCAGTCAGGGCGGGCCCAGTCCTTGCATGCCTGGGGAGATGGTGCAGGAATGTTCCCCCAGCCCAAGGCCTGGGCTCTGTCCACTGCATCCTGGCTCCTGTTCTTATGGACACAGCTGCCTCAGCTCTTGTTCAAGAAATGGGAGATGCCTGGAGACTTGTTTTGTGGCTTCATCCAGGGGACTTCAGAGGCAGCCTGAACCTATTGACTGGCCTGGACACAGGCAGCGTCGGGGGGAGGCAGGCAAGGCCAGGCCACACAGCCTACAGGGAGCTGAGCGCTAGCTTGAAGCACCCCCCATCCCCCAGGGAACACTGGGTAATGCAGCCGACTTCCACCAGCCACTAGACCCCAAGTTCCTTGTATGCCCATGAAGAACTGGACATGGTAGTGTCCAGTGATGGATGATCCTAGCTGGCTCCCCCAGAAGGTGGTACAGATGTGGTCCAGGTACAGCTACACATGTGTGACACCTTTGCTATGTGCATGTGTGACTTTGCGGCAGTATGTGTGTATCACCATATGAGGGTATGACTGTGTACATGAGATTGTGGAATGGCTGTGAGTGATGACACAGTTGAGACTGACACTATGAATAGATGACCTATGTGGCTGTGAATGTGAGTGTGTGTGGCACTGTAGCTAGGAGTGCAACTCTGAGAGCACATGACCATGCATACGTGTACATATCGCTAGGTGTGACTTACATGCCTATAGAGGAATCGTGCAGCTATGTGTAGCTATGTGTGCTTTGGGCTGGACCAAGGTGTCTGGGACCATGTGGATGTATGGAGGGCTGTGTGGCTGTGTCACTGGATGGAGGGGCAGTGGTGAGCTGGGCCCGGGACCATGTGTCTCCCCCCAGCCCCTGCTCTGCTCCAGATGTGGCACAGTGATTCACAGCCCTCCTGTGTCTAGGGGACAACAGGATGCAGGACCTGAGAACCACCTCTCCACCCCACCTACAGCCACAAAACAGACTCCTTCCCTGGATTGTGCCAAGACTGGGTATCAGGGGTCCTAAACCCTCAGGTTTGGTAGCTCTGCCCCGGTAGTTGCCCAGGGCAGAAAAAGAGACCTTGTTTTCCATCTCTCTCAGAGCCAAATGAGAGAGGGAACTGGAGGCAGCTTGGCCCAGCTCAAGCTGGAACATGTGCCTGGCGTGTAACTGAGGCCAGCCAGCAAGCCAGGCCACCACCAGCATACTCCCCACACTGTTCTCCCAGCCCCAACGGATCTCAAATTCCCCCAACACCCCACCCCCACACATATACAGAAAGAAACCACAGAGAGGTTTCTCAGCCCCCACCACACACGATATCTCAGCCTAGAGACCTCAGGATACCTAGAGTAGGCCTGGCCAATCCCAAGACTTTGCATTCTGGTTCTTCTCCTGGGTCCAACCCCCTCTCCCTGAGGAGGAGAGCTACAGGAGACAGCCCCTCTCAAGGAAGGGATACGGGAGGGCAGTCCAGGGCGGGAAGCATGAATGGGGACTTTCCAGGCACTCACTCCCATCTCACCAGCACTGTGGGTTTAAGAGCATTCCCATCCCGCCCAGACTGGCCTCAAGGGGCCACCAAACCCCCACCCCCCATAGGCCCCTTGCTGTGGTCAGGCTGCCCTCTACAGAGGGGACATGAATGTCAAAGCTAAGAAAAGATTAAGGTAGGAAAGGTCCTCAGAGGAGATGGAAATGAGGGGAGGAGGGAAGGGAGGAAGGAGGGGCAAGGTCCACAGAAAGTCCCAAATCTGACCTAATTTTGACCCAGGATCAAGGGCCCATTCCAGAAGTTCCTGAGGATGTTCTGCCCTGAATAGGGAGCCCTCGCAGCCCACTCCCCCACTCCACCTGCCCCAAGCTCCTGGGCCCCTGGCCTGGCCAGAGACTCCCCTGATGCCTGGACCACAGCTCTCCTCCCTCCACCAAGTCTCCACTGCCCCAAAAGAGCACCATGGTTTCACCACACTCCTCTTTCCTAGGTGTGCAGATTCCTGTTCACGCTGCCTGGGGCAATCTCAAGGACAGGGCCAGGGTGTCCTCAGTTTCCAACACGGAAATTACCAGACGGCTGGATACCCAGGACTGCCTGGGAAATGACAGTTTCTGAGCTCTGTCCCCTCCTCCTGGACTGAGGTCTCTTGGGGAGAGGAACCCCACCGATTAGGCTGTCCTGGGACATAGCCTCCCATTCCTTCCTCATGCGACACTTAGCCATAGATAAGAGCAGCAGAGCCAAACCCCTGGCAGAAGCCACCACTGGTGAGATGGGAGTGAGGTCTGGGAAGGGTGTGCACCCAGCTGGGGTCCTTGGCCACCTCTAGATCCCCAGCTAGCACCTCCCACCAGCACAGCCCACCCCCCCAGCTGTTGAGGTTCTGGGGTAAATTTTGTGCCTCAGGGACAACTAGAGTTCTATCCTTCCCCCACCTTCATCCTCTCTAGGATCTAAATTAAAAAGTCATGTTTTTATTATCTTAACTGTAAAAGGTTCATCAGGAAAGAAAAAGAAAAAATATTCAAGCAGCAGCAGCCAGGAATGGCCATGACTTCCTGGAGGGGCTAGCACGGGCACTTGTCAGTTCTACCCAACCCGATGCTGGACCAGGCCCTGGCCTGGGGGGTAGGAGTAGCCCCCTTGAGAATGTAAACAAATGGCCAGGACCCAGGTGGGCATTGTAGTGAGGCTGGCCATGGGTGGGTGGGCCCAGGGTCCCTGGGGTAGTAGGCAGGCCAGCCTATCTTTTCCCCTTGGGTTTCCCACTGTGCACCAGGAAGGATTCCAGGATTCACAGGGTAGAGGACCTTAGAAGCCTGGGGTGAGAGCCTGCTGGAGTGTGAGGAGCTATTGCTTAGTGAACTAAAAAATCTGGTACCTTTTGGATGTCCCCACCAGGAAGACAACAGCAGGGTCCTGGGGTCCATGACTTGTCTTAGCAACTGGAGCCCAGGGGAAAGATGCCGCATGGTCCCTAATCAAGGTCCCTAATCAAGGGCAACAGGGGCTTAGCAGGTGAATGGGGGTCAGGAGGGAGTTGACCAGCAGCCCACCCCACAAGGGGTGGGGATTGGACAGGGACAGGAACTGGGATGATGAGGGAACAAGGAAGATCCCTCCCCATCACGGTAGGGAAGCAAGGCAGAAAAAATGAGGGGGGAAGAAGGGTGTTTTCAGGCCTCTACCTTCGCTCATGCTGTACCTCTCTTCTGAATGTGCTCCCATCTACTGCACTCATTTACTACCTGGCAGGTCCTTGTCATTCTTCAAGATATTACTTGAATGTCACCTGCACCATGGAGTCTTCCCTGATGGGTAAAATGAATGGTCTCCTCTGTGAGATTCCAGGGACCCCTTATTTACTATGGGTAATTCTGCACTGCCCCCATCTGTTTCTGTGTCTGATTCCCACCTTGACTGGGGACACCTTGAGGGCAAGCATGCCACAGCCCTGGTATCCAGCATCTGACCCAGGACCACAGCAGGCCCCGGTGTCTGCTGAGTGAACGAGTGGGTGGCAGCCAGGAGAACAAGCTCTGAAGGCTCTAAGGTTGGCTAAGACCCTGGCCTGGCCTCAAGTGACTGACCAGCAGCCCAGGCTTCAGCCTGGAGGGTTCCTGGCCCCATTCTCACCCCTGTTGTGCCCTGACCTCTAAGGGGTAAGAGACTTCCCCAGGGGTAACCATGATTCTCCCAGAGCCCACCCCCAGCTTCTGCTGGTGCGGGAGGTCTGGAAACCAGAGCACATTGCAGTGACCAGGCCGAAGGCAGGGTGGGGCCAGGCACTTGAGATCAGAGGTTGTCGTACATGCGCAGTGTCTTCTCCAGCTGCTGGCCTACCCGCTGGTAGAAAAGGATCTGCTGGCGCAGGTAGCTCTGCATCATGTGCTTGAAGTCGAGCTCACGGCGCTGGTGGAAGTGGTTCATCTCAGCTTGCAGGGCGAAGCCCACCACACGGCAGCGCCTGCGAATGCCATCTGCTTCATCCTGCACCATGCGGCCCTCGTCACTCATGCGTTGGCTCTCCTTTACCTTGGCAAAGGCGCCTGGCACAGGCAGAGTGGAGGACAAGGGAGGTTAGGGCTCTGGTCTCCCCAATAGGTTCCCTAAACCCTCCATGAGTCTCCTCAAGGGCAGTCAGCACCCTTATCAGACAGTACCCTTATCAGCTCCAGCTCCCAGACTCCAGATCCCTGGTCCAGCCACTAGGTATCTCCACAAAGATGTTCTCAATCCTCACCCAAACCTGTGGCACCATCAGCAGCCCACACCCAAGTAGTCACAGCTCTGCTTGCTACATTGATTTCTAGGACCAGGATGCCCTAATTCAGCTCAAATATTACCTCCAGAAAGCCTCCCCAGTAACCCCATTGCATTAGGTGCTGTCAATGCTCCCACAGCTCTTACCACCCTGTGGTTTCTCTAACTGCCTCCCTCTGGGCTGTGAGCTCCATGTTTTAAGCACCCAGAACAAAGCCTAGCCCACAGCAAATCCTGATACATGTCCACTGAGCTGATCCAGCCTGTTCCTCACTGGACAACTACCACAGCCTCCCAGGGCCTCCCCACCCCAGTCCCAACCCCTGGGAGGTTTTCTATAGCACCTGAAGTGTAGCTAAGCTGGACACCCAAGCCTTCGCTGGCTCCCCTGTGTCTGCAGATCAAGGTCCACACTCATTCATGAGGCCCTCTGGGAGCTGGACCCTGCACCCATTCCACACTGACCCCATGTTCATCAGATTCACCCTGCTCTTTCCTAACTTCATCTCTCTGCCCCCTGGATCCCTACGCACAATTCAGTGCCTTTCATCAGGTATACCAGAAGCCTCCCTCAGAGCTCCCGAGCATAATGCTTCCCACCCCACCACGCTGCTGATTCTAAAACAGAGCCTCGGAGGCCACCTGGAGATTTCCTTTGTGTGTGTCTCCCCCACAGACAGGCTCTGGCCCCTCCTCACTCCAGCTCCCAGGGGACTAGAGGAGGCCATTGTAATAACCAGGTGACAGATGGAAGGCAGGAGATAAACCTGGGCGGGTGACCCACTTTGGAAGAATCTGAGTGAATCAACAAACAATCGGTGAATAGATTCCAGTTCTGAATTAACTGGTACTTGACTAAATCCTGCACTGCAGCTAGTGGGGACAGTTGCTAAGAAGGGGAGGCAGTTTGGCAGTGGGTGTAGAGTCCGCCGTGCAAAGGAGAAGGTGGGAAGGGCTGGCACAGTGGGCAGCACCCTCCCAAGTACTTCAAAAGGATCCACTGCACAAAACTAACGTGCTCATTGTCCACGCTTCCCATTTCTCCTTTAAGGAGGCTTCTCAAGGGTCTTCAAAAGGTATTCTTTTTATCCTCAAATTGTTCACTTCATTTAAGATCCATTTACTGATCATTTATTATATGCCAGGCCCAGGGCTCTAATTCTGGAAATAGGTCTGGAGGCTTTTAGAACTGGTGGCACCCACATTAGTAAACTAGTACATAGCTAATTGGTTAATACTGGCATTTTGAGTGGACAGACTCAAGTTTGGACTGTCTCCTGGGCTGCTCACAGCACTTGTGAGAACTCTGTAGTCACCAGCTCCCAGCCCACTCAGTCCTGTTGCACCCCAACAGCCCAGACCTGAGCAGCAGAAGCAGCATCAGTTCAAAGCCTGTGAGGAAGATCAGTACAAGACTTCAGAGCGAGAGAGGCCCTAGAGGCCAGATGCCCTGCCTATCTCCCAGGCCCCTGCCATATACAGGAAACTGAAGCCACAAGGGAAGGGACTTGCCTAGGGGCTCCCACCTCCTTCCCGCTCCTCACATAGGAGATGCCCGGCCCAGAGGTGTCCCTCCACAGCTGGGAGGTAGACATGACTTCCACTGCAGGGCGCCCGTATCAGGTCAGCCAGGGATCTGTGTGCAGCCCCCAGACAATGGACTCAGGGATTTGAGAAAGTCCAAAGGGATAAAGAAGGACTACAAAAAGGAAGGCAGAAAACAACAGGACAAAGAAACTAAAGGTGAGCTTTAGCAAAGGAATGTACTGGAAGAGGAAACACAAACCAGCCTGGATTCCACCTGCCTGAGAAAGTCCAGGTACAGTGAGGGTGGACCTGTATTTGAGAGGGTACTTCTTGCCCATGGCCTTGGAGGAAGGAAAGGTCCCTTTTGTCGATGAGGAGATTAAGGCCCAAATAATAGAAATTAATTTACTGCAATTGCTAGGTATCCAAAGACAGGCAGACAGGCAAGGAGCCAGGGAGCAAGGGGAAGGGGGAGGCCCCACCCTGCTCTCTGTCACCTCTCCACCCTGTGACTCAGATCTGGGGCCTAGACCAGCTAACACGAACATGCCCCAGAAACTGGCTGGGAGTCAGGGCTCAGGCCTGTCCAGCACCCACCCTTCATTCTAATTCGGACTCAACCTGAGAGCTGAGGACCCAGGGGAGCCTCCTGCCATGGCATTTGTCCTGTAGGTGGGGTCCCAGAAAGAGGGGAAGGGAGGTTGGAGCTTTTGAGCTCTAGGGTCCCAGGCATAGTCCCACCTTAATCAGTCTTGTACCATTTTTTGGAGATTGTTAGCATCTGCTCCAGGTTGGGGGCAGGTCCTAAGTCCTGGTCCTCACTGTGTCACCTCTAGCAAGCCACTCCCCTTGCCCGGTCTACAGGTCTCCCAATGTCACAGGGGTCAGGTTGGACTAGATATGATGCTACTAACAACTGCTCACAGCAGAATAATGCTTCAGTTTCCACATCTGAAAAATGGGTAAGAGTACCTTACCCATTTAACTGAGGTTAACTGAGGTTTGACTGAGTTAATATGCATAAAGTACTTAGGATAGCAATGAGAGTTCAAGATGCTGTGTGCAGTTGTGTGCAAACTGCTTTTTAGTCACAGCAAGAACCAGCAGGTGGGGTGGTTCATGGAGATGATTCTCTTTGTTTATGGAAACCTAGGATGTCTGGTAGAGGGAGAGTTAGATGATGGCCCAGAACAGAGGGCCCACCTGACCCAAGGCAGGTGTCTGGCCTGCAAGGGCCACTTCGCTCTGGCCAATCTAGAATCTCCTTGGCCCCTCCTTGCACGCTCTGTGATTCTGGGAGGCATCCAGCCCACCAAGGATTCTAGGTAAGTTAGCGCTAGAGCATCTAAGCCTCCCTTCCTTCTCCTTCCCCTCTTAGCTCATCTCTGCCAGGCGGCCATCCCTGGGGAAGCTCCTTCCCTCATCTGTCAGGCACAGTGGACACAACGCTGTGGAGTCAGACACACCTGGGCTCCAATTTCTGCTCTGCTCAACATCCCACCTCACTGCACCTCCTCTGTAAAATGGAGGTTGCACATTGGCCTTCCTGGCTCGGATGTGATGAGTCTTAGGATGGAGCCATAGCTCTCAGGTGGGAGCCCTAGACAGTCACTGTTTCCCCTCATTGTCCCAAGGAAACCATTATCAGAGCCCCCTTATACCCTGAAGACTGCCCTGGTTTGGACTAAGTCCAGGGGCTGGGCCAGTGGGCAGACAGGCTGGTGAGCCTCATCTTAGGGTCACCCAGACTCTGTGTCCCATTTTACTAAGGTAAACACTGATGGGAGAGAACTCTCTCAAGGTAACCCCAGGGAGAACTCTCTCAAGGTCACTGTCTCAATGTTTGTCCAAATCCTGGTCTCCTGATCCCATCTAGGCCTCCCATTTCCTTTCTTCCATGGCCTCTCCCACACCCTCACCATATTTCAGATGTCCAGACAAGCTGGACAGAATCTTGAGCACCCAATTTTCCTGCTCCTTTCCCTGAGAAAAGGCTCTAGTGCAGGGCCACCATGGGATCCCTCCTCCTTCCAGCAGGCTATGGGCCTCCAAAACCGGCCCAATCCTGTGTCAGCCAGATTCCAAGCCCCCTTCCCGAACTCACCAGAACACAGGCCTAGGAATGGCAGTGCAGAGTCCAGAATAAGAAAGAATAAGCCCAAAGGGGGCTCGCTTATTGGGGAGGTGGGCTGGACTCTGCCCAAGCTTGAATACATCATGCCAGAGGACTGTTGGCCACCCATTCTTAGAAACACCTCAAGTAGAAAGTCAGAAATGGCCTCTCTTAGCTCTGTCTCCCTGCACAAGGGTCAGAAAGGCCAGTCTGGCTCCACTCCCTTCTATTTCAGTACAAGCCTCAGAGCCCTGGGTATGGGGCTGCCTGATGCACCCAGCTCTGCCCTGGGCGAAAGTCCCCAGGCACCCACAGCAGCGTTTAACCACTGTGCCCCTGCTTCCCCCTCCCACTGCCCTCGTAGAAACATGCCACCCAAGGAACTGGTTGAACAGGCTTTCGAAGGCCCTAAGGCTGCAGTGGGTGTGGCTCCTCTCTGAACCAGGGAGACACCTGCCCCAGTGGGCCCCAACCAGCCAGGCCACCTCCCCTGCCCTATCCCTGCTCAGAGCTAGATCTCAGGCATCACTGTCCTCAGCCAGACCCTCCGCATTAAGTCTCCCTCCCCAACCCTGGGCCTATGGGCTCACTGAGTCCACTCTTTCTTGTTTCATAAATCAAGAAACTAAGCCTCAGAGACAGGAAGACACTTTCCAGGGGGGAGAGCCAAGACTAGAGCTCAGGCCTTAAGTCTCCTAAAGATGAAAGAGGGAAGGAGAACAGGAATGGGGAGATGAGAGAAAAGAAAAAAGAAAGTGAAAGGAGAAAGGAAGCTTGGACCTACCGAAGACAACCTCCTGGTAAAGGAGAGCAGGGCTGGTTTGCACCAGACTCTCCTGGATACTGAAGGCCACCAGGGGGTGGCCTTTGCTGACCCCCAGGCATAATCCAGAGGTCTGACTCCTGGCCCCACCCAGAGGAAAACTCCCAACCAAGCCAGGCCTGACCTCAAGGCCTAGGGGCCAGGGAGCCAGCCCCACGCCCTACCATCTTCCTGAGTTACTAAGCAGCCCCAGGGAGGACCACACCTTCTTCTGACCTCTGACTTGCCTGTTGTCCCCAGAACTCAGTCACCCGTTAGGTCAGGTCAGCCCACTCACTGTTCAGGTAAGAAGACAGCTCTTACCTGAGGCAAGAGGTAAGAGGAAGGGGGAATTAGATGGGCCCTGAGCCCCTGGTTCCTCCCCAGCCCAGCCCAGGTGCCCTGGGTAACCCGGGATGAGTCACTTCCCTGGCAGTTCCTTGATGGCCCTGCAGTAACAGAGAGGGGCCCATCCTGTCCCTCCCCTACACAGGGTCTGTGAGAACACGGCCAGGTTTGGGAGGTGGCCAGCATGGGTGTGTGCTTGGGTGGGCACAGAAAGAAGGGACAGTCCCAGTGGGGCCATGGGCTCCCTGTGCAGACCACTCTTCTGTGGACACCACCTCCTCCATCTGCAAAATGGAGACCAGTGACCTTTGTACACAGACTGGGAACTTACAGATAGGACATGCAGTGGTGAGAACAGACTCTGAAGGGAGGTGAGCTTGTGACTCAGTGGGGAGATAGGCCACACTGTGCTCATCGTCTGGGTCTACAGCTGTGTAGGCTCTTCCAGGGCAAGGTCCAGGCCCTGGTCGTCTCCATGTTCCCAGACCCAGCCTGACACCTTGAAGGGTACATTGTATAATGCATAAATGAGAAAGTGAGACAGAAACAGAAGAAAACAATGAAGAAAGGAAGGAAAGGACAACAAGAAGGTAAACAGCAAGCTCCATGAGGACAGAGACCAGATCTACTCACAATAATATCCCTACACCTAGAATAGCACCTGCCACATAGTGGGTGCTCAACCCACTTGAATGAATGAACAAGACAAAGACAGAAAGACTCGATGAGCTGTTCCATCTGTGTAGGCCATGTTCATAACCCCACATCCAGCAGAGTGCACACTCACTACAGGTCTCCAGACACGCTGCCCTGGCTCTTACCTTTCTGCAGGTGGATGATGTCTGGGAAGTTGGAGAGCAAACCCTGGTAGAGAGACAGCATGTCGAGCAACTGGAAGAGGTCATTCTTGGGCTGCTCAGCAAACATCTCACCGACAGCTTCGTAAGTACGGCCCGTATGAGAAATGGCACTGTTGAGGGCCTCGGAGCTAAAGAGGGGGTCTAACTGGAAGGCATGACTGATGGCTTGGAAGGCATTGCCCAGCTTCTGGAACTCTTTGCGGAAGCCCCCTGCGTGCTTGCGCACCAGCTCCAGTGCTACAGTGCTGAGCTGCAGGACGCTGTCATCCATCTTCTTGCTGAAGGCCTTGAAGGTATCCACACGATCCTCCACATCCTGCAGGTCCTGGTGCTCCGTGGGGATCTGGAAGGTGAGAAGGAAGCTGGCACCCACCATCTCATCCTTCTCTGCCCGGCGTTTGCCCATCTTCCACTGCTTGTCATCCAGGCAGCTGAGGAAATGCTGGAAGCCCTCATACTGGGATAACACAGGGTGGCTGGTCATGTGGTCCATCCAGAGGATGAGCCGCCGCTTCCGCTTCTCAATAAAGTCCTCCTCAAAGCGGCCTGTGGCCTGCTTCTCTGGCAGGTGGGGCACAGAGATGACAGTGAATTTGTGAAGCAGACGGTTATAGAGCCAATCAAAGTGCTTGTATCGCCGGTAGACAGGGGAGCTAGCATGGGTGGGTGTGAGCTTGTAGGAGATGTAGCTTTTGATGCCCTTGAATTTGGTCTGTTTGGTGGGTTCCTCCACGGAGCAGGCAAATGGGTGGGGGTTGGCCTTCCACTGGGGGCCACGAGGGCCCATTTCAATGGAGTAGGTCTCAGTGATCTTAGCCATCATGGGCACATCACCCAGGATGAAGGCCTCCACTCCAGAGCGCACAAAGCATGAGAAACGGTTGAGGTTGCGTCCCACCACACTACCTCGCTTGGCCGATGCCAGGCTGTCCTGTCTCTCCAGGGGTGGCTTGGGCCGGAAGACCATGTGCTGGCTGGGGTAGGCACCAGGGTAGGAGAGGTTGAGTGGGGGGTGCCCATTGGTGCCCAGTCCACCAGCCCGTGGCTCCTCCATTACTGTGCATCCATCATCCCAGTCATCCCAGTCATCATCGTCGTCCTCCTCGAAGCTACCCTGGTTTGAAAGGAAGCAACTGCCCCCACCACTCCCAGGGCTGGCCACACTGGTGCTGTCATACAAGCTCACCTGGGTGCCTGGAGAGCCTGCAGGGCTGCTGGAGTAGTCAGCATGGTTGAAGCTAGTGCCAGAACGGAAGATCTCCACATAAGAGGCAGGGAAGAGCCCTGTCTCACCGCGGCTGTTCTGGCCTTGCAGCCAGCCATCTAGTGAGGTCTCACTGAAGATGACCAGGTCCTCACCCTGTTGAATGCTGATTTCCTCCTTGTTCTCACTGTGGAAGTCATAGAGGGCTCGGCCTTTTAGTGCCATGGCTGGGCCAGTGGTAGAGAAAGATGAGGAGAGGGTCCTGCCCAGAACTGAGGTGTCCAGGAAGGAACTAGCAAACCAATGCCTGTCCCAGCAGCTCAGTCTCTCAGTCCCTAAGGCAAGTCTCAGCACCCAGAGATGCTATCCGGTCTCCTGCTCTTCAAAGCTGTGCCCATGGTCCAGAACCGTCCCTATCAAGTTCCCCAGCACGTGCCTGGGGGCAGGGGGACCTTGCACCCATAGTTTTCCTCCCTTCCTTTAGCAGCCCCTGAAGGGGAGTCTCTCCCTCCTCCCACTCCCAGAAGAAAAGTCAAGTGACTCGGAGAAGTCAGCTCTGAGAGGGCAAGTATTCCACTTTCCACTGGAACAACGTTCTAAAACAAAAGAGAATCACTCCGAAATGGTTCCAGAATGCCTGCAGCTCTGGCTCCCAGCGCCTTCTGGCTCCTCAGGCCTTGGAAGACTCTGTCACATTCCTCTGAAGTTCTGCTCCTTCCTCCTTCCTACTCCGCTTGGGCCACTGGGTTTTCAAAAATCCAGAAAATCCAAGAAGGGCAATGAGAAAAGCAGTGGCTTCCTGAATCGAGTCCAAGGGTGGATGTGTCCAGCTTCCCAACGAGCCAGGCTGGGAAAACAAGGACTGAGGCTTACACAACAGGCCGCCAACTCTGGGACCAGGCAGGCCAGGGGGCCCCAGACCGCTCGGGCTCCGGCTCCTCACCCCAGTGGCCAGCCCCCACCCAAGGGAAGGAAGGGAGCAAAGGGGCGCTCAGGCGATTTCTGGCCACCAGTTGAGTGGCCTCCTTTGTTTGCCTAATTATTCAGCAGTTTATGAGCCTGAAACTGACCCGATCCGAGTCTGAGGACCCCGTCCAGAGGTAAGCCGCCCAGCGCCCGGAGTACAGAGAACCCCCGCCCAGCCCTGCACGCATACACTCAACAGGAGTTTGCAGAGTGAGCTCCAGCGAGCAGATGGCGTGGCGGCCGGTCGGCCTCCTTTCTGTGGGTCCGGCAGTGGGCGGCTGTCTGCGGGCCCTGCGCCCCAGCCTGCTCCTCCAGCAATCGCAGACCCTCGACACAGCCAGCGCCTGGCCAGCTCCAAAAAGTAAAAAATAAATAAAATTACAAAAGTCGATTCCGGGAGGTGGCGTCCTGGAGAAGGAGGAAACAGCCGCGGGGGAGGAGCCGGGCTGGGAGAGGCATGGAGGGAGGGAAAGCAGGCAAACTCACTCCACTGCTCTCCCGAGCTGCGCAGGGCAGGGCCGGGACGCCGGCTCCGCCCAACCGGCCCTCCTGCCCCTAACTTACCTCAATGCAATGGCCCCTCACTAGCTCCGTGATCGGATTCCAGAAGGAGAAGACTGGGGACTCGTTTGAGGATGGGGCCCGGATACCAGCCTCTAGGGACAGTCAGCCCTCGCGGAGAAAAACCTGTCGCCCTGAGGGTCTTGAGCATCTTGAACTCTCTCCTCCTTTGCCAGCCACTGCCACCTCCTCTCTTGCTAGGATCCAGTCACTCTCCTTCCCTTTTCCGTGACGCCAGTGAAGGAGAACTCTGAAAGTTTGCAAAGTGAGGGGCTGCAAGGAGTGTGCCAGAGCGGAACCGCGAGAGGCGATTAAAGAAGGGTGCCCGGTGAGTCACGGACGCTCCCCACCTCAGCTCTGGTGGGCAGTGGCAGTGCAGCCAGGGATTTTTCTCCGGAGGGGCCCCCAGAGGCAGCAGCACCCTCACAGAAGCCTCAGTGGCCTGGGATAGGGGCTGCTGTGGGTCCTAGTGCCCTAGCCAGACAGAGCCAGGAACTGCCTTGGGAAGTTTTCCTTCATGGAAGTTTTCTGAGCGACAGAAACAGGCCCAGGCACCACACCTGGTTCCCTGTTGCTTCATGCAGCCGCGGGGACCGGGTGTTCTGTCTGCCAGCAGCTGCAGAAGCGAGGAGAGAGGGGTGGTCAGGGTAGACTTGCAGCAAGAGGCAAGGAGGATTTGACCTTTCATTGGCCAGCCCATCCAGACATTTTCCTTACTGACTGCCGGGCACTGCTCAGGGGCCCTGCAATTACAGCACAAGGCAGTCTGGGTTCCTGCTCTGGAACTGGTTTACAGTTCACCCTCTTGACCTTAATTCGCCCATTCTGTCTCTGTCTCATTCATTCCAATTCATGCACTCAAGGAAACATCAAGTAGCTTTTTCAGTACCAAGACCCTGGGCTACAAAGAGGAATAAGACATTGTCCTGACGTTCCAGGTGCTCAGGTGTGTCTGGAGAGGTAGACAGATGCTCCCTGCCCAGTGTGACCAGTCCCATGCAATGTGCTACAGATCCCAGCCTGAATGGAGCAAGGAAGTCTTCCTGGAGGAGGAGTCATTGTGAAGCAAAAGCCTCAGTTCCTACTTCCCTTCCTGGCCATGCCCTGGAGCCTTACCTACCTGTCTAGCTAGGATTTACTTTCCACTCACTCTCACTCTTCCTACTTGTTGCAGATTAACTGGAGAAGACAGTACTGCCGAAGGTGGACACCTTTGGCTATTTTGAGGGATGTGATTTTCAGGCTTCTGGCTCCAAAACTCAAATTCATTGGTGAATAGATCCAATACCCACCCTGTGCAAGGCTGGCATTTAACCCAAATAAAGTCTTTTTTTTTTTCAAGATTTTTTTATTTATTGACTTTTAGAGAGAGGGGAAGGGAAGGAGAAAGAGAGGGAAAGAAACATCAATCCGTGGTTGAAAAAATCTGAATTTTTGCATCAATAGAGCGAGGCAGTTTGGGCTGCTCCTTAGGAAGCCCGGGTACCAGAAGGTTAACACTGTGAACCTGGAACCCCCAGGATGGGAAAAGAGAATGGTATAGTCTTGTCAACCAAGACATTGTAAGATCTCATCCCCCCTCTGTAGTAGCAGCCTTGATTCTAAGGCCTCAGTTTAGCTTAGCATCTCTATGACCAGAGCATGAATGCATGTGTCTCCCAGCTGCTTTGAGATGCCTCTTTTCTGTGATCGCTCTTCTGTTCGCAAAGCCTCTCTCCAAGCTCGATGTAACACTAATTACTTCCTCAGTGACAACAGCTACTTCCTCAGTGCCTCACACTGTTGTAAACATTTTATCTTTATTAGCTCACTAAATAGCAATTGTGATTTCTGCTCTCACACATCTAGGGTCCTAGTCCACCCCCATCCCCTTGAAGGGCCCCCAGCCACCACCTTGATGGTCTTTAGTTGTTTCCCAAACACTTCAGTCACATATTTACAGGCCAACTGTCTGTGATTTACTCCCACATCTGCTCTGGGTGGGTTTTTCTAACTCTCAGGAGCCACTCCTATTTCCGAGTTCTTAGGGGAAACTCACTCTTCAGCCTCACAGACATTTGCAGAGCTTGTATCTTCCATTCCCACCCTTCCAGGGACTCTCTTCAAGCCTAGGAGTTACAGAGCCTCTGGTCACACATCCCAGGAAACCACCAAACTTTGTGGTTTTCCTACACTCTGCCCATTACTTTGGGGGAAGTCCCTTTATTAAATTCTCTTCACATTATTGTAATTGGAGTTTGTTCTCTCTTTCCTGCTGGGACTCTGATTCCTGCACAGGAAACAGCATCCATCCCTCCATCCAGGCATCAAACTTCCTTCCTTAGGAAAGGAGTCAGCAAGGGAGAGCCATGGCCAGTGATTTCCAGGGTGACCTGGCAAGTGGCAGCCCAGCAGACACACTGGACAATACTACAGTAATGCAAACCAGAGATGATGAGGGCCTGAAACAGGGCAGGAGTAATGGGTTACAGAGAAGTAAATATGGGAGTTTCTGGAGGTAGGACAGACAGGAATGTCAATCAGCAATATGTGGGTATTAAGGGAAGAATCAACCCACATAGTAAAAAAAAAATTGATTCCTCTTCCCCCATAAGCTACTGCCCCATTTCTCTGCTCACCTTGGAAGCAAAGCTCATGCAAATGGCACCTATACCAACCAGTTGCCTACAATGAAACCTTTTTCTTCTTAAATCTCTCTAGACATTCTTTCGCCTTCACACTAGACTGAAACTAATCAAGGTCATCAATGACTCACTAGTTATTCTCAGTCCTCCTCTTTCTACTCAACTTATTAGTAGCATTTAACCAATTTGGTAATTCCTTCCCCTTGCATACACGTTCTTTTTTTTTTAAAGATTTTATTTATTTATCTTTAGAGAGGAAGGGAAGGAGAGAAGGAGAGAAACATCAATGTATGGTTGCCTCTCATGAGTTCCCTGCTGGGAACTGGCCTGCAACCCAGGCATGTGCCCTGACTGGGAATCGAACCACGATACTCTGGTTCGCAGGCCCCCGCTCAATCCACTGAGCTACACCAGCCAGGGCTTGCATACACTTTCTTCACCTGCCTTGGGGAGACCATATTCTTCTGTTTCCTTCTACTTCCCTGATTCACTCTCTTCTTTCCAATAATTCTTAACACTAGAGTGACTCCAGTATTGTGGTCCTCTTATCTTTTCTATCCATGTTCACTCCTTTGATGACCTCACTCAGACTCACAGCTTCAAACACCATTCATTTGCCAATAACACCCAATTTCTTTTTTAAATCTCCACCCCAACCCGTTCTTTAAAACTCCAAATTCACATCTTTCTCTTTGACTTCCCCCCTTGGATATATACACCTCTCCAACCCAACATGGCCAAGACTGAATTTCTGATCTTGCCCCCCAAACCTGTTTTACTTGGCACCTTTGCCTATGTCAGATGATGAGTACTTCTTTTCAGTTGCTCAGGCCAAAAACTGGAGGCATCCTTGGCTTCCCTCATTATCCTGGGACTCCTCTAATCATGTCCCTGCTACTGCTGCTCTCCTGGTCCCGGCCACCATCTTTCTCACCTGGACCACTGCAACAGCTTCCTAATGGTCTGTTTCCACCTCTGCCTCCCAATAGTCTGTTCTCAACATGGCATCAGGGCGATCCTTTTAAAGCAGAAGTTAGATGTCACTCCTCTGCTCAAAACCCTGTAATATTCTTCTCTCACTCAGCATGAAAAGTCCTTACAGAGGCCAACAAGCTTCTTTATGTGAGTCCCCTTGCCTCCCTGCCTAGCCTACTTTGCTTCAACCCAGATGGCTGTTACTCCTCTTCTGACATGCCAGGCATATTCCTGTCTTAAGGCATTGGTACTGCTGCCTCTTCCCCTATATATGCACATGACTACCTATTAAAGACCACTTCAATAAAACCTACCCTGACATGCCCTATTTAAAATTATAGCCCATCTCCACCCCAAGCCCTTCTAAATCCTGCTGAATTGTTTCATGACACCACCTGCTAACATATAATTTACTTATTTATCGTGTTTGGGGAGAAGGAAGTTAGCCAAGAGTCCTGCTGCAGACATGTTGAGCAAGAGCTAGAAGGGAATGAGGCTAGGGGAATATGAAAGGTGGAGATAGAGTGCGAACTGGGAGAAGATATTTGTACCATATATAACTGGTTAAGGATTAATATCCAGGATATATAAAGAACACCTTCAAATCAACCAGGAAAAAAAAAGCAAGCAATCTATATAAGTTCATTACTGTAGTTGTTGAACCAAATTACCACAAACTTAATGACTTAAGACAACACAAATTAATTACTTTACAGTACTGGAGATCAAAAGTCCAAACTCACAGGGCTTAAATGAAGGTGTCAGCACAGCTGTGTTTCTTCTGGAGACTTTAGGGAAAAATCCATTTCCTTGCTTTTATGGGTTTACTAGAGGATGACCATATTCCTCTAGTAAGGACCCCTTTCATCTTCAGAGCCAGTAATCACATCACTTAGACTTTTGCTTCCATCACTATATCTCTTCTGGTCCTTCAGTCTCTTTCTTTCACTTAGTAGGACCCTTGTGATTACAGGGCACCCACCCAAACAATCCAGGATAATTTCATCATTTCCAGACCCTTAATTTAGTCATCTGCAAAATCCCCTTTGTCATGTAAGGTAACATACTCACAGGTTCTGGGTGGATATCTTTGGAGTCCGGGGGGGGGGGGGCATTATTCTACTAACCATACAATCGAATAGAAAAATAGACAAAAGACATTCCAAAATGGAGTAAACAGATATGAAACCTTTATTCTTCAGGGAAATGAAAACTAAAATCACAATGAAATACCACCACACACTCCCCAAATTACCAAAAAAATTTAAAAATAATTGAGAACGAGGAACAAAGGACAACACTTTCATTAAATATTTGACAGTATGTAGTAAGTTTAAACATGCACATACTTTACAATTCAGCAATTCTGCTCTAAGATATTAGAAGCTATTGTATGTATATGTGCAACAGAAAACCTACAAAAATGTTACTGGCAGCACTGCTAAAAAAAAAAATTCTCCCTCCAGCCCTGGCTAGTGTGGCTCAGTGGACTGAGCGCCAGCCTGTGAACTGAATGATTCCAAGTTCAATTCCCTGTCAGGGCACATGCCTGGGTTGCTACCAGGTCCCCTTGGGGCAAACAAGAGGCAGCCAGTCAATGTTTCTCTCCTTCTCTTTCTCCCTCCCTTCTCATCTCTCTTAAAATGAATAAATAATACGGCTTTTTAAAAAAAATAGTCCCTTCAAAAAAAATCCAAAAGGAAAAAAGATTAATAAATTGGAGAGAGCCAAACAATGGAGTATTATGCAGCAGTAAAAAAAAAACAACTATAGCTACATTTAATTCCATATGGTGTGATTCCTTCTAAGCAACACTTCTCAAATGTTGATGTATATACAAATTACCTGGGGATCTTGTTAAATGCAGATTCTAATTCTGTAGCTCAGGAATGAGACATGAAATTCTGCATTCCCAATGAGCTCTCTGCTGGTCCACAAGCTACACTTTATGTGAGAAGGATGCATATTTAGGGACGCATGTATAATGATAAAACTTTTTCTTCCTCTCTTTTGTTTTTGCCAGGGCAGACGCTGTCCCCCACTACCAAAAATTATGCAGTGCTGTCCTGGACAGTGTGGCTCAGTTGGTTGGAGCAATGTCCTATAATCAAAAAGTTGCAGTTTCCATTCCCAATTAGGGCACTTACCTAGGTTGCATTTGGATCCAGGTCCCTGCTTATATGATCCTGCTCCAGGCGTGTATGGGAGGCAACCAATGGATACCTGTCACTCACATTGATGTTTCTCTCTCTCCCTTCCTCTCTCTCTAAAATCAATGAAAAAAATGTCTTCGGTTGAGGATTAAAAACATTTTTTAAATTATGCAGTTGTGTTTCTCACATTTGGGGAAATTGCTGGGGTTAGCACATCCAGGGTGCCATGGATAAGCCTTGCTCTGGGAAAAACCACCTTTGTGATTATAGTATCTACACAGCCAGGTAAGTATAAAACTATTTTTCTTTCCTTTCCATTTAAAAAACATGTTATTTATCTATTTTTAGAGTGATGGGAAGGTGGGGAGAAAGAGAGGTAGAGAAACATTGATGTAAGTGATAGGCAACCCATCCATGGGTTGCCTCTCGCAGGCCCCCAGCTGGGGACCCAGCCAGCAACCCAGGCGTGTGTCCTGATGGAAATCGAACCCTCAATCTTTCCATGCGGCACTCAATCTACTGAGCCACAACAGCCAGGGCTAAAACTTTTTTAACAAAAATTTCAGAATAGATACCTTTACCTCTATTTGGGAGACTGGGTGGGAGAACTTGTGACATTATCTTAAGCTGGTTGTTGGGTTTATAAGTATTCATTATACTTTATATCTTACATATGATACAAATTCTATTTACCATATACCAAATATTATACTTTAAAAAAAGCATACAAAAAATGATCAGCGAAGAAGCTAGGTGGCGTCAAAGGCTTGGGCAAATAAAGAGATTAGTCTTGCAGCCTACACGCAGGTAATAGGATAGAGAAATAACTAGCTGAAAGAGTTACCTTTGTTAACTCAGTATTAGATGTGATCGGATATCCACCTGGTCAAGCAAATTCGTTTGAGTCTGCACTGAAGGGTCAAGACTTGTACCCACTACCCAAGTTTCTCAAACTTTCTGGGTTTTATGAATCAAGTGGCACTCCTGCCAAAATGCAGATTTCCAGGTAGCTCCCATACAGTTCCCGATTCTGTCCGTGTAGGAAGCGGCCGGAGAATCTGTATTTCACAGGTTCACTGCAGCCCAGCACCATTTAGCAGGAAAAAAACGTCCCGCCCTCCCGCAAGGTACTCTACAAAGTAAAAGGAACCTAATGGTCAGCACTACGTAAACCCAAAGAAACAAGCTCCGTCTTCCCCCTTCCTCGCAACTGGCCTCTTTAGCTCTTATAGGGAGACCCCTAGAAGTCCCTAAAACACAGCCATCTGAATGACAAAATCATTACTGTACAAAAGACTGGCTCCGGGCAATTTAACTCGGCTCCGCCCTCCCGGCCCCGCCCAGATCCGACTCCCGCCCGTGCGGTGAGGAAAGAGAAAAAAACGCGAGATACTGTGTGGAAGCCTGGACCCAACTGGCCAATAGAAATCGGAGGCGTGGCCATGCGCCTTCCCCTCATTGGCCCAGTAGTCCGAGTGCGTCTTGGTACGCGGAGGCGGAAGTCACCCGGAACCTGGAACCCATGCTCTGCCTAGCGTCCTAGGGAACCTGCAGCCGCCATCATGGTCCGGAAGCTTAAGTTTCACGAGCAGAAGCTCTTGAAGCAGGTGGACTTTTTGAACTGGGAGGTCACTGACCAGAACCTGCATGAGTTGCGCGTGTTGCGGCGTTATCGGCTGCAGCGGCGTGAGGACTACACGCGTTACAACCAGCTGAGCCGTTCTGTGCGCGAGCTGGCGCGGCGCCTGCGCGACCTGCCTGAGCGCGACCCGTTTCGCGTGCGCTCCTCCGCCGCGCTTCTGGACAAATTGTATGCGCTCGGCTTGGTGCCCACGCGCACCTCGCTCGAGCTCTGCGACTTCGTCACGGCCTCGTCTTTCTGCCGCCGCCGCCTACCCACCGTGATGCTTAAGCTGCGCATGGCGCAGCACCTCCAGGCTGCCGTGGCCTTCGTGGAGCAGGGCCACGTGCGCGTGGGCCCCGACGTGGTCACCGACCCAGCATTTCTTGTTACCCGCAGCATGGAGGACTTCGTTACCTGGGTTGATTCATCCAAGATCAAACAGCACGTGCTGGAGTACAATGAGGAGCGCGATGACTTTGATCTGGAAGCCTAACGGGTCCTTCCCCCGCCACTGCTGCATTTTATAGGTTGGGAATCTGAGACCTGTTGTTGGAGATTCTATAAGGGCACCTTTCCCAAGTGTGTCAGCCAGTCCTAGCACACTCGAAGCCAAAGAGTACACCCCTGTTTTCCACGAAATTTTCTTAGCTCTTGGACTATTGATCATTAAATGTGACTTTCTTGAAACAATGGGAAGCGGTTTTGTGCTGCGCTGGGGAGTTATTAGGCTCCTGTTCCTTTAACATTGTAATGTGAAAGCAGAAACTTCTCATCCCACCCCTGCTTTCCCCTTATGTCCTAGCAGGACAGTTTGGTTTGTTGCTGTTCGTGATTGTACCAGTGTAGAGAATTTGGTCTTAAGTTCTTATAAAACGCGTAAGACTTTAGTGTACAGTATCCCATCCCTTGTTTAAAGGAATGCTCTTTTAATGCTAATAAATGGTCCAACTGCTTTGTAAGTGCAAATTTTTGCCTGTTTGATTTTTTTTCATATGAGGTCGGATCTACAGGTCTCCTTGGCTCAGGAACCTAGAGAAAAGTAACAGGGTCAGCAGCTGCCTGCCGGTAAGTGAGGCCCTACAACAGGGGTGGCAATGTAAGGGTTGCAGGGTGTTTGTTGTACAGGCTGAGCAAATTTGTCATTTTACCAATCTCCTTCTTTGGAATGAGTGTTTCTGCAGAGCTCTTACCCGTAGAACTTCCTGTTGATATTCCAGCCCAATACCATATTAGAGGGCTGAAGTGTTTGCTTACTTAAGGAAATAACTGCCTTGTAGCTTGGCCATCCAGCAGTTAGTAGTGGCCCAGGAGGTTCTTGAAGATGTAGATGTTACTGGGAGAGGGAGAGAATTGGAAAGAAGAGTAGGGAGACACTTTGTTTTTCACACAAGACTTCTCCAAGGAGAATAAATAGAATGCCAAAACCAGTGGAATGGCTTTTACAGGTGCCTCCTCCATATCCCTTGGCATGAGGCAGCTCTTAAACAATGAAGGGGATGAGGCACAATGAAAGGATGACAATAGCAAATGTGTTACATGCCAGGCATGGTTTTAAGTACGTTACATACCTTAACCATTTCATCCAATACTCCTGTGAAGTAGGGAATCCAATTACTGTATTCTCTACTTTTCAGGTGAGGGAACTGATGGGTCAAATTACCCCAGATTGCATAGCCAGTAAGTGGTGGGGCTGGAATCATACTTTCTTTAAGAAACTCAATGTTGGCAGCAGACACTTAGGATGTGTCAGTTTTTTTTTTAAGGTCTCAAGCCTCTATTATTACTAAGATGCCCTATATACACATTTATTTGCTGCTAAAAATTGGGATAGCTCACCAAAAAATATATTACAGTTCAAATTTTTGAAAACCAGAGAATTTAATTAATGCACCCTGCACTAATCATACTCTAGCCAAACCATGTTTTCTTTTTTATATTCTTTCTACGCAAGTCATTTGCTTTTAAATCTTGATGCTGGGTGTCATCTTACTGACTTCAGGCTTTTAAAACACAACAAAAGTGAAGACCTATTAGTGCATGCTTCTTTCAGTCAAATGGAAAAAGGAAGTGTATTGAAGTCATTCAAATACAAACTACATAGATTCTTTATAAGTTACTGGCATCAAGGTAGACAAGAAAGACATTACAAAACTTCTATCATAGGTTGTTAAAATACTAATATGCAGCCCTGACTGGTGTGGCTCAGTGTATTGAGTGCTGTCCTGCGAACAGAAAGATTGCCAGTTCAATTCCCAGTCAGGGCACATGCCTGGGTTGCTGGCCAGGCCCTCGGTAGAGGGCATGTGAGAGGTAATCACACAGTGAAGTTCCCTCCCTCTCTCCCCATCTCTCTAAAAATATATAAATAAAATCTTTTAAAAATATTGATATGCAGCTTATCCTAGCATAGAGTAGTTTTCCCAAGCTGCTGCATAATGACCTTAAAATTACTAGCAAAAAAAAGTACAGGAATGAGGTTTATGACTAAATTGACTCCGTGTCGTAATTATTCCCCATGCTAATATTATCAGAAGGATCTTCATGATACAGACAATAAGGACAGCTAAATCTACATTTAAATTTTCTGAATCTTGATTCAATCTCAAGTTTACTGTGAGTTTTGTTTGTTTTTAGAGAGGGAACATTTATTAAAGCTGAGGACAGTGAAATGAGGAACAGCCTAGGATAGAGAAGCAACAGGAGAGGCCTAGCAGGCTGCTTTGGCTCTCTAGAAACAATATAGGAAATAAGTGAGCCAGGGTAGAACTACCATCAGCTCACAGAAGTCAGACACAAGGGGCTTAGTGAACAGGTTAAAGGGGGTTAGCCCAGAACAAACTGCTGCTGCCCATTGCTCCCTTGGTTGCAAGTCTCATGGAGATCCTTAAGAGTTTAGGAGTTGTGTGGAAGGGAAGAAAGATACGGGTATGCTTCCAGGAGGGAGAGCATGCTAGAATGTGTGGGTTCTTGACTCCTTGCAGAAAAGGTTTCAAGACACTAGTCCAGGTGATTTTGAGAGTTTATTGAATCTGGGGTCAGTGAAACAAAGGAAGGGCTTAAGATAAAAGAGACAAGATTGTTGGGAACCACCCTGCCTGGTTTCAGGAGCTGTAAACCCCCCATGGCTAAGGCTGAGTGAGTGACCTTCAGACCATAAGCCATTAAGGAGACAAAGCTTATCTCCTTGGTAGGAGCACCACTTCTCCTTTTTTCATAATTGGTCCCCAGTGTTTGATCAGTTAGCCAATGACAGGTAAGATTCCCCAAGCAGGGAACGACCTAAGACAGGCATGATCACGTGAAGGCCCCAGGGAAGGACTTGGGGGGCCGTGGAGAAAGGGGGTGATGGACCCTTGCCCCTTGGCTTTGACAAAGCCTGACTCTCCGGCGTCCACGAGAAGTCTCCAAAAATTCCTTGGCTATCTGCCTCCTCTGCCGACTTAAACCTGAAACAATGACTGAGGGCGGTGTAGCCCTGTGCTGGAAAGGGCGGCTCCCCAGGTGATCAGGCCTGAGAAAGGGTATGAAGCCTGCTTTGCTAAGAATGCTCTTAGTTAAATGATAAAGGCCCAAGCAAGAAATGAGTTTGTTTCCCAAGGTTTTGTAGCCTTTTAGCTGATGGACTCTGACTCAGAAGAAGCCCTAATAGTTCTTTGTATGCTATCTACTGTTTGATTCTTACTGCCTGACAATGATTAATAAGCTGTACCTGTATTCCTGTGCAAATTAAACCCAATAAAAAAAAGTCTGTCTAGGCAGGGGTCAGCACGCTCTCCTCTTGAGAGGGTGGCCAAGCTGCTCTGAGGTGCTCCCCTCTTGAGGGAGTAGCCATGTGCTCCCTTTTCCTCCACAGGACTCAGTAGTCCATGTGAATTTGTCTCATATTTCATCCATGATGCCACAGACACCTCGAGCTGGTGCACGCATCACAACAGCAACAGGAATGAGCCTAGACTGGGATGCCTGCATGAAGGAAAGGAAGTCACAGTTGCAGAAGTGAGCTGGGCTGCACGGACTGAGGAAACGAAGTTACAGAGGCAAAAGGAGGGCCCTTGGAGACAGATTCAGGGGGTTAGACCAGGATGGGCTGCCATTGTCTGCTGCTCCCCTGGTTGCAAGTCTCCTGAGAACATTTAGAGTTTAGGAGAAAGAAAGCAAAAGTACCTGCCTGAGGAAAGGGGTCTGGGGTTGGGTGTGTTCAAGAGAGACTACACACTGGGTCCTTTGTGTTGAGGGTTCTTATCTGTTTGGGTTTTTTAAAGATTTTATTTATTTCAGTTTAGAGAGAGAAGAAGCGAGGGAGAAAGCAAGAAGCATCAGTGTATGAGAGATACATCAATTAGTTGCCTCTCACATGCCCCCGACTGGGAATCTTGCCCACAACCCAGGCATGTGGTCTATCTGAGAATCGAACTGGCAACCTCTCAGTTTGAAGGCTGGCACTCAATCCACGGAGCCACACCAGCTAGGGTTTATCTGTTTTCCAAAGGCAGGCGTTTTAGGGGAGGATTTCAACAACATGCAATAGGTTTCCAGGTGTGTCCTTTAATATGCTAATGCATCAAAATGATCACATAGGGGAGTTTGAGATCATTCTCTGGTCAACTTCACTGCTTTACTTTTATCTTGGATTCGGGTCTAATTGAGCTTGTTTTGGTCTTTATTCCCATGACTTAATTTATTCTGGGGTTCAGCTGGCATTAATGGCACCAGCTGGGTCTCTCCTTGACCTGGATGGTTTAATCTACTCACTGTGGGGTTAGGGAGGAGAGTTAGAAACCATCTGCCCCTAAGTGTCCTTGGTTAGGGAAGATAAGATCTTGTGATTTATTGGCCGTCTATTAATTGCTCAGCCTTATTTAACTATCTTGTCTCAGTTTCCCTCATTCCACTGGCCAAGGAATTTTCCTAGCTTCTTGCTATCCTGCCTCCAGGCAGCAGTCACATCCTGGAACAGCCTGCTACAGAATGTCATGTCTGATAGGAATGCCTCTGTTTGCCTGGTGTCCTGGGACAAATAGGAGCAATGGTGGGAGCTCTGAGCCACACCAACAGTGTGATAAAGGGTGGGAGCTTTGGGGCCTGTAGCCGGACTTCTTGACAGGCTGGAAACTGAGATCAGCCCCATGGGCAGTTAACTGTTTCTGCATGATGGAACCTTAATAAAGACTCTGGATACCATGGCCCAGTGAGCCTCTATTGGTAGCTGTACTTCACGAATATTGTCACACATTGAAGCTGGGAGAGGTATGCTGTCCTAACTATATGGAGGGAGCACAATGGGAGCTCTGGAGTATGTGTTTCTTCCCTTGGTCTAATTTGTATCTCTTCTGTTTCTCATAACTATGACCATATCAGTTTTTAGTGAGTTTGGGGAGTCTTTCTAGTGAATCTCCAAATCTGATAGTTTGGGGGACCCCCTGAACTTGGAAGTGTTGTCCAAAAATGGGGACAGTCTTAATTTTTTTTAAATGAGGATGGTCTTGTGTGGATGGGTGGATGCCCTAATCTTGCAGTTGGCTAAACTCTCATAACAGTTATTTTCTCAGTAATTTTCTTTAAATCATATTGCTTTTCTTTTTACTTAAGTTCTGTTTAGAAGGAAACTGCCCAAAGAAAAGCTTTAAGGATGTTACAGTCATGTCTGAGAGTGAAGGCAAGACAAATTGCCTTGATGCCTTTGGACTTAATCCTAAGTCCAAGGTGTTATTAAGGTGTTCTATAATAATAAAATTACAGAATTTACAGAAGAAAGGATCTGAAGTCATAGCAGGTGGGCCAACATGTTTCCCCATAATTAACACCTAGTAGCATCTACCTGAGGTGAATGATACATCCTACAGGTTATAACTAGAAGCTTTTGAAGTTAGAATGTTTCCAAGGAACTTTTTTTTGTCCCCCTCCCTTAATTTTTTTTCTTTTCTTCTTACTTTTCCTCCCAAGGAACTTCTTGAAGACAAATTAGCCAGGCCATTTCATGAAAACAGGAAAGTGAGTAAGCATAAATCAAACAAGAAGGGACCTTCAAGGTAATATTGATTATTTTTATTTCTATTTTTTTAAAGAATTTATTTATTTATCTTTAGAGAGGAAGGGAAGGAGAAAAGGAGAGAAATATCAATGTATGGTTGCCTCCCGTGAGTACCCTGCCGGGAACTGGCCTGCAACCCAGGCATGTGCCCTGACTGGGAATTGAACCGCGATTGTGTGGTTTGCAGGCCCATGCTCAATCCACTGAGCTACACCAGCCAGGGCTGATTATTTTTATTTTTATTGTAACTAATAAAAAAGGTATTTCAAGCACCTACCAGTTCTTCTTTTTCTCTTTTTTTCTATTGAGGTAAAATGCCTATAACATGAAATTTACCATCTTAACCATTTTTAAGTGTACAGTTCACTGGCATTATATGCATTTACATTTTTTTGCATCATCAGCACCATCAGTCGCCAGAACTTTTTCATCCTCCCCAACTGAAGCTCTGTCCCCCTTAAACACTCACTCCCATTCTCACTCCTCCATCCCCTTTTCCCATCCCACTGCTTCTACTTCTGTATGAACTTGACTGCAGTGGTTACTTAAAGAAAAAATCTGTTTCTTTTCTCTACTCTACCACAATGCTACTTATAGAATACTTCACTTCTGACACTCTGGGCACCAAATGTATGCATGGGAGTGGGTCACATATCAAGCAATTCTGTCAGATGAGTTTTCTACAATTCAAAGCTGGATGTCTGCAATTCAATTCAGTTCCAATACCTGGATATGGTGTAAGAGTGATGCAGAGAGATCTGATCAGATCACTGGGAAGGTAGGGAGGGGCTGTAGGAGGAGGTTGCCAAGGCAACAGTAAACAGCCTAGGACCAGATTGGCTGAGAAACTGAATGTCATCAGAGCCCATGAAATTATGGGTGAGAAGATTTGAAATAAAAGAGGCACTCTCTCTTTCTGTTGATAAAAACCTTCCATTTGTACAACTGCACTTGGAGTGCTCTTCCAGTTGCTGCAATCCGTTAATCACTTAATAAAGCCAATGAGATTTCAAAATTTATTCAGATAATGTTTTTTCAATACTTATTTATATTATAGAGAGAACGGGAGAGAGAGACAGAGAAACGATTTGTTGTTCCACTTACACATGCATTCATTGGTTGATTCTTACATGTGCCCTGACTGGGAATTGAATCCACAAGCTTGGGGCATTAGGATGATGCCCTAACTGACTAAGCTACTCAACCAGGAATGGTGAGTTTTGTTTTTAAACAGTATATACCACATTTAAAAAAATCTACTTATCTGTCTCTGGACCTTACTTTTGCTTTTTAGCTATTTCAGATAATGCTGCTATGAACATGTACATACAAATATCTGAGTCCCTGCTTTTAATTCTTTTGGGTACATAGCAGGTTTTCTTTCTGTCATTCATTGTCATTTTGTTGTGACATTGACATGGTCTAGAAACTTTAACTCTTGTTTATGTCAGTTAGCCTATGGTAAACTTAAGTGTCTTATGCAATTGACCCTTGAACGATATGGGTTTGAACTGCAAGGGTCTGTAGTAGACAGTTAAGACAGGCATGAGCAAAGCAAGCATGATAGGCCAGGTGTAGAAGGTCACCAATGAGGAAAGCCCTGCATACCTTGCAATGGGCAAAACTGTGAAAACAAGGACTTCACCCCTGGGGCTATCTTTCTTTCCGTAGCCTATCACTGGTCATGCAGTTTAGACCATGTCAGTGGTCATGTGGTTTGGACTCTCCCCTGACCATTTCTTTCCTAGCTTGTCACTAGTAATGTGGTAGACTCCCTTAGAGGAGGAACTAGAGGGCTAGAAAATACATATTTTGCCATGTATAATGTGCACCCATGTTTTTGTGTGCATTATCCATGAAATTATTAGACCCCATTATTATACCCAGGGTATGTAACCATTATACCCAAGTATAATGCACATCCTTGTTTTTCCCTCAAAAATTTGAGCAAAAAATTGTACATCATACATGGCAAAATATGTAGCCTCTTAAGACTCCCATACAAGCCCTTGCCCTTAAGCATTAAGCCCTAGGGACAGTGAAGTTATGACCCACATCAAATACTATTGGGATCAAAGCCTCAGGTGTGGGTCAGCTGACCACAGAGACACAGTTTTGGTCAAACTAAAGATGACACTTAGGCCTCAGTTGTGTTTCAGCCCCAGACTCATAAAAGCTGCAAAAACATGGCTGACATCAGGACTAGCTGCATTGATTAATCATTCCCCCTGCCCTGGCACCAATCAATCAGCAGAGACCATGACCCTGAAAGGACACACCTGGAAAAGCTGATGCATATTCCACTGAGATTCTTTCCTGGGACATTTCCTAAGATCCCCGCCTTTAGAGAGTGGATCAAACCCTCAAGAAGTGCCTTTCCCCACCCCATTCTTTCCTGGGGAGGGCGGGGGGGGGCTCTCTCTTTCAACTCCCTCAGGCTCTTGCCTTTCTCACTCTTTCCTTCCCCCTGGTGCATTTTCTTTGCCTTTCTTTTTCCTAAGTTCCAAGGGCCCTTCTTTTGCCTCTGTAACTTGTTTCCTGAACCCATGCAGCCCAGTTGGCTCACTTCTTCCAGGCCTCACTTCTGCCTCTGCGACTTTCTAAATAAACTTTTGCTTGTATTTGAGTCTTGGCTCTGAATTCTTTCTTAGCCAGAACTCAGGTACCAACATTGCTAAACTGAGATGATGTCCAATTGCTGGTAACATTGTGTTGCCGTTTTGCTGCTAAGGAGTCCACTTATATGGGGAAATTTTTTTCAATAAATATACAGTTAGCTATCTGTATTCTTGGGTTTTACATCCAGGATTCAGCCTGCTGTGGGTTGAAAAAATATTTTTCTCAGTTTGGAATCCTTGGATTTGGAGGGCTCACTTAAGTTATATTAGGCTTACAAGAAGGGGGAGTGGGGTAGGGTGGGGTTCAGTGGCCCTAATCCCCACATTGTTCTTAACCTATTGTATAAATTAAGTGAGGACTTACTATGTTGACATAAGAAATCTCCAAACCAGCCCTGGCTGGTGTAGCTCAGTGGATTGAGTGCGGGCCTACAAACCTAACGATCGAAGTTCGATTCCCAGCCAGGGCACATGCCTGGGTTGCAGGCTAGTTCCCCAGCAGGGGACTCATGAGAAGCAACCATACATTGGTATTTCTCTCCTTCTCTCCTTCCCTTCCCCTCTAAAGATAAATAAATAAAATCTTAAAAAAAAAGAAATCTCCAAACCTGTAGAGAATTTTTACAAGAGTCTATTTGGGCCAAACTGACAACAACTACAGGGAAGCAAGATCTCAAACACTCCCAAGGATGAGATAAAAAATGTGGCTACCAACACTGACCTGTCCAATTAGGAATTGATGATCAGATTACTCTATGAGGTTACATTCCATGACTGGACTTGTCAGTTTTACTATAGAATCCCTTTTTCATATACAAATGTATACTCAGAAGTGGTAATTACTGAATCATATGGCAATTTTATGTTCAATTTTTTGAGGAACCACTATTTGTTTCCATAATGGCTGCACCATTTTATATTTCCACCAACAGTGTGTGAGGGTTCCAATTTCTGCATGTCCTCACATAATTTATTTTATGTTTTCATTCATTTATTTATTTATTGGGGGTTGCTTTCTTTTCTCTTTCACTTTTTTGTTTTTCTTCTTTGTTTTCTTTTTTAAAAGGCAGAAACATTTTTTAAAAGATTTTATTTATTTATTATTTTAGAGAAGGGAGAGACAAAGAAAAGGAGAGAAACATAAATGTATGATAGATACCTGGATAGGTTGCCTCTCACGTGCACCCCAACTGGGGACCTGGCCCGAAACCCAGGCGTGTGACCTGGCTGGGAGTCAAAGCCAGCAATCTTTCTGTTCCTGGCTGGGCACTCAATCCACTGAGCCACACCAGCCACGGCTGTAGACAATTTTTGTAAGAGTTTATTTGAGCCAAACTGACCACAGATGCAGGGATCAAGTTCTCAAATGCTCCTGAGAATAACAGTTTTGCATCTTCTTTTATGCATTTGAAATTAAGAAGGGGATGTAAGGAAGATTGGAGAAAGCAAGGCTGGGATCAATTACAGGTTAGTTCATTAACAAGATTATGTGCTCTCTTAAGAGTTAATATCCCTTTCAAGGTGTATTACTTATATCATTTCAAAGGTATGTTAACCTAAATGCTCCAGAACAATGGACAGGACTGAGCTATAACTTCTCTAAAGAATGTATAGGCCTGAGGTATGACTGCCCAGTTAGAAATATATGATCAGATCACCCCCGAAAAGGTTACTTTCCATTAACCCCCCCTTTTTTGTCCACACCTTGGACTCAAAATGTGCCAACTTTCTATATTTTCTTTCTGTAGGACAGTAATATTCCAATTTCTAGGTCAAATATTCAGCAAATTCAAATATTTTGCTCAAAAGTTGGTGTGATTTAGCAGTTACTTAACCTCTCTGAGCTTGTTTCTATTTCTTTGTTTCTTGCAGATTAAGTGAAATAATGCATGTGAGCAGTGTCTGGTAAATGTAAGGTCTTCAATAAATGGTATTCCTATTTGTATTTCGCCTCTTATTAATCCTCTCCTGTAGAGGCCGCACTGTAGTTTGATTAGCTCGCCTTGTATCTGGGAGCCTTCCCCTAGCTTTGTACTGGATGCTCACTACTTAAGTAGGAATCGGCCATCCCTGCCTTTGCCCAGCCCCCACCTGATAGGAAATAGCCTCCCAAACCAAACGAGAGAGGTAATCAGGTCCGGTTCCAGGGTTGCATCGGCGAACAGAGAGGGAGTGTGAGGATTGCGGGAAGACAGGGACCGGCACCGAGAAGGGCAGGTTGTGGGAACGCCCTGCACCCTGAGCCGTTCTGGGACGGGACCATGGCTGGAGGGCTCAGAACACCCGGTACCAGGCCGTGGGCACCGGGAGCCCAGGAGCTTGAGCTCCCGGACAAGGGAGCAAGGAGGCCGAAGCACTGAACCCAAAGGTCTGCAAGCTGACAACGATACCATCAGCCCCCGGGGGCGGAAGTGGCGAAACCGGGAAGAAAGCGCGGCTGTAAAAGGGCCGGAAACTCTGCAGACCGGACGGGTGGGCTGGGCCCTGGCGACCGAGGGGCGGGCCGTCTTTTTCGGGCAACTGATTGGCTGGCCCCTGGCGGCGACGGCGGCGACGGCGACCGAGCGCGCGGAACTGTCACGTCGGCTGGGTGAGCTCTGGTTCGAGCCTGGGCCACACCAGCTCGATGGGCCCCTCGGTGCAGGCTCTGACTTTGCTGCGGCCGGCTCCACACCCGTAGTCTCCCAAGGTCTCCCCTTCAGAGGCGAAGCCAGCCAGGCCTTCCTCAAGGGCGCGCTTCCGCTCTTCTGGTCCGGGCGGTTGGGTCGGGGTAAGGGGGAATCCCCCAAGGCCAGTACGGCCCCATCCCGAGGGAAAAGCAGTGGCGGGGACAGAAGTTGGAGTGGACAGAAGCTCGGTGAGAGATGCCCACAGGGCCTCGACCCGGGCTGGAGATGCGCGGCTGGGACCTCGGCGGACGAGTAGGGGGACGCTGGTGTCGCGCGCGGCGCTGGAGCGCGGGGGAGGGGCATGGGTGAGTCGGAAGCTTGGGAGTTAGTAGGAGGCAGACTGCTGGAGGATGGGGTCATCCCTGCTCAGGTGAGAACCCTTGAAGAGGAATGGGTTCAAAAAGCAGGAGCCAGCCAAGAATAGTACAGGGAGCCTTCCCAGTATCCAAAGCTACAATTAAGGATTTTTGTGGTTCTGGGTACAGCAGGAATCCACAGATTTTATTATGGAAGTGTGCAGACTTACGCAGAAATAGAGAAAAATACAGAAAATAGCACACTGTTTTGGTTTCCAGCTACTCATCACCTAGCCTCAACCACAAATGACCACCCTGGTTGCATTACAAGTGTGTTAAGCCTCAAACCAACTGAGATAATATGTTCATTTCAATGGGCTATGTTTTGCTAGATGAAAAGAGTTCTGGAAATTGATTGCACTAAAATGTGAATGTACTTAACATTGCTGAACTGTATACGTAAACATGATTAAAATGGTAATTTTGGGGTTTTGGGGTTTTTTTGGTTTGGTACGGTAAAATGGTAAATTTTATGTCATGACTTTCTAACCGTTTCTAACTGTTTTTTTTTAAAGCTGTTTCCCTTTCTTTACCTCTTTATTGACTTCATTGGGGTGACACTGTTAACAAAATGACACAGCTTTCAGTTGCACAATTACACAGTACATCATGTGTATACCGTATTGTGTCTTCACCACCCCCAGTCAAGTTTCCTTTCATCACCATTTATCCCTCCCCCATACCCTCCTCCACTCCTTTGCAATCAGGACACTGTTGTCAGTGTCTATGAGTGTTTTCTTTTTTCTTCTTTTTCGGGCAATCCTTCCACCCCCTCAGCCAGAACCTCCCCATTCCTCAGCTGTCAGCCTGCTCTCTGTAAGTCTGTCTCTATTTTGTTCATCAGTTTATTTTGTCATTAGATACCACGTACGAGTGAAATCATATGGTACTTATCTTTCTCTGATTGGCTTATTCCACTTAACATAATGCTTTCCAGGTCTATCCATGCTATCCCAAATGGTATACAGCTGAGTAGTGTTCCATTAACCACAATTTTTAATAAGAGCTTTCAAATAAAAAATGCAATGATGAAAATTAAGAAAAATACCTGATTTCAAGTGCACAACGGAAAGTAAGTCATTGCCAAGTAGAGGCCCATGAAGTTGTATTTTTAACTATAGAGGCTCTGGAATGGACCTGTTAGTTGGCAGTGCTCCGAGCAGTGGGACCTGGCCTGAGGTGGACTTTAAGCACTGTAATACCCACTAGAACTGAAGAGCTAAGCCAGTTCAGCTTGTGAATCAGACTTCTCTCAAATGTTTTATTTTCTTACCTTCTGAGGTGCACCTTTAACTGTTAGGCTAAATTTGCCACCTTGTACCTTTAATCACAGGAGAGTGATTGAAGTGTAAATTCTTCTCTTTCTCTCTACTTTCATTCTTTAGGATCTACCTGGGTAGTCTTTCTCTGATATGACCTCTGCTCTTTGTTCTCCAAATGTATATCAGTCCTTCACTTTTTTTTATCCTCACTGGAGGACATGGTTATTGATTTTAGAGAGAGGGGAAGGGAGGAAGAGAGACAGAGAGAGAAACATCGATCAATTGCCTCTCATCTGCGCCCCTACCTGGGACTGAACCTGCAACCCAGGGATGTGCCCTGACTGGGAATTGAACCTTCAACCTTCTGGTTTATGGGAAGACACTCCAACCAACTGAACCATACCAGCCAGGCTAGGGCCTGTCCTTCACGTTTCTATAGCACGTGGTATTAGTTGGTAGATAGCCTTCCACATTCTATCATTGTTTTTGTTTCTTTAGCTATCATTTTTCAAGTGAGTCCTACATAGGTAGTCCTGAAACCTTTCTTCTGCCCATCCCAAACAAACAAAGTATAAAATGAGAAAGTAACGGCCAGGTTTGGGTTTTTGGCTTCTTTTGTCTTCTTCCAGGGACCCCAGAACCAGTATTTTTCCTGGAGCTAAATCTTCTTAATATGAATTGTAATTTATTAGAGAGTTAAACAACCAATTGAGTAAAATTTGCATCAGAAAGTTACATTAGTTAATAAGTAATGACTAGTTAGAACTATTAAGAAAAAAATTAAGTACTTGATAACATCACTGGTTAACAATGATGGTGAGAAGGAATTAATGACATGGTGATGGATGACAGAGCAAAAGTTAGCTTCAGTCACAGGTGAGTTTGCTTAGTGACTAATGGTTAAATTTATACACTCAGAACTATCAGAAGGAGCATTATTGAAATATCTGTAAGAAATAATGTTATTGCTCAGCTGTAACTCATTTTAGCCTTTAACTTTCATTTTCCCTTCCCCTGGAAAGAGTTAGGATTTTGGATTAAGTGAGGTTTTTTAGGAATGTAGCCATCATTTCACATTATAACTACCTGTACATAAGAGGTAATAGGAAATGAATGAACCATTTTCTTATGTTTTCCTTTGTAGGGAAAATGGAAGAGCTGAGTCAAGCCCTGGCTAGTAGCTTTTCTGTGTCTCAAGATCTGAATAGCACAGCTGCTCCACACCCCCGCCTGTCCCAGTACAAGTCCAAGTACAGTACCTTGGAGCAGAGTGAGCGGCGCCGCCGGTTACTGGAACTGCAGAAATTGTAAGGGATGCTTTGATTTCCTGGCTTTTTTTTTTCTAGGCTGGGCATTATGAACTGTTCAGGAGGTTCTAGGCTTGCTTCTATAGAACCACCTTCAAAGTAGACCCTTTGTAAGTTTATCATCTTGCCCACAAGGTTGGGAACGTAAATCCTGGCAGACATAGGTGTCCTTTACACCCAGAGCTTAGGAAAAGATGAGGAAGTTTAAAAGTAAAGTTCAGCTATTTGGTAAAATTTTTTTTTCCCCTGGCAGCAGTACTGAGCTTTGTAATTTATGGACTTGTGAAACCCAGACTTCTACTCCCCACAGTCCCTGTGTAGCTTCTCCCACATTCAGAATCCTGGCAGTGGTGTGGTCTTCCTGTCTGCCTGAAGTTCACATGTTTCTGTGGAGCTCTTGGGAGTTCCAGACAAATAATTCCACAGGGAACCTGAGGACATGTCTTCCATACATGTAATTCTCAGTGTCAAGATGAGCACACAGGGAAAGAGAACAGCATATAAATGTTTAAGGCTGGTCTTCTCTGAATGTAGGGCCTGTCATTCTATTCTCAGAGCAACATGGGCCTCTTCTGGGTAACCATAAGTAATTAAAAATCAAGAGCAGCTATTAAGAGCTGTGTATCACTGGGTGTATTTAGCAGAAATGGTTCCCCTGGCCTCTGGGTTACTTGCAGATTACATTCTCAGATCATCCCCACCACCCCTTTTAACAAAAATTATAATTTATGTATTTTGAATTTCAAACTAGGAGTACATTTAGTGAATATTTTACCTGTTGCAAAATAATTGGTGAAAAGTCTTCCTCCTAATTCTGTCCTCAGCCATCCAGTTCCTCTCCCATATTATTAGTTTCTTGTATATCCTTGCAAAGATATTCTCTGCTATATGAACAAATGTGTGGCAACCTTTTTTTTTTAAACAGAAGTAGAGTGTATGGTACACTGTTCTGCACATTTAGTTAACAGTGGTATTTTGCAGAGGTTCTGCATTAGTTCATAAAGTGCCAGGTATTCCATTGAATGGACAGTTCAATCCAAGCAGTCCCCTACAAACAAGCATCTGGGTAGTTTCCTTCTGTGGTGCTTAAGACAGTGCTTAGGAAATAACCACAGAAATGCACCCTTTTGCATGTGCACAAGTACACCAGCTCTCCCTTATGGTTGAAACAAAAGAGCATTGTGCTTGCATATGCTCTCTGCTGTGCACCCCTGTGTGCATGAACACGTGTGTGAGAAGAAACCAGTTGAGCTGGTCTTATTCCCTCAGTGCTTGGTCTCTTGGCCTTAGCATTGAAGAAACCAAGATTAGGAAGTTATGTGGTATCCTCAAATCTCTTTGGAACAATTAGATTGTTTTTCTTCCTTCTCTTTTCCTAAACTTCGTACAATATGTAGGGTTTTTTTTTTTAAGATTTTATTTATTTATTTAGAGAGAGGGGAGGGTAGAGAGAGAAGGGGAGAGAAACATTGATGTGAGAGAGAAACATCTATCAGTTGCCTTCTGCATGTGCCTGCAACCCAGACATGTGCTCTGAGCGGGAATCAAACTGGCGATCTTTTTCTTTGTGGAATGATGCTCAACCAACTGAGCCATACTGGACAGGGCCAATATATAGTATTTTAAAAAGAGGAAGATAACAATAAAGGGAAAGAAATAAGTAAAAGACATTAAATGGTAAACTAAGTGGTTTTTTTCAAAAGTTAGACAGGAGCTAGAGAAAGGCCTGGCTTCTTCTCAGAAAACTGTATAAAGTGAAAAGCCCCAAAAGCTGCCCTTGTTTTAACATCCTCACTGCATCTTAGTAATTCCTCTCTTCAGTCCCTGCAGCCTTTGGACTAGATATCTGCCAGACAGACAAGTGTCACCTGTCACCTGGGTTAGAGGTAGGAGTGAGGTCAGTCTTTCCAGTTAGTGAGCCTTGAGAGTTTCTTTAAATATTTTACTTTGCTCATTCGAAGGAGACTCTGAGGAAGGCTGTGTGTGTTCAGAGTGGGTGTCCTATTTAGGACCTGCAAGGAGGCGGTCACTGGTTTAGCTTTACAGAGGAAATTCTGTCATCTCTTACTCCCATCAGAATCCCCAAGTTTTTCCTGAACTTGGAGCCCTTGAATTTAATCAGTCTGTCACATTGTAAGGTGTCTTTCTGTAAGACATATAGATCTGTCTGTATACCTTTTCTTTTAAAAAAGAATTTTTATTTAGAGAGGGGAAGGGAGGAAGAAGGAGAGGGAAAGAAGTATGATATGTGAGAGAAACATATGTTGGTTGCTTTTCTCACGCCCCCAGGCAGGGACCTGGCCCACATCCCAGGTATGTGTTCTGACCGGGAATTGAACTGGCAAACCTTTGGTTCACAGGCCAGTGCTCAGTCCACTGAGCCACATCAGCCAGGGCATGTATGCCTTTTTTTTTTTTCCAGAAAGCGGTTGGATTATGTGAACCATGCCAGAAGACTGGCTGAAGATGACTGGACAGGGACAGAGAGTGAGGAAGAAGAAGATAAGAAAGATGAAGAAGAAATGGACATTGACACTCCCAAGAAGTTACCAAAGCACTATGCTAATCAAGTGAGTGTTCCAGAGAAGATTAGGCCTAGCTATTCCCACTCCTTTACTATGCAGTCAAACCCCACTGAAATAAATGTTGCTATAAAGATAGGAGGGGGAGGCAGGAAAAAGGAATCAGACCTGCAAAGAAAGTGCTGATGTTTAGAAAGTTTGCAGATGAAGAGAAGAGATGGTTTTCAGTGCCATGTGCTGACCAGGGATCACTGATGAAAACTGAATAGTGGGTTTGGGAACCATTAATCCAGGCTTGCTTCTGATAAGACTAATGGATTCCATGCACTTCTTTAGTAGTCATTCCCAGCTGTCCTGGATTGGACCTGCCCAGCCCAGCACACCTGGCCTTTTCCAAGCAGTGGACTAAGATGTCAGCCTTGGATCTTCACATTCACGTGGTGGAAGATGGGAAGTAGAGCTGCCTTTGAATATAAGGAGCCTGAGCAGCCAATCCAGGCCATCCAGTTGGCCTGTGTGGGGCTGAGACCATGAAATAACAGATCACTGTCACAAACTTAACTAAGTGCAGTGTTGGTTCGAGAGAGGAAACTAGTGTGGATTCTGGTGCCATAGGAGAAGCAGGCAGGGAGATTGTCCAGTGCTCTAGGCAGTGTAGGTAATCCAGAAGGCAGGGTAGGGACCTAGTGGGGGCAGGGTCTACCCTGCTATTGTATACTTCTTTCCGTAACCTAAGT
Organism: Sturnira hondurensis; assembly: GCF_014824575.4. Taxonomy (NCBI): domain Eukaryota; kingdom Metazoa; phylum Chordata; class Mammalia; order Chiroptera; family Phyllostomidae; genus Sturnira; species Sturnira hondurensis. The sequence goes on from NW_028077960.1 coordinate 1,607,183, forward strand.
GTCTTGTCACCTGAGAATCCTCCTCTGCCTTTAGAATATGGTTCCTGAGTGCATACACTCCCATCATGTCTGCTCCAAATACAGCACAGATACATCCTCTATGACAGAATAATTTCGTTCTGGTCAGCAAGCATTGTTGAAGGCCCTGTGTTAAGCTAGGCTATGCTGTGAGGGAGGTAGACATGGGTCAGAAATATCCCCTGTACTCCCGGAATAAGTGTTGGTTACGGTTTTTGCAGTAAGAAAGCAAGGTTAACTTCCAATTGGCAAGAAAGCAGAATTGTGAAATCAGGAAAAAGTTAATAAACAAGGGGCCAGCTTTGAAGCATGGGTAGGACATCTATAGGCAGAAGTGCAGGGCATTCCGGGCAGTAGGAACATTCTGAGTAAGAGCCCAGAGGTGGGAGAGGAGTATGTGGTATGTTCAGGAGCAGTGAGAATGAGATGGCATAGGGTGGAGGGAAGATAGTATAGAAATATATGCAGGAGTTTCAACTGTGTTTTAGATCATGGGGAACCACTGAGAACTTTGAGCCAGGGACAGAGTTGGGACTTCATGTGATGACACCTGCATCAATGTGTAGAAGGGTCTGGAGAGCAGTAGGGAGCTTAGGTTTTCCAAAATGGTCTGATAATGAATGGGCAGAGAAGGTGGGAGGGAAATGAAGTCATGGGTATAAGAAATGTCAAAGTGTTGCCAGGAAGGATGGACAGAATTTAGCAGTGGGTTAAAGAGGCACTATGAAAAGCAATTAAGGGTTTAAACTCTGAACTGACCTCAAAGCTGGGTTCTTTGTTGACCTTGAACAAATTACTTAACTGCTCTGAGTCTCTTGGGTTTCTTATCTGTAAAATGGTACTTGACTCAGGATTATTAGAAGGATTAAATGAGATAGTGTAACATAAATACCCCGAGTGTTAGTTACTACTACCATTTTTTTAACAGCCATATTGAGATATAATTCACCTACCAAACAATTCACACATTTCCAGTGTATAATCCAGTGTTTTTTAGTATATTCATAGGGCTGTGCAGCCATCACCACTAGGTACGGACCATTTTCACCATCCCCGAAGAAACCTCATACCCATTAGCGGTCCATCTCCATTCCTCCTTTCCCCCAGCGCCCAGCAATCACTAATCTCTCTTCTGTTTCTATGGATTTACCTATTCTGTACATTTTATGTAATTGGAATCATATAAGATGTGTCCTTTTTTGTCTGGCTTTCACTCAGCATAATTTTTTTTACCTTTCTTTAAAAAAATTGCTTAAAGTATATTTTATTGATTATGCTATTTCAGTTCCATTTTTTTCTCCCCTTTCTCCCTTTCCTCCCTGCACCCTGCCCCCCCTCCTCCAGCATCCCCCCCTCCATAGTTCATGTCCATGGGGAGCTGAACATGTAAGTTCTTTGGCTTCTCCATTTCCTATACTATTCTTAACCTCCCCCTGTCTATTTTGTACCTACTATTTATGCTTCTTATTCCCTGTACCTCCCCGCCCATTCTTCCCTTCTCTCTCCCCGCTGATAACCCCCCATGTGATCTCCATTTCTATGATTCTGTTTCTATTCTAGTCATTTGTTTAGTTTTGGTTTTGTTTTTTTTAGGTTCAGTTGTTGATAGTTGTGAGTTGTCATTTTGCTGTTCATATTTTTAATCATCTTTTTAAAAAATATATTTTATTGATTATGCCATTACAGTTCTATTCCCCCCTTCATTTCCCTCCACCCTGCACACCCCCTCCCCCACCATCCCCCCCTTAGTTTATGACCACGTGTCTCAAGTTCTTTAGATTCTATATTTCCCTTACTATTCTTGCCCTCCCCCCTATCTATTTTCTACCTACCATCTATGCTATTTTCTGTGCCTTCTCCCCCCTTCTCCTCCTCCCACTCCCCTGTTGCTAACTCTCCATGTGATCTTCATTTCTGTGGTTCCACTCCTGATCTAGCTGTCCTCTTGGTTTGCTTTTGTTTTTTGGTGTGGTTGTTAATAACTGTGAGTTTGCTGTCCTTTCACTGTTCATATTTTTTATCTTCTTTTTCTTAGATAAGTCCCTTTAACATTTCATATAGTAAGGACTTGGTGATGATGAACTCCTTGAATATGACCTTATCTGAGAAGCACTTTATCTGTCCTTCCATTCTAAATGAAAGCTTTGCTGGATATAACAATCTTGGCTGTAGGTCTTTGGATTTCATGACTTGGAATACTTCTTTCCAGCTCCTTCTTGCCTGTAAGGTCTCTTTTAAGAAATCAGCTGACAGTCTGATGGGTACTCCTTTGTAGGTGACTGTCCCCTTATCTCTTGCTGCTTCTAGAATCCTCTCCTTCATTTTAATCTTGGCTAATGTAATTATGATGTGCCATGGTGTGTTCCTTCTTGGGTCCAACTTCTTTGGGACTCTCTGAGCTTCCTGGATTTCCTGGAAGTCTATTTCCTTTGCCAGACTGGGGAAGTTCTCCTTTATTATTTATTCAAATAAGTTTTCCACTCGTGGCTGTTCCTTTTCCCTTTCTGGTACCCCTATAATTTGGATGTTAGAACGTTTAAAGATGTCCTGGAGGTTCCTAAGCCTCTCCTCATTTTTTTGAATTCTTGTTTCTTCATATTTTTCTGTTTGGTCATTTTTTTCATCCTTCTGGTCCACTCCCTGGATTTGAGTCCCAGTTTCCTTTCCATCACAATTGGTTTCCTGTGCATTTCCCTTCATTTCAATTAGTTTAGCCTTCATATGTTCCTCTAATTTGTGACTAAAATCAACCAGTTCTGTGAGCATCTTGATCACCAGTGTTTTGAACTGTGCATTTGAGAGGTTCACTATTTCTTGGTCACTTACAGTTATTAGCTCTGGGGCTTTGAGTTCTTGAACCATATTTTGGACTGTTTGTGCCTGTTATGTATGAGGAGTGAGGCCCTAGGTGTTTACCAGGGCGGGGCAACTCAGTTGCTGGGTCTGATGCTGTATGTGGGGGCGGGGCCAAAGAGGAGCAATGGTGGCCCCCTCTGCTTCTTCCTGCAAGCTGCTGGGGCCTGTGCAGTCTGTCTCACTGCTCACTCCTTTGCTGGTTTATCTGTGCACGAATGTGTGACTGCGGTCAGCCTGCCCCGCCTGGGCGCCTGGGTCGGGGGATCCTTCCTGCCTGACCCTGCTCCACTGCTGGCTCCGCCCCTTACCGGTCCAGTTGAATGGTTCCTGTTGTCAAACTTCCATATAGTTCAATTTTCTGTGTTTTGGCTGTGTTTTTGCTTGCCAAACCTTTGTTGTCTTTAAACTTGGTTGTGGGAGAAGGCACAGTGTTTCCACCTACGCTTCCATCTTGGTGGAAATTCATCCTTAATCATCTTCTTTTTCTTAGATAAGTCCCTTTAACATTTCATATAATAAGGGCTTGATGATGATGAACTCCTTTAACTTGACCTTTTCTGGGAAGCACTTTATCTGCCCTTCCATTCTAAATGAAAGCTTTGCTGGATAGAGCAATCTTGGAGGTAAGTCCTTGCCTTTCATGACTTCAAATACTTCTTTCCAACCCCTTCTTTCCCATAAGGTTTCTTTTGAGAAATCAGCTAATAACCATATAGGAACTCCTTATAGGTAACTGTCTCCTTTCCTCTTGATGTTTTTAAGATTCTGTCCTTATCTTTAATCTTGGGTAATATAATTATGATGTGCCAAGGCTTCCTTGAGTGTGCTTCCTTGAGTCCACCTTCTTTGGGACTCTCTGAGCTTCCTGGACTTCCTGGAAGTCTATTTCCTTTGCCAGATTGGGGAAGTTCTCCTTTATTATTTTTTCAAGTAAGTTTCCCAATTCTTGCTCTTCCTCTTCTCTTTCTGGCACCCCTGTGATTTAGATGTTGGAACTTTTAAAGTTGTACTGGAGGTTCCTATGCCTCTCGTCATTATTATGAATTCTTGTTTCTTCATTCTGTTCCAGTTGGATGTTTATTTCTTCCTTCTGGTGTAAATCGTTGATTTGAGTCCCGGTTTCCTTCCCTCCACTGTTGGTTCCCTATATATTTTCTTTTATTTTGCTTTGTCTAGCCTTCATTTCTCCCTGCATTTTGCGACCAAGCTCAGTCACTTCTGTGAGCATCCTGATTACCAGTGTTTTGAACTCTGCATGTGATAGGTTGACTCTCTCTTCCTCACTTAGTTCTTTTTCTGGAGTTTTGATCTGTTTGTTCATTTGGGACATATTTCTGTGTCTCCACATCCCTGATATGTTGTAAGGAGTGGAGCCTTGGGTATTCTGCCAAGGCAGGGCAACTCACGTTGAAGCCTTGTGGCTTTCTGTGTGTGGGAGGGGTCAAAGGGGGAGCAATGCCAGTTGCTTAGCTCTTGTCCCACTTTCCGTCACTTCCCTTAATTCCCACAAGCGGATCGTGCCCTTTCAGGTGCTGATTCGCAGGTGTGGGGGTTTAAGTACATTCTAGGACCCCGTGGGCCTCTCCAACAAATTCTCTTTTGAGGTTTGGAGTTCCTCCACCACTGCAACCCCCACAGATTTTTTACAGCCAGAGGTTTTGAGTCTTTAGTTTCCTGCACTGAAACTCTGGGTTTCAGGGGCTATCTCACTCCCCATTCATTCTTCCTGGCTTACCTGTATGCAAACGTGGAATGGCCCGGTCAGCCAGCCCATGCTTTACTAGCGTAGTCCACTGTCTTGTTGCGCGTCCTCTCTGTCCCGCTACCCATCTCCACCCCTCTTACCTGGATGAGGGTTTCCTTAACTCCTTGGTTGTCAGAATTCCATACAGTTTCATGTTCTAGCACTTCTGGTTGTTTTTTGTTTTTAAATTGGTTGTTATCTTTCTTTTGGTTGTTTAAGGAAGCAAAGTGCTTCTACCTACACCTCCATCTTGGCCAGAACTCCAGCATAAGTTTTTCAAAGTTCATCTGTGTTATAGCATTTTTTGTAATCACATTTTGTTTATTCATTCATCAATTGATGGCCATTTGAGTTGTTTCCAACTTTTGGCTATTTTATGGCTTGCTGTGAACATTCCTTTACAAGTTTTTGTGCGGTCATGTTTTCATTTCTTTTGGGTATGTACCTGGGAGTAGAATTACTCAGACATATGGGAACCATGCTTAATCTTTTGAAGACAGCCAGACTATTTTCCAAAATGATCGTACCATTTTATATTCTCACCAGTAGTATATGAGAGTTCCAATTTTTCTATGTATTTATCAATACTCTTGTCTGTCCTTTTAAGTATAACCATCCTAGTGGATGTGAAGTGGTATCTCATGATTCTGATTTGCATTTCCCTAATAACTAAAGATAGTTAGCATCTATTCATGTGCTTATTAGCCACTTCTACATCTTTTTTGAAAAATGTGTATCCTTTGCCCATTTTTTTTAAAGACTTTATTTATTTATTTATTTTAGACCAAAGGGAAGGGAGGGAGAAAGAGAAGAAGAGAAACTTCACTGTGTGGTTGCCTCTTTTGTGCCCCCTACTGAGGGTCTAGCCTGCAGCCCAGGCATGTGCCCTGATTGGGATTCAAACCCGCCCCCTTTGGTTCACAGGCCGGCACTCAATCCACTAAGCCACACCAGCCAGGGCCCTTTGCCCATTTTTAAATTACATTATTTGTCTTTTATTATTGAGTTGTAAGAGTTCTTTATTCTAGATACATACAAGTCTCTTATCAGGAAAGTGATTTACAAGTATTTTCTCCCATGCTGTGGGTTGTCTTTTCACTCTCTGTTCATTCGTTCTTTCTTTCTTTCTTTCTTTCTCTCTCTGTCTCTCTGCCTCTCTGCCTCTCTGCCTCTCTCTCTCTGCCCCCCCTTCCTCCCTTTCTTCCTTCCCTTCTTCCTTCCCTTCTTCCTTCCCTTCTTCCTTCCCTTCTTCCTTTCCTTCTTCCTTTCCTTCTTCCTTCCCTTCCTTCCCTTCCTTCCCTTCCTTCCCTTCCTTCCCTTCCTTCCCTTCCTTCCCTTCCTTCCCTTCCTTCCCTTCCTCTCCTTTCTCTTTCTCATGTAGTCTCTATAGAAAATGTGCCCCGGCAGGGGAACACTGCTAAGAGAAACAGGACAGACAGAATGTGATGATGAGTCTCACTGGGCCAGATGCTGGCAAAGTATGAATCCATCTTTCTTCTGGGTCTGGGCATTTAGTCTCCTTTCTGTGCACTCTTTACCACCTGTCTTAGGACTTTAGACATCAAATATGTTTACCATGTGGCTTTTCTTTTGCCAGTTTTTGTGTACTTGAAATTGAACTTTGCAATTTTTTTCCCTCACCCAAGGACATTTTTTTTCATTGCTTGCTTTTTAAAAAAATTTTTAGAGAGAGCAGAAGGAGAGAGAAACATCAGTTGGTTGCTTTCCATACATGCTTGGACCAAGAATCCTTTACACCCGGACCTGGGATTGGACCCGCAACCTAGGTATATGCCCTGACTAGGAACTGAATCTGCAACCCTTCGTTTATGCAATGATGCTCCAATGAATTGAGCCACACCTGGCCAGGGGCAGCTCCTCCTGCTTTTAAGAGGCCATGTTCAGGTCTTTGTCCACCTGATGGTGCATTTAACTTCATGTTTAGATGGTGTTCCAATTCAGCATTTTTATTATGGCACAGCATTTGTGGTGTTCAAGCTGTAGACACTTTTTCATCTTTCACACAATTTTTCTAGTAAATGCCGAGGCTTGACATGATGGGAAGTTGTGGGAAGTTGTGACTCTTGGTCAGAGTGTAAGTAAAGAGTTTCAAGACTGGTGTGAGGCCCACTCTGGGCCTGTCCTTCCTTGGAGGTCTGTTTCTCAATCTGGTAAAAGTGGCCTGTCTCTAGTGACTGTCCTTCATTACTGAGGAGAACAGCCATCCCAGTAGCTGGACAGCTGCCGAGTCACACCACGAGGAGTGCCTACGCAGGCCTTCGCCACAGCCCAAGCTGCACATTCCCAGCAGGGGATGCCACATCCGTCCAGAGGTCCCTGCAAGGGCATGTTACACCTGCCTTATGACATGATTTTCACTTTCGCCTTACAGCCTTAACACACAAACACTTCTGTGGAATTAATTTCTTAAGGACAACTATGGTAAAGTCCTATTTTTGATACAAGTTAAGTACAGTTTTAAAAACCTGAAAATAGCCCTGGCTGGTGTGGCTCAGTTGGTTGGAGTATTATCCCACAACTAAGGGGTCATAGTTCGATTCCCCGTCAGGGCACATACCTGGGTTACAGGTTAGGTCCCTGGTCCAGGTGCATATGGGAGGCAACTAATCGATGCATTTCTATCCCATCAATGTTTCTCTCTCTCCTTTTTCTTTCCTTCTAAAAGCAATGGAAAAAAACGTCTTCAGGTGAGGATAAAAAAATTAAAAATAAAAACATAATAAAGATAACAGAAAAGTGACAGGAAGTAGGCTGGACTTAGAGGTGACAGCTATCCCATTTGGCAGCCTCTGAGAGGCGGTTTGTGGCTGAGGTGTTAAGAAAACAGACCTCACACAAGCTGGGTCTCCCCTACTACCAGCCCTGAGTGGAAGGAGACCCCTCAGTATCTCTAAGACCCAGGATGCAGACTTCCACTTCCTCAGTGGGAAACAAACTTGACACATATGTTAAAAGGTACGTGCTGAACACTTTAGGTGCAGATTGAGCACCTTGGTTTCTGCTTCTGTGAGTGGACATGCCTGGCCACTCAGTAGCCAACTTTGGTGGTAGGCGAGATTTTTGGGTGGTGGGGCTGCTGGACTGACAACACTCTCCCCCATCCCTCAAAGCAGCAACATTCTTTACTTACTCAACACTTGTTCATTCAGGCTAAACCCATATTGTCTACCAGATGTTGGCTCCTTTTTCCGTTACAGGAATGAATTGTGTGTCCCAGCCTGCTTCTGAAATCAGTTCTCAACTGTGTGGTTTGTGGAAGGCAGGGAACCTTGACCCTTTTCTCGGCGAGGGAACTTCCTGCAGAAGTGACTGAGTTGTACTACAGGGGATGAGGCTGTGGGCGTCCCACCTTTGGGCCAGGCTGGCCATCACATCTGCAGGCACCAGAATAACTGAACTGGGTGGGGCCCCCACCCAAGCCTGGTCCTGGAGGCCTTAGATCAGCTGTCCAGCTTCTGTCCTCCTCCTGAGCACAGTATCTTGTGTAACAAAAAAAAAAAAAATTAGAGAATTTTATGATTTCTGTACAAGTAAACTTAATCTTAAGAATCAATTAAATTTTCTCTTGCCGTTAGGTGACTTCTGGAAGGCAGCTATGCTCACCACTATACCACCAACGCTGACCGTTAGGTGACTTCTGGGTTCCTTCATCCCCTGGTCATTGGAAGTGCCACAAGTAGATGAGCTTCTGGGGAGGGAACTTCTCCCTGTACAGGGGACACTCTGTCTTAATGTCACATCACTGGGTTCTTTTCAGTTTTGTTTTTTTTTTTAAGATTTTATTTATTTATTTTTTGAGAGGGAAAGAGAAGGAGAAAAGGGAAGAGAAATATCAATGTGTGGTTGCCTCTTGCATGCCCCCTACTGGGAACCTGGCTTGCAATCCAGGCATGTGTCCTGATTGGGAATCGAATGGCAACCCTTTGGTTCACAGCCCACGCTCAGTCCACTGAGCTACACCAGCAAGGGCTCACTTTCTTGATGGTATTGTTGGCAGCACAGATGTTTTAAATTTTGTGTAGTGTAATTTATTTTTGTCGCTTATGCTTTTAATGTTGTATTTAACACTTTTCTTTAAGGGAGTGGTTTATGCCTTGGGTTTCAGATTTAGTAGCAGAGATAGTGGTGATGCAGTTAACAGGGCTGCAGAGTGCAGGAGAAGGGTGCGTGTTTCAGGGTTGGGAAGTACTTGGGCAACGGAAAGCAGTGAATTTAGTTTTGAATATGCGGAGTCTAAGCTACAGAGAGGACAGAGGAAGAGGTATCAAATGGCCAGCTTGAACTATACGTGTGGAGGGGAAAGGAAGGAAATCTAGATGTGAAAAAGAAAGCAATTGGGAGGCATCCTCTTAGAATGAAGAGTGAAGCTATAGTAGATGATGAGATCCACCCACAAGGGGGCAGTATCTAAGAGAAAAAGCAAGGGGGGCCCAAAACAGCCTCCTGAAGATTATCTACAGGTTTGGGGGAGTGTATGGAGGAATATTTGGAGGAAAAACAACAGTAGTATGTCACAGGGACAAGGGTGCGTGTGTCAAGGAGGAGGATGTGCCTGGTAGCATCACAGGGGGAGTGGAAACAGGAGGATAAGGAGGTGCGGGAAGAGACACTTGATAGCAAGGAGGTTAGTTATGGCCTTTAGCAGGGCTTGTGGGGGAGGGGTTTTAGATTGAGTGGCAGCCGGCAAGAAGGCAGCAACAGCAGTTTGAAAAAAAGGAGAAAGTAGAGTAGCTTAACAAATGCATAGTGATAAAAGGTTTTCATTTTTGTTTTGTTTTTAAAGCATAGGGGTTAAGTATTTTGTGGCCTAAGGGGAAGGGGAGATGAAAGATTCGGTGGAGTTAATTGATAGGTCTAAGTTTATATAGATGGGAGGGAATATAAGTAATGAGTGGAAGTTAACCTTTTCAAATTCATTTCACCACAGCCTCCCCTCACCCCTTTTTTGAGGCTGATTTCCTAACACCCTTTAATAAAGTATTTGCATCATTATAGTTTGGGAAATAAGGATCTAGTTTAAAAGCATTTCATGGTCAAGGACCTTGTTCATCTGTGAGGTATAGCCCTTACAACATAATTATGGTAATGGTAGGTGGGTGGACAAAGTAAGAAATGGAAGAGGGTTCCATCACCTGGATACAGAGGGTGAGGTAGTAAGAATGGGTATGAATTCAGTTAATGAAGGTGAGGAGAGAAGTTCAAATTCACAGCCAGTGGCCTCCATCCTATCAGTTGAGCAGGAGATGAGATGACTGCTAAGAATGAGTGGCATGGAAGATCCACTGTCAGTCTTTTCTGCCCTCATTCATTAACTTGTATTTTCATTGTAGATGTAGGATGCGGATTCTTTATCATCATAAATAGTGGAACAGCACACTCTTGTTGATTTTTTCTCCTGTTAATTTTTAACACCATATTTTGTATTGCCAGCTGATGCTCTCTGAGTGGTTAATTGACGTCCCTTCAGATTTGGGGCAGGAATGGATTGTGGTCGTGTGCCCTGTTGGGAAAAGAGCCCTTGTTGTGGCCTCCAGAGTGAGTAGCTGCCTCCTTTCTCTACGCCACCTCCCCAGTCTGTAGCAACAGGGATTCCTTTTTTTTTTTTAATCCTCACCCAAGGATATGTTTATTGATTTTAGAGAGGGAGAGGGACAGGGGGGCAGAGAGAGAGAAACATCAATGTGAGAGAAACATTGATCAGTTGCCTCCCATACAACCCCAACTGGATATGGAACCTGCAGCCTCTAGGTATGTGCCCTGGCTGGGGATCAAACCCACAGCCTCTTGGTGTATGGAGTGATGCTCCAACTCATTGAGGGATTAGTGGAGCCAACTGCACCAGGGCACAAGAGGGATTCTTTGCACTCCATATTCCTCGTGTGCCACAGCAGCTCTGCCTGGCATGGGGCCTGAAACACTTTCCTTCAGGAAGATTTTTTGAGAGCCATTTTTTGGGCTAATGACACCCCTGCAGAATGTGGAAGCAAGAGGGTGAGGAGACCAGGTACCTAATGAGAGTGGTGTCTTTCTTTCCAAATAGGGTTCTACCAGTGCCTACACCAAGAGTGGTTACTGCGTCAATAGGTTTCCTTCGCTTCTGCCAGGGGGCAACAGGCGAAACTCAACAACAGGAAAAGGTACCTGCATAAAATTCTTTTTTACAGTTTTTGTAAAATATAGTTTATTGATTGTGCTATTAACAGTTGTCCCAATTTTCCCCCTTTGCTCCTCTTTGCCTGGTAACCCCCCGTTCATTCTAGCAATCCCCTCTTTAGTTCATGTCTGCGGGTTGTCCATAGGAGTTCTTTGGCTTCTCCATGTCCTATACTATTCTTAGCCTCCCCCCCCCCTGTCTATATTGTACCTAACATTTATGCTTCTTAATCCCTGTACCTTTCTCTTCATTCTTCCCCTTCTCCCTCCCAGCTGACAACCCTCCAGATGATCTCCATATCTGTGATTCTGTTCTTGTTCTGGTTGTTGGCTTAGTTTGGTTTTTACTTTATTTTTTATTTTTCTTAATTTTTTACATAACTTTTATTGATTATGCTATTATAGCTTTCCCAATTATTTTCTCCCCTTTATCCCCCCTCTGCCTGCACACCCCCGCCCTCCAGCATTTCCCCTTAGTTCATGTCCATGGGTCATACAAATAAGTTCTTTGGCTTCTCTGTTTCCTGTACTATTCTTAACCTCTCCCTGTCTATTATGTACCTTCCGATTATGCTTCTTATTCCCTGTACCTTCCCTCTCATTCTTCCCCTCCCCATCCCCACTGAAAACTCTCCGTGTGTTGTTCATATATGGGGTTCTGTTCCTATTCTACTTGTTTGCTTAGTTTTTGTTTTCGTTTTTTAGACTCAGTTGTTGATAATTATGAATTTGTTATTTTACCGTTTGTGGTTTTTGATCTTCTATTTCTTAGATAAGCCCCTTTAACATTTCATATAATAAGGGCTTGGTGATGATGAACTTCTTTAACTTCACCTTGTCTTGGAAACACGTTATCTGCCCTTCCATTCTAAATGATAGCTTTGCTGGGTAGAGTAATCTTAGATGTAGGTCCTTGCCTTTCACAACTTCAAATACTTCTTTCCAGCCCCTTCTTTCCTGTAAGGTTTCCTTTGAGAAATCAGCTGATAGCCTTCTGGGAACTCCTTTGTAGGTTACTATCTCCTTTTCTCTTGCTGCTTTTAAGATTCTGTCCTTATCTTAAATCTTGGGTAACTTAATGATGATATGTCTTAGTGTGTTCCTCTTTAGGACTCTCTGAGCTTCCTGGACTTCCTGGAAGTCTATTTCTTTTGGCAGATTGGGGAAGTTTTCCTTTATTATTTTTTCAAATAAGTTTTCAATTTCTTGCTGTTGTTCTCCTTCCAGCACCCTTATAATTTAGATATTGGGACACTTCAGGTTGTCCCAGAGGTTTGTAAGACTTTCTTCACTTTTTGAATTCTTGTTTCTTCTTTTTTTCTGCTTGGATGTTTATTTTTTTCTTTTGTTCCAAATTGTTGCTCTGAGTCCTGGTTTCTTTCCCGTCATTTTTGGTTCCCTGAATATTTTGCTTTATTTCACTTTGGGTATCTTTCTTTTGTTCTTTCATTTTTCAACCAAGCTCAGTCAGTTCTGTGAGCATTTTGATTACCAGGGCCTTAAATCCTGTATCAGATAGGTTGGGTATGATCTCATTGCTTAGTTCTCTTTCTGATGTTTTGCTCTGTTCTTTCATTTGGGCCATATTTCTTTGTCTTGGTGCAGCTTATAAGTTGTGAGGGGGCGGGGCCTTAGGTATTCACCAGAGCAGTGCAATGCTCTCTTTGCTCTTCATTGGGCTGCGATGCTGCCTGTCCCGGAGGGGCCAGAGAGGGAACAGTGCAGCTGGCCTGCTCATCTCTAGCGCACTTTCCAACAGATTCTCATGTGAGACTGGGAGTTACTCCCACCGCGGCAACTGCATTAGTCCACAGTCAACTCTGAGTCTCAGTTTCACCTTCAGTCCGCCCTACCCACATAGCCTGCCACCTCACAGTGGTTTTTCTGAGCTTACATGGTTCACTGCCTTACTGGTCTGGTTGTTCTGGTTGATTTTTTCTTTAATTCTTTGGTGGTTGGAGTTCCATGGAGTTTGATTTTCTGGCACTTTGGGTTGTTTATTGGTTTTAGATTGGTTACTATCTTCCTTTTAGTGGTGCAAGGAAGTGAAGGGTTTCTACCTATGCCTCCATCTTGGCAGTGATTACCGTTGCTTTGAACTCTGCATCAGATAGGGTGTCTCTCTCCTCGGTGCTTAGTTCTTTTTGTGGAGTTTTTTTAAAAATTTTTTTCTTTTATCTTTAGAGGGGAAGGGAAGGAGAGAGGAAGAGAAATATCAATGTATGGTTGCTTCTTGTTTCCCTGCCAGGAACCAGCCTGCAACCCAGGCATGTGCCCTGACTGGGAATTGAACCGCGATCCTCTGGTTGGCAGGCCCACGCTCAATCCACTGAGCTACACCAGCCAGGGTTTTTTGTGGAGTTTTGATCTTTTCTTTCATTTGGGCCATATGTCTTTGGCTCGTCACACCTGTTATGTTGTAAGGGGGTGGCGCCTTCGATATTCACTGTGGTGGGGCAACCCTCTGTGCTGGGTTGTATCACGGTCTGTAGGAGAGGAGTCAGAGAGGGAACAATGCTGCACACTAGCTCCACTCTAGCCCCTTTCTGAGGAACCCTCCTGTGAGATGGGGAGTTTCTCCCTCTGTCACAACCCCTGTGGCAGTTTACAGCTGGCTTTGAGTCTTTAGTTTCCCATTTAGCCAGCCCCACCTCACCCTTGCAGTCGGCTGCCTCGCCATGTGTCCTCTCTGCTCAGCTACCCATCTCCCGTCTCTGCCCCTCCTACTGGTCTGGGTGAATGTTTCTTTAACTCCTTGGTTGTCAGAGTTTTATGCAGTTCGATTTTCTTGCACTTGTGGTTGTTTTTTTTTTAAGATTTTATTTATTCATTTTTAGATAAAGGTAAGGAGAATGAGAGGGAAAGGATTATCAATATGTGGTTGCCTCTTGTGCGTCCTGTACCAGGGACCTGGCCCAGAACCCAGGCATGTGCCCTGACTGGGAATCTAACTGGCGACCCCTTGGTTCGCAGCCCGCACTCAATCCACTGAGCTACACCAGCCAAGGCTGTTTATTGTTTTTTAAATTGTTTGTTATCCTTCTTTTGGTTGTGTGATTAAGTGAATCGTTTCTACCTACACCTCCATCTTGCTGGAACTCTCTCTCTTTTTTAAGCTTTATAATTATTAAGTCTTATAATCAGTAAAAGATAGTGTAAGTTGTTCTGTCAGTTGTTTCAAAGTCCAACTTTGAAAGCATACCTTTGAAATTGCATGGACACTGTCCTTCCACTGAAATTAGGCCATCTTCTTCAGTGTCTGCCCTCCTCAGCTGCAGAATAGACACAGCCCGGTGGAGCCTGCTGGGCAAAAACATCCCTGAATGGAAATCAACGTGCCTTTCCCATGAACCACTATTATAAGCTGATAGCTGCAGATGGGGAAAGGTCCCTCAGAAGGCTGAGTGTGATGTGCAGTAAGCTGTTGCTGGGGCTTCTTTGCCAAATTCCCTTTTCTCCTTTATTGTTGTCCTAACCTAACCTAAGCTTTTCCCTCCCACCTGAGCTTATCTGAGGAGACTAGACCATCGAGGTTAAATAATTTGCTCATGGTCATTCAGCGAGGACCCTAGGCTGAACCCTGCTCTCTTCCCTGCCTGCTCAGCTCCCTTTATGGTTCCTTATATCCTCCATACTGAGCTCAGACTTCTCTATTGACTTTGAGAGCCCCTCACACATTGGCTTTGGTCCACCCATCCTTGTATTTTTTTCCCTACTCTCCATATCCATCATTAGCTCTGTTCATCTAGTTTGCCTCCTTGCTCCCTACATGTACCCAGTTTATTCTACCTCTGGGCTTTTCCTCATGCAACTTCAATAATCTGGCCTGGAACACCCTCCCACCTCCCCTCTGCACGATTGTTTTAATTCTCTTATCACAGGAGACTCTGTTCATATCACATGTCTTTAATGAAGATTTCCTGCTTGCTCCAATCCCTCTTTTTTTATGGAATTCCCACTGTTCTCAGTTTGTGCTATATAGTTCATCTCTCTCTCTCTTTTTAAAAAAGGAAAGATTTTACCCATCTACTTTTAGAGAAAGGGGAAGGCAGGGAGAAAGAGAGGGAGAGAAACATTGATTGGTGGCCTCTCATATGCTCCCAACTGGCCTGCAGCCCAGGCATGTGCCCCGACTGGGAGTCAAACTAGGAATCTAACTGGTGACCATTCAATTCCCAGGCCAGTGCTCAATCCACTGAGCCACACAAGCCAGGGTGATCTCTCTTTTTTAAAAAAAAACATTATTTATTTATTTATCTATCTATCTATCTATTTATTTATTTATTTAGGGAGGAAGAAAGAGAGGGAGAGAAACATCACTGTTTGAGAGAAACATTGATTGGTTGCTTCCCATGTGTTCCCCCAACCAGGGACCAAACCCAAAACTCACACTTGTGCCCTGACAGGGAGTTGAACCAGCTGCCCTTTGCTTTGTGAGATAATACTCAACCAGCTGAGCCACACCAGTCAGGGTTATGTAATTCATCTCTTGGTTCTTTCCGCTGTGATCATCTTATCTCCTTAACTGGATTGTAACTTCCTAAAAGGCAGGGACTAATAGTTAATATCCCCATATAGCACAGTGCCCTGGATAGAAACTCAAAAGTTAGTAGTAGCCCTGATCAGTGTGGCTCAGTTGGTTGGACATTGTCCCACAAAACAAAGGTCACTGATTCGATAATCAGTCAGGGCACATGCCTGGGTCTCAGGGTTGGTCTCCAGCTGGGGTTGTCCAGCTGCCTCTGAACAAGAGGCAGCCTGTCAATGTTTCTCTCCCACATTAATGTTTCTCTCCCTCTCTTTCTTCTTCCCTTCCTCTCTCTTAAAATAAGTAAATAAAATCTTAAAAAGTAGTTGTAAAGTTGATCTTCTCTAAGGTGAGTAAGTGTCCCAACTTATCTAAAGTTCAGAATTTCCACTTGGCTTAAGGGTTGCCTGGATCCCTCTTGTGCTGTCCGACTCCAGGTCACCCTCCAGCTGCATCATGAAGAATGTGCTCCCTCTGAACTCTGGTTCCTCAGGGCTGGTGCTTGCTGCAAGCATCAAGGATGTTGGACTCAGTTCCCAAGCCCTAAGATGCGGCTCCCTGGATTGTGGTGTAGGGACCCTGATTGGAGGGGTACCCTGTAACGACTTTCTGCATTGTGTCCCAGACTACACCATTCTGGACTGCATTTACAGTGAAGCAGAGCAGACCTACTACGTGCTTGATGTGATGTGCTGGCGGGGGCACCCTTTTTATGACTGCCAGGTAAGGATTAATAATTCCCTCATGTCTTTTGTTTTCTTCTCTCCTCCTGGAGAAATGGCTCAGTATATGGGTTCTTGGTGTGTAGAGGATATGGTGTATAAAGAATATTACTCAGTGTTTCTTTGAGTGTGTTTAAATTAGCTTTTTTAAAAAATCCTTACCCGAGGACATGCTCACTGATTTTAGAGGGGGTGTAGAGAAACATTGTCATGAGAAATGTCTATTGCCTCTTGTATGCTCCCTGACTGGGACCAAACTCACAGCCTAGGTATGTGCCCCAACCAAGAATCAAACCTGGAACCTTTCATTTCAGAATATAGGATGATGTTCCAACCAACTGAGCCATGCCAGCGAGGGCAAATTAGTTTTGTTTCTTTTTTTTTTTAAAGGAGAAACTAAGAGAAGTATAGCAAGTTCTGTTTTTCCCCCCCTTAATATTTTATTTATTTATTTTCAGAGAGAGGGAAAGGGAGGAAGAAGGAGAGGTAGAGAAACATCGATATGTGAGAGAAACAGCAGTTAGCTGCATCTTGCACACCCACAAACAGGGACCTGCCCTGCAACTCAGGTACGTGCCCTGACTGGGAGTCAAACTGACAACCTTTCAGATCATAGGCTGACACTCAATTCACTGAGCCACACCAGCCAGGACAAATTCTGGATGGGAGGAAAAAGAGAAACAGAACAGAGGGTTAGGCTGGGACTTTGCAGAAGCTGCAGCTGCCTGTCATCCTTTCCAGAGTGTGGGAAGATTGCTGTCAGGGAAGATTGTGGGGGAAGGGGATGCCTTTGTACAAAGAAGAGAAAGTGTAAGGCATCATCCAGTGGACTCTTGCTACCTCTTCTCCTTCACCAGCTGCATTCTGACCCTGAGTAGGGCAGAGCCCTTCTGGTATAACACAAAGCCTTGAACCTCTGGGGTGATAGCTATAGAAGGAGATTTTCCAAGTGAGGAGAGGCCCCAATGTTCTTTCCTCAAGTTTCAAATTCCCCCAATGTTTCTCCTCAAATTGGTGATTTATAAGTGACAGTAATAGTCATCGCGATGAGGCAAAGTCAGCCACTCAGGCTCCATTTCTGTTCCCAATAATCTGCCAGCACTATCCCAGTTTTATAGTGGTGAATTTTTATTCTCCCTGTCAATTAGTTTATTGTAGTGGTTCTCAATGTTATTAGAAATGCAAATTTGCAGGAGTTCTTGTCACAATAGTAGAGTAGGTAAGTGCTGTGGTCGCCTCCTTCCATGACCACATCAAAATTGCAACTGAATTGGAGAACCATCTAAATAAAAGCCGAACCTAACTCCTATAGTAAGGATATACGGAAGCCATATCAAGACTGTTAGGAGAGACAGAGATGAGGAACAGGCTGGCTCCACACCCATGAATTGGAGAAATCTCAGCTGCACAAGACCTCTGCAAGAACCAGAGGTCACAGCCCCACACTGCTCACCCCAGCCCTGAGCACCATTCCTGGAAGAGGAGTCTACATAACATCTGGTATGAAAATCAGTGGGGATTTCATCGATATAGGTGAGACAGAAGGTTGCTGGAATACCAGGTGTCCTCTTAAAGGGCCCGTGCACAGACTCTTGCTTACAAGCGTTCACCCTGGGCTCCAGTGAAGGGACAACAGCTTGGGAGATGCCAGCGACATATAGGGAGAAACTGAGTTGTGTGATTTCAGGGTGAGGGCTAGAGGGATGGCCACCATTGTCCCTATGTTGAGCACTTCTCCCATACAACCAAATTGGATTCCCATTAGCTTGGTGAACTCCGCTTGCTCTATTCTGATGATTCCCTGGACCCCACTCTACCCACTTCGCATAGTGCCAGAGGCTCCTTCAGTGGCCTTGGCCTGAGCCTCAGGTTTTCTTAAAAAACTCTGAAAGGCCTGCTGGCCCTAGGCTGGTGGCAGCTGGCTTCAGTGTGCCCTGTGCCTTTTGCTTGCTGAGTGGCTCCAGGCTCAACACTGCTGCAAAATCTGAATCTGCATTAACTGGCACATCATTTGCACCACCCTGGTGACTCCCTGAGATGCCACCTCACCTAACTTGTAGATTACCTGAGCCTCTTTCAGCAGCTGAGCCATACCAGCAGCCCGCAGGCAGAAATAGGTCTTGGGGTACCCAGAGTCTTTAGCTAAGTGGCCTCAGGTTTGGTACTGCTGGCAGCTGGCCTCACTCCACAGAGTGGCATCTTTCATGTGTCTCCAGGTGCAGCACTGGTAGATAGCAACTGTGGTCTCTTTGTAGTTCTGACCAGGTAGTGCTGGGCTGGTCATAAGCAGGGCCTGACCTTGGCCTACACTGGAACCCCTGTTAAGAGGCCCCAGAATCAATACATCTGGTGGCTGGCTTCAGACCATGACAGTATACCACGCAATGTCATGCTCTTAACTCCCCAAGGAGCACATACAAGGAAAAGGTAGTCTTGGCAGGCATCAGAGCCTGCTGGGGTGATCTCACTCCCTGGGGTCAGCCCCCACAGAAGCTTCTATGCTATGGTCATGGCCAGTACTCACAGCCATTCAGCTTGGTGGTCAGCCCCACCCACTGACGTGCCTAAAGTAATCAAGGCTCAACTACAACAGGTGGGCCCACACAGCCCACACAATAGACACGTCTGGAGTACCCCACTCACGTGACCAGGGAAACTACACCACTGGGCCCCTAGGACACCTACTAGATAAAGCCAATCTGCCAATAATAGAAGACATGGCAGACCTAATACATAGAAACAAACACAGAGGCAGCCAAAATGAGACAAAGAAGCATGCCCCAAATGGAAGAAGAGGAAAAAAGTGAGAAACAACTAAAAGAAATGGAGGAAAGCAATCTACCAGATAAAGGGTTCAAAACACTAGTTATAAGGATGATCAAGTAACGTGGTGAGAACATCAACAAAGAGATAATAAGCATGAAAAAAGACGGAAATCATAGAACCAGTGAGAAATGAATACAATAACCGAAATGAAGACTACTCTAGAAGAAATCAACATCAGTTTAGATGAAGCAGAGGACGGAATCAGCAATCTAGGAGACAAGTAACAGAAAACACCCAATAGGGATGGCTACTATTTATTTACAAAAAAAAAAAACAGCCCTGTCTGGTGTGGCTTAGTGGATTGGGTGCTGGCCTGTGACCCGAAGGGCCACCTGTTTGATTCCCAGTCAGGGCACATTCCTGGGTTGGGGGCCAGGTCCTAGTTGGGGGGGTATGAGAGACAACTAATTGATATCTCTTGCACAGTAATGTTTCCTTCCCTCTATTTATCCCTCCTTACTCCTCTCTCTAAAGGAAAAAAAAAAAAAAGAAAGAATCTTAAAATCAGAAAGAGAAAAGCAGTTACGTAAAAGGGAGCTCCCATAAGACTGTGAGCTGATTTCTTCACAGAAACTTTGCAGGCCCAAAGAGACTGTTGCGAAATGTTCAAAGTGATGAAAAGTAAGGACCTACGATCAAAACTACTTGACCCAGCAAAGCTATCATTTGAAATTGAGGGAGGATAAAGAGCTTCCAGAAAGAAAAAGCTGAAGGAGCACCATCAAACCAGTATTACAAGAAATGTTAAAGGAATTTTTTAAGGAGAAGAAGGAAAACGAAAAGAACAAACAGGAATAACCCTGGCTGGAGTGGTTCAGTGGATTGAGTGCTGGCCTGTGAACCGAAAGGTCACAGGTTTGATTCTCAATCAGGGCGATGTTTGGGTTCCAGGCCGGGTCCCCAGTTGGGTACATGAGCAAGGCAATCGATTTTATGTTTCTTTCCCTTTCTTTCTCCCCACCTTCCCCTCTCTCTAAAAAAATAAAATCTTAAAAGACAACAAATATGAATAATAAAATGGCAATAACTATGTACCTGTTGATAATCACTTTGAATGTACCATGTTTTGCTGTGTACAGTGCACATCCATGTTTTTGTGCACATTGTACACTTATGGACTGTTATGCCCATTGTTATACCAATAGTATGTAGTCATTATTCCCATGTATAATGCACATCCTTATTTTTCCCTAAAAAATTTGGCAAAAAGTACATATTATTACATGGGAAAATATGGTAAATAGATTGAATATTCCAGTCAAAAGACAGGAACCTGAATGGATAATAAAATAAGACCCATACATATGCTATCTACAAGAGACCTATTTCAGATCAAAAGACATACAAACTGAAATAAAGAGATAGGAAAAGATATTTCATGCAATGAAATGGGAAAGCTGGGGTAGGAATACTTATATCAGACAAAACAGACTTTAAAACAAAGTCTGTAACACCAATCTGGGGATTGCAGGGACAGGGAGGGGGGTGGAGGTAGAAGAGTGTATGGGGGAGTAAATGGTGGTGGGGAAAAGGCTATCTTAAGAGAAAACAAAGGAAATTTCATAATAAAGAGATCAATTCAACAAGAAGAAATAACCCTTGTAAATATTTATGCACCCAACATTGGAGCACCTAAGTATATAAAGCAAATATTGATGGACATACAGGGAGAGATTGACAGAATAACAATCACAGTATGGGATTTTAACACTCTATTGTTATCCCTGGATTGGTCTTACAGAAAATCAACAAGGAAACTCCAGCCTTAAATAACACATTAGATCAAATTGATTTAGTTGATATTTTTGAGCACTTTACCCCCAAAGCAGCAGGAAACACATTCTTTTCAAGTGCTCATGGAACATTTTCCAGTATAGACCACATGTTAGACCACAAAACAGTTCTCAATAAATGTAAGAAGATTGAGATCATAGCAAGCATCTTTTCCAGCCACAATGGTATGAAACCAGAAATCAAATACAGCTTTAAAGATTTTTTAAAATTTATTTTTGGAGGGAGGAGGGGAAGGAGAGAAACATCAATGGATGATTGCCTCTTGGGTGCCCCCTACTGGGGAACCTAGCCTGCAACCCAGGCAAGTGCCTTAAGTGTCAAACTGGCAACCTTTTGGTTCGCAGGCTGGCGCTCAATCCACCGAGCTGTAGCAGCCAGGGCTCAAATACAATTATTTTTCAAAAGTGGAAAGCATTCGAACACATGAAGGCTAAATAACATATTATTAGATAATGAATGCATCCCTGGCTGGTATGGCTCAGTGGGTTGATTCCCAGTGTGTAAACCAAAAGGTCGCTCGTTTGATTCCTGGTCAGGGCACATGCCTGCGATGCAGGATAGGTCCCTGGCTGGGGGCTTGTGAGAAACAACTTACTGATCTATCTCTCACACATAGATGTCTCCCTCCCCTTCTTCCCCTCCTCCCTTCACCCTCTCTAAAAATAAATAAATAAAATCTTTAAAAAAATAATAAATGCATTAACAATGAGACTAAGAGTTTCCTGGAAAAAATGAAAATGAACAAACAATAACCCAAAATCTATGGGACACATTGAAAACAGACCTAAGGGTCAAGATGGAAGCATAGGTAGATATACTTTCCTGCTCGCACAACCAAAAGGACAACAAAAAATTAAAAAAAAAAAAACCAGAATAGCCAGAAAAATTGAACTGTATGGAAGCCCAACAACCAAAGCGTTAAATATTTATCCAGACCAGTAAGAGGGGCAGAGATGGACAGCCAGTGTGGAGAGGACTCGCAGCAAGGCAGCAGCAGGTGGCATGGATGGCCCCACATTTGTGTGCAGACAAACTGGGAGGAACAGCTAGGGAGCTAGACAGACCTGGGAAGCCAGGGTTCCAGTACAGGGAAGTAAAGTCTCTGACTGAAAAAACCTGTGGGAGTTGAGGCAGAAGAAACTCCCAGCCTCACAGAAGAATTCATTGGAGAGACCCACAGGGTCCTAGAATGTACACAAAACCACCCACCTGGTATTCACTAGAAGGGCCCGATTTGCTTGTGGGTAGTGGAGGAGGTGACTGAAAGCCCACCAAGAGCTGAGCAAGTGGGATTGTTCACCCTTGGACCCTTCTTCCACATACAGCAACCACAACACATTGACCTGGGTTGACCTACCCTGGCGAATACCTAAGGCTCCTCTCCCTATAATGTACATAACAGGTGTGACGAGACGAAACAATATGGCCCAAATGAAAGAACATATCAAAGCTCCAAAAATAGAACTAAGTGATGAAGAGATAGCCAACCTATCAGATGCAGAGTTCAAAACATTAATAATCAGAATGTTCACAAAAAATGGTTGAGTATGGTTGCAAAATAGAGTAAAAAGTGAAAGCTATGCAAAATGGAATAAACATATACAGGGAACCAACAGTGAAGGGAAGGAAACCGGGACTCAAATTAACAGTTTGGACCAGAAGGAAGAAAGAAACATTCAACTAGAACAGAATGAAGAAACAAGAATTCAAAAAAATGAGGAGAGGCTCAGGAACCTCTGGGGCAACTCTAAACATTCCAACATTGGAATCACAGGGGTGCCAGAGGGAGAAAAGAAAAAGCAATAAATCAAAAACTTTTTTTGAAAAAATAATGAAGGAGATCTTCCCTAATCTGGCAAAGGAAATAGGCTTCTGGGAAGTTGAGGAAGCCCAGAGAGTCCCAAAGAAGTTGGTCCCAAGGAAGTGCACACCAAAGCACGTCATAATTACACTACCCAAGATTTAAGATAAGGAAAGAATCTTAAAGCAGCAAGAAAAAAGGAGACAGTTTCCTACAAAGGAATTCCCGTAAGACTTTTAGCTGATTTCACAAAAGAAACCTTGCAGCCAAGAAGGGGCTGGAAAGTAGTATTCAAAGTCAGGAAAGGCAAGGACCTACAAGCTAGATTACTCTATCCAGTAAAACTATCATTTAGAATGGAATGACACAGATAAAGTGCTTCCCAGATAAGGTCAAGTTAAAGGAGTTCATCATCATCAAGCCTTTATTATATGAAACGTTAGTGGGACTTCTATAAGAAAAAGAAGTTCAGAAATGTGGACAGTAAAATTACAACAAACTCACAACTACCAACAACCGAACCTAAAAAAGAGCAAAAATAAAAAGGAACTAAGCAAACAAGTAGAACAGGAACAGAATCACAGAAGTGGAGATCACCTGGAGGTTTATCAGCAGGGAGGAGAAATGGGAGAAAAGGCACAGGGAATAAGAAACATAAATGGTAGGTAGAAAATAGTGGTGGTGGTGGGGGAGGTTAAAATAGTATGGGGAATGGAGAAGCCAAAGAGCCTATATGTATGATCCATGGATATGAACTAAGTTGGGAGAATGATGGTTTGAGTGGGGTATAGGGTGGAGGGGAATAAAGGGGAGAAAAAAATGGGACAACTGTAATAGCATAATCAATAAAATACATTTTTAAAAAAAAAAAGTCCTGAGAGGGAAGTTCATAGCATTATAGACCTACCTCCAGAAAAAAGAAAAATCTCAAACAATCTAAGACTTAAACTACAATCTAACACTACACCTAAAAGAACTAGAGCCCTGCCTGGTGTGGCTCAGTGGATTGAGTGCCAGCCTGCAAACCAGTCACTGGTTCGGTTCCCTGTCTAGGGCACGTGCCTGGGTTGTAGGCCAGATCCCCTGCTGTGGTTGTGCAGGAGGCTACCACACGTTGAGGTTTTTCTCCCTCTCTTTCTCCCTCACTTCCCCTCTCTAAAAATAAATTAAATCTAAAAAAATAAAAGAACTAGAAAAAGAACAGCAAACAAAGCCCAGAGTAAGTAGAAGGGAGGAAATAATAAAAGTCAGAGTGGAAAAACTTGACATAAAGTCTGAAAAAAAAACAATATAAAAGAACAGTGAAACCAGGAGATGGTTCTTTGAAAATATAAACAGGTTTGATGAACTTTTTATGGGACTCATCCAGAAACAGAGAAGACCCAAATGAGTAAGATCAGAAATGACAAAGAAGTGACAACTGACACCACAGAAATATAAAGGATTGTAAGAAAATAATGCAATTGTATTCCTAAAATTGGACAATTTGGAAGAAATAAATTTCTAGTAACATACCATCTTCCAAGAATGTATCAAGAAAAAACAATATCTCAGTAGACTGATTACTACCAACCAAAATTGATTCAGTAATCAAAAGCCTGTCAAGAAATGAAAACCCCTACCTATACTGGATGTCTCACGGGTAAATTTTACGTACATTCGAAGAAGAATTAAGACCTATCCTACTCAAACTGTTCCAAAAAAGTCAGGAGGAGGGAATGCCCCAAGCTCATTTCATGAGGCCAGCATTACCCTGATTCCAAAGCCTTACAAAGACATTACAAAGAAGATAATTATAGACCAGTATCTGTAATGAACATAGGTGCAAAAGTCCTCAGCAAAATATTGGCAAACTGAATTCAGTAATACATTAAAAATATTTTCTAAGGACCAAAAGGGATCAAGAGGGATTTATTCCTGGGATGCAAGGTTGCTTCTATGTATGCAAATCAATTAATGTGATCCACCACGTAAAATAAAATATAAAAATCTTATGATCATATCAGTAGATGCAGAAATAGCATTTGACAAAATTCAGCACTATTTTAGTATAAAACCTCTCACCAAATTGGGAATAAAAGGAACATAACTCAATACAATGAAGTTCGTATAGGTATGACAAACCCACAGCTAACATCATACCCAATGGAGAAAAGTTAAAAGTACGTAAGGCGAGGAACAGGACAAGGGTGTCTGTTTTCATTACTTTTATTCAACATAATTCTGAAGTCCTAGCCACAGCAATGAGATGAGAAAATGAAATAAAAACATCTAAATTTAAAAGGAAGGAGTAAAACTTGCTTCCTTCAGCAGTAGATGTACTAAAAATGGAATGATACAGAGATTAGCCTGGCTTTTGGGAAAGGATGACATGCAAATTCATGACACATTCCACATTCAAGGGATTAAGAAGTACCACTTGGGCCCTGGCTGGTGTAGCCCAGTGGATTGAGTGCGGGCCTGCGAACCACACGATCATGGTTCAATTCCCAGTCAGGGCACATGCCTGGGTTGCAGGCCAGTTCCCAGCAGGGGACTCACGAGAGGCAACCATACATTGATGTTTCTCTCCTTCTCTCCTTCCCTTCCTCTCTAAAGACAAATAAATAAAATCTTTAAAATATATATAAATAAGTAAATAAAATCAACAAACAGGTATTGGAAAGAATGTGGAGAAAAGGGAACTCTCAAGCGCTGTTAGTGTATTGCAAATTGGTGCAGCCACTGTGGAAAATAGTATGTGGAGTTTCTTTGAAAAAATAAAAATACAATTACTTTATTATCCAGCAGTTCTACCTCAATACTTATCTGAAGAAATCCAAAACACTAGTTCAAAAAAATAGATGTTCATTGCAGCGTTACTTACCGTAGCCAAGATATGGAAGTAACCCAGGTGTCCATCAACTGAGGAGTGGGTGAAGGAGAGGTGGCTCATGTTATTTGGCCATAAAAAGGAAACCTTGTCATTTGTAACGTCCAGGAATGAACTTAGAAGGTAATATGCTAAATGAANCTCAATACTTATCTGAAGAAATCCAAAACACTAGTTCAAAAAAATAGATGTTCATTGCAGCGTTACTTACCGTAGCCAAGATATGGAAGTAACCCAGGTGTCCATCAACTGAGGAGTGGGTGAAGGAGAGGGGGCTCATGTTATTTGGCCATAAAAAGGAAACCTTGTCATTTGTAACGTCCAGGGATGAACTTAGAAGGTAATATGCTAAATGAAATAAGTCAGATATGAAAATACAAATAATATACGATTTTACTTACATAGGGAATCTAAAGAACAAAAGTATCAATACAGCAGAAACAGACTCATAGATACAAAGAACAAACGGGTTGTTGTCAGATTCTAGGGATTTGGGGGTCTGGTTTGAAAATGTGAAACAGTTAAGAAGTACAGATTGTCAGTTACAAAATAGTCATGGGGATGTCAAGTACATAGGGAAGGTAGTCAATAATCTTGTCATAATTATGTATGGTGTCAGGTAAGGTAATAGGCTTTTCAGGGGGATCACTTCATAAATTATGTGAATGTCTAAACACTGTTGAATGCCAGAAGCTAATATAAAATAATGTGGCATTTCAACTGGAATTAAAAAGAAGAAAAGAAATGCAAATGATCAGACCTGCTGAATCAGAAACTATAGATGTGGCTTGTGTGTTAACAAGCCTGCAGGGGATGCGGGCCCAAGTGTGGGAATCATGGGTTATTGCCTCAAAGCCAGGTTTCTTCGTTCTGTTCCCTGGCGGTACTTCAGAACTCTAACACTACCTCCTTCTACAATAACTGCCAGGACTTGACTCGCTAAACACCTTTAAGGATTATCTCATTGAATTCCTTATAACAGCTCTATAAAGTTAGTACGGTTATTCCTAATCGTATAGATATGGAAGTTGAGAGCCACAGATTTAAGTACCTTGCTCAAGTGCAGAGCCAAGCCTAAAACTCAGAAGTTGTAAATTCAGTCCAGAACATATTTTCCTTTAATCGTATTGAAGGAAATTTCCTTATATGCATTTATAACATATGAATTTGATACATAGAACCACCTGTTTGGTTTGTTTTTTCTTTCCCAACAACATTTTTTCATTGCTTTTAGAGAGAGAGGGAGAGGGAGTCATTGATCGGTTGCCTTCTCATATACTCCTCGACTACGGATCAAACCTACAACCTGGAATATATTCCCCGACCAGTAATTGAACCCACAACCTTTTGGTCTATGAGACAATGCTCCAACCAACAAAGACACACCAGCCAGGGCTCACCAGTGTTTTATAGTATAGAGAAAAGACTGGCCCTGGCTGGTGCAGCTTAGTGGATTGAGTGCTGGCCTGTGAACTAAAAAGTTTAATTCCCAGTCATGGCACATGCCTGGGTTGCACTCCAGGTACTTGGTTGGGGGCGTACAAGGGGCAGTTGATTGATGTATCTCTTGCACATCGATATTTCTCACCCTCTCTCCCTTCCCGCCTCAAAAAAAAATTAAAATCTTTAAGAAAAAGAAAAGGTTATATATTTTTTTAATTTCCAAAAGCTAAATAATGTAAGGGGGGGAAATGACATAGATAAGTACAGAAAGGTACATATCAGTGATTCAGAGAATAAAGTTTATGAGAATTTGAAACTATATAGTAGTTTCTAATCCTCGGGATTAAAATAAAACAAAAGACGACCTGATGTGATTTGGAGTTGGAAAGTCCTGGTCCCTTAAGTATTTTCTGTGTGCACCTGGACAAGTGACGTATTGTCTCTGAGCCTCCTCCGACTTCTCACCTATAAAATGGAGATGATGATAACAATTCTCACAGGATAGTTGAAGATTAATGAGATTATGTGTGTAAAATTTTTAACTTGAGGCTGGACACATAGTAGGTTTTCCATAATAAATGTTGGGTCTACTGCTATTAATAATCCTACTAGATTTTAAGAAAAGAATATTCAAAAAAGAAGAATATTCAGGCCCTCTTCCTTTTCACAGAACCCTGCCAACACCATGTTCAGGTGCTTCCTGGAAGTTGGTTGGGTGGCCTACGTCTCCTTTGAGCTTCATGCCAAGAAGCTAGTCGAGGTTATAGATGTTTGATCAGAACAGGGCTTTGGTTGATGGATCTTGCACTTAAGTAAGGAGACAAGCTTTGCCTTTCAGATGCATGCAGCTCACTGACTTTGTCCTTGAGTTCCCACAAGGTGCCTGCCAGAAGTATCTCCAACAAGCCTGGCAGAAGGCAGGTATCAGTACAAAACGGGCAGCCCTGCCACGGACCAAGAAGATTGAAGCCAGAGAAAACAAACCCCAGATGACTGACTTTGATCATTACAAAAGCATGAAGGCAAAGAAAATGAGGAACTGAATAATCCAGCTTGAAGTTAGGAAGCTTCAGAAGGTAGCTCTCCTGAAAGCTTCTCCCGAAAACCATGTACCACTAAAGGTGCAGTTGCTGCAAACCTTCCAGCAAAAAAGGTGACTGCTGCAGCCAGAAGGCAGCACCTCCAAAAGTTCAGAAGGGTCTGAAATCTCCAGCCCAGAAAGCATCTGCTCTAAAGGCATCTGGCAAGAAAGTACAAGAATATAGGAGGCTATTATAAAAGTAATATAGGTTCTTTTTGCATGCTGGTAAATCAAAAGAAAAAAAAAACTCTTCAAAGATTTTCTAAGTATCTTCCTGACCTTGTGGCAGTGTGAAAGAAATGAGGGTAATGATAGAAGGGTTTAAAGGTCTTAATAAATCAGACTGCTGTTTAGAGTTGGGTGTTTTGGTTTGTATTACAGTTTGAGATGAGCAGTATTGTATCTTTCTCTTTTCCTTCTCTGTGGCAGACTGATTTCCGATTCTACTGGATGCATTCAAAGTTACCAGAAGAAGAAGGACTGGGAGAGAACACCAAGCTCAATCCTGTAAGGCCTGGGGTTAGGGTTGCCGATTTCTTTATGGGATTGGTTTGGATTGGTCTATTATTTAAATATAATCATTATGAATGAAATAATCTATTTTTGAGACAGTATGGCATAATAGGAAGGTTATAGGCTTAACAGTCATCCAGATCTGGATTCTGGTTTTGGCTTTAACAATTACTAGGACAAGTTAAAAACATTTGGCCTTAGTTTCTTCATTTGTATAATAAGGTTTAAAACACCTACTTTACAGGGTTATTCTAAGAACCAAATGATAAAAATATGCATCTCCTCCTAGCACGTCCTACTTATGGTAGGCTCTCAATAAATAGTGGTGGATGTAAAATGCTCATACCTGCTTTTATTAATAAAGTATTTAGAATTCTGGTACCTTGGTTCACTACTGTAGCATGTATCAACATCACCGAGAGGCCTGGTAAAAAAGACTTCTCTGTCTGAGTACCAGAGTTTCTGATTAGGTTTATATTTCTAACAAGTTCCCTAGTGATGCTGAAATTGCTGGTCCATGAACCACATTTTGGTATCTGAGCTGAGAGTGACCTCATCTAGTGAGTNCTCCTAGCACGTCCTACTTATGGTAGGCTCTCAATAAATAGTGGTGGATGTAAAATGCTCATACCTGCTTTTATTAATAAAGTATTTAGAATTCTGGTACCTTGGTTCACTACTGTAGCATGTATCAACATCACCGAGAGGCCTGGTAAAAAAGACTTCTCTGTCTGAGTACCAGAGTTTCTGATTAGATTTGTATTTCTAACAAGTTCCCTAGTGATGCTGAAATTGCTGGTCCATGAACCACATTTTGGTATCTGAGATGAGAGTGACCTCATCTAGTGAGTTCCCTCATTTTACACATGAGAATACGGGCTCAGTGAGGGACTGCCTTCCCCAAGGTCCCACAGTACAGGGTGATAGTCTGAGTGTGTTTGCTATCCGCTCAGTGATGAAATATGTGACAGCTGTTTTGAGGGCATTTTATTAGGTAAACCCTGTAGATTGGTGTTTGCCTGGATTGATTACAGGATTTTTAAAGGCAATCGGATAACAGTTAGAGGACAATAAACAGGTCAGTGTAGCACTCCCACTGATGTATCGGTAAGGTCCTGGAAAGGTGTATTGAGGAAGGAGAGCACGGGAGCTGTTCTGAGAGCTCTACACGTATTGTTATCTCACTGTATCCACACAACAACCCTGTTAAGCAGGTACTTAATTGTCCTAAGTAAATACTTTTATTATCCCATTTTACAGATGGGGAAATGGAGGCATACAGAGATTAAATGTTTGGCAGAGCTGGGAATCAAACCCAGGCAACTTGACTTTAGAATTTGTTGTCCTTATCATTTTGTTATACTGGTTCAGTCTAAAAATCCTGGCTGCTGTGAAAAAAGTTTCACTAGCCCTTTATTAGAAGCAACCGTCAGAGGCCTGAGAGAATAACATACAATCCCTAACGCTAACACAGGACTGTGGTTCTTCGTCCTGACTGCATGTTAAAGTTAACTGGAGAGCTTAAAAAAAAAAAAAGAATGTTTAGGCCTCTGCCAGACTGCTTCAGTCAGAATCTCAGGCTAGGGCCTGGGCATCAGTAATTTTTAAGGGTTCCCCAAATGATTCTCCTGTATTAAGCAAGGTTGAGAACCACTGACCTAAAAATTTAGTGGGTAAATGGACGGGAGGTGGTTTGGAAGAAAGAGACTGAAAACTTTGCTTCTTTGATACAGCTTTTCAGTTGCTGGGACAATATTTGTAATATTTACTAATTTGTTCTAATTTGTATTTTAGTTTAAATTTGTGGGGCTAAAGAATTTTCCTTGTACCCCTGAGAGCCTGTGTGAGGTGCTGTCTATGGATTTCCCTTTTGAGGTAACAAAACCATTGTCTTTATTGTTCTGATGTGATTGCATGAGACCGGGAAACGTGGTTACTTAGAGTCTAAGATACCTTCTGACTTCGCTGTGTCCAAGCATCAGAAAAGGGCTAAAAACTAATCGTTGAGAAGGGATGCACTCACTGCTACCTAAGTCAGAATGCCAGCCCTGGAAGGGCCCTGGACAGACAACTCATCTCCCTCGTTTTTCAGATGCAGAAACCGAGGCAAGGCTTTCATTCCTAGGTTGTTCCTTGTCTCTGCCTGCTGTAAACCTGAGAACCAGGCCCTTTGTTTGACTGCCGTGCGGGTTGTAAAGTCTAGAGGGGCTTCTGTGACCACAGGGGTTTGAACTCATAACCCTTCCCTCGCATCTCCAGAAGCTCCTCAGTCTTGGGCAGTCTTTTGTCAACCTTAGAAGCTGCAATTGCTCTCTCCAGGCTCACAAGCAAACTTTTATTTGCCCATCATACCCTTTGCAATTCTGGCTGGTGTATCTTTCCACACCATGCCCCTCTCCTTTCTTGGAGAGTGAATAAAAACTGTATTCTCTTAAATAAAATTTTTTCTAGTCATTCAAGAGTTTTTTGCTTGAATTGGATATAATTTTACAGAAAGGATCACAGCCTTCCTGCATGAGAAAATGGCAGAGGCTGCATTGCCTTCATTTCTGGGAGTCACTTAAGAAGGTGATAAGAATGTGTCACTTTATTTATAGCATAAGGGCTATAAGGACAAGAAATGCTTTTAGAGTGGAGTCGATGACTCCTGGAAAAGAAAATCTGGACTATAGAAGGTCTTCCTGTTGAGAAAAACAGAGTTTCCCAGAACGTAGCTCACAAACAGTTTAGGGGGAGATTTAGGCAGCCAGCAATGGCTTGGGAAGCGTGGCTTCTTGATAGCCAGTTTCCCCTGTGCTCAGTGGTCCAGCATCTCATAGGGGTCTGTCCAGTTCTGCTTTGTTCTCTGTGTGGAACATATACCCCACTATGAGACCTCTGGGCAATGGAAGTGCATGGGATTTGGAGAGAGAAGACCTGGGGTCAGTTGAATTTCTGCCTCACTGTGTGTTTTTAGAGAATCCCCCAGAACTTTGAGCCAGCCCCATCTTGCAAGTACCCTCATAGTGGGTAAGAGGGTGAAAAAGTGGTAGGAAATCACCCTATAAATAGGAAAGTGCTATTTATGTTTTTATTTTCTAAAATTTTGTTTTCTAGGCCATTTCTTCATTTAGAGAAATTATATGTATAAGAAACGAGAACTCTTTCCTTTGGCAATGAGCCAGGAACAGGATTTGGACCACAAGAGCTGTCCTGTGTATATAGGCTCTCCTGGAAACGTGTGGCCTCAGAAGTCATTTTGATCCCTGGTCTCCCTTCTTGTAGGTAGACGGACTTCTCTTCTACCACAAGCAGACCCACTACAGCCCTGGAAGCACTCCTCTGGTGGGCTGGCTGCGCCCGTACATGGTGTCAGATATTCTTGGTATGGCTGTGCCAGCTTGCCCGCTGACCACCAAACCAGAATATGCTGGGCACCAGCTCCAGCAGATTATTGAGCACAAGAGGAGCCAAAAGGAGGGCATGAAGGAGAAATCCACGCACAAGTCCTCTGACAACGGGCACTATGAGCTGGAGCACCTGTCTACCCCTAAGCTGAAGAACAATCCCCACAGCCCAGACCAGCCTGGGACCCTCATGGAGAACTAAAGAGGGCAGCCTCCTTTGGGAGTCATGGGGCAGTGCTTGGTCCCAGAAAGAAGGTTGAGGATGACAGGTACAACAGGTGACTTCATTTTAGAGTGGACTTTTCAAAGCCACTCCACTGGAAACAGCTGAATTCCTGTAAAAAGTGTATCTTGGATCCACAATGTAAATACATGAGATTCTTAAGAAAGAACTGGTGATTCTTTATTTTTTCAAGGGACTTTTTATTAACAGTTGTACAGGTGACTGTATCAGTCTGGAAGGTTGCTTTTATGGTCTAATAGCCAAGAACTCGCCCTGGTCCATGTGGCTTAGTTGGGTGGAGCATTGCTCTGTAACCAAAAAAGTTGCTAGTTTGATTCCAGGTCAGGGTACATCCCTAGGATGCAGGTTTGGTATTTGGTTTGGTTGAGGACAGGAGGCAACCAATCAATGTCTGTCTGTCTGTCTGTCTGTCTGTTTGTCTCTCTCTCTCTCCCTTCCTCCCTCTCCCCTTTCCTCTCTCTCCCTTCCTCCCTCCCTCCCTTCCTCCCTCTCCCTCCCTTCCTCTCTCTCCCTCCCTCCCTTCCTCTCTCTCTCCCTCCCTCCCTTCCTCTCTCTCTCCCTCCCTTCCTCCCTCCCTCCCTCCCTTCCTCTCTCTCTCTCCCTCCCATCCTGTCTCTCTCTCTCTCTCTTTCTCTCTTTCTCTCTTTCTCTGTCTCTCTGTCTCTCTTCTTCTCACTCTAAAAGCAATGAGGAAAAATTTTCTCTCGTGAGGATAAAAAAAAATGAAAATAAAAGCCAAGAACTTGTGACTCTTAAATTTTAAACTCCCAGGCTCCCTAAACCATGGCCCATTTCACTCTGGTTTTAGCACTTAAGCATTCTGCTGAGTGGCCAGTTGCTGCTGTTGCTAATGTCATTTTCTAAAAGGTCTTACCAGGAACTGCAGTTCTGAGTATTTGAATATCTTCCCTCTTCTGAGAAGACAAGTGTGACTTTCTTTGGTTTAGACATTGCCAGAGATAAAATGCAAATGGTGTTCATTCAACAAATGTTTGAGCACCTTCTAGCAAATAAGCCCTTGTGCCAGGCCTCAGTGACGTAGAGTGGGTTATGGAGATAGAGAGGACCAGTGAGAAAATAAACCCACCAGCATATAGAATGTGTGAAGATGCTGAGCTGACTGCTGTAGTACAGAAAGGCCCATTGAGCCTTGGGTGCCGGAAAGAGCAGAGGGAGGTTTCACAGAGGAGATCAGAGCAGGGCTGAAACTCAGAGGAGGGACAGCAATGTGCTCTGCAGACAGGGTGGTTAGGAGTACTCACAGGCAGGAGTGGACAGCTGCCCTCCTTCAGGGCAGGCAGGGTAGGGCAGGGCTTGCTGTGGGACCTGACGTTGGTTTAGCATGGCTCAAGAATTAAGTAGAATTGGAGGGCTGTGGAAGAGAAAGCTAGAAAGAGAGAGAGGCCTGATTGTGTTATACAGAAGTTTTGAATTTTATGTCATGAATGCAAAGGAGCCTATGAAGAGCTTTGAGCAGACAAGATCCATTCAGATCATATTTTAATATAAAAAAAAACAGAATAGGTATGGTAAGGACCAGGCCCTGTAGCAATGGCGCAAAATGTAATCTATTGTACAATAGGCTAAAAGTTTTCAACTTCCTTATGGAGCTCACCTTCAGCCATCCTAGTGATTGTGGCAAACGAAAAAATTTTCACCCTAAGACATTGGTTAGCACTAAGACCTCTTTACTCTATATCTGTTTGTCTTGGAAAAAATGGCAATAAGAAACAAGAATGCGATGTGATCATGGGGAAGCAAATGAAAACAAGAAAATATTTGACCATGAAGAGAATACTTAGTCTGAGAAATCAGAGGCTGAAAGAAAAGGATAGATTAAAACCTAAAAAGAACCCTGGCTGGTGTAGCTCAGTGGATTGAGCGCGGGCCTGCGAACCACACGGTCGCAGTTCGATTCCCAGTCAGGGCACGTGCCTGGGTTAAAGGCCAGTTCCCAGCAGGGGACTCACAAGAGGCAACCATGCATTGATGTTTCTCTTCTTCTCTCCTTCCCTTCCCCTCTAAAAAGATAACTAAATAAAATCTAAAAACAAACAAACAAACAAAAAACCAGCCCTGGCTGGTGTAGCTCAGTGGATTGAGCACAGGCCTGCGAACCAGAAGATCGCGGCTCGATTCCCAGTCAGGGCACATGCCTGGGTTGCAGGCCAGTTCCTGGCAAAGGGACACACGATACATTGTGTGTCCTCGGCGGAGGCAACCGTACATTGATATTTCTCTCCCTCTCTCCTTCCCTTCCCCTCTAAAGATAAATAAATAAAATAAAAACCCTAAAAAGAAAGATCTTAGTGCACTCAAGGAAAGAGATGTTCTCCAATACCTTTTTCTGCGTATTCTTCCAATATCACACAACTGGGCCTACCTTACCACATCCTGGTCAATATCAACTTTATCAACTTTTCCATTAAGGCTAAACTGGGCTTAGTGCAGTCAGTGATGGCTGTCTCCGTGCCAGGCGTATCCCTTGTATAACTGTCTGTGTAGTGGCTGAAACAGAACTCAGGGCAGAAGTACCGAGTGGCTCTAAGGATCGCCAAGGATCCGGGATTTGAACCGTTACCATGCACACACAGAGGGACGTATGCAGATGACTGTTCCACACAGAGAGTCACTCGGCACAAGTGTCACGTTGCCATCACAGTTGACCAGGCCCTTAAACCAAGAATCGGGAAGGTCCCTGGAGTTCCCACCATGCACATTTCTGACCACAGGCACAATGCTGAGCGGACCCAGATGCTTTTGGAGCCCTCGGTTCTCATACTTAAAAACGAAGTCCCTCTGCTTCTCTTCCACTAACTTTCTCTGTTGCCCGTTCCGCTGAACTTGCTACAGAATGAGCCGTTACTGCTCCGCTCACCCATTTGCTCTGTTAGAGCTAAGTGTGGTTAAATGCACTCACTTCTTTGTGTTGTTTTGAAAATGATATTTTGTAGNTTTCCATTAAGGCTAAACTGGGCTTAGTGCAGTCAGTGATGGCTGTCTCCGTGCCAGGCGTATCCCTTGTATAACTGACTGTGTAGTGGCTGAAACAGAACTCGGGGCAGAAGTACCGAGTGGCTCTAAGGATCGCCAAGGATCCGGGATTTGAACCGTTACCATGCACACACACAGGGACGTATGCGGATGACTGTTCCACACAGAGTCACTCG
Organism: Sturnira hondurensis; assembly: GCF_014824575.4. Taxonomy (NCBI): domain Eukaryota; kingdom Metazoa; phylum Chordata; class Mammalia; order Chiroptera; family Phyllostomidae; genus Sturnira; species Sturnira hondurensis. The sequence continues at coordinate 1,642,355 of NW_028077960.1, forward strand.
GCACAAGTGTCACGTTGCCATCACAGTTGACCAGGCCCTTAAACCAAGAATCGGGAAGGTCCCTGGAGTTCCCACCATGCACATTTCTGACCACAGGCACAACGCTGAGTGGACCCAGATGCTTTTGGAGCCCTCGGTTCTCATACTTAAAAACGAAGTCCCTCTGCTTCTCTTCCACTAACTTTCTCTGTTGCCCGTTCGCTGAACTTGCTACAGAATGAGCCGTTACTGCTCCGCTCACCCATTTGCTCTGTTAGAGCTAAGTGTGGTTAAATGCACTCACTTTTTTGTGTTGTTTTGAAAATGATATTTTGTAGCATTTTAATATTTGTTACATCTTTTTATAAATCAGATGTCTGCTTGGCAAGAAGGGGCTGGAGAGAAGTATTCCAGGTCATGAAATCCAAAGACCTACAGCCAAGATTGCTCTATCCAGCAAAGCTTTCGTTTAGAATGGAAGGGCAGATAAAGTGCTTCTCAGATAAGATCAAATTCAAGGAGTTCATCATCACCAAGCCCTTATTATATGAAATGCTAAAGGGACTTATCTAAGAAAAAGAAGATAAAAAATATGAACAGTGAAAGGACAGCAAACTCACAGTTATTAACTACTACACCTAAAACAAAAGCAAACTAAGAGGACAGCTAGATCAGGAGTGGAACCATAGAAATGGAGATGACATGGAGGGTTCGCAACAGGGGAGTGGGAGGAGGAGAAGGAGGGAGAAGGTACAGAGAATAAGTAGCATAGACGGTAGAAAACAGACGGGGGAGGGCAGGAATAGTATGGGAAATACAGAATCTAAAGAACTTGTGACACACGGACATAAACTAAAGGGGGGATGGTGGGGGAGGAGGTGTGCAGGGTGGAGAGGAATGAAGGGGGGAATGGGACAACTACAATGGCATAATAAAATATATTTTTTAAAAATCAGGTGACTGCTCAAAAAAATGACAATAAGAACTTTGGGGTTTTTATAGCCAAAGCACATCTTATAGCACGATACATGTCTCATAAGCATTAGATATTTTGGAGCAATATTTTGAGAGGAGCTTTGGATTTTGAAGTAAAGTTGTTTTGGAGAAAAGGTTATAAAATTCTAATCACAACTTTGGAAGTATCTCTCTTCTTAGACAAGAACAGATATAAACTAGGCAGGAGAAAATGGTAAGAGACTTCAGAGTTAAGATGACTGTCTTCATTGATTTAGTCATTGAACACACATTTATGAACACACCTGCCTACTACATACTAGGCTCTGGCCACTAAGGTTCCGGGGGCCAACAGGACAGGTGTGGTTCCTACTTTCCTGGAGCTTACAGTTTCATAGAGCAGGCAGACACCAGGCTAATGAACAAGTACACAACAGCAAATTGTGATCAGCTCTCTGGTAAAAGATAAGATGGTACTGTGAGAGTAACAGACAGGGAGTCAAATTCAGTTTAGGGAGTAGCCACAGAAGATCTTACTGAGGAAGTGACTTCTGAGCTGAGACCTTAAGGATGAGTCAGATTTGTCTGATGAAAAAGATAGGAAGAAGGGGAGGATAAGCTTTCTAGACAGAGACCTGAAACATAAGCTTTAAAAGCAAAAAAAAACACACAAAAAAAACCAAAAATAGAATCCATAACACCCCCTCCCGGTTCCCTCTTTGTAATTTACTTTCCACTTTCAGATTTCAATTGATGTTAATTATATTAAATGTATTGGGGGAAACATTGGTTAATAACATTACCTAAGTTTCAGGAGTACAACTTTGAAATACAACATATGTATACTCTATCGTGTGCTCACCACTGGAAGGGTAGTCTCCTTCCTTCGCTTTGTATTTGACTGCTTTAATCCTCTTCCTTCTCCCCCTACCCTCGTTAATTTAATAAATAGGTGATTTTTGTCACCTACACTTCCCCAGTCCTACCCTAGCCTTTCTTTAGAGGCTCTACAGCCAAGCATTTAAAAATGCAAGAAGGCTATGTCTATACATATGGATCTACCTTATGCATTTTTTTTTGTAAAACAAGGATCATAATTTCAGTTATACTATAGTGGTGAGAGTAGATGAATGCAAATTATTTAGAACAGTGTGGCATATGTTAAGAATAGAATAAATGTGAATTTATTATTTCAGTGTGTATATGTACTATAATTTATTTACTGATTTTCCAAGGCCATTATGATATGCTGATTGTTTTGCTATTACAAACCATTTTGCATCTCTAAGGTTTGACTGAGCAGGATGACAGTACCACACTTGATTTCCTTGGTTTGAGCCTGCAGTTATAGACAAGACTTTGTACTCTGATTATCCTCAGATTTACCTCTCAGAGCAAATTTGGCCAGCTGCCTTGAACTTAGTTTGTTATCCACATCTCTCTGCTCGGAAACTTCCAAACATTGTCCTGTGAGTTCCGAGAACTGATCCCTTTCACACCCACGCACTCCCATACGCAGCTGTGCTTCTTAAACCACTGCTGAGTTTTCTCACCCAGTTCACTCTGCGAAACTTCTCCCTTTATTAATTTTCCTCACCTGATCCCTGCACTAGGAGTTAGAATGCCTGGGTTAAAGTTTTAGTTCAATACTAATTCGTTAGCTGTGTGACTTTGAACAAATCACTGACCCTTGGTGTACTGAGGTTCACTGGGCAAAACAAATACAGAACTGTAAATAGTGGGTTGAGAGACTCCATTCTCTCCTGTGTCTACTCAGTGGTTTGTACTACTCAGGTCCTGCCATTTCTTCCTCCAGCCAGTTGCCTCCCTGGGGGAGACAAAGTATACAGTAATTTTCACATGTAAATAGATGTGTGCACTTCAAACCTGTGTTGTTCAGAGACTTCCGGCCAAGATGGAGGCATAGGTAGACACACTGTGCCTCCTCACACAACCAAAATAAGGACAACAAAAAATTAGAAGCAAAAAAACCAGTACTGACAGAAAATTGAACTGTATTGAAGTCCCACAGCCAAGGAGTTAAAGTAGACACAGTCATCCTGACCAGTAGGAGGGGCGGAGTCAGGTGGCCAGGCAGAGAGGGGTCCCAGCAAAAAAAAAACACAAACAAACAAACAAAGAACCTGTGTTATTTAAGGTCAACTGTATTGTTACTACTTAAATTTTTTTTTTGAGCCCTGGCTGGCGTAGCTCAGTGGATTGAGTGGGGGCCTGCGAACCAGAGGATCGCGGTTCGATTCCCAGTCAGGGCACACGCCTAGGTTGCAGGCCGGTTCCTTGCAGGCTAACTACCATCAGGGGAGGCACAAAAGGCAACCATACATTGATGTTTCTCTCCCTCTCTCCTTCCCCTCTAAAGATAAACAAACAAATAAAATCTTTAATAAATAAAATAAATAAATAAAAAATTTTTTGAAAAGGTTATGTATACATCCACATGGAAAACTTACACACAGTGCTGTTACAACTCAAGAGTTACTCTGAGGAAGGTAGTAACTTGGGGGTAGTGACTAAGGTGGAGGCTTTGGCAAGTTGAGAATGTTCTATTTCTTTTTTTTAGAGGGGAAAGGGAGGGAACCATCAATTGGTTGCCTCTGGCATGTTCCCAGCTGGGGACCTGGTCCATAATCCTGGCATGTGCTCTGATTGAGAATCTCACTGGGGAACCCAACTGGGGACCCTTCCGTTGGCAGGCTGGCACTCAACCCACTGAACCACACCAGGCAGGGTAGAAATGTTCTACTTCTTGATCTGTTTGCTTCTTACATGAATATGTTGTGTTTATGAAGTTCATCTTGCTGTTCAACTTACATTTTCATCTTTTATGTATATGTACTTCAATAAAGAGAAAAAACTTAAAATGTACAAAAGAGCATATAAGAAAAAGTTTCCCTATCCCTTCCGATCCCAACTCCTAGTTCCCCTCCGGAGAGACAACCACTGTTACCTTTCGTGTCCTCCCAAAGCTTTTGTATATATCAACTTACAAATGTATGTTTTTTCCTTTATACATATGACAGCATATTATACACACAGTATTTGAGTCTTTTTTTTTCACTTTGTAGTATAGCTCAGGGATCATTCCAAATTCTAACATGTGGACGTTGCCCCAGTGCCTGGCAAAGAAATATACTTGTTAAATAAATAGTATCTTCTGGGAGTAGTATCTCCCAGAGGAGCGCTTGGGTGTAACACAAACTGTAACTTCTGTAAGGGGTGCGAGGTCAATCCAGAGTCAGCCTTGTTGGCGCCAAAAGTAAAATAACGACCGAGTACCAGGGGTATCTTCTCTAACCAAGGGCAAGCACTGAAGTTCCCATGGCTGTCAGGCAGAAATGAGGCTAGGTCAGAGGCTGCTTTTCAAGTTCCGGAAGAAGCATTTCTTCAGCTGTCTGAAGTCCCTGGGTTGGGTCTGTCCCAAGCTCTCCAGGGCTCAGCCCTTTATATTATTTATTTTTGGTCTGGGATGATGCAGCAACAGCGGAGCCATCTGCCTTCCCTGTGACTCCGAACGGGCCTAGGCCGCGCTGTTAAGACCCCACTCGCGGTACCGCCTTAGGGAAATCAGAGGCTTGCAGAAATCGCGGTATTCTGGATGAGGTTTCTAAGTGTGAGGCTGCTGCAGCGGGAGAACTCAAGTTAGCTACGTGGGCAGCGAAGTCCGGGATAACGCTGCCAGCGAGAGCTGGGCGGGGCTGACCCGGCTTTCAGTCTGCCAGCGACAGGGACAGGTGCGGGCGCTTTGTCCCTCACTTGCGCCACCGCGGCCCCGTGCCCCGCCACTGCTCGTTTCCGAAAGACAGTACTCTTCTCTCCACGGAACTTCGCCTCCCAAAAACGCACACCCTCGCCCTGCTTTTCCTCCTCCCACCCTTCTTCCTTCAGCTTGAGCGGCTCCTCTCTGTCGCCCCCTCCCGGACTGTGTCCCAGCCCAGCAGACCCAGCTCGCGGCCCGCCCATTAGCGAAGGAGACGCGCAGTTTCTCAATGGAGCCACTCGGAGCTCGGGCGGCCGCGGGGTCCTGCTGCCTCCCAGTCCCTCGCTGTGGCCTGCGCGGCTACTGAGGAGCTGCGCTGAGGCGACTGCGGTGGCCAGACACGCAGCTGAAGGACTGGTCACGCTCGGGTGGCTGCGGGGCGCCACCACCGAGGCCTCTAACGTTCTTCATTTCCTCCTACTGCCTCGGAAGACTCTCAGCTCCTGTCTGCTGTTTTCCGGGAGAGGAGTGGGAGTGAGCAAAGGAGCGGAGAAAATACACAAGGATTTCCGCTCAGAAGACGGCTACACTCGGGAGCCTTTGGGTGAGGAACGGCGGCGCGGGACCAGCATGCGCGAGCCGGCCCCGGGCTGCTGAGCAGGCGTCGGGCTCCTGGCGGGTTGTGTCCACCGCAGCTGCGGGATGGAGCCGGCGACCGCGCCCCAGGCCGACATGGCGCCGGAGCTGACCCCGGAGGAGGAGCAGGTAAGCGGCCCGGCAGTGGGCGTGTCGGACCTCGGGGCTTGCACGCCGGAGCCCGAGGGGGCGTCCTCGGCGGCCGCGCCCCTGCCATCTTCCCCGCCAGGCCTCCCGGGCCCTAACTTTGCGCAACCTCTTGCCTCCGGGCCTTGCCTCCTTAAACAGGTTTTACTTCCTTCCGAGCGAGTTTGTGTTTTTTAGGGCAGGAAGTACCCGGGTTGTGCCGCAGGGCTCCTGCGGGACCTCCTGCTCTCTGAAGAATGCACTAGGTCTCCAGACAAGAGCCGCGGGCCCCCGGCAGCCTGGACCGCCTGCGGGCACGTTGTGAAAAGGTGCAGGCCTTCCCAGACTTCCGAAGCCCGGGCCTGGACCGCCCTGTGCCGCAGGCCCGCTGCCCGACTCAGTCTCGTTCCGGTCTCCATCTTTCCGGAGCCTGCGTGCAGCTCCATTGTCCGTTAACACTTGGGACCGTCATTTCCCAGAAGGAAGTGGTTTGCGGTATCATTTTGAGGGCTTTAGTACGGGAGAAGCCAGGCCTTCTAACTCCCTCTCGCACATTTTTGCGGAGCAGACAGGGACCACACCTTCTGAGGAAGATGGGACCCCTCCCGGCTTTTCCCTGCCTTTCTTGGCACTGGCCATACCCGGCCTTACAGCCATGAGTTTGATTCCATGTTTTAATAAAAATCTGAAATAAGATGGTCACCCACTTCAAAGTCTCCAAACCCTTGTCTCCAAGAACCATATTTGATAGTGCAGTGTCCAGTGTGAAGACAATCTGGTTTTACAAAGTAATATTGGGTAATGAGCTTAAGGCCTGATTTTTTAAAGATTTTATTTATTTATCTTTAGAGGGGAAAGGAAGGAGAGAAGAAGAGAAATATCAATGTATGGTTGCCTCTCGTGAGTCCCCTGCTAGGAACTGGCCTGCAACCCAGGCATGTGCCCTGACTGGGAATCGAACACCGCGATCGTGTTGTTCACAGGCTCGCGCTCAATCCACTGAGCTACACCAGCCAGGGAAAGGCCTGATTTTTTTAAAAGCCCCTTTCTGCTCATTTTTGGAGATAACACTTTTCATGTTTGGCTTCAAATTGTAGTCTTGTCTTTTTTTTTTTTAAAGATTTTATTTATATATTTAGAGAGAGGGGAAGGGAGGGTGAAAGAGGGAGAGAAACATCAGTGTGTGGTTGCCTCTTGTGTGTCCCCTACTGGAAACTGGCCTGCAACTCAGGCATGTGCCTTGACTGGGAAGCGACCTGCGGTTGTTTGGTTCGCAGGCCTGTGCTCAATCCACTGAGCTGCGCCAGCCAGAGCTAGTCTTGTCTTTTGACGCGTTGAGATAAAATCAGCATGGGGCAGGGGGAATGATGCTGTGCTGTACAAGCCATGGTAACATTCTGGTAACCGAAATTGAGCGTTAATAAAATGCTAGTCAGGGGCTAGTAGTACAAGCAGGTGGCCAAGGAACCCATCCTGCCAAAATTAAAGAAATACTGTAGTACTAAGGTGTGGTGTGTTAGGTTGATTTTAAGAAGTGATCTTATTCACTCGTCTTTTGGAGGGTTAGTCAGATTTGAAGTTTCTATGTTTCTGAGACTTAATGACATCGATATTCCACTATGAAAATGGTATTAGGTTGCAAGTATTAGGAAAGCAAATATTGACAGTATTGATAAAAGTATAGAGAAAGTGTGTTTAGTAAAAATCTTTTACATCAAATGAATGTGATGGGTATTACAAGAACTGGATGGAAACAAAATCAAGGAGTTATGTGGTTTTTTTAAATAGCCATCTGTTTTTCAACAAAACACCAAGTCCTCTACTGACATTTCAAAATATTGAAACACAAACATAAAAGCTGCATAGTTTCAAGTATAGTTTCAGTTATTGTAAAGCTTGATGAAATTTCATATTTTACTTTAATATCATGTATGAATATTCCTAACTGTTAAGGTTTTTAAAAATATTTAAGTAGCAAATGCATGTTAGTCTTATTTAATTGTCATCATGGGAAATGACACATTCATTCCATAATGCCAGCCCTTTGCCGAAACCAATTTTACAACTCATTTGGATTTTATTTCAAAGCTGTGGCAGAATCATTTTTGGAAATAGCAAAAAAATCCTTTGGAACCTGATTTCAAAAGTATAATAGGGGATCACCTGAGTTAAGGCAAGATTGAAATGCATTTAGGTCCTTTTTGGGGTGTGGGAAATTGCCTTACAGGTGTTTCTGGAGCACACTTCTCCTGAGTGGTACCTATCTCCCATACAGTATTGTGAATCAGAAACCCAGAAGTTCTCTTGGACACTGTTCTCTCTCAGCCCCTGTGTATTATACTGATACATTATCAGGTTTTCCTGAATATATCTTAAATTCTTTTTCTTCCACCACCACCTTCATCACCCTAGTCCCCAACTGTCATATCCTGACAGAACTTGTTTCCTGCCTGACACATCTGCTTTCCTTAGCTTATTCCTGAAGCCAAAGGCAAACTGTAGATCTGATTGCATCTTCCCTTCAGCCTACCTTTCCCCAAAATAAGCATTCATAAAACCCTCAGTGGCCTTCCCTCTGGTGTTGGGTCATCACAACTCTTCAATGTGCTCTGCAAAGCCTCAGCCATTGAGTGGTCTAGAGCCCTTGCTAATTCTCAAACTTCCCCTTTGCCCTAGGCACAGGCTTTTTGATCGTACCTCTTGCCAAGTGCTACAACGTCTGGGTACACAAACTGCTTTCCTATGCCTGCAAATACTCTCCACTGCTAACTCCCTCTCTATCCTTCAGATCTCAGCTTTGACTTTCTCTGGAAGGCCTTCTTTGACATCACCAGTTAGGTTAGATCTGTGTTATTGGCTCTCAGAGTACCATGTACTATCCTTTACATCAATATAGCAAGTTTATACTCTGCTCAATTTCATGACCAGAAGCTCCATAAGGACTAAAACTGTGTCCGCTTTTGTTCCCCGTCATATGCACATTGCCTAGCGTAATGTCTGGCACTTAATGGACATTCAGGAAATACTTGTGGAATGAATGAAAGTAATTCCGTATGCGGTTTGTACACAGACAGTATCATCTCCTTTTAGAATGGCTTATAAAAAAGACATTGTTCATTTTGATATGTATTGAAAGTCATCATTATTATTTTTTTAAGATTTTATTTATTTACTTCTAGAGAGAGGGGAAGGGAAGGAGAAAGAGAGGGAGAGAAACAGTGTGATTGCGTCTTGCCTGCCCTCAACTGGGGACCTGATTGGCAACCCAGGCATGTGCCCTGACTGGGAATTGAACCAGTGACCTCTCGATTTTGCAGGTCAGCACGCAATCCACTGAGCCATGCCAGCCAGGGTCATCATTATTACTTCATAGTCTCATTATATGTAACTTTGGTGTTTCTTGTTTTTACTTTTTCAGGTCTCAATTATAAAACTTAGAGTTGAGTTTCAGGAAAAATTATACTTTGCCTTTGAGGAGCTTGCATGAACAACAGCAGAGTAATAGCAGTAACTGTTTCCTGAGCTCCTGCTTTGAGTAAGGCTCTGTGCTGGGCATTTCACATACAGTTAATCCTCATAAGATTGGAGCTATTACCTCATTTTGCAAATGCGAAAACTCAGACTGAGAGAAGAAAATTGCCCAGGTCACATAGCTAACAAGTGATGGAGCCATGATTTCCACCCAAGTCTAAGTCATTCTGCCTCTACTACAAATGTTGCCTCTATTATATACTATATAACTTCTCATGAAGCAATTAGCCAATTTATTAGATGCCTATGTGGATATTTGATAACTAATTTTTGGGGTTTTAATATTGATACATGTGTTTTGTTCTGATGATGCTTCTTAAAATATAGTTTAAAAAAGGCAGACAGAGGAAAAAATATGGAAACTTTTAGTGAGACCTATATATTGCCAGCAGAAACATCATACAGTCTGTACAAGAAATTGTGATGGAATTTCTCTTGAAGAAAATTTTGTTTCTTAAGATAGAATTGGTAGCTCTCCTTTTTGAGGTGTAGTCAATAAAAACTGTAATTTAAAAAATATCTATTTATTTTTGGTAGTATATATAAAAAGAGGTTTATTTGTTTCCCAGTTACAGTTGGTATTATTACATTAGTCTCAGGTATACAACATAATGATTAGACATTTATATAACTTACTAAGTGATCCCTCCCATAAGTCTAGTATCCACCCGGCCCCATATATTGTTAGTACAATATTATTGACTATATTCTCTATGCTGTACTTTACATTCTCGTGACTTTTGTTTTTAAATATTTTATTTATTTATTTTTGGGGACAGAGGAAGGGAAGGAGAAACAGGGAGAGAAATGTCAGTGTGTGGTTGCCTCCTACGCGTCCTTCATGGGGGACCTTGACTACAACCCAGGCATGTACCTGAACTGAGAACCAAACGAGCGACATTTTGGTTCATAGGCCTGTGCTCAATCCACTGAGCTACACTAGGCAGGGCAACTTTTTTTTAAAAATGAGGCACTATTTTACTTTTTATTGAATTTATTGGGTTAATATTGGTTAACAAAAGTTTCAGGTACACAATTCCACAACAGGTCATCTTCCCCATGACGATTTTGTAACTACAATTTTGTAGTTCTCTTACCCATCTTGCCAATTCCCTTCTTCTATGGCAAATATCAGTTTTTCTCTGTATCTATGAGTTTATTTCTTTTTGTTTCTTTTAAGATTTTTAATTCATTTTTTATTTTTAGAGATGGAGAGAAACATCAATGTGTGGTTGCCTCTCATACCTCCCCTACTGGGGACCTGGCCAACAACCCAGTCATGTGCCTTGACTGGGAATTGAACCAGCAACCCTTTGCTTTGCAGGCCAGCTCTCAGTCCACTCAGCCACACCAGCCAGGGCATGTTTTGTTCTTTATATTCCATGTAGAAGTGAAATCATATGGTATTTTTCCTTCCCAGTTTGACTTATTTCACTCAGCATAATGTCTTCTAGGTCCATCCATGTTGTGCAAATGATAAGATTACATTTTTTATGGCCGAGTAATATTCTTATGTACCAGTAATATACATATGTGTCATCTCTTTGTCCACTCATCTATAAATTAACACTTATCTTGCTTCTATTGAACATAGGGATGCATATGTCTTTTTGAATTAGTGTTTTAGATTTCTTCAGATACTTTGTGGAATTGCTTTGTGGAATATGGAGGTTCCTCAAAAAATTAAAGCTACATAATGCAATTATGTATTGGATTTTATATAATTTAACATTTCATATAACTTTAACATTTCATTTAACTTTCATATAACTTTAACATTTCATATAATAAGGGCTTGGTGATGATGAACTCCTTTAACTTGACTTTACCTGGGAAGCACTTTATCTGCCCTTCTTCTAAATGATAGCTTTGCTGGGTAGAGTAATCTTGGAGGTAGGTCCATGCCTTTCATGGCTTCGAATACTTCTTTCCAGCCCCTTCTTGCCTGCTAGAGAAATCAGCTGCTAGTCTTGTGGGAACTCCTTGTTAGGTAACTGTCTCCTTTTCTCTTGCTGCTTTAAAGATTCTCTCCTTATATATAATCTTGGGTAATGTAATTACAATGTGCGTTGGTGTGTGTTTCCTTGGGTCCAACCTCTTTGGGACTCTCTGAGTTTCCTGGACTTCTTGGAAGTCTGTTTCCTTTGCCAGATTAGGGAAGTTCTCCTTCATTATGATTTCTTCCTTTTTTTTAAAGGATTTTATTTATTTATTTTTAGACAGAGGGTGAGGGAGAAAGAGAGGGAAAGAAACATCAATGTGTGGTTGCCTCTCACGCTCCTCTCCAGTGAGGACCTGGCCTGCAAACCGAGGCATGTGCCCTGACTTGGAATTGAACCAGCGACCCTTTGGTTTGCAGGTCAGCTCTCAGTCCAGTGAGCCACACCAGCCAAGGCTCCTTCATCATGTTTTCAAATAAGTTTTCCATTTCTTGCTCTTCCTCTTCTTCTGGCATCCCTATGATTCGGATGTTAGAACATTGTTTAAAGTTGTTCTGGAGGTTTCTAAGCCTCTCCTCATTTTTTTAAAATTCTTTTTTTTTAAAGAATTTTAAAAAATAAAGATTTTATTTATTTTTAGGTAGAGGAGAAAGAGAGGGAAAGAAACATCAGTGTGTGGTTGCCTCTCACTCGCCCCCCACTTGGGGACCTGACCTCACCTGCAATGCAGGCATGTGCTCTGACTAGGAATCAGTCCAGCAACCCTTTGGTTTGAGGCTGGTGCTCAAACTATTGGGCCACATCACCCAGGGCTGAATTCTTGTTTCTTCATTCTGTTGAAGAAACATCGGTTGAATAAACATTGGTTAGATCTTTATTTCTTCCTTCTGCTCCAAATCGTTGATTTGAGTCCTCATTTCCTTCCCTTTACTGTTGGTTCTTTATATATTTTACTTTATTTCATTTTTCTTAGCCTTCACTTTTTCCTCTGTTTTGTACCATACGCAACAATTTCTGTGACCATCCCGATTACCAGTGTTTTGAACTCTGCATCTGATAGGTTGACTATCTCTTCATCACTTAGTTCTGTTTTTTGAGCTTTGATCTGCTCTTTCACTTGGGCCATGTTTCTTTGTCTTGGCGCACCTGTTATGTTGTAAAGGGTGGAGCCTTAAGTATTCACCAGGGCAGGGCAACCCAGGTCACTTGTTGTGGCATTGTATGTTGGGGAGGGGTCAGAGAGGGAACAGTGCTCTTGCTCAGCTCAGCTCTTAGCTGGCTTTAATCACTTCCCCAGCTACCCACAAGCAAATCAGGTCCTTCTGGTGCTCATTCCTGGATGGGTACATTCTAAGACCCTATGGGTTTCTCCAGTGAACTCTCCTGTGAGATTGGGAGTTTCTCCCGCTGCCGCAACATCTGCATGTTTTTACAGCCAGAGGTTTTGAAGTTTTCTTTCCCTGTGCTGGAAACCTGGGTTTTGGGGTCTCTCTGGCTCCCCAGTTGTTCCTCCCAGTTAATCCACACACAAATGTGGAGCCACCCAGTTGCCACCTTGACGCATGTCTTCTCTGCCCTGGCTGCCTGTCTCTGCCGCTCCTACCAGTCTGGATGACCATTTCTTTTTTGGGGGGTGGGGGTTGGAAAATCACTGCTTATTTTATTTTATTTTTATTTTTTTAAAATTTATTTAACTCTTGTTCAAGTACAGTTTTCTTTCCTGTATTCCCAGCCCTGCCCCGCCTAGTGCTCCCCACCTCCCTCCCATCTCCGCCCCCCACCTTAGTTATTGTCCATGTATCCTTTATACTTGTTCATGTGAGTCTTTCCCCTTTTCCCCTGTGATTCTCTCCCGTCTGGACCCCGTGGATGACCATTTCTTCTTTAACTTCTTGGTGGTTGGACTTCCATACAGTTGGATTTTCTGGCAGTTCTATTTTTTTTTTGTTTTGTTTTGTTGTTGTTGTCCTTCTTTTGGTTGAGAGAAAAGGCAAAGTGTGTCTACCTATGCCTCCATCTTGGCTGGAAGTCTGGGAAAGTTTTAAATTTGGCAATCTGATGGGTAATTTCCACATATCATACTAGTCTTTATTCTTACTGTGTTATTAATTATCTTAATTTTACTTTTCCAATGCATGTACTCACATTTGTAACTTGACCTGAAATTTTACTGAATTTGCTAAATTGTAATTAACTTGAGCACTAAAGATAGTTAAAAGTAGTTTATGTCATGTGCCTGTGTTCTTATGTTCTATGTCTGCATAACTTACAGAAAGTTAAGTGAGGTTCCTTACGTTACATGTGTTTGGGCATAATTTTGAGTAGAACTCTCTCTTTTTAATAAACCATAGAACAAAAACTCTTAACTAGGATTCTGAGGATATTTGAATTCAGCAGTTAGAGTCTTTTAGACTCTTGGTTTGACATGGATTTCCCAATTAGTGATTGATAGGATAGAATAAGCTTTCTAAAGTACTTAGGTTTTTATTCATATTATCATTTTAGGCAAAAGATGGTTTTAATAACTCATATAGTGCTTCTCTCACATTAAAATAATTCAAGAGCTCTTTAAAGTTACTGTAACAAATAATCTAATTTTTATTTTCAGAGCATCTAAAGAAAATTCCTATTTTAGAGTTTATATCGTTTGGAGCTTATAGCATTGTAGAAGGCTTAACAGACAAGTGCATGTAGAGCACGTGTTCGGATGCTTCCATAGTAAACCCTTAGTGACGTCAGCCACTTCTGTGGTGCTGCCTTTGAATAGTGAAAGATGCTAGAGCTAAGTTAGCTTAAAACAATTCCAAGGGGGGAAATATTCATATTTCCCCTGAGGACTGTCACTTAGCATGGATTCTTATGAATACCAGAAACTAGTTATCTTGCAACTTTATAGTGTAGTTTTCAAAAATCTACCCTAATTCTGTGCTCTGGTTTGTGATCTTAGAATCTTCTGAAGCTAAAAATTTAGCTGTCTTGCAGTAGAGTTAAGAGATTTTTGGCATTTTTTCCAAGGCCAGGAGTTTTGTTGTGGTTCTTGTGGCCAAGAATTTCTCTTTTCCCACAGCCTCGCATGTCCTGTGCTAAATGTCAGCTGTCTTTCCGGAAGTAGCAATATGTTGAGAAAGACGTGATTTATAATGTTAAGTTGAGGTCTTCCAGTGAGGCAAAGGAGAGGAGAGAGGGGTGAAGAATTCTCATTATTTTCGTTATTGCCAGTTACTAATGATACTGTAATTAACAATGAGGTAAAAATCTCATTTGGATGTAAGAATTTTACTCTTAAAATGTCTGAGTATATCAAGGGTCTTAGACTTTAGTTTTGTGAATGATAAGGAACCTTATCATTAGTTTTGTGAATGATAAGGAGGTTTTTTCACAGAAACCTGAACTTAAATACTTATTAATAAATTGAAAAGGAAGACGGACCTTGCTTTAGAACAGAGCTGAACTGTTTTACAGAGGTAACAGTTAAAACTCATTGTAGGGTAGTATTTTTGAGTCTTTCCTTTGCTGACTTGTATACTTTTATTGTATTGGAAAAAACATAGTAATGTTGGGATTCTTCAAGTTTGTTTTCTAAATATTAAATCCCATTTTTATAGCAGAATGGCTGGTTTGCTGCAGTGTCAAAATCAGACATCACACCGCCTAACTCTGATCATTTGTTCAGATACAAAAACCCTCCAGTGTAGTTTCAGGCCCTTCACACCTGTTCTGTCATCTGCCTTGATGTCTCAGACAACTGGGGGTGCTTTCTTTTTCCAAACCAATCAATATGCCATTCCCTCTTTACCCACCTCCAACTCAAGAGCTCCTTGGTTGCCCTTCCTGGCACTGGAATAGTCTTCTCCCGCAGTAGGGCAAGTGTTCCTAGAACAGGTAGTTTGGCCTGTACTCTTCAGCGGTGGAGGGCCTGTACCTACTAGAATGAGCATTTTAATATTTGATTTTGGAAGACGCTTGAGAACCTAACTGAGATGGCATGGGGATTGGAACAGTTATAATAGTTCCTACATTTAAAAAGTAGTATATTTTTAACTTATTTATTTTTAGAGAGAGGGGAAGGGAGGGAGAAAGAAAGGGAAAGAAACATTGATGTGTGAGAAAAGCATTAATTGTTGCTTCTTTCACACTCCCCAACCAGGGATCAAATCCGCAGTCCAGGCCTGTGCCCTGACTGGAGTCAAACTGGCAGCCTTTGGCTTTGCAGGATGATGTCCAGCCAACTGAGCCATACCAGTCGGCTCAGTTCCCACGTTTTAGCTAAAGATGAGTCTTCAGTTAACACATTTAGTGTTCAAATAAGTGCCCTCAGATACTGGTTTCAGGGATTGACTTCACATACTGAAAAGCTCTAGTCTAAAACTTAATTATTTTGCAGTATAACCATCACAGAGGACAAAAGAAGTCATTTGCACAGCCTTTGTGAGGGTTCTCAGAAATGGGGCAGTTTATAGGACAGCAGAGCACTACTGTGCCCTGCCATGGAATGGTAAAAATGGGAAGTGTCACTTTTGCTTTCCCATCCAGATGTTTCTGAGTGTTGCTATGAAGTGTCTTTGTTCTTTCAATGAGTGAGGTGATTATTATTTTTTTTTAATTTTAAGAGATTTTATTTATTTATTTTTAGACAGAGGGGAAGGGATGGAGAGAAACATCAATGAGCGGTTGCCTCTCATGGGCCCCCCACTAGGGACCTGGCCCACAACACATGCATGTGCCCTGTGACTCAGAATCGAACTTGCTACCCTGTGGTTAGCAGGCTGGAGCTCAATCCACTGAGCCACACCAGCCAGGGCAAGAGATTTTTTTAAAATTGAAAACCATGTTTTTTTAGCCACCCAAATAGTCATATTCTTACTTCCTCCCTTTCTTTCTCAAGATCTTGTTTATTTATTTTCAGAGAGGGGAAGGAAGGGAGAAAGAGAGAGAGAGAAATATTGATAGAAGACAGAAGTATCAGTTGGTTGCCTCTCACTCATGCCCTGACTGGGGACCGAACCCACAACCCAGACGTGTCCCCTGACCAGGAATTGAACCGGTGACCCATTGCTTTTCAGAATGATGCCCAACCAACTGAACTACATCAGCCAGGGCAAATAAAATATTTTTTAAGAAAGAGTCCCTTTCTTCCTTAATTGATATCAAGCTACGGAAATGCTAGCTTTGAAGATGGTTTTCTGAGAAAATTAGAAGCAAACTGGGAACATGTTTTCAATGAAACTGCTAGGACCACTTGAACTTGAAAACTAGTCAGAGCCTCTGATTATTGTCATAATGCCCTTATAGTGCTACAAGTATCAGTAAAAAGCCCATATCAAAACTTGTGATGATAATAGTGGCTAAGCACTACCTACCAGTATGACTAACTAAAAAAAGAAAAGGAAAAGTGTTAGCCTTGCTGATGGCTGTGGGAATGTAAAATAATGCAGCCACTGTGGAAAACAGTTTGTCAGTTTCTCAAAAGATTAAACTTAGAATTTCCATGTGACCCAGCAATTGCACTCCTAGATGTATATCCAAAAGAACTGAAAGCAGGTACTGGAATAGGTACTTGTAGGTCCATGTCATAGCAACATTATTCACAATAGCTGAAAGGTAGAAGCAGCCCAAGTGTCTGTGGACAGATGATTAGATAAACAAAATATGGTGTATATTATTCAGACTTAAAAAGGAATGAAATTTTGCCCTAGCTTAGTGGATTGAGCATTGGATCCTGCAGACTGAAAGGTTTCCGGTTCAATTCCCAGTCAGGGCACGTGCCTGGGTTGAGGTCCAGGTCTCTAGTTGGGAATGGGTGAGAAGCAACTGATTAATGTTTGTCTCACACATCAGTGTTTTTCTCCCTCTCTTTTCTCCCCTCACCCTTAAAAATAAGTAAAAATATTTTTAAAAAGAATTAAATGTTAATGTATGCTACAATATGGATGGTCCTTGGAAACATTATGCTTACTGAAATAAGCCAGACACAGAAAGACAAGTATATGATTCCACTATACTAGAATAGGCAAATTCACAGAGATGGAAGGTAGAATGTAGGGGGCTAGGGGAACATTTGGGAAGGAGGAGTTAATTGGGTTTTTTTTTGTTTTTTGTTTTGTTTTGTTTTTTTATATTTTATTTATTTTTCTTAGAGGGGAAGGGAAGGAGAGAGAGAGAGAGAGAAATATCAATGTATGGTTGCCTCTCATTTGTCCCCTACCGGGAACTGGGAACTGGCCTGCAACCCAGGCATGTGCCCTGACTGGGAATCGAACCACGATCATGTGGTTCACAGGCCTGCGCTCAATTCACTGAGCTACACCAGCCAGGGCTATACTTACAAATTTTTTAAATGATGCATATTATGTGTATTTTACCACAGTAAAAATAATAATGGCTAAATATTATCCTAAGCATGTTACAGGTTTTCATTCATTTAGTGAATAATGCAGCTGGTAAGGAAAGGGAAAGAGAATAGGTGTTAACTTTCACTTATAGTTTGATAATGTAATTTTATTGATTTTGAAGTATATTTTATTGATTATGCTATTACAGTTTTCCCAATTTTTCTCCCTTTATCCCCCCTGCCTTGCACTCCACAACTGTCCAGCATTCCCACCCCCCCTTAGTTCATGCCCATGTGTTGTACATATATGTTCTTTGAGTTCTCTGTTTCTTTTTTTTTAATTAGAAGATTTACTTAAGTTTTTTTATTTTATTTATTTATTTATTTATTTATTTATTTTTAGAGGGGAAGAGAAGGTGAGAAATATCAAGGTATGGTTGCCTCTCGTGAGTCCCCTGCTGGGAACTGGCCTGCAATCCAGGCATGTGCCTTGACTGGGAATCGAACCGCGATTGTGTGGTTTGCAGGCCCGCTCTCAATCCACTGAGCTTCACCAGCCAGGGCGAGTTCTCTGTTTCTTATACAATTTTGATCTCTCTCCATCTATTTTATACCTACCAATTGTGCTTCTTTTTCCCTGTACCTCTCCCCACCGAAAACCCTCCATGTGATCTCCATTTCTCTGATTCTGTTCCTATTCTAGTTGTATGCTTAGTTCAATTTTTGGGGGGGCGGTTAGGTTCAGTTGTTGATAGTTGTGAGTTTGCTGTCATTTTACTGTTCGTATTTTTGATCATCTTCTTTTTCTTAGACAAGTCCCTTTAACATTTCATATAACAAGGGGTTGGTGATGGTGGACTCTTTAATTTGACCTTCTCTGGGAAGCACTCTATCTGCCCTTCCATTCTAAATGATAGCTTTGCTGGATAGAGTAATCTTGGATGTAGTTCCTTGCCTTTCATGACTTCAAATACTTCTTTCCAGCCCCCTTCTTGCCTGCAAGGTTCCCCTTGAGAAATCAGCTGATAACCTTCTGGGAACTCTTTCGTAGATAACTGTCTCCTTTTCTCTTGCTGCTTTTAAGATTCTCTCCTTATCATAAATCTTGGGTAACTTCATGATGATGTGCCTTGGTGTGTTCCTCTTTAGGTCCAAGTTCTTTGGGACTCTCTGGGCTTCCTGGACTTCCTGGAAGTCTATTTCCTTTGGCAGATTGGGGAAGTTTTCCTTCATTATTTGTTCAAATAAGTTTTTAATTTCTTGCTCATGTTCTTCTCCTTCTGGCACCCCTATAATTTGGATATTGGAACGTTTAAAGTTGTCCCAGAGGTTCCTAAGCTTCTCTTCATTTATCCGAATTCTTATTTCTTTATTCTGTTCCAGTTGGATGTTTATTTCTTTCTTTTGTTCCAAGTCATTGATCTGAATCTTGGTTTTTTTCCTGTCACTGTTGGTTCCCTGAATATTCTGCTTTATTTCATTTTGGGTGTCTTTCTTTTGTTCTTTTATTTTTTGACCAAGCTCAATCAGACCTTTGAGCATTTTGATTACCAGGGCTTTAAACTCTCCATCAGATAGGTTGGTTATCTCCTCATTGCTTAGCTTTCTTTCTGGAGTTTTGCTCTGTTCTTTCATTTGGGCCGTATTTCTTTATCTCTGTGCACCCGTTAAGTTGTAAGAGGGAGGGGCCTTAGGTATTCACCAGGGCAGGGCAACTCTCCTTGCTATGCTGTGGCGCAGCCTGTGGGGGATGGGCCATAGAGGGAACAATGTAGCTCCCCTGCCCAGCTCTAGCCCCACTTGCCAAGGAACTCTCCTGTGAGACTGGGAGTTTTTTCTACTGTGGAAACCCCCACCATAGTCCACAGTCAGCTCTGAGTCTTAGTTTCCCGTTCAGCCAGCCCCACCCACAGATCTGCCCCCTTGCTGCGGGTTCTCTCCGTCTGCCTGTTTTATTGGTCTGGTTGGTCTGGTTGACTGTTTCTTTGATTCTTTGGTTGTTGGAGTTCCAAGCAGTTTGATTTTTCTGGCACTTCTGGTTGTATATTGATTTTAGATTGGTTGTTATCTTCCTTTTGGTTGTGCGAGGAAGCGAAGGGTTTCTATGTTTGCCTTCATCTTGGCCAAAACTTTCTAATTCTGTTGATTTTTAGAGAGAGAGGAACAGAGGGAGCGGGAGACAGGAACAAAATTTAATTTGTTGTTCTACTGATTTATGCGTTTATCAGTTGCTTCTTGTGTGTACCCGGACCAGGGATTGAACCTGCAACCTTGGCGTACAGGGGACTAGGCTCTAACCAACTGTTTGGCTTGGGCTCCACTCCTTGTTTGGCTGCTGAATCTCTTACTTAAGTACCATTTCTTGGTGACAGATGTATCTATCTTAATAATTTATGAGAATGAATTATCATCAGTTTTTAACTGCTGAATATTTCACCTGTGAGACCCAGTTGAGGTCTTCTTTGTAGGAAAATAAAGTGTTTTCTGAATAGGACAAAACACTGAATGTTATGATTCAAAAGGACTCATATGTATTGTATCCCTGCCTCCCGCCCTGCCCCTTTCCTATTACAGTTCTGGGAATGACTTGAAATAGTCAAGAGCAGTGGTTTTCAATGTGTAGTTTCCATACCCGCAACAGCAACAGGAGCCTGCCCTGGGAGCTTGTTAAGAATGCAGATATTCAGAGGCCCTGGCCGAGGAGCTCAGTTGGTTAGAGTGTCATCTCAGAATGCCACGGTTGCGGCTTTGGTTGATCCCTGGTCTGGGCACTTAGAACAATCAACCAATGAATGCATTGTAAGTAGTACAATAAAAATCAATATTTCTCTTTCTTTCTTTTCTCTCCCTTCCTTTCTTTCTAAAATCAAATTTTTAAAAAAATACCGATACTCAAGACCTACCCCAGAGCTACTGAATCAGAAACTCTAGGGTTAAGGTCCAAAAATCTGTATTTTAACAAGCCTCCAAATGCATGCTCAAGTTTGAGAACTGGTGATGCAGGGAATTACTAGGGTGATGTGCTGCATTGGTCAGGGAACCATCTATTGGGTTGGCCAAAAAATTTGTTTGTTTTTTTTCCGTGAGATGGCTCTAGTAGCGCTTAGTTGTCTTTAATTTCATTCAAAGCAGTTTTGTTAGATTGTATTGTGACAGCTGTCAGATCACCATGCATTTAATAAATATCAAAAGTGGTGAATTTTTGTACAGCCATTTTAATACTGAAGATGGAAGAAGTAACATTTTTGGCATATTGTGCTGTAATATTTCAGGAAAGGTAAAAACACAACTGAAACACACAAAAAGATTTGTGCAGTATATGGAGAAGGTGCTGTGACTGATCCAATATGTCAAAAGTGGTTTGTGAAGTTTTGTGCTGGAGATTTCTCACTGGACAATAATGCTGCACGGTCAGGTAGACCAGGTGAAGTTGGTGGTGATCAAATTGAGACATTAATTGAGAACAATCAATGTTATACCACATGGGAGATAGCTGACATACTCCGGATATCTAAATCAATAAAGGTATTTGTGAAAATTAAAAATGTGTGTTTTATTTTACAGAAATAAACATGGACTTTTTGGCCAACCCAATAGAAGTGAGTGTAGACATTCAGGCTTACTTCAGGAAGGGAAGTCTGGATTTACAAATTGGCTTGGGAACTCTAGGTGTAGTGCTAGTCTGAAACGGCTGAAATCTCTAGGACTCATCTGATTCTAAGCTAGAATTGTGCTGCCCTAAGGAAGGGGAACAGAAATACAAAGTTTTGTGAGTTTTTTAAAGATTTTATTTATTTATTTTTAGAGAAAGGGAAACGGGCCAGGAAAGGGAGAGAAACATCAATGTGTAGTTGCCTGTCATGCACCGCCTCTGGCCTGCCACGCAGGCATGTGCCCTGACTGGGAATTGAACTGGCAACCCTTTGGTTTGCAGTCCATGCTCAATCCACTGAGTCACACCAGCCAGGGCAGAAAAACAAAGTTCTTAAAGAGTAGCACTACCATGGTTTTTCTAATCCAAAGAAAGAGCAGAGCCTCTATTTACTTGAGAAATAGAAATAGAACCATGATGTTAGCATGGTTGAAAACAGGGTATTGAGACACCTGATGTCCACTGCAGATGGTATCCCTAAAGGGATGTTTGGCTCCAAGGGACTATTGAATGAAAGGACACAAGCGGTTTTGAGTCAGTTAGGAAAAACTGCCAACTTTCACAAGGCTATTCCATAGGGAAGCTCATGTTACTCCAGTGTCAGTCGCAGTTCCTGAGAATCTGGAGCTAGGAATTACCAGAAACATAAGAGTTACCAGATTTTACTCTCTAGGTCCTGCCAGGGAGCCAAACCCAGTTCTAACTGTACTTGAAAAATGGGGCCCTGCTGTGAGGATGGCAGATTGCAGGCAGTTTTTCCAGGTTTCATTCTTGTAGGTTTGCAAATGGCCTGTTAGGTACAAATAAACTGATCTACCTGAACTATTTTATGAGCATGAATAGGTTTGCCCCTAAATTTATTTGATTTTGCAACAGCTGAAGTCTGAGAGGACTGACATTGTCTAATGCTGTCTCCTGGCTAGCTGTATCTTTCTGAAGGTATAATGGAGCTGTGGGTCACAGAGACTTTGAGGGAGAGTTCCAGTTTCTTGGATATGTGACAGAGACTCAGGATTCAGTTACCTAGGGCACAAGTTGTGGGGCTCAGTCTCTGGAATAAAGCAGGGGGCCAGTTAAATTTAGTGTAGCTTAGGTTAGCATCAGGTCTAATCTTCAGGCCAGGGCCACAGGTCTGACATGTCAAGTCCTAGAGTTTTGGACCAGAAGTCATTAAGTCACTCCTCTCAGATCCATTTGACATTGGCAAAATTGAATTTGAGGGGTGTGTAGGGAAAGGGAGGGACAAAGGAGGAGAGGGAGAGAGGGACGTGAAGATGGGGGTGTTGTTAGTGGAATGCAAGCAGTTCAGTTTTGTGAACTGGAGGGAATATAAAGCCAGGAAGAAGCTAGTTACTATGTTTTCTTTTCTTTTTTTAAAAGATACATTATTGATTATGCTATTACAGTTGTCCCATTTTTTTCTCCCCTTTATTCCCCTCTGCCCTGTACCACCCCTCACACCAGTATTCTCCTCTCTTAGTTCATGTCCATGAGACTTATATATAAGTTCTTTGGCTTCTCCATTTCCTATACTATTCTCAACCTCCCCCTGTCTATTTTCTACCTACTATTTATGCTTCTTATTCCCTGTACCTTTTCCTCCATTCTCTCCCTCTCCCCCACTTCCCACTCATAGCCATCTATGTGGTCTCTATTCTGTGAATCTGTTCCTGTTCTAGTTGGTTGCTTAGTTATTTTTTTTTAGGTTCAGTTGTTGACTGTAGGTTGTATTTGTTGTCATTTTAGTGTTCATAGTTTTGATCATCTTCTTTTTCTTAGATAAGTCCCTTTAACATTTCATATAATAAGAGGTTGGTGATGATAGACTCCTTGAACTTGACCTTATCTGGGAAGCACTTTATCTGCCCTTCCATTCTAAATGATAGCTTTGCTGGGTAATGTAAGGACCTACATCCAAGAGTAATCTTGGATTCATGACTTGGATTCAAGTCATTGAATATCTTTGTTTTTCCCAATGTGCTTCTGTTAAATTTCATATGGTGCTTCTAAAATTGATTTTCTTGCATTTATTATCCTTAAACTTCATCTTGTTAGATTTAATGTTTACTAATATTTGTTGAGCTTCATCATGTGCTGAGAATTTTACAAATATTGCCTTTTCTCCCATCTTGCAACAATTCTGTGGGGCAGTACTCCTGTTTTCTGCATGTGGAAATGAAAGCTCAAAGAAGTTAAGTAACTCGCTTGCATTCTAAACAGTAGGTGATAGAACCTGGTATTCAAACCATTGTCTTGTCTCACTCCAAAGCCTCTTGCTTTTGAATACCATTCTAGCCCTTTGTTCCATTCTCTTTTGATCTTTTAGATCTGTATTCTGTTTTACAATGTATTTCTTTTTAAAGGTCTTTCTCTTATGTGGTCAGTATCACCCAGTGCCCTTATCTAAGTCATTTATAGCAAGGGGACCTGGCCAGGGATGGGTGCAGAGCAAATCAAGGGAAAGACTGTGGGCTTTAGAGTCAGACTTGGTTGTCTCATCACAGGTGTTGTGACTTGGCAAGGTCATTAACTTGTCTAGGTTTTTATTTCCTCATTTATAAAATATATTAATGCCTACAAATGGGCCTGCTGGAAAGGTTGAATGAGTCAAAGTGCTTGACTCAGGGCCTCATACTGTGGGCTCTCAATAAACATTAATCTATTATCTCCTTCTTTCAAGAATGCTTTTGAAATTTTTAATATTTTATATCCTTTAAAATCCTCCCCTTCAGGTCCTGTTGTTTTTTGGGTGTGATTGTTTATTATATCCCACAGGGCTGTCATGTGCCTCACCGTGGCAGTGCACTTGTGGTCAGGAACTACACCACAAATTTCTGTGTGATTATGAAGGACTTGCTTGTCCTCTTTTTTGCCTTGGTTTCATAATATGTAAAATGTAGGTAGTAAGTGTACCTATCATAAAGAGTTATTATGAGCATTAAATAAATTAATGAAGTCTTTGGAACAGTGCTTGGTAGTGACGTTTAATGTTTGCTAATATTAATGTCTATAAATTATAGTTAACAACACCTACTTTGTAGGGTTACTATGAGGATTAAATAAGTGTGTAAGCTGCATAATATTTTGCCTGGCAAATATATGTAACAAATTAATAATAGAAGGAAATCTTACTATCGACAAAGTTATCAAGAAATGCTCATCAAATGCCTTGCCAAAATGTAGATCTGTTCTATGTATCAGTGATTGTCAAACTTCATCATGCATGAGACTCCCCTGAGAATCTGGTTAAAATGCAGATTCTTGTTCAGCAGGTTTGTGGTGGGGCCTGAGAGTCTGCATTTCTGACAAATTCCTAGGTGGTACCAGTGCTGCAGTGTGAAGACTCCACTTTGAGTAGCATTGCTGTGTATTATATTCCTTTGTTTTTCAGTCTAATTGTAGTCTTGAAAGACTTGTTTTCAGTAAATCACATCTCTGCTCACTACTCCCCTTTCTAGAAGCTCAAAGCCCATCTTTTTAAGAAAGAGTCCATTGGTCAAGGCTAGGTATGTATGTATGTGAAAGAAAGATCAGTTGTGCAGTTTATTCAGGATTCAGGCCAAGGTTGCCAGGGACCGTGAACTTTTATAGCCCTTAGTAGATGCCTCCTCAGGCTTTGACAACTTGATCATCCTTTAAGTTCTACAGCAGATGCTCTTCAGACTCCCCCGGCACCCTCAGGACTGTGGTTTTACAGGTCTGGATGGTTGGGCTGGGTTGGAATAACTAGAGGCTGTACTATTCTGAGCTTCAATTCTTGATTTCCACAATACTCATTCTTCCCCTCTTCAAGTTGAAGACTGTACTTGTTGACAGAGAAATGGAAAAAGTAGCAACAGGTCTAGATGGTTCCCACAAAGCCCTTTTGTTCTCCTATGCTTAATGAACAGGCCTTGGCTCATTCTGGGCTATGACTTTCCTGGCTCTTCGTTTCTTAGGATGAGAACCACTGCTCTGTTATCTCTTTTTTAAAAGATTTTATTTATTTACTTTTAGAGAGGGGGGAAGGGAGGGAGAAAGAGAGGGAGAGAAACATCGACGTGTGATTGGTTGCCTCTTGCACACCCCTAACTGTGGACCTGGCCTACAACCCAGGAATGTGCCCTCACTGGGACTCAAACTGGTGACCCTTTGGATCTCGGGCCAGCACTCAATCCACTGAGCCACACCAGCCAGGGTTCAGGTGTCTTTTTTACTGTGATCTCTTCCTTTGTACATGTTTTCTTTGTTGGGTTTTTAAAAAAATCTCTATTTCTTTGGAGAATGTGCAACCATACTAGTCTCTTGACATTGTTTCCTTTTAAAATTTGAATTGGTATATTTTATAATTGATTGCGTAATTGATTATGAGAATTTCACTTTTGAGGATTTCTTTTAAAAATACCAGCATTGAAAAAGAAAAAATGAAAAAAAAATGAAAAGAAAAAGAAAAGGAAAAAAAATAAAAAATAAAAATACCAGCATTGCCCTGGTCAGTGTGGCTCAGCTGGTTGAAGCATTGCCCCATAAATCAAAAGGCTCATGGTTTGATTCCTGGTCAGGGCACATAGCTGAGTTGCAGGCCAGACCCTGGGTTGGGGGCAAGCAAGAGGCAACCACACATTGATATTTCTCTCCCTCCCTTCCCCCTTCTCTTAAAATAAATAAATAAAATCTTTAAAAAAATTGTGCTGGAAGTTGACACTGCAAACTGTCTTACACATTTAGCATTTTTTAGTGGATTTAACCACTCATTTACATGAGTTAAACATGTGTTTTCAATGTGAAAATCAACTTATCAATATACCGTGTTTCAAACCATAACAGCATTCCAAACAAAACTAAAATTATGGCAAGCTCAAATTAAGGCAAACAGTTTTATACATGTTGACATATTTGCTAAACATAGTCCTATGAACAACGAAAAATATGCAGCCTTGTTTTTTGATTTGATACAAGAATTTGAAAACAGATTTCAAGATTTCCAGGAAAATAATCAATATTTTGCTATATTTGTGACTCCATTTTCAGTCACCATAAATATGTTACCTGCCAATTTTCCAATGGAATGGATAGAGCTGCAATCTGACATTCAACTTAAAGAAAAATTTGATTGTCTCTCTCTTTTTTTTTTTTACTGAACTTTTATAGGTCCTGTCTTCCCAGAGACAAATATATCCTGCTTCACAGTCCTGCCTTATTCAAGTCACCCTGTTTGGCAGCACCTACATTTATGAGCAATTGTTTTCAAGAATGAAACACATTAAGAGTAAAATTAGAACCAAAGTATCTGATGAGCACCTTGAGAACTCACCAAGAATCGCAACTACTTCTATCAAACCAGATGTTGATGAAGTAGTTTCTCAAATGCAGTGTCAAACATCCCACTAGTTTTGTTGCCTTCTTTTTTTAATTAAAAATTTTTCAAAAAAAACCAATGATGCTTTTTACTTATCTGTACATTTCTTATATTAATGATCACAAACTTGGGACCTGCTTAACAATTTTAAAAGATTATTAAAAGGGTCACTACATAATTAGTTTTTTTAAGTATTTTTTAAAATATATTTTATTGATTATACCATTACAGTTGTTCTATTTCCCCCCTTCATTCCCTTCCACCCTGCACACCCCCTCCCCCACCATTCCCCCCTTTAGTTTATGACCATGTGTCTCAAGTTCTTTAGATTCTATATTTCCCCTACTATTCTTGCCCTCTCCCATCTATTTTCTACCTACTGTCTATGCTACTTTCTGTACCTTCTCCCCCCCTCTCCTCCTCCCACTCCCCTGTTGCTAACCCTCCATGTGTTCTTCATTTCTATGGTTCCACTCCTGATCTAGCTGTCCTCTTGGTTTGCTTTTGTTTTAGGTGTGGTTGTTAATAACTGTGAGTTTGCTGTCCTTTCACTGTTCATATTTTTCATCTTCTTTTTCTTATATAAGTCCCTTTAGCATTTCATATAATAAGGGCTTGGTGATGATGAACTCCTTGAACTTGACCTTATCTGAGAAGCACTTTATCTGTCCTTCCATTCTAAATGAAAGTTTTGCTGGATAAAGCAATCTTGGCTGTAGGTCTTTGGATTTCATGACTTGGAATACTTCTTTCCAGCCCCTTCTTGCCTGTAAGGTCTCTTTTGAGAAATCCGCTGACAGTCTGATGGGTACTCCTTTGTAGGTGACTGTCCCCTTATCTTTTGCTGCTTCTAGGATTCTCTCCTTCATTTTAATCTTGGCTAATGTAATTATGATGTGCCTTGGTGTGTTCCTTCTTGGGTCCAACTTCTTTGGGACTCTCTGAGCTTCCTGGATTTCCCAGAAGTCTATTTCCTTTGCCAGACTGGGGAAGTTCTCCTTTATTATTTGTTCAAATAAGTTTTCCACTCGTGGCTGTTTCTTTCCCCCTTCTGGTACCCCTATAATCCAGATGTTGGAATGTTTAAAGATGTCCTGGAGGTTCTTAAGCCTCTCCTCATTTTTTTGAATTCTCATTTCTTCATTCCTTTCTGGTTGGATGTTTTGTTCTTCCTTCTGGTCCATTCCATTGATTTGAGTCCCAGTTTCCTTTTCATCACTATTTGTTTCCTGGACATCTCCCTTCATTCCAATTAGTTCAGCCTTCATTTGTTCCTCTAATTTGTGACTATAATCAATCCGTTCTGTGAGCATTCTGATAAACAGTGTCTTGAACTGTGCTTCTGAGAGGCTGGCAATCTCTCGGTCACTTAGAGTTATCGGCTCTGGGACTTTGAGTTCTTCTTGCGCCATCTTTTGGGCTGTTTGTGCCTGTTACATAGCAGGATCGGAGCCCTAGGTGTACACCAGAGCAGGGCAACTCAGTCGCTGGGTTGTGATGCTGTATGTTGGGGGCAGGGTCAACGAGGAGCAATGGCATCCCGTCTGCTGCCTCCTGCCACGGCCCCCACAGGTGGCTGGTGCCGCAGCTGCCACCGTCACCTGGGCCTGCGCTTTTCATCCCACTGCACGAGAGTGCGCCACCGCTGTTAGCCCTATAATGGGTTCGCCCCCCTGGGGCCTGCGTGGTCTGTCTCACTGTGCGCGAATATGCGACCGCGGTCAGTCTGCTCCACACCCTGACTGGGTCCGGGCTACCTGTTCGCCTAGGTCTGGGGATCCTTTCTGCCCGACCCTGCTTCGCTGGTGGCTCCGCCCCTCTTACTGTCCCGGTTGAATGGTTAGTTGTTGTTGGACTTCCGTATAATTCAATTTTCTGTTCTTTGGCTGTATCTTTGTTCTCCAAACCTTTGTTGTATTCAAACTTGGTTGTGGGAGAAGGCACAGTGTTTCCATCTATGCCTCCATCTTGGCGGAAGTCAAGAATTAAAGGTTTTTGGTTCAGTGTTTTATAGATTGTCATATTTGGGTGCCTTAAGGTTTTGTTGTTTTTTATCAGAAAACTAAGTGTGATGTACTTTTTTTATAAGCTGATTTTTTTTTTAGATTTTATTTATTTTTCAGAGAGAGTGGAAGGGAGGGAAAAAGAGGGAGAGAAACAATCGTGTGTGAGTGAAACACTCATGCCCCCAGCTGGGGACCTGGCCTGTAACTGAGGCATGTACCCCGACTGGGAATCAAACCCTCAACTCTCCAGTTCGCATGCCAGCATTCAGCCAATGTTCCACACTAGCCAGGGCTAACTGTGATATATTTTGATGGCTGCATAGCGGTCCATTATGTAGACATTCATAATTTAAAATTTTTTCTTTTATTGATTCAGAGAAGGGAGAAGGAGGGAGAAAGAAGAGAAACATTGACCAGTTGCCTCTAGTATGTGCCTCTAGAGTAGAACCTCTAGAGGTTCTGTCTGGGGACACAACCCAGTATGGGCCCTAACTGGAACTGAACCTGCGACCTTTTAGTTTGTGGGATGATGCCCAACCGACTGAGCCACACAGGCCAGGGGCAACATTCTTACTTTTTTAATTTCCCTGTATATGACGAGGTCTGTCGGGAAAAGTTCAGCCATTGTTGATGTAATGAGAACAGTTTGTGTGGCATTAATGTAACCTGGCAGCCAAGGAGAATAGACTGGAATGCACATGTATGAACAATGAGGACTTCACTGTACTAGTCAACAGGGATGGTAGATGCCATTGAGTGAGCATGTGTCCTGTGTGACTGTTGCATTCAAAATTAGTGAAGAGTAATAAATCTGCATCAGATTTTGTGTTAATCTTGAGCATTGCTCTGTGGAAACTTCTGATGATTCAGAAAGCCACAGTTGTGGGCAACTGGTGATTGGCAGCTCCATCACTGACAATGCACCTGCTCATGTATCACATCTAGTGCAGAGTTTTTTGGTGAAACATCAAATCACCCAGTTGACTCTGCCCTCCTACAGCCCAGATTTGGTACCCTGTGACTTACGGCTTTTCCCAGAACTAAAATCACCTTTGAAAGGGAAGAGATTTCAGAGTGTTGATGAGTTTCAGGAGAATACAACAGGGCAGCTGATGGTGATTGAAAGAACTGTGTGAGGTTCCAAGGTGCCTACTTCGAAGGGGACTGCGGTGTCATTGTCCTATGTACATTGTTTCTTGTATCTTGTATTTTCTTTAATAAATGTCCCTATTTTTCATATTACATGGATGGGTACTTCTGGACAGGCCTCATAATTCTGGTCATTTAGGCTATTTCTGATACTTTGCCATGGGAAACTGAAGATTAAAAATGGAAACATCATTTATACTGGAGCTGGGAGTACCTGTGGGGTATCTTTCAGGCCCTACCACTCATCATCAATTATCCCAAACAGGAAGAGCCCATACTGTCCATCTCCAACAGGAAGATGTTTTTCTACCCTACAACTCCAGTGGGCAGAAGGAAGATTTTCTCTGCCTGGCTACCTGCCACTTAGCCAGTGGAGGACTTAAAACTCACCCAATGAAAAGCCACTTTTAAAACTACCAGTTTCCTCCAATGGACTCTGTTTACCACAGCCCCTCTGAATATCTCCTGTCCTCTATAAGGCAACTTTCCTCACCTTTGTACTTCGGATTGCACGTATTCACCGTTAGACGGCATGTCCTAAAGTGCAATTTTCTGTTGTTCCCAAATAAACCCATTTTGCTGGAGAAATATCTGACTGTTTGTTTAGGGTCAAACAAAGCCGTGCTCCAGTGAATAACCATATATCGGTGTTTACTGCAGCATTATTTCTAGTAGCAAAATGCTAGGAGTAATGTAGGTAATCAAGAGATATATAATGCCTTTGTGCCATCACACTTACATTTTTGTACAGTAGACTCCTAGAAGTGGAGGTGTGGGTCATAGGGTTTGCATATTTAAGACTGTGCTGGCTAAGGGCCATACTGATAAGAAGTGGTGTGAAATACGTACTTGATGCATGGTACAAAAAACCCCATTTCCATAGTATTGCCAGTACTGTACGTTAACAGTCATTTTAATTTTTGTCAATTGCTAGAAATGGTATCCCTTTTTTAAATTTATCTTTTTTTGTACATTTTGTTTAGCTTCTTAGTAGGTTATATATGGACCTGGTTTAAAAGACATGAAACTTTATGATTTACCCTCCTATCATGTTTCTTGTCTCCAGTTCCTTTTCCCAAAGGTGACCAGTATTACCAGTTTTAAAATAAATCCTCCTACAAGTATTTTATGCACATACGAACAAACTCATATAAAACACTTCCTATTAATTGGCATGTCACTTGAATCATTCATATATATATACATATATATGTATGACTAAAAAAGTATATATGAGAGAAGACCCCCCAAAAACTGGAATTTATTTATTAAAATTTGTATATTTATTCTTAGTTTTTTTCCACTGCTCAGTTTTAGAACTCGTCAATTTTGATGACTTTTAGTGCTTCTGCTGTTTTTGTTTCACCTCTTTCACATCTGTAAATGTTTCCCTTTGAGGACTTTTTTCATCTGGGGAAACTAAAAAATGTTTGGGGCAAGATTGGGTGCATATGGAGGGGGGGCACTGGATCATGCTGTTTTTGATCAAAAACTTCTGAACACTTGGTGCAGTGTGGGCAGGTGTACTCATAAATCACCTATCATGAAGTGGGCAACAGTGTTGAAAGAGTCTTCCAGAAAAATTCACTGAAGCTCAGTGCAGCTACTTAGCATAGCCTTCATTTTTTCATCTAATTTGCAACCAAATTCAACCAATTTTGTGAGCATCCCTATTATGAGTGTTTTGAACTGTGCATCTGATAGGTTGGCTATCTCTTCATCACTTAGTTCTGGTTTTGGAGCTATGATGTTTTCTTTCATTTGGGCCATATTTCTATGTGTTGGCAGGTCTGTTACTAGTAAGGAACAGAGCCTTAGGTATTCACCAGGGAAGGGAACCCACTCTGTTGCGTTGTGGCTCTGTGGGGTGGGGAGGGGTCAGAGAGGGAACGATGCCACTTGCTCAACTCTGGGCTGGCTTTCAGTCACTTCCCCTGCTTCCTGCAAGCAACCTGGGCCCTTCTGGTGCTGATTCCTGTGTGGGTGGTTTTGTGAATGTTCTAGGATTCTGTGGGTCTCTCCAATGAACTCTCCCGTGAGGCTGGGAGTTTCTCCAACCACTGCCGATGCAACCCCCACAGCTTTTTACTGCCAGATGTTTTGAGTCTTTATTTCCCCTCACTGGAACCCTGGGTTTCACGGTCTGTCTCACTTCCCTGCTGTTCCTCCCAGTTTATCCACTGGCAAATGTGGGACCACTCAGTCTGCCAGCCTTTGCCTTGACACACATCCTCTCTGCCCTGGCTGTCCATCTCCGCCCCTCCTGTCAGTTTGAATGAATGTTTCTTCTTTAACTCCTTGGTTGTCAGACTTCCATATAGTTCAATTTTCTGGCAGCTCTGGTATTTTTTTGTTTTTAAATTTGTTGTTGTCCTTCTTTTGGTCATGCAGGGAGGCAAAGTGTATCTACCTACACCTCCTTCTTGCCCGGGAGTTCCTACTTTCTAGGAGTTTTTGTCCTTGCTGGTAGATTTTTTTTCCTTTCCGTCTGACTACCCCACTGCTAATAAAGTCACTTTTGGGGGAAAAAGAAGAAGCAATCTTACGTTATCATCCCTTTGATTAAAGATCTCTGTTGACTCCTCATGTCTGTAGTGTTGTGTCTAGAAGCTGGAACACAGCATGCAAGGGCCTTCCCAGTGGGGCTTAGCCTCCACATCAGCTCATTTCCCACCACTCTGTGTCACACACTGCTGGACACAGTCCTCAGTAATCTCTGTTCTTTCATGACTGCCTGTATACATTTTGTTTTGTCTAACTATAAAATGCTTGTTTCTGCCTGCAAAATTCTTACTTGTCCTTTTAAGGCACTCTAAAAAGATTTTTTTTAAGGAGTATCTTTTTTAAAAAAATATTTATTTATTTATCTTTAGAAGAGAAGGGAAGGAGAGAGGGAGAGAAATATCAATATGTGGTTGCTTCTCATGTGTCCCCTGCTGGGAACTGGCCTGCAACCCAGGCATGTGCCCTGACTGGGAATCGAACTGCGATCTTTTGGTTCGCAGACCCGTGCTCAATCCACTGAGCTACAACAGCCGGGGCATCTAAAAAGATTTTTTTTAAATTTATTTTTAGACCAAGGGGAAAGGAGAGAGAGAAAGCTTGGTTGGTTGCCTCTCGTCTGTGCCCCAACTGGAGACTGAACTACCATTTCCCAGGCATGTGACCCAACTGGGAATCAAACCAGCAACATTTTCTTTTGCAGGACGACTCCCAACCAACTGAGCCACACCAGTCAGGACTGAAAAAGTTTAAAAAAAAATTGTCCTAGAGAGAGTTCAAGTCCCATAGCACTGTGTTCACTGATCTGCCCTAGAACATATCAAATTATATGGTAATAACCCATTAATAAATCTGTCTCCATATTTAAATGACTGTCAGCTGCTCAGCATAGAGTCTCTATCTCTCTAAATTATGTCTCTTCAGCAGCTACTGTACACTTAGCACCGAGTAGGCCCTCAACAGATACTTACTGTAGATGCTTGACTGACTACATACCTGGTTGCCTAAAAGAGCTCCACTGTTCTGCTGCCCTGAAGGGGACACTATGACTGCTGGGCACAACACGTTGCCAAAAAGGAAATGATTTTCTGAGCTAGAACAATATACATTTGAAAGTTTGTCTTTGTCTTCCCCACTCATCGAGATTGTTTTAGCTGCCAAGTGTTAGCCACTATGGTTATTTGGGAGTCTAGATAGATTCAAACAATTGACCTTGAGTTCAAGGTTGTTTTGGGGTTGTTTTTTTTTTTGGTAAGCTATGACTGATCTTTTGGCTCATTCTTTCTTTCGCCAGGAAATACAGTGAATATTTATTTCAGGAATTTTAATTATCCTTTCTGAAGAGTGTATTGCTCGTTAATATATTTGAATTGTCTGAGAGCTTTGCTCTTTGTTTTCTGGTAGCCAACAGGACCAGAGCTTGGTCTGTACTCACTGATTATGCCAAACCCATGTATAAACACGAGTGATCTGAATAACTGTCTAGAGAAAGACTATTTAAGATGAGACCATCCTGCCCTGGCTGGTGTGACTCAGTGGATTGAGTGCCAGCCTGTGAACCTAACCAAGAAGTCACCAATTCTGTTCCCCATCAGGACACATGCCTGGGTTCCAGGCCAGGTCCACAGTTGGGGGTGTGCAAGAGGCAACCTATCTTTGTATATTTCACACATTGATGTTTCTCTCCCTCTCTCCCTCCCTTCCCCTCTCCCTAAAAATAAATAAATAAATGAAATCTTTTAAACAAAAGATGAGACCATCTTTTCTGACTTTTTTCAGAGGGACGGGGTGTGGAGGAGGGTGAATCTGAGGAAGGCGGTGTATGTGTTTGCGTCAGTAAATAGCACATCATTGCTTACAGTACCCTAGATTCTCTTCATGCAAGAGCTAGACAGACCAAATCAGGAATTGTTCCCTTGCTTAAAGCCAAGAATAACATCCTGAGCAGCAAGGGACAGAGGTCAGTTCAAGGCAACAGCTCGTGGGAGCTATAGGACATTAAAAACCATGAACTGAGTTTAGTAGAAGGAAGCCAACAAAACATCGAAGGAAGTGCTTGAAACTTGTGTCTGTCTTATTGGGGCATGGCTTACTTATGAAAAATCATTACAACAGATACATGATGAATTCATATAACGAGTCTTCTGGTTAAGTCTCCCGCCTGCATGAAAAATGTATATATATTTTCCCTCTTGCCTGCGTGTTGATTTGCCTATTGTTTTTATTAGAAAAAGAGGAAAAGAATGCTATACTAATATTCTGGTGTTTTATTCCACAAGCAACTTCAGAAATGCCCAGGAGAGGGCAGGATTTGAAAGATGATATGTTAATTAAAAAACAAACATCCTTTACAACAGGGCTCCCAATACAACAGGGGTCCCCAAACAACCAAATCTGGGCTGCAGACTGGTACCAGTCTCTGGCCTGTTGGGAACCAGGCTGCTGAGGGGAGCTCCCCTGAGCTCCACCTTCTGACCCCTGCCCCCCTCCAGCTCCACCTCCTGTCCTTGTCCCGCCCCCCATACTTCCCCTCCTTGTCTGTGGAAAAACCATTCCCTGGTGCCAAAAAGGTTGGGGGACTGCTCCTTTACAAAGTCTCCTGGGGACCTTCCCGGCTGGCTGAAGTTTTGTTTCTGGGATCTTTCTGTGCCCACTTCTCTTCTTTTTCCATTCAGTTCTTCCTCATTCTGATGCTGGCCGCTCACCCCACTGAGACTGTTCGCACTGTTTTCTGAGGAGCATTCTAAGTTTGTCTTGTCTTCTCTAGAATTCATTTTTCTGGTCCTACTTCAGCTGGTTCTGGGCCAAAGTGATCATCTGAAAGCTTTTCTTCATGGCCTTTATTTCTTGGTTCATTTAATGCACTTTGCCTGATTTGTTCTGCTGCTTCTTTCTTTTTTCAGTATTGTAAACTATGTTGCCTCAAGCCTCTTAGATTTTGCTCTAGTTTGTAAAGTGCCTTTTTTCCTTTCCTGGAAATTGGGAGATGAATAAATGAGGGATTGCTAACTCTTCTAAGACCCTGGTTTGCTACTTGTTTAAACACGTAGGTGGCAATTTGGATTATACTTGCAAGGTAGGACTTGTTGCCAAGACTCTAAAGTAGGTCATTGCTGTTACCCTTTCTCCCTTGTTTTTCAATAGAAAATTTAGAGGTAGAGAGAGAACTGCCTTGTCTGTGGACACATAGTAGTAGTGAGACCAGAAAAGAGACTGGCATTCGGGCTGCCTGTCCCTCCCAAACCCAATAAGCAATGACAGCGATCGAATCTTTATAGGCACTTTATTCAGATGGCCAGCAATCTGAGAAGGTGGTAGGTCCATACCCTAACAAACCATCTTGTCTTCTCTTTCCAGGCCAGACTTTGTATAACGGGCCAGGGGAAGGGGGTAGAAATAAACAAGGCGCAGCGAGGGCTTTGAGATTCATAAGCTGCAACATCCCTGTCCTGGGCAGTTAGCTGTTCCTAGGGGCCAGTGGGCATCTGTCTCTCCCCGAACACAAAGGCCCAGATGCTTCCACTTGTCCCCAGGCGGTCATCTGTAGCAGTGCCCCAGGAGGTCAGCTGTTTTCCCAGGAGCCAGGATGGGCCTTACCTGTAGCTCCTGAAATAAAAGCTTTAACATACACATTACTTGCTAGATTTACAACTTTTTACCTTAAGCTAAAATTTTCCAAGTCTTGAGTCCCCTTTTAGTAGGTTGGTTGTAACACCTTTTGAAGCACACCTAATTTCTGTATTCCTTATATTTATTATCACAGCTATTAACAAATAGTTAATAAATAACACAGTAGTTTAATATATACATTCTGTGTATTGATTGGTTACTTAATTAAATTTCAGTCTTCTCATCAAGTTTATCTCACCTTTTAGACCAATATGTGAGAACAGTTTTGGGGTGGAAGGACCTGAATCACTCTGCAGAAAAATTTTAACAATTTACTTTTTTTTGTGCAAAAATCCTCATGTAAATCCTATTTGTAATGAATAAAAAGAAGAGTAGAATGACTAGAGTGGAAAATGGTTAAAAATGTAAGGGGGAATAGGATGAGAGGATAAAAGAATATGGGTTAATCAAGAGACAGGAACCAAGAGGCATCTTGCCAGCTTGGTATCAGGCAGTAAAAATGAAAATTTACCCTTCTCCTCCCAATATCAGGCTCTTCACCATGCCCCCTCCCAGACAGACCATTATCAAAGGGCTGTAATGACTCTGGTCACTCATGTCTGGTTTTGGCTGCCATAGGAAGTATGAAGAGGGCCTGTGGGGTCAGTCAGCTGCAAAGAACAATTGTCCTTTTGGTTCATTAAGTTCTTCATGATAGTTCTCAAATAGTACTCTCAAATAGACCGCTGATTCCAAAACCAAAACCATTTTCTGATTGTTTTGCTGTGCCCAGTCAGCTTGTGGGACAACAGTAGCAGCTGAGATTCCTGTGCTATTTAGCATGTCATGCAATAACCCTTCAGAGGGCCCGTTTACCTTTTTTTAACCTTAAAAAAAAAAACTTTACTTTTGCTTTGGGGGCAGTAGTTTGCATCTTATTTGGGATCCTTTGTCTCCCCCCTTCATCTGGCCTCGGTGAATTGTACAAATGAATTTCAGTATTTCTGGTTTTAGATGTGTTTCCAACTCTTGTCTTTACCTGCTCCCTCTAGTAAACTATGGTTTCAGACTTGCTTGGGGAGAGGGTGATTGATTTTTTTCTTGCTTGTTTGTGTTTTGACTCAGTAAATACGTTCTCCACTTACTTATTATTCTTTACTCTCTTTGTCAAACAGGCCACCAAGCAGTTTCTTGAAGAGATTAACAAGTGGACAGCTCAATACAACGTTTCCCCTCTCTCTTGGAATGTGGCTGTAAAGTTCCTCATGGCCCGGAAGTTTGATGTGCTCCGTTCCGTAGAGTTGTTCCACACCTACAGGGTATGTAGTTCAAGGGTGGACCAAACCTGTGGCAGCTGTACTGTCTTATGGTCCTGTTTTCTTTGCCACTCTCTATACACAGTGGTTCTGCATGTTCTCCCCACTCTCATTTAAAAAAAAATACATTGGCTGTTGTGGCTCAGTGGATTGAGCACCAGCCTGTAGACCAGAAGATTGCTGGTTCGAATCTCAGTCAGGGCACCTGCATGGGTGTGGGCCAGGTCTCCAGTTGGGAGCATGTAAGAGGCAGCCAATTGACATTTCTCTTGCATATTGATATTTCTGTCCCTCCCTTTCTCCCTCCTTTCTTCTCTCTCTAAAAATAATTAAATTTTAAAAAGTGGGTCAGTATTCAAGAGCTCTACCTTGGGGTCAGAGAGTTTCTGTGAAAACATGTCTCCCTAAATTAAAAAAAAATGACCCTCTGAGAGAGGCATAGGGGGGTAAGAAGCACTAGGGTTGGTTTACGACAAAAGCTCTTTAAGCCTATCTTGTGGGTTGTCTTGTTCTGTATTTATTCATTTATTCAGCAGAAATTTATTGTGTAATGCTAGGCTCAAGGTGTAGAGATTACTATTTAGGAAGACAGAGTAAACAATCAGTTATAGAAATGTTATGATAGGGCATTAGTGGGTTCTGTGCAAGTCTTTCTGAAGGAAATGACTTCTAAATTAAGATCTTAAAGAATGAGTAGGAATCAAAAAGGTGGAGGAAAAAAGTTCACAAAGGTATGACAGAGGTAATAGCAAGTTTCTGCTACCTACGGAGAGATTGAGCTAAGCAGAGACACTGAGTGGGAGTATGGCGAGGGCTTGAGCAGCAGAGGTAAACAGGGCCAGATAAGGGAGTATCTATCTGCTTTTTCTTTATTTTTTAAATTTAATCTTTATTGTATTTTTCCCATTGCCATTTAGTCCCCTTATGCCCACCTCCCCCCAGCAGTCACCACACTATTGTCCATGTCCACGAGTCTTTTTTCCTTTTTGTTCAGTCCCTCTGCCCCCTAACATCCCCAACTCTCATCATTAGCTGTCATCTCTCCATCTGTGAGTCTGTCTCAGTTTTGCTTGTTAGTTCAGTTTGTTCATTAGATTCTACATACAAGTGAGATCATATGATACTTGTCTTTCTCTGTCTGGCTTATTTCACTTAGCATATGTTCTCCAGGTCTATCCATATTGCTTTTTCTTATGGCAGAGAAATTCATTGAAGGTATAAACAACAGAATGACTTCATCAGATTTGCATTCTGGAAAGATTTTTGTTACTGTACTTTAGAGATCAGAATGGTAAGCTAAAGCCAGACAAATTTTAAAAGGCTCTTGTACACCCTGGCTGGTGCAGCTCAGTGTATTGAGTGCAGGCTGCAAACCAAAGGGTCTCTGATTCAATTCCCAGTCAGGGCACATGCCTGGGTTGTGGGCCAGGTTCCCAGTGGGAGCCACGTGAGAGCAACGACACGTTGATGTTTCTTTTCTCCTCTTTCTACCTCCCTTCTCCCTCTCTAAAAATAAATAAATAAAATCTTTTATGAAAATTATAAAAGGCTCTTGTACTTATTGGAGTAGAGATGATTGTGGTGTCTTTAGAAATAATGTCAAGTGGTGATAAATAAAAAGTGGTCTGATTCTAGTAAGTAAAATCAGTAGGACAGGGTTGCTTAAACTGATGTGTGAGGCAAGAGGAGACCAAGGTTCCAGTTCTGTGCCTTAGATGACAGAGTGCATGTCAGGGGTCTTCACTCAGGGGACACTGAATAGGTGCAGGTATGTAGACAGAGAAGGCCATGAGTTCAGTTTGGCCATGTAAAGTTTCAAGTGCCATTGGGATATCTATGTAGACATGTCCTCTGAGCAGCTGGAATATAAGTCTAGGATTTAGAAAAGAAATCTGGACTGCAAGTGGAGATTTGGAGTAAACAAAGTAGAACTGAATGTTGGAACCATGAGAATGGGTGAGGTCATCCTGGGAGAGTGTGTAAGACAGAATCTCACCTCATACTTTTTGCTTTCTTTGGTTGAAAAGTCCTTTTAAAAGTTGAATTTGAATGCTTTAGGTAGGGCATGTACTCTTCTGTGATCCCAGCACTGGCTACTAAAGGTATTTAAATTTGATTTTAGAGACGGACTGGGGAAGACCCGGTTTTGTTTTATTCACCAGCATGTTCCTAGCACTTAGCTCAGTGTATGGCACATCATGGTTATTCTACAACTATTTGCAGAATAAATAAATAAGTCAGCGAATGAGCAAATGAATAATAATTTTTTTTAAAGCCCACAATAAAGACTTAGAAGGAATAGTTGAAGAAATAGCAAAACCCAGAAAGTATTCTCTGTCAAAGATAAAGAATGTAGTAGAGAAATGAACAAGTATGGGGACTAGAGGTTAGGCGCTGCTGGGTACTGGTCTCCGTGGTCACGAGGTGATGCTCACAGCCTAACGTGATGCAAGCAATGCAGTCCAAGGGCAGGAGGGTGAAGATGGACTTCCGGCCAAGATGGAGGCATAGGTGGAAACACTGTGCCTCCTCACACAACCAAGTTTAAAGACAACAAAGTTTTGGTAACAAAAACGCAACCAAAACACAGAAAATTGAAGTGTACAGAAGTCTGGCTACAACGAACCATTCAGCCAGACCAGTAAGAAGGGCAGAGCCAGCGGCTGGCAGAGCGGAGTTGTGTAGGAAAGATCAGCCAGACCCAGATTCGCAGGCGGTGGTTGGCAGATCCCAGGTGTGGGGTGGCAACTGGAAGACCCAGTGAGGGCGCAAGGCGGCAGGCTGACCTTGGTCACACATTTACATACAGATAAACCAGGTGAAGGAGCGAGCAGTGATGGACTGCATAGGCCCCAACAGCTTGGGGGAAGCAGCAGAGAGGACCACCATTGCCCCACTTTGACCCCGCCCCCACATACAGCATCACAACCCAGCAACTGAGTTGCCCTACCCTGGTGAACACCTAGGGCTCTGCCCCTCATACATAATAGGCACAAACAGACCAAAACATTATGGCTCAAGAACTCAAAGCCCCAGAGCCAATAACTAAGCAACCAAGAAATAGCCAGCCTATCAGATGCACAGTTCAAAACACGGGTGATCAAGATGCTCACAAAACTGGTTGATTTTAGTCACAAATTAGAGGAACAAATGAAGGCTAAACTAATTGAAATGAAGGGAAATGCACAGGGAACCAATAGTGATGGAAAGGAAACTGGGACTCAAATCCAGGGAGTGGACCAGAAGGAAGAACAAAACATCCAACCAGAAAAGAATGAAGAAACAAGAATTCAAAAAAATGAGGAGAGGCTTAGGAACCTCCAGGACATCTTTAAACATTACAACGTCTGAATTATAGGGGTACCAGAAGGGGAAGAGGAAGAACAACAAGTGGAAAACTTATTTGAACAAATAATAAAGGAGAACTTCCCCAGTCTGGCAAAGGAAACAGTCTTCCAGGAAATCCAGGAAGCTCAGAGAGTCCCAAAGAAGTTGGACCCAAGAAGGAACACACCAAGGCACATCATAATTACATTAACCAAGATTAAAATGAAGGAGAGAATTCTAGAAGCAGCAAGAGATAAGGGGACAGTCACCTACAAAGGAGTTCCCATCACACTGTCAGCTGATTTCTCAAAAGAGACTTTACAGGCCAGAAGGGGCTGGAAAGAAGTATTCCAAGTCATGAAATCTAAGGATCTACAGCCAAGATTGCTCTATCCAGCAAAGCTTTCATTTAGAATGGAAGGACAGGTAAAGTGCTTCTCAGATAAGATCAAATTCAAGGAGTTCATCATCACCAAGCCCTTATTATATGAAATGTTAAAGGGACTTATCTAAGAAAAAGAAGATAAAATATATGAACAGTGAAAGGACAGCAAACTCACAGTTATTAACAACCACACCTAAAACAAAAGCAAACCAAGAGGACAGCTAGATCAGGAGCAGAACCATAGAAATGAAGAACACATGGAGGGTTAGCAACAGGGGAGTGGGAGGAGGAGGAGGGGAGAAGGTACAGAGAATAAGTAGCATAGACGGTAGGTAGAAAATAGACGGGGGGAGGGCAAGAATAGTATGGGAAATATAGAATCTAAAGAACTTGTGACACATGGACATAAACTAAAGGGGGGGAATGGTGGGGGAGGGGGTGTGCAGGGTGGAGGGGAATGAATGGGGGGAATAAGACAACTGTAATGGCATAATCAATAAAATATATTTTTTAAAAATAATAAAATAAAAAAATCCTAATGGCCTTAAAAAAGAGAGAGAATGTCTCAGGAAGAGGGGAATGTGAGTGGTCAACCTTGTCACGTAAAGGAGGACCAAAAATGGCCACTGGATTCAGTGACGGTAAGGACCTTCTGTAGTTAGACAAAATGAGAATGCAGTAGTAGACTGAGCCTATGGGAGCTGGGGGTGAGCTTAAAGAATCTGAGCCCTGGCTGGTGTAGCTCAGTGGATTGAGCCGCGGGCCTGCGAACCAGAGGATCACAGTTCGATTCCCAGTCAGGGCACATGCCTGGGTTGCAAGCTGGTTCCCTGCAGGCCAACTCCCAGCAGGGGATGCACGAAAAGCAACCATACATTGATGTTTCTCTCCCTCTTTCCTTCCCCTCTAAAAGATAAATAAATAAATAAAATCTTTAAAAAAAAGAAAAAAAAAGAATCTGACCATGGCTCTTCCCCAAAGCAGCCAGAGGTGACCTCTGAAAATAGTTCACTACTCACTTGACCCAGAAAACCCCCCAAAGTCATACAAATCAAGAGGCTTATAACTTTGTGTTCACTACAAGAACTCATGAAACTGCCCAGGCCGTCGAGGGTATGCCTATTTGAAAAGCCACCAAGGATGTGAAGGATGCCACTTTACAGAAGCAATGTGCGCCTTTCCTTCATTATAACGGTGGAGTTGGTAGGTGTGCCCAGGCCAGTGGGGCTGGACACAGGGTCGGTGACTCAAAAAAGAATGCTGAATTTTTGCTGCACATGCTTAAAAGTGCAGTTAATGCTGAACTTAGGGTTTAGAGGTAGACTCTCTGGCCATTGAGCACATCCAGGTGAACAAAGCTCCCAAGATGCAGTGCAGAACTAACAGAGCTCGTGGGCATGTCAACCCACACATGAGCCCTCCCTGCCACACTGAGACGATCCTGCTGAAAAAGAGCAGGTTGTTTCTGAACCAGGAGAGGAGGTTCCATAGAAGAAACCAATATCCCAGAAGAAACTGAAGAAACAACACCTTATGGCCTGGGAGTAATTTCAGCATAAAACAAATACTAATAAAGTAAAAAAAAAAAAGAATGTGACCATGAAGATGAAAAAATTGGAAAAATGAGGTGATGGTAGCTGTTGTAAGGGTATTGAGGGAAGAGGAGGGGAAACTAAGGAGAGGTTTGTGCTTGGAAGATGTGCGAGAGTACCTGCTTACCGAGAGCTTTGGGTGTGTATTTAATATCCTGGCCAGTATCTGTGCTGCAGCCTGTTTAAAAAATTTGACCCTGTATGCTAATGATACATAATGGTCGGTCTTCAGGGTTAGGATTCTCGCGGATTCATAGGGAAGTGTTCTACCTAAGGAGCTGACGAGGTGTCGGTAGGACAGGAATTCTGATAACACTTAGTTGGCCTGGAAGGGTGTTACAAAGGAGTTTATGATTCAGTGAGCTGACATGTAAAGTCCTTGGTCTCTGAAATTGATGATTGCATAAATCTGTTCTCCATATAC
The DNA here is from genome assembly GCF_014824575.4 of Sturnira hondurensis. Lineage (NCBI taxonomy): Eukaryota > Metazoa > Chordata > Mammalia > Chiroptera > Phyllostomidae > Sturnira > Sturnira hondurensis. The sequence continues at coordinate 1,684,870 of NW_028077960.1, forward strand.
AATATTTTCATACTAATTCATCCTGTATGCTTTGTTTTTAGGAAACGCGAAGGAAAGAAGGCATTGTGAAGCTGAAACCTCATGAAGAACCTCTTCGTTCTGAGATCCTTAGTGGAAAATTCACCATCTTAGTGAGTCTTCATGGATCCCTCTTGTAATGTCTGATTATTTCCTTTTTTTTTTTAACAGGAGAGAAATTAAAGGGTTTTTTTTCTTTCACTTTTTCCCATTATTTCTTTCTGTAGCTTTTGTCTTCTTTGGACTTTTTGGCTGGATACTGTATCCTGACTCTAGAGCATCTCAACAGTTGGGAGCAAATGTGAAGCAGCTGTGTAATTTGGCATATAATTATTCTAGTAATAATTGAAACTATTGAGAATTAATTGTACAGTAGATTTAGAAAAGTTTCTTCATTGGTTTGTAAAGGCTTTGTAAAGGCTTTGGGGGTGGGCATATAATCTGTCAGAGGCCCATCCAACCTAATTGAATGTAAGATCTCTTCACTTAGAGACCATAGCCTTTCAGGTAAGGATTTATAAAATGGGTGGATTTATTGTTTTCCGCTGCTATTTGTTTCTTTGAGCATCCTGCCTGGGAAACTAGCCAATCAGCCAGTTAAGATAATGTGTTTCTTTCCTGTCACCAATATATGGTGGGGGGCAGAGGGTGCAAAAAGTCAGGCACAAGATGACATAAACTCTCTTCCCTCTCTGGAGCAACTGACACAAGCCAGAGAAGTATTGTCAATATCTGTTCTGTTTTTATTGGAAAGCTATATCCAGGATATAAGAAGCCTTAGTGATTATCGGGATTTTTTGTTTGATTTCTAAATGTCTCATGTTTTAATTACTCTAGAATGTTCGGGACCCAACAGGAGCCTCCATCGCCCTCTTCACTGCCAGATTGCATCATCCACACAAGTCAGTCCAGCATGTGGTACTTCAGGCTCTGTTTTACCTACTAGACAGAGCTGTGGATAGGTGAGCATGGAGATTATCTTTTAGGTGGGCTGCATCCAGATGGGAAAGGGACAGTTCTTGATTTGGTAAAACTTAGCAGTGCCTTTCCTGTGTCGCTTGGATGTGCCCTGGGCAGTGAGTGCTATGAAAATGACCTATGTCTTTAAAGGCTTGACTTATTTCTAGGTACTATCAAGATGGTGGGTTTCCTGTATCTTTACCTGCTTGGTTCTTTTCAGGATTACAGAAGTCGAGAAAGACAATTAAATAGCAATCCTCAGTGTATTAAGAATTACTTATTGAGAAGACCTGGCCAGGTAACTCAGTTGGTTAAAACATTGTCTCAGTATACCAAGGTTGTTGGTTCAATCCTTGGTTAAGGTACATACAGTAATGAACCAATGGGCCCTGAGTGGTGTGGCCCAGTGGGTTGAGCAGCAGCCTGCGAACTGGGAGGTCACCTGTGAGATTTCTGGTCAGGGCACATGCCTGGGTTGCAGGCCAGGTCCTCAGTTGGGGGCATGCAAGAGACAACAAATTAATGTTTCTCTCCCTTTCTTTCTTTCTCTCTTCCCCTCTCTCTAAAAATAAATAAACTTTTTTAAAAATTAAAAAAAAAGAGAGAATCAACCAGTGATTGCATAAATAAGCAATCAGCTACAGCCCTGGCTGGTGTAGCTTAATGGATTGAGTGGCAGCCTGCAAATCAAAGGGTCACCAGTTCAGTTACCTGGGTTGCAGTGCCTGGGTTGCAGGCCAGGTTCCCTGTAGGGGGTGTGCAAAAGGCAACCACACATTGGTGTTTCTTTCCCTCTCTTTCTCCCTCCCTTACCCTCTCTAAAAAGAAATAAAATCTTTAAAAAAGAAAAAAAAATAAGTGGAACAACAAATTGATGTTTCTTTCCCTCTCTTCCTTCCTTCTCTTCTTCTTTCTTTAAAATCAATAAGTTAAAAAATTTTTTTAAAGAATTAGTTATTGCCTTGGCTGGTGTAGCTCAGTGGATTGAGCGTGGGCCTGTGAACTAAGGGATCACAGTTCGATTCCCAGTCAGGGCATATGCCTGGGTTGCAGGCCAGTTCCCAGCAGGGGACTCACAAGAGACAACCATACATTGATATTTCTCTCCTTCTCTCCTTCCCTTCCCCTCTAAAGATAAATAAATAAAATCTTTAAAATAGATAAAATAAAGAATTAGTTATTGACTGAGAGTGAGGAGGAGATAACCTGTGCTGGTGTGTTTTTTTTGTTTTTGTTTTTTCATTCTTTCCTGGATGTTGATTTTTAAAACCCTCTGGGGCTTCAGTTTCTTTGAAATAGGAATAAGGCCATTTTGTCATTGAGGATTTTGATAGTCAACATTCAGGAAAGAAGAGTCTAAAGGTATAGAGTTAAGCAAAATCATCTCTGTCAATAGGTACGTAAACAAAAAGAACCACCTCAGGTCGTATCTTTTCCCATTGAGGTAAATGGTATTATTACTGTTCTATACACAAAGAAACTGAAGTCTCAAGAATTTGTGACACTTTACAGTCATCACATGTTGTTCCAACTAGGTCTAAGATCCTGTTTGTTTGTTTTTGTTTTTGTTTTTACCTTGACCAGAGCTATTTGTACCCAGCTATATTGTTTTTTTGCCATACTTTTTTTTCCCTTAGTGCTTGACATTTGCAGATTGTTACTGCTCTGGATATTATGGGCTGGTCCTCTGGTTTAGGGATGATGCAGGGCTGAGACCTGAGATAGTGAGACAGCTATACACAGCCTTCATCATTCGATGCAGTTAGAGGATGGGAATAGCCAAAGGATTGTCTTAGTTGGTGGTCTCTGTCTAGTTCACTGGTTACTGTCTTGTTAATGTTACCTTCATAGTCCTTAGCTTCTGCTTTAGATGCTTAGTGGGAGATAGATTTAAACAACACACAGCATTATTCTGTAAAAAGGAAGTTACTAAAGAGAGGACCAGTGTCTCAGGCCTGGTACTACACAATCAGAAGTGTGAAATTCCTCAGTTCTTCTTTTCTGTGATTGGTCTTCAGCATGATTTCCGAAGTATAGGTTCCTTTGAAATGCTATTGCAGATCAGAAGAATGAATGAACAGTTTCTTTACTGGAAGACTCAGTGTTGACCTTCTTACTTGGGCAACTTAGGGAGTCAGAGGTCTCGTGTAGGCATGGCCTAGCCAGAGCTCATTCTTTCCAGTGTGAGCATTGGGTCCCACAAGAGTACCTCCCCACAGAAAGACATCATTGAAATTTTTTGTTAACATCCATTTCTTTCTCTAACCATCAGTGACTCCTTGTTATTCAGAAGATACATATAAAATAAATGTGAACCCTTTCTCCAAGCAAAATATTCTTGGTAGTGAGAAGAAATTCTTGTTTTCCCAAGTTACCTTAAACCAGGATGGAAAGCCCTTTTCTTCACTGAATCTTGTCCTTTTTACTTTTTAAATTAATTATTTTTTTAAAGATTTCATTTATTTATTTTTAGAGGGGAAAGGAGGGAGAAAGGGAGAGAAACATTGATCTGTTGTCTCTCACACGCCCCCAGCTGAGGACCTGGCCCACAAACCAGGTGTGTGCCCTGACCAGGAATTGAACCAGCAACTTTTTGGTTTGCAGTACGACATCCAACCCATGAGTCATACCAGTCAAGGTCAGTCGGTCTTGCCCTTTTTTAAGGCCTAACTTCTGTGACTGGCCTTGTCACCTTTCCTCCATCCTGTCATAAATAAAATTCTTTTTACTTTGACTTTAATAGCAGTTTTTGCTACTACTGATCATTTTGTGTTTAATTATACATGGCCTTATCATGTCATGTATTTTATACTGTTGCTTTTTCCATCTACCAGTAGATTGTAAGCTCTTTGAGGGCAGAGTACCTTGTTTTTAACATTATATAGTGGAAAATTCCCAAATCTCCCTAGGTGGAAATACTACCATAAACTTCCACATACCCATCGTCTGTCATCTTCAAAGTGATCTGTAACCAATCTCGTTTCATTGATAGCTCCTCACCCACCCCCTGCCCTACCCTTGATTGTTTCGAAACATACGAGGGACTGCGTTTTAAACTTATTGGCGTTCCTAGTAGCATCCAGTTCAGAAATCAAATTCAGGAAGAAGGCAAGTATTCTTACTAGGGAATTAGCTGTTATTGTAAACCTCATATTCTATGCCCAGAAAAATATAAATCCTATTGTATTTTTATTTAAATCACACGCCTTCAGAGGATGAGCAGTTTCTGGGAATATAGAACCTGCATTGTTATAGAAGATTGCTTTTTTTTTTCACTGTTACTTATGCAGCTCCTACACCGAAGACATCATATTCAAGGGCAGGAAAGGGCTGCAAAGTGTTTAGTTTACACCTTTCTTGAAAAGATTGCTTTTTAAAAATTAAATTTTATTTCCCCTGGTACTGTCTTCTCCTTGTTTCAGTTCCCTGCCACAAGCTGGAGCTGTGAGGGGAAAAGCTATAATTCTTTGAATTTGGCCTTTGATGAGCTGTGGAGAAATGGGAAGTCTCTAGACCTAGATAGTCATCTATAGCATCTTTAATCTTGGTGAATCACAATCTCTCTGGGGTCATAGAACACAGTCAGGATTTACAATACAATACAATACATTAGGGACTATTTGAACCTAAGGCTACTAGAGAAACTTGGGTCTACCTCACAGTTAGAGATTTTTGAAATTCTACTTCATTAGTGGGTGCTTCCGTCTTGGATTTTATTGACAGGAAAAAAGTATAGAGGCTTATAGGAGTTCAAAAAAAATTATTGGGTTGGCCATAAAGTCCATTTAGTTTTTTCTGTAAAAAAAGACACATTTTAAAAAAGATTTTATTCATTTATCTTTAGAGGAGAAGGGAAGGAGAGAGGGAGAGAAATATCAATGTGTGGTTGCCTCTCGTGAGTCCCCTGCTGGGAACTGGCCTGCAACCCAGGCATGTGCCCTGACTGGGAACTGTGATCCCTTAGTTCGCAGGCCCACGCTCAATCCACTGAGCTACACCAGCCAGGGCAAGAGACACATTTTCTGATTTCATGAATAACTTTATTGATTTGTATGTTTTGAGTATGCCAGCTGTCCTCCCGCATGATGTTGTGCTGATTGTTCTCAATTAATGTCTCAATTTGATCCCTACCGACTTCAACTGGTCTGCCCAACTGTGGAGCATCACCCAGTGAGAAACCTCCAGCACAAAACTTCACAAACCACTTTTGACACGTTGGATTACTCACAACACCTTCTCCATACAAAGCACAAATCTTTTTTTTTCATTTCAGTTATGTTTTTACCTTTCTTGAAATAATAAAGCATAGTATGCCAAAAGTGTTGCATATTTCCTTCCATCTTCAATATTAAAATGTCTACACAAAAATTCACCAGTTTTGATAAGTTTTTTTGATGAATGCTGATCTGACAGTGGTCACAATACTATAACAAAATTGTTTTGAATGACATTAAAGACAAGTTAGCACCCCTAGAGCCATCTTAAGGAAACAAACAAACTTTTTGGCCAATCCAATAGTATACAAAATAACATGAGACCCCTAATTTCAGGATTGTGTTCTGTGCCAAGACTTCTCAGTTTTAAATACAGTGGTACCTTGGTACTCGGCATCTTCAGAATTAGTCAGACCTGGTACTTGTCGTGTTTGGTGAGGATCCTTTAGCGCTTGGTGCTTGCTCACCGCCCTTGGCACTTGCTCCAACTTCTGTGAGTCACCACACCTGCAATAGAATAGTTGTGTGCTTGCCACTTGTCAGGGTAAGTTAACGATGAGTACTGAGGTACCACTGTAAATGTGAAAACTTGATGTCAGCTCCGGATAATCCAGTCAAATAGTTTATTCGTTCTCTGTACAGAATAAAGCAAATAAGGATCTGGCTTGGTGTAGGGGTGACTTTGAAAAGTCCTTAGGCATTTAGGAGATTGCACTGAGGAATACTTTTCGTATCTGCATATATTCCTAACTTCAATTTGGGCAGACCACCTTTCAATTTACTTTTGAAGATGTTTTCCAGAAATCTTTTTTAGGTTTTCTTCCTCCAAGTCAAAAGAGACAAATTCACAATCATTAAGCATAGAGTTTTGTTTTACAGTTTCCCACAGTCCAAAGTATTTCCTGAGTGATAACTTCCAGTCCACTGTATTACAGTTCAGTGATCATTCACTGTGAACCTGTATTGCACGGACTGTGCTGGGGACTGTTGGGGATAAGGAATGGACAAGATACATTTCCCTCTAGGAGAGAACCAGCTACACAAAGTTGGCACACTTTAAGAGCCACAATGAAGATCCACAGGAAGATTTACGGGTTTCAAGAAGGTGAAGGATGGTAGTACATTTGATTACAATTATTAGGGAGATCTTCATGGAAGAGGAAACTTTTGACCTAAACATGGAATGTTACAGAATTTGGATAGACAGATTCAGAAACAGGAAGAAACAGTTCAAATTTTGACAACTTAGATGCTCTGGAACATTCATAACTTACAAGTTTGGTACATGATAAATCTGGATAAATGTGTGTCAGTAAGTATAATTCCAATTCCAGTTTTAACATGAGCGGCTTTACCCCACACCACCACACAGTTTTTCAACACCAGCTCAGTGTTCCGCAATTCACCTCAGTTCTGACACTGTCTACCTAGAAATAGTGTCAGGTCTTCCTCAGGCTAAGGGTTTATAGCCCTTTAAGACTGTCTCTTTCCACCCCCTTCAGACAACAATGGCAAGTTTAGGTTGTCACCACTGCTTCTGACCAACAGTCTGTAAATCAGAGGTTCTAACCTCTCCTTTCTCAGGTTTGATGAATTTGCTAGAATGGCTCACAGGATTCAGAGAAACATTTTACTTACTAGGTTAGCAGTTTATGATATGCCCACAGACAGCCAGGTGAATGGGATATGGAGCAAGGTGTGGGGAAAGAGCGTGGAGTTTCCGTGGTCTCTCTGAGGGCCGTTCTCCCAACACTTCAACACGTTCACCAACCAGTGGAAGCTCTTCGAACCCTGTTGTACTGAGTTTTTATGGAAGCCTCATTACTTAGGCATGATTGATTAAATCATTAGCCATTGGTGACTGAACTCAGTCTCTAGCCTCTCACTCACCCCTCCTGCCCAGGTCGGGATGGGGGCAGTACTGAAAGCAGCAACCCTCTAATCAAGTGGTTGGTTCTCCTGGCAACCATCTTCATCCTAGGTGACCTTAGGGCATTCCAGCAGTCACCTCACTAACGTAACAGACACCTTTATTGAGACCTTCATTTATGAAATTCCAAGAATTTTCAGGGTCAAAGACTAAATATATAGTTCTTATTACAAATCACAGTATCAGCCCTGGCTGGCGTAGCTCAGTGGATTGAGCGCGGGCCTGCAAACCAGACGATCGTGGTTCGATTTCCAGTCAGGGCACATGCCTGGGTTGCAGGCCGGTTCCTTGCAGGCTAACTACCCGCAGGGGACGCACAAAAGGCAACCATACATTGATGTTTCTCTCCCTCTCTCCTTCCCCTCTAAAGATAAGTAAATAAAATCTTAAAAAACAAAAACAAAAACAAATCACAGTATCACAACAAGCATAGCAGATACCAAAGGTAAGTCACCTTTCTTTAAGACCAGTGTTTAGGGAGGTGGTTATTTTGGTCCCAAATGTGTCCCATATTTTAGCCCTAGGCTTTCAACTGGCCTCATTCATGTGATTACTTAAATATTTTTGTTCAATGGTTGGTTTACAGCTTTGAAACTCAGAGGAATGGACTGGTGTTTATCTATGACATGTGCGGTTCTAATTATGCCAACTTTGAGCTGGATCTTGGCAAGAAAGTCCTAAACTTGCTAAAGGTAAGGCTGTAACAGGGTCTTCTCAACTGCCCCACAGTGGTTAGAGACCTTTCTCTGTTCTTTGGGAGGTTTATGAATCATGTAAACTTTAGACATTGTGTTCTATTTAAAGGTCACCTGTAAATGAAGACTAATGCCTGCTTCTTCAGAACAAGAAATGGTCTTAGAAGTAAAGTGGAAAGAATTAAAATAAGAATGTACAGGAACATTCTTTTTTTTTAATATATTTTATTGATTATACCATTACAGTTGTTCTATTCCCTCCCTTCAATCCCCTCCACCCACACCCTCCCTCCCCCACCATTCTCCCCCCCTTAGTTTATAACCACGTGTCTCAAGTTCTTTGGATTCTATATTTCCCCCACTATTCTCGCCCTCCCCCCATTTTCTGCCTACCATCTATGCTATTTTCTGTGCCTTCTCCCCCCTTCTCCCCTTCCCACCCCCCTGTTTCTAACCCTCCATGTGTTCTTCATTTCTATGGTTCCACTCCTGATCTAGCTATCTTCTTGGTTTGCTTTTGTTTTAGGTGTGGTTGTTAATAACTGTGCGTTTGCTGTCCTTTCACTGTTCATATTTTTCATCATCTCTTTCTTATATAAGTCCCTTTAGCATTTCATATAATAAGGGCTTGGTGATGATGAACTCCTTGAACTTGACCTTATCTGAGAAGCACTTTATCTGTCCTTCCATTCTAATTGAAAGTTTTGCTGGATAAAGCAATCTTGGCTGTAGGTCTTTGGATTTCATGACTTGGTATACTTCTTTCCAGCCCCTTCTTGCCTGTAAGGTCTCTTTTGAGAAATCCGCTGACAGTCTGATGGGTACTCCTTTGTAGGTGACTGTCCCCTTATCCCTTGATGCTTCTAGGATTCTCTCCTTCATTTTGGTCTTGGCTAATGTAATTATGATGTGCCTTGGTGTGTTCCTTCTTGGGTCCAACTTCTTTGGCACTCTCTGAGCTTCCTGGATTTCCTGGAAGTCTATTTCCTTTGCCAGACTGGGGAAGTTCTCCTTTATTATTTGTTCAAATACGTTTTCCACTCGTGGCTGTTTCTTTCCCCCTTCTGGTACCCCTATAATTCGGATGTTGGAACGTTTAAAGATGTCCTGGAGGTTCCTAAGCCTCTCCTCATTTTTTTGAATTCTCATTTCTTCATTCCTTTCTGGTGGGATGTTTTGTTCTTCCTTCTGGTCCATTCCATTGATTTGAGTCCCCGTTTCCTTTCCATCACTATTGGTTTCCTGTGCATCTCCCTTCATTTCAATTAGTTTAGCCTTCATATGTTCCTCTAATTTGTGACTTTGTTCCTCTAATTTGTGACTATAATCTACCAGTTCTGTGAGCATCCTGATAAATAGTGTCCTGAATTGTGCTTCTGAGAGGCTGGCAATTTCTCGGTCGCTTAGAGTTATTGGCTCTGGGACTTTGAGTTCTTCTTGTGCCATCTTTCGGGTTGTTCGTGCCTGTTCCATAGCAGGATCAGAGCCCTAAAGTGTTCACTAGAACAGGGCAACTAAGTCGCTGGGTTGTGACGTTGTATGTGGGGGCGGGGTCAAAGAGGGACAATGGCTCTCACTGGTATTGCAGGGCAACTAAGTCGCTGGGTTGTGACGCTGTATGTGGGGGCGGGGTCAAAGAGGGACTATGGCGTCCTGTCCACCGCCTGCCGCCACGGCCCTCACCGGTGCCGCAGTTGCTGCCGTCAGTCACCGGGCCCATGCATTTCGTCCCACTGCACGCGAGTGTGCCACCGCCGTCAGCCCTCGCCCCCTGGGGCCTGCGTGGTCTGTCTCACTGTGCAGGAATATGCGCCCGTGGTCTGCCCCACACCCCAACTGGTTCCCGTCTGCCTGCGCGCCTGGGTCGGGGGTCCTGTCCTGCCCGACCCTGCTCGCTGCTGGCTCCGCCCCTCTTACCGTCCCCGTTGAACGGTTAGATGTAGTCGGACTTCCGTATAATTCAATTTTCTGTCCTTTGGTTGTGTCTTTGTTTCTCCAAACCTTTGTTGTATTCAAACTTGGTTGTGGGAGAAGGCACAGTGTTTCCACCTATGCCTCCATCTTGGCGGAAGTCTCCAGGAACATTCTGAATCATCCGGGAGTTTTACAGAATAAGAGTAAATGAAGGCCTAGGTATGGCCAGTGTCCTGAAAAATATCACCTAGCCATGACTTTCAGACTTTTTAAACATAATCTAGTCAGAAATATGTTTTACATTATGACTTGGTCTGCAAAAGTATTTGTACACTTAAACATGTATGTAGAATTGCATACATAAATAAGGTTCTTAATCTCTTATTCCAAACTATTAGGTCCAGGGGTGTTTTTTAGTATTTTGAACTTTAGATTTCATTAATTAATTTATTATTAGAGAAAAGGTAAAGGAGGGAGAAAGAGAGGGAGAGAAACAGTGTGTGAGAGGCACAGTAACAGTTTCCTTTCGTATGCCCCCAACTGGAGACCTGGCGCCAGGCATGCACCCTGACTGGGAATTGAACTGGCGACCTTTAAGTTTGAAGGCCAGCACTCAATCCACTGAGGCATACCACCAGGGCTGAACTTTAAAGGATAATATGTGTGCCACTCTATAATCTAACATTAATATTTCTGCAATGGGATGTATTATTCTTGATGAGTGGAGAAGAATAAGGGCTGTAAATGGTCCAGGGCAGTTCAGGTTAGATATTGCTGCCCTGTGAATTTTGCACCAAACTTACAAAGGAAACTTATGGTTTTCAGAGTTATTTAGATTTCAGAATCTGAATAAGGGTGTGTATATCTGTGTGTACATGTTTATAAAACAAAAAAAGTTACACAAAGTAAGTTTTATCCTTACTATGGGCAGTCACTTTGATTATTCCCTTCTAGTTCATATTTTAAAAATATTAGTCATGACCTGTAAAATTAATTTCAGGACCCACAGAGTGACAACAGGGAGAGAGGAAGGGAGTGGGGCGGAGAGAGAAACATCTATGGGTTGCCTGGCACGCCCTGACCAGGGATCAAACCAGATGATACTCCAAACAGCTGAACCACCCAGCCAGGGCTAGAGATGTTTATTTACTATTACAGCTTTACAATAGAAAGTATATCTATAAAGTATAATACTGCATGCTGTTTTCTGGAACTCACTAATCATTATTTTATTAAAATTCCTCTTGCGGCATGTTGCTGTGACTCATTTCTTTTTATTGATGGTTGAAGGACTGTTACCTTTTAATTCCTCATCCATTGGTGAATGTATCAGATTATTCATCTACTCTTGTACTGATGGTTGCTTGGATTGTTTCCTGATTTTTGCTATTATTTTTGCTATTAACAGTGCTTCTGTGAATAGTTTTATACTTATCTTCCGGTGCATTTGTTTCTCAACCATTTTTTTCATTATTACCTCACTAAGGAGCCTGTTGAAGACATTCCCTACACCTCACCCCTAGTTCTTTTAATGAAATTCCAACACCACAGATGTATTGTATATATCATGATGTACTGAATGCATATCTGTGGTTTATGCATAAAAAGAGTATGATGTTTTTGCCCATTCTCCACTCTCCTTAAAACTAATTTCATCCCCTTGGGGGTGGTATCATCCCCCCACTGGGAATGCACGCTCATACACCTAGGAGTAGAATTACTGGGTGATAAGGTCGTGAAGATTCAATTCTTACAGTAGTGTCAAATTGTTTTCCTAAATGGTTGTATCCACCTGCCATGTGTAAAATTTTCATTGGCCCACCTCCTCTTCAACATTTAGTGATGTGAGACTTGTTAATGTTTTCCCAATCAAGTGGGACAAAATGGCATCTTGTACAACTTGCATTTCTCATGGTAATGAGATTATCTCTTTATACATTTATTGGCCATGTGTGTTTTCTTTTTCTGCAAAATGTAAATTATTCTTTATTTCAGTTAGTGAATCCTTCGTCTCTAACTGGATCTTTTTATGCTGTTGAATTTCTCACTAAGTTTCTTGAGCATCCTTATAAACAATGTTTCAAGCTCGGAGTGTGATAGATTGCTTATCTCCATTTTGTTTAGCTCTTTTTCTGGAGTTTTGATCTGTTCTTTCATTTCGGCCATGTTTATTGGTCTCCTCATTTTGGCAGCTTCCCTGGGTTTGTTTGTATGTATTAGGAGAGCTGCTTTGACTCCATATCTTGCTAGTGTGGCCTAATGTAGTAGGTGTTCTGTAGAGTCCCGTGGCACAGCTTACCCTATCACCCAAGCTGGGTACTAGAGGTGCACCTTCTATGTGGGCTGAGTACACTCCCTTATTGTAGTTGAGTCTTGGTTGCCATTGACAGATCAACGGGAGGGATTTACCCAGGCCAGTGAGCTGTAAGGATTGGCTGTTACCAATTACCACCAACCTCCGTCCTCTGTGGAGGATCAGCTGTGCAGGGTTAGAGTGGTGGTGCTCCACTGTGGTCTGTAGCTGTCCACTGGGTGGGCTGGCCCTGGTGTTTCCCTGATGGTACAGGCCAAGTTCAACACCCACCTGTGTTTTGCCTAGGGCCACCGAGCCTGAGCTATAAAGCAATCAGAGGTGGCTGCTGCTTGTGTTGGGCTTGGAGATTTCTAGGCAAAGCCAAACTATGAACCTAGACTGGCTGCCGCTGTATGCCTGTCCTGGGGCTCAGTGAGGCGAGCTGTTGCTTATTTGAGAGGATGTAGGAAGTTGTACAGTATGAGCCAAGACCAGCCATTCGTATGGAAAAGCAGCTCGGGTGGGCTGGAATTTCAGCCAGGTTGCCAGCTCTGAGACGGGAAGTTTTAGAAAAGGAACAGTGGCCTCTACTCACCTTGATGCCAGTCTCTTGCCATATGCCACTGGCGCCTTTCAAGCTGCTCCCTGGTGCTGGAGCTCAGAGGGAGTGAGTCTGAGTAGGTGAGTTCATGTGTGGGTTCTTTAAGAGGAACTGCTTGGGTCCCTGTCAGTTTCTTCTACCAACTGAATCCCTTCTGGTTTTTGCAGCCAGAACTTGTAGGGACTTATCTTCGTAGCATTGGAACCCTGGTCTGGAGGGCCTGGTGTGGGTCTGGGACTCTTGGCTCCCAAGTTATCCCTCCCGAATTTTTATTCACCGCACATGGGTGTGGGACCAGCCCATTGTGTCTGTGCCCCTCCTACCAGCCTGGATAGATGTGGTTTCTTAAATTTGTAGTTGTCAGACTTCCATTCACCTCGATTTTTGATGGTTCTGAGTGATGGTTGTTCTGTATTTTAGTTGTAATTTTCATGTGGTTGTGTGAAGAAGTGAGCCATGTCAGCCTATACCACCATCTTGACTAGAAGTCTGTTTTCTTTTAAAAAAGGTTAACATTTTGTTTTTAATAACCTTATATATCTAGAATTGATTTTTTGAGGGCTGTTTGTTTCTAGTTTATGGAGTTGATTTTATAGAACGGTACAAGATGTAGGAATCTGATTTTTCCCCCAATGTAGATCGCTATTTTTTCCCCAGTTTTACATATCAAATGTAAAACTCTCCTTTTCACAATTTACACTCTCAGTTTTAACAAAGTCACAATAACCCGGTAAGTTAATATACTATAGACAATTCAGTTAACCATCTAACTTTCTGTGTTGTTCAGGTTGTTTAAATAATGCTTTTGTGATCATTTTAGCTTCTTTTTAAAATTATTTTTTAAATGATATTTCTAAGACTTGGATTATTTGACTAATGATTATGAATATTCTTATATCTCTTGTATACATCACTGGGTTACCCTCAATACAAGTGGAAAAAAACACATTGTCATCAACAAGTATGAGTTACCTGTTTCCTTGAACCATCCCAGTACTGAACTCTAATTTTTCTGTATTTTTAAAGTTAGCACTGGCTAGTATAGCTCAGTGAATTGAGCGCAGGCCTGCAAACCAAAGGGTCACTGGTTCAGTTCCCAGTCAGGGCACATGCCTGGATTGTGGGCCAGGTCCCCAGTAGGGGTTGTGCAAGAAGCAACCATACATTGATGTTTCTCTCTCCCTCTCATTCTCCTTCCCGTCTCCTCTTTCAAAAATAAATACATAAATAAAATCTTTTTTAAAAAAGTAAAGTTACAAGTTCTAAAATAACCTCCTTTTTTTTTGTTTGTGCAAACCCCTTTAAGTAATAACAAAGTTGTGTCCTTTTTATTTTCCAATTTCTTATGCAGTTTGTGTATCCTTCATTATTTTGAACCAAAATAGATGTTCTGCTGTTTTTGCTATGTAAATTAAAACAGGCTGCAATAAAAGTCCTGTTGCTTTACAATCTGTATATCGGTCTTATTAGTGACTTAGTTGCTCTGTCATTGTGAACAGATACAGTTTTAAATATAATCCCCTACCATCCTCATTCTCGTGAAAGTTGTAAATAGAAGTTTATCTTTAATGAACAGTCTCATACTTCAGCAGTTACTGTGATGAGGATTTAGGTCAAAATATGACACTGGAGTAAAAATAATAATCTTTGACATCTTAAGTTGCTCTGGGTAGATTTTAACATCTTCATAAATTTCATAAAATTAGTTCTCATTTTAAACTTTAAAATGTCATAATCCCTATCATTGTCATCATCTGTATTCCTAACTTTAATTATTATTTTTAATTAATTAATTTCTCACCTGAGGATGTTTTTTCATTGCTCTTAGAGAGAGAGGAAAGGAGAGAGAAAAACACTGATGTGAGAGAGAAGCATTGATAGTTGCCTCCTGTATATGCCCGGACTGTAGATCAAACCCATAACCCAAGTATGTGCCCTGACCGGGAGTGGAACCCGCAACCTTTCGGTTATGGGACACTGCTCCAACTTACTGAGCCTCACTGGCCAGGGCATTAATTGTTATTTTAGATGAACCATTTTAAACCAGACAGTGTGGACTTCACCCCTGAAGGATAAATCTTTATTTTTCTGATTATGAAATTCATGGTTGAAACACATGGCTAAAATATATAGGTCTAAAAATTAATTAATGCAAACATTTATAAAGCAATAATTATTCTTATTTAGTGCTTTACATCCGTTTCTAAGTTGTTTTCATGCTTTAAATTTAATTTAATCCTGCCCTGGCTGGTGTAGCTCAGTGGATTGAGCACGGCTGCAAACCAAAGGGTCACCAGTTTGATTCCCATTCAGGGCACATGCCTGGGTTGCCAGCCAGGTTCCCACTGGGGGCCATGTGAGAGGCAACCACACACTGATGTTTCTCTCCCACTCTTTCTCCTTCCCTTCCCCTCTCTCTAAAAAAAAATAATAAAAATAAATAAAAAAAATTAATTTTATCCTGACATCTGTACTATGAGGTGTGATGGCGATTAGTATTACTATCCCCATCTCCCCTATCTGGAAACTTAGACCTGGAGACTTTAGGAACCTATCAAAGGTAGTACAAACTATTACATGACAGCTATACAAGCTTTAACAAACCTATACAAGCTATTACATGACAACTAAGGTATTATAATCCTACACCTTGGATATTATCAGTATAAAGAGTTTGATTGAGACTTTCAAAGTATATATGTGTGTATGTGTGTATAATTTTTTTGTTACAATTATAAACTTATAATATATCCAGTGATTGTAACTGGCCAATTTTTACTTAACAGTGTTATGTTCTTTATCTTTCTATGTCATAACATATAGCTGTTACTCATGTTTTCTTCACTTTTTAAAAAAGTTTTATATATTTATTTTTAGAGAGAGAGGAAGGGAGGGAGAGAGGGAGAGAAATATCAATGTGTGGTTGCCACTTATGTGCGCCCCACTGGGGACCTGGCCCACAACACAGGCATGTGCCCCAACTAAGAATTGAATCAGTGACCCTTAGGTTCCACAGGCTGACACGCAGTCCACTGAACCATACTAGCCAGGGCTTCTTCACTTTTTCAATGACTGCAGATATTCAAAGCAGAAAAATGAAGTACATGCCTTTTTTAGGGGTGGGTGGTTATTCTAAAGGTTTCAGTGAACACCATTTTACATAAGTTTTGCATATTTGACCAGTCATTTCTTCAGGGTAAATTGCTGTAAGTAAATTTGTATAGTCTAAGAGTACCTATATTTGAAATTTTGATAAATATTGCCAAATAACCCTCAAAACGTAGTTTAAATTTACACTCCTATTAACACCCTTTTTCACTAGTCTCATCAACATTGATTTTATCATTCAGATTTTAATCATATTCATGTTTTTTTTAAGATTTTATTTTTTTTATTTTTAGAGAGAGGGGAATTGAGGGAGAAAAACTTTGATGTGATAGAGAAACATCTATTGGTTGCCTCTCACATGCCCCCAGCTGGGGACTCAACCTGCAACCAAGGCATGTGCCCTGACCAGAATAGAACTGGCAACCTTTAGGTTCACAGGCCAGTGCTCAATCCACTGAGCCACACATGCCAGGGCTAATTATTTATTTAAAAAATTTTTTTCATATGCTTTACCCATTTTTCTATTGAAGTATTACTCTTATTGGCTTATAAGACCTGTTATTAGGAATATCATTAAGGTCCTTGCTATTGTGGCTCCGTTGGAGTGTTCTCCCACACACCGAAAGGTTGCAGGTTTGATCTCTGATCAGGGCAAGTACTGGAGACAGGCAATCGATGTTTCTTTTCTCTCTCTCTCTCCCCCTGTCTCTCTCACTCCCCCTCTGTCCCCACTCCCTCTCTCTGTAAATTCAATAAACATATTTTTAAAAATTAAAAAAAAGGATATTAAGTACATGTTACCAGCATTTTTTGCAGTGTATGATTTGTTCAACTTTGTGGTGTCTATTGTCATCTATTTTCTTTATTTTTCATTGTAATTTTTATATGCTATACTATATCTATTATTTTAACAATATATCATTTATATTTGATATATAATATAGATAAAATAATTTACTATCAAGTAGTTATACTGGCAACATTTACTAATTAATAGATTTTTCCTACTCATTTGGGATAATACCTTTATCTTGTACTAGATCCCTGTATGGTTGGTGTTTCTATTTCTGGACTCCCTGTTCTATTTATCTAGCCAGGTAGGCTAATATATGCAAAACTTCTAGAAGTTTTATAATACAGTCTTAATTATATGTATATAATTTTCATATACAATAAGCTCCATCATCTTTTTTTAAATAATTGTAATTGCTGAATATTAGTCTATCCTGTATTTACTGAAAATTATTCAACTATTTCTATGTTGTTGGATTTTTAAATTTTTTATAAAAACATTTTTTTCACATTTTTATATCCATATTTTGTTTGCATATTAAATTGTTTGAAGTGAATTTCTAGAAGTGGAACTACTGGAATAAAGAATATGAGCATTTTATTTTATTTTTTATTTTATTTTATTTTTAAGACTTTATTTATTTATCTTTAGAGGGGAAGGGAAGGAGAGGGGGAGAGAAACATCAATGCATGGTTGCCTCTCATGCATCCCCAGCTGGGAACTGGCCCGCAACCCAGGCACGTGCCTTGACTGGGAATAGAACCACCATTATCTGGTTCACAAGCCTGCGCTCAATCCACCGAGCCACACCAGCCAGGGCAGAATATAAGCATTTTAAATAAGGTTGTGAAAAATAAAAATAATACAAAGTATTATAGAAAAATAAAATATTACTCATGATCCCACTTATAAGAGGTAAACTATTTCACTTTTAATATCATTTTTATAAAATTTTTTCTGTAAAAATGTGTAATTTTTTATTCGTTTGGTTGTGCAGGGAAGCAAAGCATATCTACCTATACCTCCACCTTGGCTGGAAGCCTAAAAAATCTTTGAAATCTTTATTTTAAATAGCAGTCTTATCATGATATATACCATTTTTGTTAACCACTACCCATTTTCAGACATATATTATTTACAGTTTTAAAGTATTATTTTTAACTGTCAAAAATAAAAGTATAGCCCTGGCCAGGTGCCTCATACTGGCCGGGGCTATATGGTTGGTTGGAGCATCGCCCTGTCTGCCAGCAGGTGTGGGTTTGATTCCCAGCTGGGGCACGTACCTTGGTTGTGTGTTCCCCAGATGAGATGTGGAGGGGGTTGTCAATGGATGTTTCTCTCTCCCTTCTTTTAAAAAATCAATAGACATATTCTTGGGTGAGGATTAAAAATAATTAAAAAATAAAAGCTTAGTAAACATTTTAATGTATAAATCTTTGTGTTTCTCATTTTCTTAGAATAGAGTCTCAGAAATGGAATTACCTGATCAGAGGATACACATTTTTAAGGCCATGTATACTTCCAGATGCCTGCCATAAAGTGTTACTAAGTTACATCAGCAGTATATGTGTGTGCCAAAAAGTCATTTTTACAGAATTAGGTCTAAGTCTGTATCTCTTTGCCCTGAAAGCAGAGGTAATGGCTTCCACTTCTATTTATCAGTTTGTGGAAACAAAGCTGTTTCTTGAGACTGGTTTTTGATCTGGCTGTTGAAGGGGCCTTGGCCACATACATATTTAGGCCCTGAAAATAAATTGTTGTGTCTTTCAGGGAAGAGAGATGAAAGGTAGTTTTTCAGACTTTAGTGAAGAGGTCTTTGGGGAATTTTGTTCTGGATGCTGTATATTCTCTATAGGGAATGTTTGCAGACCCCCAAATTCATAGAACTGGGTATTCAGAGTACCCGTAGAATGATGTCAAGTTAAGACTCAGCCTTTCGAAAAAGAAGAGGGACAATGTGGTAGAAGATATTTAGCTGTAGTTTCCTCTTTTATTTTTTTATTTCCTTGGGAACAATTTCTTCTCCATTAGGTTGGTATCTCTGCCTATGAGAAGGGCTAAGATAGTGAGAAACTAAAAGAAACCTAGGGCTTTGGATTACAAAGTCATTGTTTTTCATTCTTATGCCTTGTGCAGATCATCTCCTTTTCTTTCGGACCTCATTTGCACCTGGGCACACTAGATTGTATTTATCAATTAGATAAATGAATATATAAATAGACGAAGAGTTCAGTAAAAAAAAAAAATAAAAATACACAGATACCAGAATAAAAGTAAAATCATGAGAGAAGCGTTTCTTTCATATTCAGTTCATTCATGATCTAATTTTTCCTTAAAGTTTTAATAAGCACAACTTAAGGATGCACACATATCAGAGAGCCTCCTCCCCCATACACACACACACACACACACAATCGAATTATCTTCTGGAGAGCAGGCCCCTTTCGGACAGGCTGCTTCTTTCTAGGAGAGTGATCTGGGAAGCCATCTGTGTCTGTATACCTGCTATTGTTTTGTTGTGAGAGGTTGTGTTTGGCTTCAGTGAATTTTTGTTGAAGACTTTCATGCCCATTTCATGATGGGTGGTTTACAAGCACACCTGCCCACACTGCGCTGTGTCCAGCAGTTTTTGACCAAACAGCATGATCCCTGTGCCCCACCCTCCTTGTTCACTGGATCTCACCCATACCAACCTTTGACATTTTTTTTTGTTTCCCTGATGAAAAAATTTCTCAAAGGGAAACATTTTGCAAATGTGGAAGAGGTGAAACAAACAAACAAAAAAAACATCAGAAGCACTAAAAGGCATCAAAATCAATGTGTTCAAAAACTGTTTTGAGCATTGGAAAACAACGTTTCAGTAGGTGTATTGCATCAAATGGGGAGTACTTTAAAGGTGACTGAAGTTTAAATGTGTAAGAATAAACACAATTTTTTATAAATAAATTCATTTGGGGGGGTCCTCCATCATATGCTGATAAGAAAAGTCAGAATAGTTTTTGATCTATAAAACTCATATCTACAAGAATATAACATCATTACTTTTAAAGGTAATTGGCTTTTAATTTCATTTAAACGACTTTTTCTTCAGCTACTCAAGTGAAACCTGAATTAGGCTGCAGACTCCCCCTGCTGGGGAAGAATGGAGAGAAGCGCAGAAAACCTATACCTTGGGCCTAAATAGTCACAGGTTCCGTTAGGCTCCGGGTGCAGTGCCCAGATCGGTATCTTGAAATCCTCACGTGTGTTCTCCACAGGGAGCATTTCCAGCTCGTTTGAAGAAAGTGCTGATTGTGGGAGCCCCCATATGGTTCCGAGTGCCCTATTCCATTATCAGCCTCCTCCTGAAGGACAAAGTCCGTGAGAGGGTAAGGCAAGCTGGCTTCGTTTTATTTGCAGGTGGATAGACTCCCATTCCTGCTGTTGAAATCTGCCAATTAATTTTCTGCCTTCCGAAACCATCCTGCTGCCTTGTCTGCTGGAGCACTTTCTGCTTCTATTAGTGCATGCATGTGTCTTCTCTGCTTTGTTCTTTCTCAGCTCAGCGTAGGCTGGCTCTCCCACTGTACTACAAGTCCATTCAAGTCAGGAACTGGACGGACTTTATGTTGAGTACACCCCCATCATAGCACTTTGCATAAAAATGGTACTGAAGGAAAGTATCCCATGGGTATCTTAGTGATAGCTACTACCTATTGCTATAACAGGCCTTTAATATTTAACAACATGTAATATAATTGCATTAGTTGAAGTGGTGTTTCAATTTTTTCAACTGGAAATACCACTCAGTCCTTTGACCACCATGCGGGGCAGAGGAGAGTCTCTCACTCTGTCTCTACTTATATTCCAGGCATTTTCTTTTAAAACAGCTTGTTGCTTCCTAACTTCAGAAGTGTTATCTAAAATTATCTTAATTTTGTTATCATCCCCTGAATGTTCCAGGACTGAAGGATTATGGTTTTACTCATTCACTTCTACCATTGAAAGAAAGGGCATCTGAAATCCTTGTAGCAAAGGATTTTAAGAGGCTATATGAATAATAATGCAGATCTTTATAGCTGGGGTGACTTGAGGGTGAGAGGGGAAACCGAAGATGTTTAGTTCTGTGGAACTGCTTAGGGACCTAGTGACCCAGAGTAGGGGAGATTTTTCCTAGTAAAACTCTTGGAGAAGACTCCTTAGGCAAGCCCTTGCACTTTTATATACAAGCATGAATGCATATATAAACTCAACATGTATTGAACACCTTTACAGCCCAGGCTCTGGGCCCTAGGAATGAAAAGTTGATTGAGACAGTCCTTACCTCAGAGGTGCTTGTGGTTCTGATAGGGGACACAGATAGACAAGTGCAGAGGACTGTGGTTCTGCAGGAGCATGGAGGAGAACACTGCCTGGGCAGACGGGCTTCTCATGCTGTAAGCTGTCCTTAAAGAGGCCAAGGAAGGAAGGAGGGCATTCCAGGAAGAGGCAACAAGAGAGATCAGCACCTTCATTCCTCACGGATTTCAAGAACAACCAACTAGGCTAATACGGTCCAGTATGGCTGTGTTCCAGCAGAGAGCAGAGTTAGGTATTACTATGATTTCTCTAGCATTTTCCCTGGACTACTCTTGAGTTTGGGTGGCTGGTCTTATCTTAGTTTCATAGAAACCTATCTTTGAGAACATCCATACCAATCTGTGAGTAAAGCAAAAGCTAACAGACGTAGTGTAAAGTTGGCAAAAATAATCACTACCTATGCATTATTGGTAGTCAAAAGGTGAATACCTGCCTCAAGTGTTACTGGGACACGTTGCTAATAGTATAAAATAATACCTTTGTTTGCTTTACCTTCCTTTCAGAAGGTATATAACGGAGCCCCTAATTCTAGGAGTGAATTTGATACACATTATGGGAATTGTCTGAGAAATTCATAAGACTTCAATCTCAGGACTGTCTACTTTGATAAGTATATCAAGTATTTCAGGCCATCTCATCCTATTCTCCAAACCTAATATTATTTTATATTAGTTTCAAGTGTACAGCATAGTGGTTAGACAATCGTTATTTACAGTGTGAGCCCACCCTCCCCCCGATAGTTCAAGTACCCATGTGACACCATACAGAACTGTTACAATAGCACTGACTGCATTCTCTGTGCTGTACTTTACATCTCTGAAGCGCGTCTGTTCTTCATCTTCACTGTGTCTTTTTGCCCCCACATACTCACATGGTTATTTCTGGCCTTCCAGATTCAGATATTGAAGACCTCTGAGGTTGCCCAGCACCTGCCCAGAGAGTGCCTTCCAGAGAACCTGGGTGGGTTCGTCAAAATGGATCTCACCACCTGGAATTTCCAGTTCCTGCCGCAGATGAATGGCCACCCGGATCCCTTCGATGAGATCATCCTGCTCTCCCTCCCTCCTGCTTTAGACTGGGACTCGGTGCATGTTCCAGGTCCCCACGCTATGACCATCCAAGAGCTGATGAATTATGTTAGCACCAGGCAGAAGCAGGGCATCTATGAGGAGTATGAAGACATTCGGCGTGAGAACCCTGTTGGCACTTTCCATTGTTCCATGTAAGTAGGAAAAGTTGGTCCAACGACTGGGCTCTGGCATGTGCTGGCAACAGCTCCTGCGCTTCCGGGCCCGTGTCAGGGAGCATCACTCTCACTTAGGTGCTGGTTTCTTTCCTCCAGGAAGAGGAATGTTCTCCTTTGGTGTTTGTTGCCAATATTCTATGCTCTGAAATTTCTGATGATCTTTGGTAACAAAAGAGAAACCCTGTAATAATGAACACATTGTCTTGATTAATGTTTTCCTGAAATGCAGGTATTTTGGGGAAAAACACAAGAGTGTAGTTCCTGTCCTTAGTGTGATCTCTGGTCCTTTCATTTAAGCAGTTTCTCTCTAGAGTATTTATAGTATAATGTTACTCTCTGAGGGAGGGGTACAACTTCCTTCAAAATAATTCATGGGAGCATTTGGTATATTGTTTCCCAGAAATTGTTGTCAATTTTGGCTCAGATGCTTTTTAAAAAATAATATTTATTTATTTATTTTCAAATATTTTACTTATTTATCTTTAGAGAGGAAGGGACGGAGAGAAGGAGAGAAACATCAATGTATGGAACTGGCCTGCAACCCAGGCATGTGCCCTGACTGGGAATCGAACCGCGATTATTTGGTTCGCAGGCCTGCGCTCAATCCACTGAGCTACACCAGCCAGGGCTCAGATACTTTTTTAAAAGTATATTTTATTGATTATGCTATTACAGTTGTCCCATTTTTTTTGTCCCCTTTATCTCCCTCCACCCTACACCCATCCTCCCTCCAACATTCCCTCCCTTAGTTCACGTCCATGGGTTGTACGTATAAGTTCTTTGGCTTCTCTGTTTCCTATACTGTTTTTAACCTCCCCTGTCTATTTTGTACCTACTATTTATGCTTCTTATTCCCTGTACCTTTCCCCCATTCTCTCCCCTCCCAGTCCTCACTGATAACCCTCCATGTGATCTCCATTTCTCTGACTCTATTCCTGTTCTAGTTGTTTGTCCTGTTAATTTGTTTTTGTTTTAGGTTTAGTTGTTGATAATTGGGTGTGTTGTCATTTTACTGTTCCTATTTTTGATCATCTTCTTTTTATTAGATAAATCCCTTTAACATTTCATATAATAAGGGCTTGGTGATGATGAACTCCTTTAACTTGACCTTATCTGGGAAGCACTTTATCTGCCCTTCTTCTAAATGATAGCTTTGCTGGGTACAGTAATCTTGGAGGTAGGCCCATGCCTTTCACGGCTTCGAATATTTCTTTCCAGACCCTTCTTGCCTGAAAGTTTAGAGAAATCAGCTGCTAGTCTTATGGGAACTCCTTGTTAGGTAACTGTCTCCTTTTCTCTTGCTGCTTTTAAGATTCTCTCCTTATATTTAATCTTGGGTAATGTAATTACGATGTGCCTTGGTGTGTGTTTCCTTGGGTCCAACTTCTTTGGGACTCCTGTACTTCCTGGACTTGCATGTCTATTTCCTTCACCAGATTGGAGAAGTTTTCCTTCACTATTTTTTCAAGTTAGTTTTCCAATTCTTGTTCTTCCTCTTCTCCTTTGGCACCCCTGTGATTTGGATATTGGAACGTTTAAAGTTGTCCCAGAGTTTCTTAAGCTTTTCCTCATTTTTTTTGAGTTCTTGTTTCTTCATTCTGTTCTGGTCGAATGTTTATTTCTTCCTCCTGTTCCAAATTGTCAATCTGAGTCCTGGTTTCCTTCCCTTCACTGTCAGTTCCCTGTATATGTTTTTTTTTTTATTTCACTTTGCATAGCCTTCACTTTTTCCTTTATTTTTGCATCCATGCTCAATCGTTTCTGTGAGCATCCTGATTACCAGAGTTTGAACTCTTTGTCTGATAGGTTCTCTATTTTCTCATTGCTTGGTTCTTTTTCTGGAGTTTTGATCTGTTCTTTTATTTGGGCCATACTTTTTTATCTCAGCACACCTGTTACATTGAAAGGGGCTGAGCCATAGGTATTGACTATGATGGGGCAACCTGGGTCTCTGCATTGTGGTGCTAATGTGGAGGAGGGGTCAGAGAGGGAACAGTGCTGCTTGCTCAGCTCTGGCCCCACTTTCAGTCACTTTGCCTGCTACCCACAAGTGAATTGGGCCCTTCTGGTGCTGATTCCCAGGTGTGTGTGTTTGTGTATGTTATAGGACCTCATGGGTTCCTCAAACAGACTCTCCTGGGAGACTGGGAGTTTCTCCTACCACCACAACCCCCTCAGATTTATACAGCCAGAGGTTTGGGGCTCCAGTTTCCCACACTAGAACCCTGGGTTGCATGGTCTGTGTTGCTTTCCAGTTGTCGCTCCCGGTTTATCCGCACATGAAAGTGGACCGCCTAGTCTGTCAGCTGCCTCCTTGCCACACGTGCTCTCCACCCACCCCAGCTTCTCATCTCCACCCCTCCGACCAGTCCGAATGATTGTTTCTGCTTTAACTCCTTGGTTGTCAGACTTCCATACAGTTTAATTTTCTGGCAATTGTTTGTTTTTTGTTTTTAAATTGGTTGTTATCCTTCTTTTGGTTGTGTGAGGAAGCACAGTGTATCTATCTATGCCTCCCTCTTAGCCAGAAGTCTCAAATATATTGTTATAAAAATTCTCTACAGGGTTAGACAGTCTTAAGTCAACATGTATGATGGCTCCCTGGCAAGAAGGGAGAGGCAGCTAGGAGTTTTAATAATAGTTGAATTCAAGGTAAACAGGTTGCTGAATCTATTTCCACATGAGTGTCTCTTCTAAATATGCTCAAAAGGAAAGCTGTTTGGAGTTTTCCCTCATAGAGCTGCAGCCACATCTCTAGATGCCAGATTAAGCCAAAGTAACTTTACACAGTTGTGTCCCAACACAGCACTCCCACTGTTTTCTACCAAAGAACTAGCTGCACATGTTATATACTTGAAATTCTAAATCTCCATTTCGCTCTTATCATTTACCTTCATCTAACAAGTCATAACTGTGGACATTCCTGGTTCCCACATACTGCAAAGAATCAGCCTTGTCACAGCGATTCTCTCGTCTGTGGTATTTCTTTTCTCCCTTGGGCCTGATTTCTGGCTACCCTAATAGCAGCCTCATAACATGCTACATGGACACCAAGCCAACCCATCTAATGCTCAGTTTTCATATTCTCTCACCACATATTTTTCATATTCTCGCCATTCTTTGCTTTCAAGCAGCATATAGCACATCTTTTCAGGAACAAACCCTGATGCACTGAATGATAAACTGACAGAATGCAGTACCTCAAGTTTTTCCCACTTCTGTAGGAGGATTCAAAATTTTATTTTATTTAATTGTCTTCAATTCAATAAATCTTTATTGAGCTCCCATAGGTGCATGAATTTAGGATCTATAATTTACATAGGTAGAAAAGTGTTACTTTAGCCCCTATAAAACAAGCAAACCAGAACTTCACTATATATTTCAAGTGAATCATTTAGTGAGAGTGGGGCTCAGTCTGATATTACCATAGCATTAACATAAGAAAACGGGAAAGTATGAACGTTCTCACTGCTACCAGAAAAGAGTTTGATGCCAGGATAAACTAACCCCTTGGTCTAACAATAGCTGATCAAAAAAGGTAGAGAATCTGGATGGAAAAAATGTACTTAGAAACACTGTCCTTTGAGGGCTTATTGCTCTGAGGGCAGCAAAATGGTGAAAGAATTTAATGGTTCAAAAACTACATTGAGAGTATAAAAAGAAGAGTTAGTCACAGCTTTGGGGGGAAAATTGAGAATAGGTGACACTACACGTAGCTGGATTAAAAATTCTAAAGTTTCCCTGGAATTGCAGTAGCAATTCTGAGCTACCCGAAGGGGCCACAGACTCGTGCTCTTTGAAGAGGGTGGTTTTAAATGATAGGTTCTTCAGTGCACCAACTGTGCATTCCAGGATAAGTCCAGTATTTGTATCTAGCAATGCAGAAGCAAAGCAGCAGGGAGAGAGTGTCAAGTATGTAGGACCTAAAAGGATTTGGCAACTCTAGAATTTTCCAGTTTGAGTCTTTTTCATCAGGAAAATCACATTCTGGCTTGGCCCAAGGTGATGCTGGAGGCAGTGCTATTGATGGCTTGTGGTAAGCAGGAGGCAACAGTGAAAGTGTGGACTCCTTGCTCTCTTCTTTAATCCATTTGAAGGAAACATGGGACAGTAAACTGCTTCCTAATGGCCTTTTCTCAGATCTTGTTGCAGAGATCTGTACCATACTAAAGAAAGCAGGGGAGACAGTTTTTGAGGATGGTGTTTGCGATCTGTCACTATTTACTATGTGAGTTCCACTGGAGATAAGCACACTTTCTCTAATCCCAGAATCTGTATCTGATTGAGAATTCTTCATTCTGGATTCTGTCTGAGGGAATAGACTGATATCCAATGGGCTATAAGAAGGACCTTTCAGTTACTGTAACAGCATCTGAGTTCTGTGCATATCCTGGAAAGGTACCTGCCCACTGGCCAGTTCACATGGTGTAATCCCAATACAATAAATATCTGACTTTACATTATATCCATGTAAATCCTGTCTCAACAATTCTGGACTCAGCCACCGCTGCAGTGATGTGCCGAACTGTGGGAAATCATACACAGCCCTATGCCTCTGTCCATGCTTAACCAAACTATGCAGATGGGACAGGCCAGTAAGGGTCATCACGAGGCCATCACCAGAAATGAGGATATGGTTGGCTTTAAATCTCCTATGAATACAGTCATTTGGGTGCAGCTGGTTCAGCCCTCTCACTGCCCCAAAGAGAATTTTCTTATTCAAGTTTCAGTCTTTCTTTCAGGAAAGTAAGTCCTCAGTAGTCAACTTGCTGAACCATAGGCCATAAATGGAGAAATAATCCAAAGCCAGCTGCCAACAGTGAAAACAATCCAATAAGTTGTGATGTTGGGGTGCCAGAAAAAGTGTGATAGAATCACAGCTTTCTATAAAGTTTTCAGGTATTCTTCAGTGAGGTTTCCGATTTGTAATTTTTATAGTTGCCAGTGTTCCTGTAGGAGTGTTCCACGCAAGATGGACAGAAGTCACGTTGTCAAATCCCCTTCCTGTTTCCATTTGGAGTTTGCAGTGAGAAATGTTGGTGGAACAGATTACTACACTGTGTCTAGTGGATGGAGGCAACCTGGAAAGGGTTGGCTCATCAACCAAGTTTTGATGGATACCAGTTTCTGACTGTTTTTCAGGTCTGAGGGACTGAACTTGTGTTCGTGAAGTGCAGAAACGATTCAGAAGAGACACTGAATTGCTTTAGTTCACAGAGAGTGACAGAAATCCACCTATTGCAGAGAATATTTTTGCTTTATCTTCAAGATGCAGAAATCTCCTACCTGTAGGTGATCCTGGCTAATGACTCTTCCTAAGGCAGCCAATGGTAGGAGCCTGGTCTGCTGAGGGGTAGGGAAGGCGCTCAAGGCCCGCTCCCAGTGTGGCGTGCAGGAGGCTGGCGTGACCCGAATTGGGGCATTGTGCCAGGAACTCTGCCCCAGTCCCAAGCTGTCTCTAAAAATTAATTTTAAAAATATCTTCCTCTCTTGAGATGATTTCTAACAACTCCAGATCTAAAGCCAGGCAGATATTCTACAGTGCTTTGTGAAAGCATAGAAATTAATCCCTAGTTTATGAAGAAATGCCTCTGGTTCTGACAAAAACACTTCCATTACTACAAGTTGTATTTCAGGGAACCCAGTTTCAGAAATCCTCTCTGATTGTGACTCTTAAAGACACCAGCAACAGGCCTTACAGTTAAGCTGTTTCTCTAAGCATCTGGTTTCCAGAGAAAGACAAATTAGTTGAAATAACTCCCAGCAAAATATATTTTAACTTAAATATATTTTTAAGGGCTTAAATTCCAGCTTAGCCAGAATGCCCTCTGTGACTTCACAAGTTCCTTTCCCCTCTGCACCTCAGCTTTCCTGTGATGTTAAGACTCTGGTATCCACCTACGGGTCTAGCTTAAATGTTTAAGGAATCCATGATTCTTTTATTTTTTTAATATATTGTATTGATTATACCATTACAGTTGTTCTATTCCCCCCCTTCATTCCCCTCCACCCTGCACACCCCCTCCCCCACCATCCCCCCTTTACTTTATGACCATGTGTCTCAGGTTCTTTAGGGAATTCTTTTAGTACCTCTTCCCCTCTGTAATTCCTATCTAGTTTAGTCAGTGTCCTGTAAAGAAGATGCAGGGAAAGAGTCTTTTAGCAAAAGGAAGGAGGGAAATAATGAGTTAGGAAACAGGTAAAGGAAGTAAGAGAAAAGCAATTGAGAAAAAAGTTGATAAGCAGATTAAGAATGCAAAGGAAGTCTTATGAAAGAAGTGAAAGAAGAAAAAGAGCAGAGTGTGTATCAGGTGGGGGTGTTACAGAACAGAGGGCAAGGCCAAGGGGGGGGCAGGCAGTTATTGGCCCACCCACGGACGCCAAAAACTGTTACAAAATACGCACACACAGAGCCAAGAGGGTACAATATACTATTCCTGAAAGGACCCCACTAGGTTCGGTTGCCCGACACCATACATAGGAAAGACGTCTCTCAATGCCAGAGATTTGTGAAAAGGAAAGGAAAACTTTATTTAAAGTTATACAGACTTAAAGTAGTGACCTGACATCTTCATTAAAATATCAGAGTCCTTTTGGATACCCACAGACGCCCACAGTGCTTCCTTCTCCCCCTGCCCTAATTCAGGGTACCATGTCTCAGGAAAAGAAGCAAATGTTTGTGATTCAAGTTCCTGAACCATCAGCTCTGTCTCAGTCCAGGCAGGATCTCTAATTAATCCAAAGCCATGTGGCACCTTCTCATGGCCTACTGGCAAGAGTTTTCTCTCCCTTCTTCCAGGCAAAGTCTCTCCTGCTTCCCAGGCCACGTGCCCAAAGGGAGCACCCCAAAGCCGCGTGGTCCTCTTCTGCCAAAGCTACAGAAGTCCCCACTCTGGCCAAAACCACATGCTCCTCTTCTCTCCACCAAAGCTGCGGGGAAATAGGGGGTCGCCACTCTGCCCAAGCTGAGTGGTGGTTCTCTGCTAGAGCCACATGGTGATTCTCTCTACCCAAGCTGCAGGGGTCCCCAGTCTGGCAAAGCCGCGTGGTTCTGTTTTCTCACATGGCTGTGGGGGTCCCCACTCTGCCAGAAGCATATGGCTCCTCAAAGTTGCGTGTGGCTCTCTCCTCAATGGCTGCTGCATCCCGGTTTAAATCCCTGCGCCAATCCTCCTCTGCAACCCCATTTCCTGCTCCTCCCACAATCGGCTACACCTGCCAGCATTCCTGTATTATTCCAAGGTTACTGGGCTGCCATGGTGAGTCTGGGCAGGTGTTGCCCCATGTCATGGAGCCAGTTTCCTCCAAGCTCTCAGCAAGGTGCTGTGACCTAGGGGACCTGCCCCCAACTGCGGTGGTGGGGGGAGATTCCCTTCCATCCCCCAGCTCAGAGCATGGCAACAGCTATTTAACATATCTATGAAACCAGTTAAAGGTTATAGATATGTTAACTGACCGTGCCAGAAGTTAGATGCAAAGCTATTGCTGTACAAAACAGCTCTCAATGGCCCTGCTCCATTCGTCCCTCCCCCCAACTCACACCTGTTGGGGGGTGGAAGGGGTGAGGACATCTTATGTGCCTTTCTAATATTTCCTAGACACCCTGAGTCCTGGACCCCATTCTAAATCCCTATTTGGGGCCCCCCTCTTGGCTGCACCCTGCTACAGGAGGAGTATTCTTTTCTCCCAAATAGTTCTTGTTTCTACCATAGCAGTTCAAAACCCCTGTGTGTATCCAGTATTTTCCCCTTGTAGTTTTGAATCAGGGATGTATTGTGGAGCAGGGAGGAACTCTGGGCTACTCTGAGAGGATTCACACTTGTCCTGGGAATTCTTGACTTGCTCTGGGAGCTTCTGCTGTGGGGTCCTGGAGATGTCATTTCTGCTGTGGCCTCCTTCCCTCCCATTAAGAAAACAGGTTTGATATCACCCAAACCAGCTTAGATGTTACAATTAGAGACCACATCCCAGTCCTATGGAAGGACATCCTAATCTTGTCTCTTTATTGAATGAATGAGCCTCCTACACCAGGAACTAACACCCAGAACCCTCATCAGCTCCAGGCCTCTCTATCTTACATCAAGGTCCAGTTAGAGCTACTCACAGAACAAACTCTGCCTTGGAATTTCAGCTGATGAAGTTTAGCAAGGTACTCACTGTTGTCCAGGATGCTCATGGACCAAGAGACTTTCTCTCCCTTTTTTCATCCCCTAAGACACCATTTTTCAAAAAGAGTTTTTAAAATCTTAACTTTTATTATGAAATGATTGTAGATTCACATAAGAAATGATACAGGGAGAGCACATGTACCCTTTCCACATTTTTCCCATGGTAATATCTTCTAAAAGTAAAGCAAAGTGTTATAATGAGATCCTGTCATTGATATAACCCACCAGTCTTATCACATCTTCCCAGGGTGTGTGTGTGTTTAGTTCTATGTAATTTTTATCATACACATAGGCCTGCATATCCATCACCACGGGAGAAGATACAGAAGAACCCCATTACCACATACTTCTATCCCACTCCTCCCCATCCCTAACCCCTGCAACCATTAATGTATTCTCCATTACTATACTTTTGCAATTTCAAGGATGTTATTATATAAATGGAAACATTTCATATGTAACCTTTTGGGGTTACCTTTTTTTATTCAGCACAAATCACTTAAGATTCACCTAAATTATCATGTGGTTCAATAGCTGGTTCTATTTTACTTACTACTGAGCAGTTTCGTTTGGTTTGATTTGGTTTGGGGTAGTTTGTTTTTTGTTGTTTTGTGTGTGTGTGTGTGGGAGGATGTTTAACCGTTCACCTATGAAGGACATCTGGGTGGTTTCCAGTTTCTTCTTATTACTAGTAAAGATGCTATGACTGTTTGTGTCTAGGTTTTGTGTAAACATAAGTTTCCGTTTCTCTGAGATAAATGGCCAAGAGTGCAGTTGCTAGTCATATGGCACCTGTATGTTTAGACTTAGGAGGAACCGCCTAGCTGATTTCCAGAGTGGCTGTACCGTTCTGCACACCGGCCAGCAATGTATGAGCGATCCATTTTCTTTGCACCCTCAGCAGCATTCAGTGTGAGTTTTTATTTTAACTCTTCTGGTAGGTGTATAATGACATCCCACTGGGGTTTTCATTTACATTTCCCTAATAGCTAATGCACATCTCTTCATGGACTTATTTGCCATTCTTTTTGTAAAATGTCTCTTGCCTATTTTCTATTTGCATTTTTAAAAAACTATTGAGATTTGAGATATTGATTCTTTGTCGGGTACATAGTTTGGGAATATTTTCTTCCAGTCTGTTCATCCTTTAACAGAGTCTCTTACAAAGCAAAAGTTTTTTGTTTTGATGAAGTTCTGTTACCTTGGTTTTTCCTTTCATACATCACTGTGCTCTTGACACCAAGTCTAAGAGCACTTCACCTAGCCCCAGATTCCAAAGGTTTTCTCCTGCTGTTTTTTCTTTTCTAAAAGTGTTACAGTTTTATGTTTTACATTTAAGTCTTTAATTCATTAATTTCTGTATGATGTATAAGGTTTAGGTTGATTGGAGAAGGGGTGGAGCTATAATTGCTCCATCACCATTTGCTGAAAGGAGTGTCCTTCCTCTATTGGATTTTCTTAGGAACTTTGTAAAACGTTAGCTGGGCTTATTTGTGTGGGAAGAGGGAATTTTTAAAAATATGGAAAAGTACAGTATAACATGACAACTATGTTCCCATCGCCAGAATTACTACTGATAATTTTTAATATTTTGTCATACATGTTTTATTTTTATTTAATTAATTATTTATTTAAATATTTCTTTATTTATAGACAGAGGGGAAGAGAGGGAGAGACACATCAATGTGTGGTTGCCCCTCATGTGTCCCCTGAGGGGAACTGGCCTGCAACCCAGGCGTGTGCCCTGACTGGGAATCGAACCAGTAACCTTTTGGTTCACAGGCCAGTGCTCAATCCACTGAGCCACACCAGCCAGGGTTATCTGTGAAGTTGAAATGCCTTCTAATCCTCACCATAAGTTTTCATTCCCAGAAGCAGCCCCTAGTATGAATATGGAATGTTTCTTTCCAGTCCATTTGGTTTATACTGTCCTGTATATGTTTGTACCTGTGAACAGTGCAGAGTATTATTTTATATCAGTAGTCTTTGTAATTAGTTTCTTTGCTTTAATCAATATGTATGCAAGTAATATTTTTCAAAATAGTAGTAAAGAAAAAATCAGTGACAGAATAACCAGCAATCATCCTTAACCTCAGTTCCACTCCCCTAGTCATCCCTTTTCAACTCCTGTAGCTGTTTCATCTGGTATTTCTTTCATTAGTCTAAATAAAATATTTATATTAATTTTTATAGTAAATAAGCATTTAACACTTATACCCTGTCTCCAGTTTCCTTTTGACTGCTTTTCCAATATATATCACAATTTATTATAAAGTCAGTGTTTACATGACTATGACTGTGATTTTTTTTTTTTAACTACAGAGGTAAATGGGTTTCTATGACATGATCAAACATATTAAATCTTATTAATCCATTTTTTTGTTCTGGAGTTAGTGGTCTTACATTTTTATTGGCTTTTAGTCTTTTATAGTTCTATCCTATTTTTTCCTATGCTTAGTTGTTTACAGTATTACAATGAGCCCTGGTTGGTGTGGCTCAGTGGATTGACCAGTTTGATTCCCAGTCAGGACATGCCTGGGTTGCAGGCCAGATCCCCAATAGCGGGTGCATGAGAGGCAACCACCCTGATGTTTCTCTCCCTCTCTTTCTCCCTCCCCTCCACTCTCTCTAAAAATATATCAACATAATCTTTAAAAATTAAAGAAAATAAAAACGTTACAATGCTGTGCCTTGGCGTGGGTCCTTTCTTTTTCATTCATTTTGTTAGGCACTTGATAGGTCCTTTTACTCTGAAGGATTGCGTTCTTTAGGTCTAGGATTCTATAACTTTTATTTTCATTTCTTCTTTCCTTGTATTATGTCAATTCTTTCTGGGATGGCCCTATCAGTCTGGTTGAATTTCTTTCCTGGAGCAGGGATTGACAAACTTTTCCCCCTAAGGGTACGATGGTAAATACTTAGGCTTATGGGCCTTTACAGTCTTTGTTGGAAGCACTTAACTCTGCTATTATAATAGTCACACTGATAGTGCTCAGCTGGTGGGCTCGGCTGTGTTCCAATAAAACTTTTTTTATAAAAGCAGGTAGCCAGTCCAAAGTTTGCCAAGTCCTGTCTAGAATGATTCTCTTACTTTCCATATTTTTTTCTTCAGTTTGACTTTTTGTTCTGTACTCTGGGAAATTTCCTCAACTTTCTCTTTAGTTTTTTATATTAAAATTCTTATTTTGGATATCATTTTTAATTTCTAAGAGCCTTTCTTCTCTGTTCCTTTTTTATAGCATCCCTAGTCTTTTTTTTAAAGATTTTTAAAAATTTATTTATCTTTAGAGGGGAAGGGAAGGAGAGAAGTATCAATGTATGGTTGCCTCTCATGAGTCCCCTACTGGGAACTGGCCTGCAACCCAGGCATGTGCCCTGACTTGGAATCGAATCGCGATCGTGTGGTTCACAGAGCTGCGCTCAATCCACTGAGCTACGCCAGCCAGGGCATATAGCATTCCTAGTCTTATTTCATGTATGCCATATCTTTTTCTCTTCAAGGTTATTAATTAAAGTCTTTTAATCACAGCCTTGATTAACTCTTTTGTGTGTCCCCTCTCCCCCAACCAAGTATTTGAATTGGTCTCCTTTGTGTTACGTGCTTTCCTAAATTATCTGGAAATCCTTGGTTGTTCACACTTAGGAGTAGGGTCCTAAATGCACTTGGAAGCACTGTTAGCATGAGTGAGCTTCAAATCGAAATGACCAGCTAGCTTGTGTTGATATACTCCAAATGACAGAGTTCTTTTATGTAGGGCTCTTCACTTCCTCCACTCTTTGCCTGGTAGGGTCCAAGCCTGGATAGGAATTTAAGACAGTGTAGGACAGGAAGAATGGGACAGGGCATTCTCACTGCCTGTCCTTCAGATTTTTATCTGTTCCTCTGTTTTAGCCCTCTGCCTCGCCTTGCCGGCCAGGTATGGGCTTTCTAGGGGTGAGTCATTTTGCCTCGCTGTAGATATTTCTGTGGATCCAACTTTCTGTAATTGGCCATGTCAGCCAGAATCCTTTTGATTTTCTCTGCCCAAATGGGTTTAATTCGGCTGGTCTCCTTTTGGGTTTATACTGATCAGTTCATTCTCTAAGATGTGAATGAGGCAGCTGGATGGAGTGGCATCAGGCATGTTTCAACCTACTATGTTAAGCTGGAAATTAAGTGATTTATTTTGAAAACCTTTTGGGAAATGAGTAGTAGAAAATTTTATTTTACTTTCTAAAAATTGTATTTATTTTAGAGAGAGGGGAAAGGAGAGAGAGACGGAGAGAAACATCAACGTGCAAGAGATACATCTATCAGTTGCCTCTCGCATGCCCCCTACTTAGCCTGCAACTCAGGCATGTGCCCCAACTGGGAACCAAACCAGCAACCCTACAGGCCGGCACTCAGTAACCTGAGCTACACCAGCCAGGGCAGTAGTAGAAAATTTTATTTGCTGCTAAATTTTGTTGGTGCTATACCTCTATTTATCTCTTCCTTTTTTGAATGGAAATATTTCCATAGTAATACATGCTTATCATTAAAAATATTGAATGATATGGAATTACCCAGACTGGTTAATGAAGAGCTCTGTGTAACCACCCCTGACAGTAAGTGACACCCACCTTGCACTACCAGTCTTTGTACATGACACATATACACTGCCCCCACTTTTTCTTTCTTCTTATTTGAATTGTTTGTTTCATTTTCTTCAGGTCTCCTGGAAACCTAGAGAAGAACCGCTATGGGGATGTACCCTGCCTGGACCAAACAAGAGTGAAGCTGATAAAACGAAGTGGCCACACTCAGGTAGACTGATAAATGCCACCTTCTCAGGAGCACTGAGGGAAGTTTAAGACGCTTACGAAGTGTAGCTTACTAATGCTGTAGTTGAAAGAACATGGATTCTAAGCTAGAGAGACAATATTTGAGTTGTAATGTTGCTACGAACTAGTCTATTGTTACCACGGGCAAGTTCCTATATGCCCATCTGGTAGCATTAAGTGGAAATTAAATAAAATGCTTTAGGCAAATGCTGATAGCACAAGGTCTGGTATGTTGCAGGTGCCCGAATATGTTCGATTATTTCTCCTTTCACTCCTTAGTTGTGTGGTCATGGTCACATCATTCATCGTATTGGTGAGTGTATATGCATCAATCAGTACAAGGCAGCTCCAATGATAAATACCTCTGATTTTTCAGTTTAGAAGATTTGAAAACAGTTTTGGACAGCTGGTGTATAAATAAATATCTAGGGATAGGGATGAAATGGTCAGATGATTTCACTGTGTAAAATATTAATTTGGTCATATCTGTGCATATTAAAAATCACATGTAATATATGAGTAGAGATATTTAGAGAAAATGTTATTATTAGACATTTAACATCAGTGTTCGTGTCATCAGTTGTATCTACTTTCTTTTTTAAGATTTTATTTACTCATATTTTAGAAAGAGGAAGGAAGGGAAAAATACAGGGAGAGAAACAGTGATGTGCGAGATATACATCATTCGGTTGCCTCTCACATGCCCCAAAACCCAGGCATGTACCCTAACTGGGAATCAAACTGGTAACCTTTAGGTTCACAATCCATTGAGCCATTCCAGTGAGGGCTTTTTTTTTTGGTAAGTATATTTTGTCAATTATGCTATTACAGTTGTCCCATTCGTTTTTCTCCCCTTTATGCCCCTCAATCCTATACCTCCCTCTCCTTCCAGTATTTCCCCCCCTTAGTTAATGGGTAGTACATATAAGTTCTCTGGCT
Source organism: Sturnira hondurensis (assembly GCF_014824575.4). Taxonomy (NCBI): domain Eukaryota; kingdom Metazoa; phylum Chordata; class Mammalia; order Chiroptera; family Phyllostomidae; genus Sturnira; species Sturnira hondurensis. The sequence continues at coordinate 1,720,890 of NW_028077960.1, forward strand.
TCTCCATTTCCTATACTATTCTTTTTTGTTGTTAAAGATTTTATTTATTTATTTTAGACAGAGAGGAAGGGAGGGAGAAAGAGAAGGAGGGAAACATCAATGTGTGGTTGCCTCTCATGCACTCCCAACCACAGACCCAACCTGGACATGTGCCCTGATTGGGAAGCGAATAAGTGATCCTTTGGTTCACAGGCCAGTGCTCAATCCACTAAGCCACAGCAGTCAGGGCTCTATACTGTTCTTAACCTCCCCCTGTCTATTTTGTACCTACCAATTGTGCTTCTTATTCCTGTACCTTTCCTGCCACTTTTCCTCCCTCCTCCTCTTCACTGATAATATTCCATGTGATCTCCATTTCTGTGATTCTGTTCCTGTTCTAGTTGTTTGCTTAATTTGTTTTTGTTTTTTTAGGTTCAATTATTGATAGTTGTGAGTTTATTGTCATTTTACTGTTCATATTTTTTATCATCTTTTTCTTAGGTAGGTCCCTTTAACATTTCATATAAGGGCTTTGTGATGATGAACTTCCTTGACTTTATCTAGGAAGCATTTTATCTGCCCTTCCATTCTAAATGAAAACTTTGCTGTATAGAGTAATCTTGGATGTAGGTCCTTGCCTTTCATGACTTCATTCAAATACTTCTTTCCAGCCCCTTCTTGCCTGCAAGGTTTCTTTTGAGAAATCAGCTGAGGGTCTTACAGGAACTCCTTTGTAGGTAACTGTCTCCTTTTCTCTTGTTGCTTTGCAGATTCTGTCCTTATCTTTAATCTTGGATAATGTAATTATGATGTGCCTTGGCGTGTGCTTCCTTGGGTCCAACTTCTTTGGGATTGTCTGAGGTTCCTAGACTTGCTGGAAGTCTGTTTCCTTTCCCACATCAGGGAAGTTCTACTTCATTATTTGTTCAAATAAGTTCTCAATTGCTTCCTCTTCCTCTTCTCCGTCTGGCACCACTATGATTTGGATGTTGGAACATTTAAAATTGTCCCGGAGGTTCCTAAGACTCTCCTAATTTTTTTGAATTCTTCTTTCTTCATTCTGTTCTGGTTGAGTGTTTATTTCTTCCTTCTGGTCCATGTTGTTGATTTGAGTCCCAGTTTCCTTCTCATCACTGTTGGTTCCCTTTACATTTTCCTTCCTTTCACTTGGCATAGCCTTCACTTTTTCCTCTATTTTGCAACCATACTCAACCATTTCTGTGAGCATCCTGATTACCAGTGCTTTGAACTGTGCATCTGATAGGTTGGCTGTCTTTTCATTGCTTAGTTCTATTTTTGGAGATTTGATCTGTTCCTTCATTTGGACCATATTTCTCTGTCTCAGTGCACCTGTTACATTGTAAGGGGAGGATCGTTAGGTATTCTCCAGGGAGGGGCAACTCAGGTCACTGCATTATGGTGCTGTCAGTGGGGGAGAGATCAGAGAGGGAACAATGGCACTTGCTTGGCTCTTGGCTGGCTTTCAGTCACTTACCCACTTCATACAAGCAAATTGGACCCTGCTGGTGCTGATTCCTGGGTGAGTGGGTTTATGTATGTTCTAGAACCCTGTGGGTCTCTCCAGTGAACTCTCCTATGAGGCTGGGAGTTTCTCCTGCTGCTGCAAACCCCACAGGTTTTTACAGTCAGAGGTTTCGAGGCTTTTTTTTCTCTGCTCTGGCACCCTGAGTTGTGCAGTCTGTCGTTCTGCCCATTTGTTCCTCCCAGTTTACCTGAATGTAAATGTGGAACTGCCCTTTCCTCCAGCTGCCTCGCCAGCCCCATCCTCCAGCTGTGAGTCCTCTCTGCCCCAGCTGTTCATCTCCGCCCCTCCTACCAGTCTGGATGATGTTTCTTCTTTAACTCCTTGGTTGTTGGACTTCCATACAGTTCGGTTTTCTGGCAGTTCTGGTTATTTTTTTGTTTTTAAATTTGTTGTTCATCTTTTGGTTGTGCAAGGAGGCACAGTGTGTCTACCTACACCTCTATCTTGGCCAGAAGTCTGAAGATCATCACTTGAGTTATAATCCTTCTCATTACTGTAAATATTGGCAGAGGTTTTATTTCCATAATAAATGGAGGATTCCGATTTATTAGTGAATTTTTCATCAGATTTACTCCTGGAATTGTAAAGCTGTTAGTCATTGAATATTCAGATAGTAATGGAGACTGGCTAGGTGGCCCATGATGTTGATGGTCCTAGATATGAGGTATAGCTTCCTTCCTTCATAACTCACAGTTTGCCCTCATGTGTTAGCAGCATTGATGGGGAGTCCTGCTGAGTTTCCTGGGCTTGCCTCCCTTTTGGTTCTTGAGCTGTAGTCCTGCGAGTCTTATTGGATTCCCTTTTTTGTAAATAATAGCTTTATTGATATATAATTGACATACCATACAATTTACTCATTTAAAGTGTGTAATTCAATTGTTTCTTTAATGCTTTTGCAGAGTTGTGCATTCATCACCACAATCATCTTTAGAAAATTTTTATCACCTGAAAAACTTCATTTTCCCAAGTAGAAGCCCTGTGTCATTTGATGACTGTGTATAACAGTCTGAGGTCCCATCAGGCTCTTCCACAGTGACTGTACCGTTTTACATTCCTGCCAGCAATGAATAAGGGTTTCAAAGTTTCTCCACATGTTTGCCAAACTGTTATCTCTCTCTTACCTGTAGTCATCCTAATGGGTGTGAAACAGTGTCTCACTGTGGTTTTAACCTGAATTTCTTTGGTGGCTAATGATGTTAAACATCTTTCATGTGCTTGTTGACCATTTGTACATCTTCTTTGGAGAAATGATTATTTTAAAATAGGTTGTGTTTTTACTATTGAATTGTGAGATTTCTTTATATAGTCTAGAAACAAATCCATTATCAAATACATGTATTCTGTGGGGTTGGGTTTTTTTTTTCCACTTTCTTGATGCTATCGTTTGAAGTAGAAAAGTTTTCAATTTCAGTGTAGTTGCATTGATCTGTTTTTTTCTGTCATTGCTTGTGCTTTGGTATCATATCTAAGAAGGCCGTGCCTAACTCAGTGTCAAAAAGATTTAATTAATGTCAAAAGGATTTAATCCTGTATATTCTTCTAAGAACTTTTTAGTTTTAGCTTTTACATTGCACCCACGATCCATTTTGAGTTATCGTATTTTGCTGTATATAACGCGCACCCACATTTTTGGCCAAAACTTTCAGGAAAAATTCTTTTGTTTTAACTTTTAAATTAAATTAAATTTATTTTTATTTAGAAACAAAACCTATTATTATATTCCAGGGTAGTATTTTACATACAAATATCGCTATTGCTTTCCAGTATTACACTTTAACACATAAGCATAAAAATAATTTAAAACATTTATATAAATATGAAATTAGTACTACCCATATATAATGTGCATCCTTATTTTTCCCTCAAAAATTTGGGCAAGAAAGTGCTTATTATACATGGCAAAATATGATAGTTTTTGTGTATGGTATGAGGAAAGAGTCATCTTGATTTTTTTGTTTGATTTTTTTCTGCATGTGGATATCCGGTTGTTCCAGCAACATTTATGGAAGTGAGGTTTTGAGTTGGCCCTTTTGCTTCTTTTTTTTCCCCCCCAACAAGAAGAGACTATCCATACCCTGGGTTTTATTTACCTACTAGTACATCCTTTTCCCACCCAGATGGTATATTCCTCACAGCTGCAATGATGTTTCCTTTTTGTCATTAGACAGACTACATCAATGCCAGTTTCATGGATGGCTACAAGCAGAAGAATGCTTATATTGGTACACAAGGTAAGTTCGTCCGCCCCTCACAAGTTGGTTTTGAGTCATCTACGTGTGATTCTTATACCAGAGGACAGCATAGTTTTTAAAGAAAATGGTTACTTAATGTGATGTTGTGGCCACTATATCTTGGTCTGTCATAAAGATTAGGGGTTATTGAGGAAGGCCGTTGAGAAGCATAGAGTTTCATATAAGATATGCCTGGAAACTCACTGAATAGAGATAAACTGGAGATTTGAACACAAAACACTAACACAAGTCCCACTGTGTCTTTTATTGCCAACCCAAAGGGACTGAACATCAGAACTCATCAGCTAGTGAGGTGTTCTTATGGCCAGTAGGAGGCCAGGCGTGGCAGTGGGACTCCTCAGAAGTTGTGTCTAATCTGTGAGTGGGTGTTGCTGTCCTCAGAGGCTTTGCTGATCTCTGTACCATCACAAGGCACCTCATCAGTCTTCTGACATGGAAAGTCTGTGCTCCATTCGACAGTGAAGTATTGGGCTCCAGGAGGATTTCGTATGGAGTTTTTATAAATGTTGCTGTGGGCTCAGTACTCCTGCCCTGGCCTCTGCCATCTCAAGGAGAATATTGGATCATCTTCTAAAAGGGTGGGAAGAAATCACAACACAGGAGGACATAACAGGCACCAAATGCTTTGATCCATATGAGCTTAAGGCCTTTCGACCATTGCAGAACATGGCTGGCAAAAGATACAGTGGATACTTCCTTAACCAAGTGAGTGGTCAAAGATCACTTACGATCATCATTAATGGATGAACATATTAATATGCCTCCTGCCATGAAACATTGAGAACTGTACCATATAACCTATGTTATATGTTGCCAATTTTTAAGTCTGAATCTAATTATGAGAAACAAACCAATCAAATCCAGATTCTGGGACATAGAATAAAAAAACTTGCTTAAACTCTATAACTTTAATGCCATTACAAAATTAAAAAAGGTCAGAGAACTGTTCTAGATTAAAGGAGACCAAAGAGACATGATAACCAACAGTAATGTGTGATCCATGATTGAAACCTGTGTTTGGAGGATTAAATTGTTAAGGACAAACTATTGGGACAATTGGAGACTATGTGTTAGATAATATTATTATACCCATGTTTAATTGTTTAAGTGAAATAATGGTATTGTTCTGTAGGAGATCGTCTTTGTTCTAAATATGTGTTTGAGCATTTATGAGTAAAGTATCATAATGTCTGATACTTTTTTTTTCAAATTATAAGAGGAAGTGTATTAAGAAAGTTACAGAGGTAGTAGAAGTGAGCCAGCTAGGCTGCAAAGGCTGAGGAAACAAGTTACAGAGGCAGAAGAAAGGGCCCTTGGAGCCTAGGAGAGGGAATGGCAAAGGTAACGCATCTAGGGGAAGACCAGGGAGGGAAAGGTGCTGGTGTGCTCCCGAGAGGGAGAGCACGTTGAAATTTATTTTTTTATTTCTTTGACCAAAAGTAAAATTTCTCTTTCTGGTAGTTAGAATTAAATTTTTTAAATTTTTCTGTTTTTCCTTACTTTTTTTAAAAAAATATTTTATTTATTTTTATTTATTTTTAGAGAGCAGGAAGGGAAGGGGAAAGAGTGGGAGAGAAACATCAGTGTGTGGTTGCCTCTCATGTGTCCCCTACTGGGGACCTGGCCTGCAACCCAGGCATATGCCCTGACTGGGAATCGAACCGGTGACCCTTTGCTTCACAGGCCCATGCTCAATCCACTGAGCTATACCAGCCAGGGCTGTTTTTCCTTATTCTTTATCATATTTTTTCAAATAATTGAAACTTACTTTTAATAATGCACTAAAAAAAAATACATGTGTATGTATGCAGCAATGTCCCCTTATCTGCGGTTTTCAGTTATCAATGGTCTACTGTGTTTCAAAAATATTAAATGGGAAGTTCCAGAAATAAACAATTCACAAGTTTTAAATCGCATGCCATTCTGAGTAGTGTGATGAAATCTAGCCCTGTCCCTCTCTGTCCCACCTGGGATGTGAAATCAACCTTTGTGCAGTGAATCTGTGTTGAAGCTACCTGCCTGTTAGTCACTTAGTAGCCACCTCAGTTATCAGATTGACTGTCACAGAAACACAGTGCTTATGCGCAAGTCGCCCTTACAGTAGCCTGATGCTCTGTCACAATGCCTACGTCTTTCACCTCACGTCATCTCATCACACAGGCCCTGTACCTTCTCACATCATCACAAGAAAAGGGTGAATAGAATACAATAAGGTATTTTCAGCCCTGGCTGGTGTAGCTCAGTGGATTGAGTGCGGGCCTGAGAACCAGAGAATTGCAGTTCAATTCCCAGTCAGGGCACATGCCTGGGTTGCAGGCTGGTTCCCTGCAGGCCAACTCCCAGCAGGGGACACACGAAAGGCAACCATACATTGATGTTTCTCTCCCTCTCCTTCTCCTCTAAAGATAAATAAATAAATAAAATCTTTAAAAAAAAAGAATACAATAAGGTATTTTCAGACAGACCACATTCACATAACTTTTATTACAGTATATTATTTAAATTATTCTATTTTATCAGTTATTGTTAAATTCTTACTGTGCCTAATTTATAAATTATGTATCATATATTGGAAAAAACATAGCATATAAATATAGGGTTTGGTACTGGTTTTAGGCATTCAGCGGGGGTCTTAAAACATATCCCCTACAAATACAGGGGGACTAATCTATAGAGATAAGCAAACATTGCAAAATGATAGCAAAAATTGATAGCTTTGGAACTAAAGAATGTATGAATATACTATAGTAGTATTTCAGCTTTTTGTTGGATTCTTTTTTTTTTTTTTTCAAAATAAAAGTTGAGGGAAATAAAAGGGAAAAAGGCCTTTGGATTCTTGGTACATTGTTAATTGGTCTTATGGTCACAGGTTTATTTTTTTCCCCTAAGAGGGACAACTCCCTCCAAAGGGTGTTCTTTCAAGACCCTAAGAAGAAACAAGAGAACTGTCAGGAAAGATTTTTGGCAGGTGTAGGATATGATGTGATCTGCTTGAGGGAGTAGGGCCTTTGCTGAGGAGGATGGTTTGATGTGGCTGGGCTTATAGGGAGTAAGGGTTGGCTTTAGGGGGGCCTTAGAATGCTTCTTACTCCAGGTTTAGAAGGCAAGGGCACTGCTTAGTGTTGGTTAATTGTTCAAGGGTTGGGTCCTTTAGGCTGGCACTGTAGCCTCTGTCCAGAAGAAACTCCTCCAGGAATATAGGACACAGGGCTTCTTGAGTCAAACACTGATCACCTTTAGAACATGTTAACACCAGAAGATACGGGCCCTGTGATGTTGAGAAAGCTAGTTTGATTTATCTGGCAAACCTTCTTGACTATATTTGTCGTATTCTGATTCTTAATCATCATGTTATTTATAATAATAATAATATCCTATCTATTAAGAATATGTATCAGATATATAACCTCTAATTATTATAGAGACTCTTGAAGGAAGTTTTATTTTATTAATCTATGAACAAACCGAAGCCCAAAAAGCTTAGGTGATCTTGTATCACACAGCTAGTAAGTGGCTAGTAAGCCAGGATTTGAAAGTATGTTTGTTTGGGTCAAAAATCCTGGCAAGGCAAGTCAGTGGATTATTTTACCCATGTCAGCACAAACTGGTGATTTTCCGTATTCAGAAAAGTATATTGTTAAAAGAGTCTTATCTGGGGACTCTTTTTTTCCCAAATCTCTTATGCCTTTGAGGGAATTATGACCTGCTCTGCCTGGCCTGAGTTTGAGTGGTATCTGGGTTATCAGGTGCTCTGATAGGCAACACCAATTTGTCAGTGGTTTGAATGTGGAAAGTTAAGTATCTGAGAGATGCTGTGGTGCAGAGCAGTGGGGTGTGGATAAACCGGGGTCCAGAGATGGGGCAAGGGTATTTTTTATTCTTTTTTAAATTTATTTATCTTTAGAGGGGAAGGGAAGGAGAGAAGGAGAGAAATACCAGTGTATGGTTGCTTCTTGTTCATCCCCTGCCAGGAAGTGGCCTGCAACCCAGGCATGTGCCCTGACTGGGAATCGAACCATAGTTGTGTGGTTCGCAGGCCCATGCTCAATCCACTGAGCTACACCAACCAGCTAGGGCTGGTATTTTTTAATGCATATTACAGTAATGCATATCCATTAAATGAAGATGAAAATCACTCATAACCCTGAGACACAGCGATAATGTTAACATTTTGCACCTTCCTGACTTCCGCCAAGATGGAGGCATAGGTGGAAACACTGTGCCTTCTCCCACAACCAAGTTTGAATACAACAAAGATTTGGAGAAACAAAGACACAACCAAAGGACAGAAAATTGAATTATACGGAAGTCCGACTACATCTAACCGTTCAACGGGACGGGCTCTGATCCTGCTATGGAACAGGCACGAACAACCCGAAAGATGGCGCGAGAAGAACTCAAAGTCCCAGAGCCAATAACTCTAAGCGACCAAGAAATTGCCAGCCTCTCAGAAGCACAATTCAGGACACTATTTATCATTATGCTCACAGAACTGGTAGATTATAGTCACAAATTAGAGGAACAAAGTCACAAATTAGAGGAACTTATGAAGGCTAAACTAATTGAAATGAAGGGAGATGCACAGGAAACCAATAGTGATGGAAAGGAAACTGGGACTCAAATCAATGGAATGGACCAGAAGGAAGAACAAAACATCCCACCAGAAAGGAAGGAAGAAATGAGAATTCAAAAAAATGAGGAGAGGCTTAAGAACCTCCAGGACATCTTGAAACGTTCCAACATCTGAATTATAGGGGTACCAGAAGGGGGAAAGAAACAGCCACGAGTGGAAAACGTATTTGAACAAATAATAAAGGAGAACTTCCCCAGTCTGGCAAAGGAAATAGACTTCCAGGAAATCCAGGAAGCTCAGAGAGTGCCAAAGAAGTTGGACCCAAGAAGGAACACACCAAGGCACATCATAATTACATTAGCCAAGACCAAAATGAAGGAGAGAATCCTAGAAGCAGCAAGGGATAAGGGGACAGTCACCTACAAAGGAGTACCCATCAGACTGTCAGCGGATTTCTCAAAAGAGACCTTACAGGCAAGAAGGGGCTGGAAAGAAGTATTCCAAGTCATGAAATCCAAAGACCTACAGCCAAGATTGCTTTATCCAGCAAAACTTTCATTTAGAATGGAAGGACAGATAAAGTGCTTCTCAGATAAGGTCAAGTTCAAGGAGTTCATCATCACCAAGCCCTTATTATATGAAATGCTAAAGGGACTTATATAAGAAAAAGAAGATGAAAAATATGAACAGTGAAAGGACAGCAAACACACAGTTATTAACAACCACACCTAAAACAAAAGCAAACCAAGAGGACAGCTAGATCAGGAGTGGAACCATAGAAATGAAGAACACATGGAGGGTTAGAAACAGGGGAGTGGGAGGAGGAGAAGGGGGGAGAAGGCACAGAAAATAGCATAGATGGTAGGTAGAAAATAGGTAGTGGGGAGGGTGAGAATAGTGGGGGAAATATAGAATCCAAAGAACTTGAGACACGTGGTTATAAACTAAGAGGGGGGAGAATGGTGAGGGAGGGAGGGTGCGGGTGGAGGGGAATGAAGGGGGAGAATAGAACAACTGTAATGGTATAATCAATAAAATATATTTAAAAAAAAACATTTTGCAGCATCTCCTAAACCTTTTTCTATTCATATAAATAGGTACAGGCATCTAAAATATATAGCAAAATGGGCTCTTTCTATACATTATCTGCTTTTTCACTTGATGGTATCTTGTGCACATCTTTCCAGAGCAAAATATACAGATCTTATAATACCTATCACCTTACATACTGTTTAAGTTTGGGGTATACGATAATTTAATCATCTTTCATTAGGCATTTAACTTGGTTTCAAGACCTCACACGCTTTTGGAAGGGTCTGCTTCTGCACAAGAGGAAATTCTAGTATCATAAAATGTTAGTGCTTGCTAAAAAGGCTTTAGCAAAAATAGTAGTGAAACTAGCAAACTTCCAGGACAAAAATCACCTCTTGTTACTTCCCTGCTTCCCTGCAACCAGAGGAGGAAAAAGCACTGGGAAAGCACAAGGAGTTATCCTGAGTAGTTACTCCCTTGATTGAAAGGGAATTGTCGTATCAAGTATCTTCAGATCCCACAAATATCTTCAGAGTTATTGCTGAGTGCCCATCTTGTGCAGGTTCTAACATAGAAGAAGAATGTGACACCATGGCACTTGCAGTCAGCACCACGTTTGCTGAGATGCGATTAATTCTCACAAAGTAAAATGACTGATATAAGATCACATACATTGATTGAGCGCGGGCCTGCGACTCAGACAATCGCAGTTCGATTCCCAGTCAGGGCACATGCCTGGGTTGCAGGCCAACTCCCAGCAGGGGACACACGAAAGGCAACCATACATTGATGTTTCTCTCCCTCTCTCCTTCCCTTCCCCTCTAAAGATAAATAAATAAAATCTTAAAAAAAAAAAGATCACATACATTATATGGTTAAGCTGTTTTGATCCAGCTGTGCCATCAAAATCTAAGAGGAGAGGAAACCCTACAGAGAGGAAACCCTCCATGGTGGTCAGAGAAAGTTTCAGGGAAGAGGCAGCACTTGAAAATGAGTAGAAAATGAATAGCACTGGAGGTGAGAGAGATGGCTTGAGCAAAGGATAGAAGCAGAAGTAAGCATGATGTATCTATATTGTGATGAAACAGTTGTTTAGAAGGATTAAACTGGCAGGGGTATGCAGAATAGATTGGAAGGGAGAGTCCTGTTCAGAAAAGTAAACCAAGCCCTGGCTGGTGTGGCTTAGTGAGTTGAGTGCCAGCCTACAAACCAAAGGGTCACCAGTTCGATTCCCAGTCAGGACACATCCCTGGGTTGCAGGCCAGGTCCCCAGTAGGGGTGCACAAGAGGCAACCGCACATTGATGTTTCTCTCCCTTTCTTTCTCCCTCCCTTCCCCTCTCACTAAAAGTAAAGAAATAAAGTCTTTTTTAAAAAAGAAAGAAAAGTAAGCCAAGATAAGAATACAATAACTCAGACAAAGATGATGTGGTTGGTTCTCACAGCAGTGAAGTTGAGCAGGGAGATCAGGAAGGGGACAAAAGGATAAAAACCACAAACAACTCAAAGGCAAATCTTTAGGACTTAGTAGATAAAGAAAATATGGCCCTGGCTGGTGTGGCTTAGTGGATTGAGCACAGGCCTGCGAACCAAAGGGTTTCTGGTTTGATTCCCAGTCAGGGCACATGCCTGGGTTGTGGACCAGGTCCCCAGTAGGGGGCACTCAAGAGACAACCACTCATTGATGTTTCTCTCCCTCTGTATCTTCCTTCCCCTCTCTAAAAATAAATAAAATCTTAAAAAAAAAAAGAAAATAGAGAAGTTATAGTTGACTCCAATTTTTTAAGACTGAATTCTTGGCCCTGGTTGGTGTGGCTTAGTGGATTAAGTGCTGGCCTACAAACTGAAAGGTCACAGTTCAATTCCCAGTCAAGGGCACATGCCTGGGTTACCAGCCAGGTCCCCAGTTGGGGGTGTGCAAGAGGCAACTGATCAGTGTTTCTCTCCCTCTCTTTCTTTCTTCCTCCCTTCCCCTCTCTCTAAAAATAATAAATTTTAAAAATCTTTTTTAAAAAAGAAGAAGACCAAGTGATTGAAGAAGGCCAGTACTGTTCACAGAGATGGGAAAGTGGAGAGAGAAAGCTAGGTTTGAAGGAGGGGGCTGAAAATATGTTGGGTTTGAGTTGATGATGGGACACAGTAGGGGACAATTCAGTAGGCTACTGGGTGCTTATAAGGCTTAGCTTAGATGAGGTGAAAACAGCTAGAGAAATGTACATAGTTGACACTGTCAGTATAGATAGGATAATAGCTGAAATCCTGGTATTAAGGCCCTGAGAGGGTCTGTCACAGTGATTCCCACACTGTACCTGAGGTCCTTGTTAACATGGAGATGTGATATTTAACATGTTCCCATGCTGTACACAGTGCTGGTGCTGGTGGTTAAAGGAAATAGCAGGATATAGCGAGAGGAGCAGGGAGCTGGTATCTGTGGTTTGGAGTTAACCAAAGCACGGAAGAGCCAAGGAGGAAGAAGAAGTGCTTCACAGAGTCATATACTTTGTCTTTTCCAGGACCTTTGGAGAATACCTATCGTGATTTCTGGCTCATGGTATGGGAGCAAAAAGTCTTGGTGATTGTGATGACCACTCGGTGAGTTCATCCTTTTTCTTCCCACCTCTCTGCCCCTCCCCTAATACCGAGTATGGGTGATTCAAAGAGGAATTTAGCTCTTAGAAATAGTGAGGATTAGAAAAGCCAGGGCCATGAGTTAGAGATGATGTCGGTTGTTTTTTTTTTTTTTTTCAGTTGACCCAAAGATAACACAAGGTGTGGTGGAAATTGATAGATCTAACTTCTGAAAGCTTTATTCCATGGCTCTGGTGGCCCGGTGCCACTTACAGCCTATTCTGAGGCCCTTATCCACTAAAGGAAATATTGGGAGACATGGGGAAGTTCACTTTTAATATGGTCCACGCTTCTTCCAAAGAGCAGCTGTCTTCCTGGCTTCGAATTACCAGTTCCCCATTGTTCTCCCTTTCCCTGGTACTTTTACCATTTTCTGCTTCTTTAGGCAGGAAGCTCTTGATGAAAATAATATTTTTAAAATTTTGATATACATACCTGCCAAAACCTCAGGAATTACTATTTCATTAGTATTACCATTACCATTATGATAATTATAACCTATTTCAGATGAGAACAAAAAAATTAATTAGAGTGTTAGCATATTTTTCTTTTTCATGGCACTGTTACAACCACCTTTGATTTGGAGAGAAGGTCATGGAAGAAATACCATCTCAGCGTGCTTTGGAGCCACTGAATTGCAGTGAGGTGGACTTCAGGCCTTTATTCAAACCTCCTGGTGGTATCCTGGGAGCTGTGCCTTTCTTACTCCTCTACCACCCAAGGGCCCTCATTGGGGAAGAGAATGAACAGTGGCTGAGATACAAGGCAGAGAGTTCAATCTGGCCCACCATATTTTCTCTACTGTCTTTCTTTGTCCACTCAGTATTTATCCCAGATATGTGTGGAGTGCCAAGAGGTATCAGGAAAGGGGCAAAATGATAGGGTATGTACCAATAAACATCTTCTAAAGGAGTACATGCAGAGACTTGCACTGTTACATCCATTTAGAATGAAGGTTTTCTTCCTTTTCCGCCAAAAGGCAAGAGTGTAAGTTAGCAGCAGTTCAAGAGATGATGCTGCTGCTAGGAGCACAGCGGGTCCTGAGGAGGGCGTGCTTAGTGCTGTGCAGAGGAAGGATGGAGGGTTTACCTTGCTCTGTGTGTCTTCAGCTTTGAGGAAGGCGGCAGGAGGAAGTGTGGTCAATACTGGCCTTTAGAAAAAGACTCTCGGATCCGATTTGGCTTCCTCACAGTGACCAATCTAGGCGTGGAGAACATGAGCCATTATAAGAAAACAACGCTAGAAATTCATAACACAGAGGTAAATCCGGGTTTCTATTTTCTCACTTTTTTGAAGGTAAGGGAGAGCTTTAAATGTAAACAAAGTCTCTAAAAGGAATAGGCAGGATTCCAGGGAGCTTATAAGTTACTTCCATTTTTCTGGGCATAAGATGAGGATACTCAGTTCAGAACCAATGTAATTACATTGTCTTAACCCAACAGGGGCATTATTTAGGAATGAAACTTAGAAAAACTCTGGGTCCCACAAATAGGAATTCTGCCCCTTCCAGACATTAAACCTTTCCTTTGGGTTTGTAGAGAAGCAGCTGTGGAGAAAGTTGAGGGTGGTAGGCAGGAATCTTGGTGGTAGGGACCCCAGGGCATTGGGAGCTGGAAAAGCCAAAGGTAGGGGAAACAAGTTGACCTCACTAATTTTTGCTTCTTTTTCTATCCAAGGAGCGGCAGAAACGCCAGGTGACTCACTTTCAGTTCCTGAGCTGGCCAGATTATGGTGTCCCCTCCTCAGCAGCTTCCCTCATTGACTTCTTAAGAGCAGTCAGGAGCCAGCAGAGGCTGGCCGTCAGCAGCATGGGAGGAGACTCCAAAGGGCAGTGCCCTGAGCCACCCATTGTGGTCCATTGTAGTGCAGGCATTGGCAGGACAGGTAATAATGCACCTGATGCAGCTCTCAGAGCCTCTGGAGGCAGTAAGGAAGGTGGAGGAATAACCAAGCTCTTTATTGCCAGATTGAGAGAATTTGATCCATTGGTCCTGAATTGCCATGAAAAATTCTTCCTAAGTGTCCTTTTGGTAACCCTAGTGCTAACTGTGCGTTCAGAATATACACTTCACAAGCCAAGTCCTCTGGGACTGATGCTGTATACATCCCATTGGCATGATCATATTCTGACCCCATCACTGTCACCTGGGTGTCCAGAGAGCTCGGCTGGGCTGTTGCTTCCTTCCCATCCGTCTCCTTGGAGAGATCTTCATTTTGTTCTGTATTCTCCATTCTGCATCCACTTAGCAACTTTATCCTTAAGGGGATGTACATTGCAGGGACTGCTGGCATTTCTCATCAGAGATCCCTGTGAGAGAAGGTCAAGAAGAGTAGGTTTGCATCAGATCTCTGGGGAGAAATTGTAGAGTCTGAAAATTAGGGCCCAGGTGTCAAAGTGTTATTGTTCTGTCTGGGATTTCACTTTCCCACCTGTTCTTTGTATTTCCTAATATGTGACAAGAGGCGTTCTCATTTCTCTGGCCTCCAACACTGTGCCCCCCCCACCCCGAATCCTTTCAGGCCTGAGGCCCCTTGCCTTTAAATGCAGTCATCCAGTCCTGCTTGGTTATTTGGTAGAGGGGCAGGGAGAGGAGAGACAGGCTAGATATGACTATTTCCTTTCTCTCTTCAGGTACCTTCTGCTCACTGGACATCTGCCTGGCACAGCTGGAGGAGCTTGGTACCCTTAATGTGTTCCAGACAGTATCCCGCATGAGGACCCAGAGGGCCTTCAGCATCCAGACCCCTGAGCAGTACTACTTTTGCTACAAGGCAGTCCTGGAGTTTGCAGAAAGGGAGGGCCTGGTGCCATCCAGCCACAACCTCCTGGCCATGGAGCGTCAGTAACTGTCCCATGAGCCTCCTACCTGCAGGCCAGCCTTCTTCCTTAAACTATCCTGGACACTGCTGAGCCTGTAGGTTGCCATCAGTTACACTGAAGCCATGGACCAACCTCTTTCTTATGTCTCCCGGTGCACGCAAAGCAGCCTTTCCCTTTGGCGAGATAGATGTGGTAAAACTTATTAGAAAGGGCCAGCAACAGTGTGTTCTTAAGTCCTAGCAACTGCCATTGAACTGTGCCTTATTATAACCAAATTGTGGCTATTAATTTTTGCCAGGGGCTCCAAGCAAGGTAAGTGGGAAAGGAAACTCCCTACCCTCTTACCCAGTGCCCTCTCCTGGAGGTCTCTTTTCCACCCCTTCCCTTTGCTAGGATTTGATGGGGAGGTTTGGTGGGCATCCACCTTCCTTCCTAGAAAGCTTGACCAAGTTATATATTCTAGAGAACATCCCGAGTGCCAAGCACGTTTATTCCTAGAGTGTGTATTCCAGTCTTTTCTGTTATTCTGTGTGTGTGCGTGTGTGTGTGTGCACTTATGTGTATGGGTCCATATGTATGTGTGTATATAATATATTATTGTATGTGATAATATGGTCATATTCTATAAATACATATACACAGAGTTACTCCTTTGTAGAATTTCCTGGGGCTCCGTGTTGCACTTCAGGTGTTGTGGCTTCTTGTACCCTACTGTTTATTCTGGACTAGCTGGGTTTGGAGATTATGTCTCCAGTTGTCAAATGACAGAATGGTGGAAGAGGACACAGGCATATCCACTTTCTATGTTCCTGCTACAGGCTTTTGTGCTTACGTCATGACTCTCTCCAGGATGCTATCTGTTGGAGCCAAGAATACTGGTTTGTGGTGACGCTGGTTTAATTCAGCGTGGACTGCCCATACCTAATGATTTTTCTCTGTTTACTTTGCTGATTTTGGTAATAGACCTCCACTGTGATTTCAGACCCTCTCTTTCCTCTTCCTGTCCCTTGGGGATTGGAGCCTTGGAGTAGAGATGAATTCACTGAGCAGCCAGAGGCAAGAGCAATTGGCACAATGCCTTAAAAGGAAAGAAAGAGCCCAAGTATGAGAAAAGAAACTACTATGAGAATCATTCCCTGGGAGAATTAGCTTGGGGCCCCTTTTTCTTTTCTCTGAAAGGTTCCTTTCCTTATGCAGCTTGGCCCTATCTACTCAGACGCCCATCTTTTCCTGCCTAGTAACCTGACAGGCCCTGGAGCTCAAGCTGGACGGATTCCGTGTCAATAAAAAGTTCGAACTCCTGGCTGGGGGAGGCAGTGCCCTGCCATTTCTATATCCCCACTCCCCTTCTACGCAACCTGTTCCAGCCTGATGTGCCAGGTATAGAATTGAGTCCCCAGTGCTCTACGTTCCCAAGAAAATTCCAGGAACCCCTAAACCTTCCCCTGTCACAGATGAGGTTGGCAACTGATCAGACCTCAATAATTTTATACTGTAATAAGCTCTTGAATGTATATGTTCTTATTTTTGCAATCTTTTCATTTTGTATTTAATGTCAATCGACTGAGTCAGATTCAGAAAATAATTGTAAATGTTCATATTCAATATCTTACACCAATAGTTTTGTATTTACATATAAATATACTGACGTGATCAAACCCTTTTAGCTTCATCAATTTAGTAGCAGTGTGGGGCTGGGAAGGTGAGGAGGGAGTCTTAAGAGCTGGTCTGGGAGGGGTGGGGAGGCAGGGAAGGACCCAGGTGTTTAGTATCTGAGTCTTTCAGGTTTGAAAGACTCTACAATTGGTCCCCTTCACCTGCTAGGATGGAACTCCTGAGGTGAAGGGTTACCCAGCACCCTCAGCCTAGAAGGCCCACAATTTCCATGTCACCATTTGCAGATAAATGACAGAATGGGACTGGTTCTTGAGAAATTGGGCTATTTTAGCATTGTAGCTTGAGGAAGATGGGACTCCTACCCTTAAAGGCTCCCCATATCTAGGAACAACCACACATCTAGAAAACCACAGATCAGCGATCTCAAGGAAGGTGGGTTGGCTAGAAAAGCTTTCCTAGAGTGACTGAGCTCTTTGTTAATTTTGAGATCTCACCACTCAAGTCCTAGCTTCCTTTTGGAAAATAAGGGGCCACATTAGATGCTCCTGCTACAGGCCCTCCAAAGTGTGGATGTCTGCAGAGGAACCGTCAGGATCTTCAGGTGGGTCAGCTCCCACTTCCCTGTATTCCTTACTCATTTGGAAAACAGGTCAGGTATTCTCTGTAACCCATAGACCATTCATCTTTGATGCTGCTCCATGTAGGGTAACTAAGGTGACTCAGAGTCAAGGAATGAAACAACTAAGAGCCCCCAGCCAAGATCACATATTTGTCTCAGGTCTTGTTTGGTACCCACTCACCACTGTTAGCTTACCAGGGGCAGGAGCTAAAGCTCCCACCCACTTTAGAACCAGATTTTTTCTTGGGAAGTATCTGCCCTGTAGTTACCATCACAAAATAGTCTTGAAGATAAAGTGTTTTCAACTACAGAGAAGACTGGGTCTTCTTCACAAACAGAAATCTAGCATTCAAACCTATTGCAGTGTTTCATTTCTCTCTGCCAGCCACCATAGCTTTTATAAAATCTTTCCTTTTTTTTTCATCTAAGTGCTGCAATTTTTAAAAAGATTTTATTTATTTTTAAGAGAGAGGGGAAGGAAAGGAGAAAGAGGGAGAGAAACATCAATTGATTGCCTTTCATATCCACCCCGACCAGGGACCAAACCCATAACCTAGGCATGTGCCCAGACCCGGAATTGAACCAGCGACCTTTTGTTTTGAGGGCAGTCACCCAACCAACTGAGCCACCAGTCAAGACTACATGCTGTGGTCTTATATACTCACTTTTTTTTCTGCTAAGGCCAACATGGCCTAGGAGCAGTGATTTCTTTTCAACACTTTAGGGTACTGTGTTCCTGACAGGACCAAGATGAAGATGAAAGTAGGAAAGCAAGACAGTGATACAGAGAAAAGATGGTCAAAGGGTACCCCTCCCCCATTTCAGGTTTACTTCCTTCTGCTCCTCCCCTGCATCAAAACCTGGTCACTTGTCTAATTAAAGGAGTTGTCCAAACTTCATGACCAACCAGGTGTGCAGCCAAGCCTAGTTCAGGTAGTTTCTCCAGTAGGGTCTCTCTTTTACTTCCTTGACCTTCAATGAATACCTGTTATGTGGCCAGCAGCCAATAGACATAAGAGGTCTGATGCTCAAGGCAGATACTGGGCTGGATATGTGAATTGAGGGCTTAGTTTAGGTGGAAGCTAGGATCCTTGGAAGTATTTGAGAACAGAGAATGAGGAGGGCAATAAGAGAGGAGACCCTTTAGGTGCCACAAACACTTAGGGGAGGATGAAGAAAAGTCTGTGAAAGATTTTGATTAATTGAGGTAACCAAGGACAAGGCCAGGATGTTTTCTCACAGATGTGAGTGGTAGGGAGTGGCTGGGGTGAGTGAACAAAATTCAGAAATGTAGTTTTACCAGTCTTCTGGCAGA
Source organism: Sturnira hondurensis (assembly GCF_014824575.4). Lineage (NCBI taxonomy): Eukaryota > Metazoa > Chordata > Mammalia > Chiroptera > Phyllostomidae > Sturnira > Sturnira hondurensis. Next base: position 1,739,271 of record NW_028077960.1, read on the forward strand.
GGGTGGGGGGTGGCTAACAGGGAGGAGGCATGAATGGGAGGGGAAAGAATGGAGACAGCAGTGCAGGCTGTCTCTGCTTCAGCTAAAGCAAGGGCACCTTTCTTTCACATATTAGGCCTCTGATTAAGATTTCATTTCAATAAAGGAAACTGCTGTTTAAAAAAATATTAAAAAAAGATAAAGCCCTGGCCGTGTGGCTTATTTGGTTGGAGTGTTGTTCTGTGAACTGAAAGGTTGCCAGTTCGATTCCCAGTCAGGGCACATGCCTGGGTTGTGGGTTTGATCTGTGTAGGGAGGCAATCAATGTTTCTCACATTGATGTTCCACTCTCCCCCCCACTTTCTCCTCTTTCTAAAATCAATAAACTTTTTAAAAAGATTAAAAACCACAACTGATACACAATTGGAAATGCTTTAAAAACAAAGGTTACTTTACCTATTTTCTAGATTTGGACTAGAAGTCACCCAAATCTATGCTCAGGGTAAATTAATGCTCAGTGAGGAGAAGGTGTTTCAAGGCAGTGCATAGCAGTCTTAACACCCACTTAAAGATTCCAAGCCTCTGAAGCCACCCAGAAGTCAGAAGTGTGGAATTTGTACATCCTAAACCAACTGGTTTCCGGAGAAATGGAGTTTCTTCAAATGGTGGGATTATTGGATCTTTTGGGCATGTCTTGGCTTCCTCTTATACTGAAGCATCAGGGTGGAACTTCGCATTTGAATGGCCAGGAGAAGTGGGGGTAGCAATTAAAGAGGTCTGAAAATGCTTGACTAAATTGTAGGCATACTTTGTTTTTAATCTTACACCCCCCTGCAGTAGATATGCTTATTCTTAGTTTACAGATAAGAAAGTGAGAAAGATAAAAAATGACTTGTCAAAGACATCAGGTAGGTAGTGGCTAAACTGGGATTCTGAACAATAACCTGAGCCCTCCCCTGGAATCTGTAGGGTGCTTTTGGGGTGGGGAGCAAGCCTCAGATGCCCCTCACCTGGATATTCCCAAATTGGCAATGGTTGGTCTATAGCTGGCAAGAGGTTCTATCAGCAGGGTACTGGCACTGACACCTTTTTGACGAAGTTATTGCAAATGGAGATGGGGTCCAGGCTCTTGGTGGTTGTGAACAAAGAATTAAACGGACCACACAAACAAAGATGAGCAAAACAGGCAATAGAAAGTTTCTGGCATTATAACTGATAAATCCTCTAAGAAACAGGAAAAAACCTAAAACCAGGAACACCCACCAGAGCCAATACTGACCATTAAAATACCCAGGGAAATAAGTGGATAACCTAACAATCAGGATCCACTTAATTAGAGAGAGACCAACTCCTGAAATGGCCCCATAACTTCCTATAACTCAAGTGGTCAGGCAACAACACAGGAAAAACCCAGTTCAGTTAAAGAGGAATGTCATGATCTGTTGTATTTACAGTTTTAACATAGTAAACCAAAATAAAGGACCACCTGGCAGAGAGCACATTATTAGTGTGTTAGGGATCATCTCAAAAGTTCCAAATTATTTTCTTTGCTCCTAGTAGCTAATCCCTTCCCTACTTCCAGCCCTTGGCCTAATTGTCAGGAGATAAGAGGAAAAGAAAAAAGGGATAGGGACCCTGATCATACAAAAAGTATCAAGAATTGGATTTTACCAATTACAGATTATGCGCAGAAACACAGTCATAACAAAAGTTACACTAAAATACTTAATTCCAAAGTAAACAGGTATCTTACAAATTCCAAAGTTAAAATCATCTCAGTTCAAATATCCTCATTTCTTCCAGGAACCAAAGGGACAGAATCTTCAGCCTTGGTTCTTGGCTTCAGTGTCCCAAGATACGGGAGTGGGCCATCTCTGGCCAAGGAATGGCTCTCTTCTATTGAACAGTTATAGGCTTGATAGGTATTTTACTTAAGCTTCTACACATAGAATTTCCCACAGTCCTCCTCAATTTCACACTTGGGGAAGGAAATTACAATGTTGATTATTATCAGGATGCTGACTGATGACAGCAGAAGTAGTTCAGGATTTCCTACCACAGGCACCCTAAGGAACTGTGAGCCCTTCTGTGAATGAAAGTGAGTGGGTGTGGATATAAGATGCCTGTGAGACACAGGGTGTTTGAAGGGATAACAGTTGTTTTGAGTATATGTAAGCAGAAGAAGACCCATGCATGTATGTACTTGGATGACAAATCTTGCTTCAAGGAGAATATTTTTGGAAGGGCCAGAAATTATGTAGAAGCCCCAACCTAGCATAGGCTTTAGTGTATAAGGAGACAGCACATAGGGGGATGTTCAAAGCTCAGAATTTGGGCCCAATGTTGCTTTGGCTGCTTGGGCAAGTCACTCTACTACTCTGAGCATCGGTTTGCTCAACTACAAAATAGGATAGTCATCCCTAACACACAAAGGAACCCAGCTTCCTGGGAATCAGAACCCAGCTTCTCAATGTGACTTCTCCAGACAGAGAAGGCCCTAACCAGATCTAGTCACTGGTTTGCCCTCACTGATAGGGTAGAGGAAAGATAGATGGGGTAGATGTAACCTTAAGTGCAACTGGAAAGCATATGTTGCCAAATCAAATACTTTCCCAAAGAGTCTAGGATTTGCTGTGTTATACAGATATTGACATACTGGGTCAGAAACAATTGTTAGACCCCTTCCAAGGGGCCTCTTGTGCTGACCACTATGGTGAGTTAGAGCAGTTGTACTAGAGGAACTCAATCTATGGGGTGCTCTGGAGGGGGTTCCACCAGGGTGGTGCATTTAGGAAGGTAGGGAGTATCAGTGAAGCCTGGTTCTCTTGAGTGGGATTAATTCCTCTAGAGGTAAATTCTCCACAAATAATTTCATCCCGAGTGTACCATGTATACATGTTTAGAGTGAAATGATTGGGCCTTTGGCCTCCAGAGAAGTTCAGAACCTCACAGGGTGTATTAAATAGCATTACATTCGACCTTCATAACAGGGCAAGGATTGCTATATTACCCTCTTGTACAGGATTGGAGGACTATCCACAGATCATAAGAATCTAAGTGGGATCTATGGGACTCAACTTTTAGAATAATTTTTTTTCTGCTCTACCACTCTGCCTCATCTCACATTTACACAGTTATCTGTTATGCCTTCATCTAGGCCACAGCTTACTGGGAAATGGAGCAGGAATCTGATGTGGGGCTTCATATATCAGATGATCTGTATTCTGACATAGTAAACCTCGGTCCTCACCCTAGGGAGCCCCTATTCTGAGAGTAAGTCTCACCCTCCATGGCCCTGGCACTTGGTGGACCTCCTACTGAACACACAGACTTTACCTCCTGGCTTTTTCCCACCCACACTCACACCCTTACCCTCAAAGATTCTGTCAGCCAAGCTACCACCCAGAGTCTAGCCCCCACTACAACTGTATGACCCCCTGTCCTTCCCATATCAGTATTTCTGTCTGCCCTCCCTAGTGTCAAGCTTCCTTCCCCATCTGACTCTCTCAGCCCCATGGCACTGAATAGGGAAATGGTCCTTAGAGCCTTTCTACTCCAATTTCCACCCCCTATTTCACAGGGGGAAAATGGGCCCACAGGGAGGAAGGGACTTGCCTCAGGTTATACCACCAGTCACTGGCCATGCTAAATCTAGAACCCAGATTACCTAACCACTAACCTCTCCCTCTTCACACCAGGAGGCCACCAACTCCATTTCCCACGTTAACACTAAATCACTCAGTTCTCTTCAGGCTTTCTCAAACACATCTCTCTTCTTTTATCCATGCTTACCTACTGCCACTACCCTGGTTAAGTCCTTATTACATCTTTCCTATATTGTTGGGGTAGACTAACTGGCAACAGGCCCCCGTTATGCTCAAAGGATCCCAAGGCCCTTCACATTCTTCACACACCGTTTCATCCACACTACATTTCCTGGGAACCTCAATCAATGGTCTTCCTTCCTTACTGTGTGCTCTGGCTTCAGGCTTAACTCTGTTGAGCACAGGCATGTGAGTTAGCCCCTGCCCGGCAGACACTCCTTTTGGTTGAAAGTTATGACAAACACTGCAAATGATTCAAGGAAGATTCTGAGTCAGAGCTTTGACTTAAGGGCTGCATAAAGGTGGGAAAGGCTTTCTGGATTGGGTGGCTTGGAGAGAGCAAAAGAAACCTCTTCGTTTTCCCCACCTAACTCACCCACCAGATTTTCCTCTGCAGTCTTCAAACCCAGTATTACAACTATCTTTGTGCCCTCATCTTGCTACCTGTAGGTGGCCCTCACTTAACCCATCCTCAGAATTCATCCAGGTGCTGGGTTGGAATGTTGAGTATCTAAAACCATAGTTCTGGGCCTGTGGTCCTAGGACCGTCATGCTTGCTTATTCTTTTGTGCAATTTTAAGAATTTTAACCAGGTATTAAAGTATTCTGCCGTTCAACCTTTCCAACCCTGGTTTTCATGACTACAGCCACACTCGAAGGTCCTTAACAATGTGCATTTACTTCTTTGTGCCCTTTGTTGAAAATGACTTTACCCCTCCATTTCTGCCTGATTAAATCATTTAAAACCCAACTTAAGTGCCACCTCCTCCACGACTTACCGTTTTCTTCAGCTAGAATCTACCTGCTCTGAACACCTATGAATATCTATGCATAAATTTCTGCCTTGCTTTAGCTCTTTCTGTGGCATCTCCTAGGTTGGATCTGTAGCCCCTGGAGGGTACAGAGTGCACATTTCATCCATTCTTTAAAACCGCACTCAGCAGCAAGTGCGGTAGGAATGTGTTTGCCTAACCCATGGTAGGTGTTCAGACAAGTGCCTGTTGCCTTGAACGGAGGACTTCCCGCTTACACAGTTCATTTAGGCAGGCACCTAAAAATAGGCGGGACACGGTTAAGTTACACAGCCAGGAGAGTGGGGACAGTCCAGCCAGTCCCTAGGTTGTCTCTATCGCCTCCCCTACCCAGTTTCAAATGGGGTGCGTGTGTGAAGGAAATGGGGCTGGGCCCTACTAGCTCCTCCTCCGGGCCACCCCTGCGTATCTAGTCCCAGCCTCCCTCCAGCCCAGGGGTCTCAAGAAATTCAGTTTGGCGGTGCTGGAAAGAAAGTGGCCTCTGCCACAGAAGCGTATACCACGCGCGGCTAGTTTATATTCTTTTGGAGGGAGGGACGTTCGATGAAGACAAGAGGTGGGGCGAGCGGGGAAGGCGGGCCGAGGGTGATTGACGCGAGCGCCGGGGAGCCAATTGCCGGTGGGGGGCGTTCTCCCCATTCAAGACTCCCCGCCTGGCTCGCAGGGTATGTTAAACAGCTGTTTTTAATTTGGGCTCCCCAGTCTGAGGCTAGTTAGTCGGTTGGTCGATACGGCCGGTCCATCAAGGGGCAGGCGCCGCGGGCCCCGGGACGGAACTAGGGGAGTCTTAGGGTCCGAGGGAGGCGAGGGGCAGGCCAGGAACGAGAGCTATTAGCGCCGCCCGCGCACCAGTTTGTTTCCCAGCCCTGCCGGGTTCGTGGGGAGGGGTTAGCCCAGTTAAGGGTCGCCAGCACGCCAGCGTTGTTGCCTAGTTTATTTCTCCGAGACGTAGTTTTTGGTAGGTTGCGGCGGGAAACTGGGTAAGTGCGGGCAGGAAGGGATCTCCCTTGCTCCTGGAACGCCTTAAAAAATTATTATAAAGAAAAAAGGAGAAATTCTGCACTGTGCCTGGAGCCGGGTCCGGGCTCGGCGGGGGGCGGCGGCCTATGCCCTCGAACCCGGAAAGCTGGAGTTTCTCTAGCAAGCCGGGGCCCACAGCTTTCTCCGCTAACCACGCGGGGCGAGTGCGGCAAGACGTCCTGAATGTTTCGATTCTGTACGCAAACTGTTGGAGGGGCAGTGGGCGCGCTCCAGCGAGGCGCGGGCGCCGCAGGCTCGCGGTTGTTATGGACTCTTGGGGCGGAGGCAACGCGGGCCCGGCAGGAGGGGCGGCCGGGGACCACGAAAGAGAGACCCCCACGCCGGCTTGGCGCTCCAAATTCCTGAGCCGTGACAGTGGAACCGGCATTCGGCGCCGGAACCCGCTGAGGCACGAGCCCACGCCACCTCGGCCGGTGGCTGTAGAAACCTCCAAGAGCTCCGCCGCATCGACCGGTGCTCCAGCAGATCCCGCAAACAAGGAGCTACCTCCTTCCCCGCCCACCCCAAGGCGGCGGCCGAGGGGGCGGGGCGCGGCGTATGAGCGCACCCACGAAGGGGTGGCCTGAAAGGAGCAGTGAAGGTCGGAAACTGGGAAAACAGTACCCACGCTCCGACTCGGGAAAAGGAAATGCATCAGCGGGCGGGGAGGGGCGCGGGAGACGCGCCTGTCACCCGGGATGGCGGCCGCCTGCTGGTAGGCGGGGCGCCGGTGCGAAGCTCTGCCGCTGGGCGGAGCGCCTCCTGGGGAAGAGGTGCAGGAGCTGGGTCCACGGAGCGCTCTGAGGCTCTTGCCTCCACTCCTTGGCCTGGCTTGTTTACTATCTACTCCGACGACTGCTGGTGCTCCCGGCGCGAAGTGTTGGAGAGCTGGGGGCGGGGCTTTTTCCTCTTTTCCACCCACACCAGGCTCCTCCCAAGGGCCCGCCTTCTCTTGGCTGGGTGAGACTCCCTTTTTTCCTTCTCCCTTACGGATTGGATGACCTTCTCCAAGCTCCGCCCCTCGGACGCTGGGCTGGAGTTTAAGTTCTAGAATTTTTTTTTTTTCCTGTAGGGCGGGGGATGGATTCCTGTGGCCTACCGCGAGCGTAAAGTCACGCCCCTACTCCTGATTGGCGAGATATTGTCCCGCCTCTTGCGTAAAGAGCCAGGAGGGCAAAGTCCACCCCTCTTCTCCGCCCCCTTTCCTCGGTAGTGTTCGCGCTCAGCACATGGGTGAGGCTTCTGCTGCTCTTTAGAACTGTCTCCCGCCCGGAAGTTCCGGGTTTAGAGCCTTTGGCGAGGCGGGGAGAGCAGAAGAAACAATGATTCATTACTCCAAGGCTCGAGATCTGGTAGCCTTCGCGATGAAGTTAGGGGTTGACGGTGTGAGTGGATTTGGGGGGCTTAGCTCTGGGGGTCCTGCAGGGGTTGAGAGGAGGGAGTGGGATCTGCCCTTCCGGGCCAAGTACTAAAGTTCTGAACCTCTGGCCTAGCTATATTCCCGCGGCCCTTGACTTCTCAAAGATCGGCCTGAGTGAGCTTAAACTTAAGAATGCTGCGGCCGCTGTCTATGTTTTCTTTCTAGTGAAAGGCGGCCACTGTCCTTAGTTGTTTTTGTCTAAAAAAGCAACCCAGGATTGTCCTGGATGCAGAGAAGTCGGGGTTGGCTGAATCCTGCTTGGGTTCGAAGTGGTTGTTGATGTCAGATGGGAGCTCAGTGTGGCACGCAGTCCGAGGTGCTGGGTCAATTCAGTTAACTGTAGCCCTCAGTTCTGCAGAAGTGCCGCTTCTTTGAAACTTCCTAAGGGTTTGCTCCGGGGTGCGCTTTCCTAGGTATAACTTATTTTTAGAGCTCTGTACTGGGGCAGGGCTTGGCTCTTGGCGAGTCTGCTCCCATTTGTCGGCTGCTTCTGGGGTTCACAGTTAGCTGCCTTGTCCATCTGACTCGAAGCCATCCTTAGAGTCAGGCCCACCTGTTGACAGCGCTCATTCCTTGCCATCTTCGCCTGATTGATGGCGTTAGGACTTAGGTTCCCTGGGGTCTACCACTAGTGGAGTGGGCTCTCACGGAGTAGCCTTTTTGCCAGAGAAAGCGGGAAAACTCCAGTCCCGCCCCTTTCTCCCCTGACCCGCAGTGAACACCCTCCAAAGGAAGGCCAGCATGAGTTCTCTGCCTTATTTGGTGAATAAATAAAAGCAACCCTATGCACTTCAAGTACTTTGTGTGTTCGAATTACCATAACCGACAAAGGGAGAGCCTAGAGACTGCCATTAACTCCATTGTCCAAGAAGGAGGTGAACAGGCATTCTTACAATGTTTTGCCCCCAACGCTAATTTTTATCCTTTTTCTGAAGTTTGAGTGAAGGTTTATTTATGCCCTGGCCTGTCTGGACTACTTCCTCAGTTCTTACAGTCTGGGGATGCCCCTGGATTTAACCTGGAGATCACTCTCCGCCTTCCGGAGGCTTGCCAGGACCCGTGGCTGTTTAGGGCCCAAGCTTCATGTTTATTATCTCCACCCTTTTAAGACTGCTTGGTCAAGTTTTGGGAGTGTAGGTGTTGTAAATGTGCTGCGGGCTGGCAACCCCTGGGGCTACTTCTCGGCTTTGGTCTCCAGTCCTTATTCTGCACTCAATGAAAGGAGTTGTCGGCTGCTAGGGAATCGAGTTTAGGACGAGGCAGCAAGCAGAAATGTAAATTGTAAAATGAGAATAGGATAGGAAGGATGAGGGTTTTTTTTCTTTTCCCTTCTTCTGTAAGGGGGAGGGGGTCACCCAAAGTGGTAATGCTATTGTCTCTCACTCTTCAAATCCCAGGAATAGGACCTCTGCTATGGAGTCTCGCAGCACCTCCTGTTTCGGGCCAGGAACTCTGCGATCAGTCTCTAGTGTAAACATTCCACAAAAGGACTGCTAAGGTTCAGCCTCCTCGTGCGGGGCGGGGTCAGCTCCTTCCTAGACAGGCGTCCTGGCCAATGGGGCTTCTACCGGGCATGAGCTACCCAATTCAATGGTTGGAGGCGGGGCCTGTCCCGGCAGTGTGGTCAGAGGGGACTGTCTCACGGACATTTTACTCCACTTCGGTTACTTACCTTCCTAGAGCAGTGGGAGAGCTAGAGGTAGCCGTCCAATGCATTGATTGGCGAGGGCGAGAACTGACTTGTGGGCCTGTGGCTGAAACGGCACGGGGCGTGATCTGTAGAGTCCTCCAATGATGTGAAGAGCTTTTCTGCTTCCTCCAATAGTGTTGCGGCTTGGGGGTGGGACTCAGCAGTTCACCTCCAATAGGCGGGGTTGAGCTCGGGAAGCTCCCCGCCAATAGAGGCGTGGAGAAGGTGAGCAGCTCCCCCTCCTTGCCAAGGGGTAAGGGGCGGGCAGATGTAGCGATTGGCTAAACTTTTGATAGGCAGATTATGTAGCCTGTGGTGGAGCGAAGTTCAGCCTTTCCTTTGCTGGGCGGGCCGGCGGAGTGGGCGGGATTTCCCGGGTAACAGAGAAGCGGCCGCGGCGGTAGAGGCGGCGGAGACGGTTTCTCCATCTTCCCCCCCTCCCCTTCCCCCCTCAGAGTTTCCCTCCCTCCCTCCTTCCTAGTCTGGGCGTCGGGGTCTGTGACCGCATCGTTAGCGGAAAGGAGCCTGCCACTCCTCTTCAGCAGGCCTATGCTAGCGCCGTTCGCGGGGCCTCCCTGCTGAGCCCGAGGCTCACGCTGAGACGGACACGCAGTAAGGAGCGGCCGAAGCAGCTTTGCGGTGAGAGCACGCCGGGTCGGGGAGCCAGGTGGCGGGTAACGAGGGACTCGAGGGTGTGTATTTTCAAGGGGGGGCACTGACCTCCTCGGCTTCCCGTAGAGCCGGCGGGCGGGAGGTGTGTGGATGTGTGAGGGGGGTGGGGGGGCGGAGCGGGCTAGCTCTGTGCGGGAGGGGGAGGAGAGCGTAGTCCCGGTGCGCGCGGAGAGGGCGGGCTCTCTGGTCGCTGCTGGGGGGGTGGGGCTCAGCGCGCGCTTGCGATTGTGGAGAAAGGGGCGGGGTTGGCCCTCTCCGGAGTGCTGTCTGTGGGTGACCCCTCCCGTCCTCTAGGGGTGGGCGGGGCTTTGGCTGGCTGCTGTGCGCGAGTCTGCTGGGGTGTGGGACGGGAGGGTGGTCTCCCGCGAGTGCCTTCGGAGCGTGGCGGGGAGGGGGTATGAAGTCCGCCTTCCTCCTCTTTCTTGGTATCGGGTTGGCCGAAGAGGCGGTAAGGAGCGATGATGCCACGCCCCCTGGCCATCCTCCTCCTCCTCCCCCTGGTTTCCGCCTCCTTGGCCAGTGAGGCGGGGCTCGGAAAAGCCCGCTGTCGGGTCTGGCTGGGAGTCGCGCCTAGATTTGCCCCGCCCTATGCCTCCGGCGGGTGGAGGGCCTTGCTGACCCGAGGAGTGGTGATGTTAGGAGCTACTGTTGGCAGTTCTGCAGTGCTTTTTCTCTAAGGCACGAGGGTCCAGTATTGGAGCTGTTTCTGCCTTGGTCCTTGCAATGGGGATGGAACCGTGCAGATTAGAGAGTGGAAGCGTGGTCGTCGCCACTATCTTCTTGATTGTAATTTTTGTGGTGAGGTACGCAAGTTCTTTTGGTTGATATTTGCGGTCAAATGCTACTTGTGCTACCATGGTGAGGGGAGGTACCACGAGAGAGTCCTCAAGAGATAGAAATGTGGCCAAGGACAACCTTTTCTGGAGTTCCCTTTATGTTCAGTTAACGTGGTTCTGAGGGGCGGGCCTTCCTTTAGGCCAATGGGGTGGTGGGTACTTAGATTTAGCCACTGTTTCAGTGCCACAGGACTTCAAACACAGCCGTGAGAAGGCTGTAAGCTCCTGCTCTTCACAGGACTCATATTTAGAAAAAGAAGGGTTGGATTTATTTTATATTAGCGTGATTAGTTTATTAAAATGGTAATTTACCTTAAAACTCATACTCTGTGTAGAATACTGATTTCTTCAACTCTTGAATTTTTAGTGCTTTATACAGCTGATTTTGTATAAGCTCAATTTCACAAAGAAGTTGCAAATAAGTAGCTATAGGTGTTCCTGAAAAGTCTTCTGGTTGTATGTGATTCAGTTAGAACATATAGACTACTTGCTATTTATAATCTGTAAAATAGAATGTTCTTGACTTGCTTTATTAAAAGTAGGGTGAAGGTGAGGATATCGTTCCTTATAACATATAGTGCCCCTCCAACGCTTACCAGGGATTTGCCTTAATACATTTCAGGTTTAATGAACCATTTTGAGATTTTTCCTCTGGTTTGATAATCTCTTTTCTTAAGAGAAATTGTTTTTTGATAGCTTTCATGAGAAAATAAATACTGAACGAATATGTTTACTTACTAACATCTGAGCAAGCCCTCTGGCTAATTGTCTGAACTGTAGTTAAATTCTAGGTCTATGCTTAGCTCAGTTGGGACTAAGAGCTTGGTACCCTGTGCTAAGACACATGAGAGAGTAAGTCCCACCTTATCAGCTAAGGAAATAGGGGCAACAGTAGCTTTTTAGTGTGATTAATGGTGGCTGTAATATAATTGGTATGGAGACTGAAAACCTGGGTGTTTTTCCTGATGCCTCAAACTAATAAAGATAGCAAAGGTAGTGGAGAGTTTACCCTCAGGAAAGTTTGATCAGCACGTTTGTTTCCACTATTTGCAGTGCTGTGTGCTGGGAAATGGAAGGTCTAATTCTTGCCCTAGAGAACATGTTGTCTACTGGTGTGGCAGGTCACATGTCCCCACATAGGCTTTAAGAATTCAAATAAGAACCTTGATATACTGCCCCAGGAAGCTTTTCATAAATGCTTCTTACCTGCCCCCAAATCAGCATTACTAGTATATACTATGTAGTTTGTCAGAGTTAAAGACCCTGATAGATTGGCACTTCATAGTTAAGATTTGTAATTAAAGGGTAATATTTATTTATTTATTTATTTTGATTCAGGAAGGAGGTGTGTAGTGATTTAATAATGTTCCTGGCAGAGCATAGTCCTGTTTACATCTTCAGTGCAGACAGGATACTAGAGAACTGTGCAAGGCAGATGTTAATGGCTGTGAATTTTAGTTGTTCATGGCATTCAGTAATTTAGTGCAGTCTCTTAAAAGGCTTTCTAATTAACTCCCCAACTAAGAGTTCCTTAAGCTTTTACTTTCTGCAGTTCTTACAAAAAGGATAGTTACAAGCTTTTTCAAACTGTACATAAGAATTCAACATTTATTGAGTTGTTACTATGTCCCAGACATTCATTAGGCAGTATACATTTATTAACCCATTTAATCTTCATGACAACCCTGTGTAGTAGAATTCATGGGATCCATGTTTTAGAGATGAGTGGCACGGAGAGGTTAGATATGGTAAGTGGTCAAGCTAGGATCTAGATCCAAGCGTTGGTCTAAATAGTAAACAGAAGTAACAGTGTGCTTTTCTTCTCTTTCAAGATTTTATTTCTTTACTTTTAAAGAGGGGAAGGGAGGGAGGGAAACATCAATGTGTGGTTGCCTCTTGTGCGCCCCCTACTGGGGACCTGGCCTGCCACCCAGGCATGTTAGGTTGCAGATTCGCAGGCCAGCACTGAATCCATTGAACCACACCAGCCAAAGCATAACAGTGTGCTTTTCTCTCCTTTTTAAAAGATTTTATTTATTTTTTCTTTTTTAAATTATTTTTTAAAGATTTTTTATTTATTTGTCTTTAAGGAGAGAAGGAGAGAAATATCAATGTATGGTTGCCTCCTGTGAGTCCCCTGCTGGGAACTGGCTTGCAACCTAGGCATGTGGCCTGACTGGGAATCGAACCGGGATCATGTGGTTCACAGGCCCGCGCTCAATCCACTGAGCCACAGCAGCCAAGCCAATTTTATTTATTTTTAGAGAGAGTGGAAGGGATGGAGAAAGAGGGAGAGAAACATCAATGTGTGCTTGCTTCTCATACGACCTTAACTGGGGACCTGGTCTGCAACCCAGCATGTGCCTTGACTGGGAATCAAACTTGCAACCCCTTGGTTCTCAGGCCTGTGCTCAAGCCACTGAGCTACACCAGACAGGGCTTTCTTTTTTATTGTAAAAAAAAAATTCATGTAGATATAACATAAAGATTACCATCTTGACCATTTTAAGTGTACAATTTAGTGGCATTAAGTATATTCCCATTGTTTAACCATTAGCATAACCATTTCCAGAACTTTTTCACCTTTTCAAACAAAAATTCTGTGCCCATTAAACAATAATAAATCTCCCCCCAGCTCCAGACAAGAACTGTTCTACTTTTTGTCTCTGTGAATGTGACTACTCTAAGTACATCATAGAAGTGGACTCTTACCGTCCACTCTTACAGTATTTGTTAGTTGTGTCTGGCTTACTTAGAATAATGTCTTCAAGATTTATCCATGTTGTAGCATGTGTCAGAATTACTCCTGATGGTGAATAATATGCCATTTTATGTATATACCACATTTTGTTTATCCAGTCATATGTCAGTGGACATTTAAGTTGTTGGGTCATTTCTACCTTTCGGCTTTGTGAATAATGCTGCTGTGAACATGGGTGTATAAATATCTCTTCAGGTACCTGTTTTGAATTCTTTTGGGTGTATCCCCAGAAGTGGAGTTACTGGAACATATGGCAGTTCTTTGTTTAATTTTTTTAAAAAATTTGAAACCAGCACAGCATTGTGCTTTTGAAAGCAGCTATAAGGGACAAGATTGAGACTCAGATTCTGAAGGTGAATTGAGTCAACACTCATTTATTGACCATTTCTTAAATAGCTGACACAGGAAGAAACTTTGTCCTCTAGGAGTTTACATTGTTAGAAGGAAAGGCAAATATGGGTGTAATGATTTTACTACACAGCAGTGTAGATTGAGTGCGTAAGAGTCAAGTACAGAGAGCTGTAGGGAATTCAGAAGAAAGAGCTTACCTGTGGATGGAGGAAGAGGGGATTGTGGATAAGAAATAGGAGGGTGGAGTCTAAAATCCTAAAGATGTAGTTGAATCTAGTGGTGAAATGACCTTAGACATTCACTCAAAATACTTCAAAATACACCAGAGGATGCTTTGAAATGTTAAAAGGAATGGCATAGTGCTGAAATTGGCAAGTGAGTTTTTCGTTTCTCTTCCAGGGTTTGTGAGTCCTGTTCTCTTTAGTTTGCAGAACTGATTGCTTCTGCTCCTTTGGAAAGATACAAATCCCAATGAAGAAGTTAGGAGTTGGCATATATGTTACTGCTATCATGTCAAGCTCAAGATATGTTATCAATATGGTCAATTATTATTTCCTAAATCTTTTTCTTCACATGGGTTCATGTTTCTGCTAACAAATGAGTAGTGCCAGTAATATCTTAGGGTTTTTAATTTCTTCTTATAATAGTTTAAGTAAATAATTCTGAGTGGTTTTTGTTGTGGTTAAGGTCCAACACTGAAACCCCTCCAGCAACATACTAGGGTAGTCTGAATCAGGGTTCTGCCATTAGTAAATTATATTATTTCCAAATATTTCAGGGAATTTTATTTTTCTGACCTTTTAAAAAATCTTCACCTGAAAATATGTATTTAGTGATTTTTAGAGAGAGAGAGACAGAGGAAAACATCAGTGTGAGAAAAATTGATCAGTTGCCTCCCACATGTACCTCAACCAGGGATCAGACCTGCAGCTAATCATGTAACTTTCTTCTTGGGTCTCTTTCTTAAAAAGACATGGATTTTTTGTCAGTTATAACCAAATGCGTAGAGTTTTTGTCCTCATAAGTTTTCTGGACAACTACCTGATATTGATTATCCTCAGGAGCATTGTACCAGTTGTGCACAGTCCATCTAGATAGGACTTCACTTTCTTGATAAAGCCTCAGCACTCAGGACAGTGCTGGGACACAGTACGTGATAAATAATTGGTTTGCAAACTGAAATGTGAGGGTTGCTACCCAGAGGCTACCTCTAATCAGTGGCAGTTAGCTTCAAAGTTAGTAACACATTTATTGGTAGCAGTTTCTGATACATCTCTCTCTTTCTCTCTTTTTTAAAGCAGAATGACAGATTTTGTTTTTTCTTCAAGCACATAGGAAAAAACAAAAGTACTAAGGGTCCTTGTTTAGTTTGACAGGGCAGTTCTACACTTCAGTTTTCTTACTGCTTTTTGCCCAAAGCATTACAGCATCTTTCAAGAAAAGTGTAAAAGAGGTTGAGATGTAGCATCTTAAACATTATATAGGATGTTAATCTTTGGGGCATCTGGTTAAGGGTATATGACAATTCTTTATACGGTCATAATTTTTTAAAGCTTTCGTGGAATGTATTTAATAACCCATTATTTTTTATTTTCCTTATATAATGAAAAAGAGAAGAAAACTAACAGGAAGACATTTCACAATTATTAGAGGAACTAGTAGATGAATATAGTGCAATAGATAGCAGCATGTAAACTGTAATGGTGATGATAGCATGATTATGCAATATAAGCCAAGTCACAGACTATGAGTCTTCAGATGAGAATATCCTAGATGAATTTTCTCAGCCTAAAGAATTTGACTTCACAGTATATTTCTGAGGGAAAAGTGAGAGAATATTGTCTTCCTATTTCTTCGTGAGCAACTCTTCTAGATATTCAACAGGAAAGACTTCAGAATGCAATATTTTCAACTAGAAGCAGAACCATTCCATTTTGCTAAAAGGATGTACAATACATGATTGGAAGGGAACATGCTGTATAAATGAAAAAATAATCAGATTGATTATTCTAATTGGTATTTATTGTCTAAAACTGATTACGCTTGTAGTGTGGAGCTTAGAAGACTGTTGTCCTCTTTGTAACCAAATTAAGAACTGAAATTTTGGGTCCTGGTTAGGCAGTTCAGTTGGTTAGAACATCATTCAGGTATGTCAATGTCGCAGGTTCAATCCCTGATCAGGGTGCATACAAGAAGCAACCAGAGAATACATAAGTAAGTGGAACAACAAACTGATGTTTCTTTCTCTTCCTTCCTCTCTGTCTCTCAAATCAATAAATAAAAATAATTTTAGAAAAAAAGTCTTCAATGTATTGTATTTGATGATGCAAGGGAAAGGGAGAAAAACAAAGACCCAAAAGTGATCATAAGCTAGAACTTCACTAGAGATGTACCTGAAATCTGGAATCAGAATTTTCAAATTGGCATCACAGTTGGTGACTAGTGAGTTGTATTTTGATGGAGATTGCCTATTTTGGGTCTTTATTTATACCTGCAAAACCAGGAAAACTTTGACTAATAATTTGGATTTGCTGTTTAAATTCTTACTAAAAATTTTAATGGAATTATTTTCACCCAAATGGTAAGTGATAATGATAAGTTTATTTTTAAATTGAGGATTAAAGTTGACTGGATCATATGTCGTAAAGAAAGCAGTGTTATTGTTTTGTACAACCAGAATGATTGTCCTGAGCCACTTTGGTAAAAATTGTCACACTGCAGTATGACATAATTCCACCAAAGCTCACAAATGTATATGCTAACTGGGATTATCATAATATTAGACTGAGGTTTCTCAGCCTTGGCACTATTAATATTTTGTGCTGAATAATTCAGTGTTGGGAGCTGTCCTCTGCATTGTAGGTTGTTGACAACATCCCTGGTCTTTCTATTCATGAAATGCCAATAGCCCTCCTCTTTTCCCAATTGTGGTAGCCAGAAATGTCTTCTGACATTGCTGAATGTGCTGTGGGGCAAAAATCTCATCTGGTTTGAGGACCATCTCGTTAGAAGTATGTAAAACTGAGTTCACGGGAGGCTTGGGTCTTAGATCTTGTGGTAGTCTTTTTCCTTTCTTTTCTTTCCTCTACTTTTCTTTTTTTACTGCAGAAAACTTTATTGTTTTCATTTAGTCCAATGCATGGGAGAGGGCTCCAGGGTGGTTGAGGGTGCCTAGAAGTTTCAGGGAAAGTCTCAGGCAAAAGCCAGACACCAGGATAATGAAGAGGGAGCCCCTCAAAGGCCTCCAGGCTCCAAAGGCTCCAAGTTGTGCTTGAGGCTGAGACATTCAAAGAGATACTCACCCAGTCCAGCCTGGGGGCTGACCAACCTGGCCAGCCTGCAGATGGTTCAGATGGTTCACAGGCTTGTGCTCAATCCACAGAGCCACACCAGACAGGGCCATCTTCTTGATGAGTTTCACCTCCTTATCCAGGAAGTGGCTCTCCAGGAAGTCATGGAGATGAAGGTCTTTGCAGGTAGAGTCCAGGGCATGCAAATCAAAAACGGCCCCCAGTTCAGGCTCTTCTCCATGGCCATGGTGGCTTCCATTGGCATCCCAAGTTTTCCCACACTCATTTGGAAAGGCTTCAGAGAGAAGTAAGGTGTAGGAGGCTAGCAGAGGCAAGTTGATGGCAGCCTTCATATCAGAGGAATAATAATTCTGACAGATTTGGGAGTTTGTGGCTGTTTGACAATAAGGAGTTAAGGTCAAAAAACAGTGTTTGGTTTGTCTCAGAGGCTGTGGATGGCTGAGGTGGTTCCACAAGTAGTGACTGCAAAAGAGGTTGGAGGATGGTCAGAGATTGGAAGAAGGGGCATCCCTGGGTCCATTTCATCCAAACACTGTTGAAGCAAGAGACAGATCCAGAGGACTGCCGAGGGCACTGCCATCATTTTTTGTTTTTTAGAAGAATAGGTTAATTTTGTTGAACTATTCTAAGTAACATGGGAAATTTAAATAGATTGCCCTTTTCATCTATTCTGGAATACTTTTTCTATTCTAGCAGAGTTAAATTCAGAAATGAAATTTCAGACAGGATTTAAAGTAGTCTGGTGGGCAGTTGCACTGGGTTGAAGTAATTATATTCACTTAATGCGTTGATAAAATTTCCTTAGCGTTTGAAGAGCAACTTCCCCCCCCCTTTTTTTTCAAGAGTGTTCATTGAAGAATACCGATCAAGACACATTTTTTTGTGATGCTGACCACTAATAAGAGAATAATTTCAGAGGATTTTTTGAATTATATAAATAAAGGAACTTAAAAATGTGTCTAATTCAAAATTATTTCAACACAAAATTAAAAGGCACAAGAGGGTCAACCATAAATTAAAAGCATTTCAAAAAAGAGAGTGCAGCCCTGGCTGGTGTAGCTCAGTGGATTGAGCACGGGATTCCGAACCAGATGATTTCGGTTTGATTCCCAGTCAGGGCACATGCCTGGGTTGCAAACCAGTTCCCGCAGGGGACTCACGAGAGGCAACCATACATTGATATTTCTCTCCTTCTCTCCTTCCCTTCCCTTCTAAAGATAAATAAAATCTTTTTAAAAAATGATTAGTAAAGCAATTATCAAAGGACCCGCTTTAAAAAAAAGAAAGTGCAGTATTTTACGCTTTAAAAAGCCCAGAATACGGTAGTTTGTTCTATATACTCTTATTACTCTGATTTTAACTAAAATAATTTTATTGTCTCCATTTAAGCCAGTTTATGACATTTAATCTAAATGAAAAAATAAGATCCTTTAAAGTTGGGTTTTCAACTTGGAATTTTTAAAGTATTTTATTGATTATGCTATTACAGTTGTCCCTTTTTTTTTTCCTCCCCCTTTTTTCTCCTCTGTTCTGCACCCCTTCCCCCCAGCCATAGTTCATGTCCATGGGTTATACATATAAGTTCTTTGGCTTCCCCATGTCCTATACTATTCTTAACTTCCCCCTGTCTATTTTGTACATACCATTTATGCTTCTTATTCCCTGTACCTTTTTCCCCATCCTCCCCCAGCCCCTCCCCATTAATAACCCTCCATGTGATCTCCATTTCTGTGATTCTGTTCCTGTTCTAGTTTTTCGCTTAGTTTGTTTTTTGATTTTTAGGTTCAGTTGTTGATAGTTGTGAGTTTGTTGTCATTTTAGTGTTCATATTTTTTATCATTTTTTCTTAGACAAGTCCCTTTAACATTTCATATAACAAGGACTTAGTGATAATGAACTCCTTTAACTTGACTTTATCTGGGAAGCACTTTATCTGCCCTTCCATTCTAAATGATAGCTTTGCTGTATAGAGTAATCTTGGATGTAGGTCCTTGCCTTTCCTGACTTCAAATACTTCTTTCTCTCCCCTTCTTGCCTGCAAGGTTTTGTGTGTGTGTGTTTTGTTTTTTTGTTTTTGTTTTTGAGAAATCAGCTGAGAGTCTCTTGCCACTTTTAAGATTCTCCCCTTCTCTTTAATTTTGGGTGAGATGATTATAATGTGCCTTGATGTGTGCTTCCTTGAGTCCAACTTTGGGACTCTGAGCTTCCTGGACTTCCTGGAAGTCTTTTTTTTTTTTAATTTTAATAATCATGGAAATGTCTGGATTAGAATAAAGAGGGAAACGCTTTATTGTGATTAAAGACATTTTAGGTTGTGGAACTAGAAAATTGGTTTTTATTTGTCTTACTCTGAAAGAGTTAGCTTTTACCTCTGTCCTTCTAACATTTGTCTGAAATCTGTTACATGTGCTTCCAGTTTCAATCCCATTTCAGAAGCCTTCTGTGTAGTGTCAGAATTACCCTTCTCTGCTTGCTTTACTTGGGCATTATGATGCTTTTACATGATTTTGGAGCTGTTCCCACTTTATATTTTCACTCAAGGCCAGGTGACTTTTTGGTGTTCTGCTGACATTGTTTGTTCACAGAAGTGTTTTTCACTAGGTTTCATCCCTCAAAATCCCTCAAAGTGCTTTTTTTTTTTTAAGTTTGTTTTCATAGACAAGAGTTCTGAAAACAGTGTGAACTCCAAATCCAAAACAGTTGGGGGGGGACACTAGCACCTGAAAATCATACCAGCTGACATTCGAATTCTCTGTAGCCTTTAATTTACCTCTCTGCAAGCGGGATACCACAGTCTGATATTTCTACTCCATCTGGGTCATATATTCTAAGGAGAGTTTAGCCTCTTGCTCTTTTAGCCTCTTGCTCTTTTAGCCAGGTGTGTGACCTTGAACAAGTCAGTTAATTTCTTTGAGTGTCAGTTTTTCTTTAAATAGGGGGGTTATGATGTGCTCCCTCTGTTGTGAGGCGTGTATCAACTGATAGGAGTCACGTCAACATGGTTATTGTAGAGCAGAAAGTCTGTCCTATTCAGCGCTAAAGCCCCAATGCTGTAAGCACAGGGCCTGCACATAGAGACACTGGCGCACTATACAGAGTGGAGCAAAAGTAGGTTTATAGCCCTGGCTTGTGTAGTTCAGTGGATTGAGTGTGGGACTGCAAACCAAAGGGTTGCTGGTTGGATTCCCAGTGAGGGCACATGCCTGAGTTGTGGGCCAGGTCCCCAGGAGGGGGTGTGCGAGAGTCAACCACACATTGATGTTTCCTTCTCTTCTCCTTCCCTTCCCCTCGCTCCAAAATTAAATCAATAAAATCCTCTTTTTAAAAAGTAGGTTTGTAGTTCACATGGAAAATAATTCAATAATTAATAAATAATAATGCAAGAGTAAACTGTTTTGTGTACTCAAAATCATAAACCTACTTTTCCTCCACCCTGTATGTCAGATAGATGAATTGGCAGAGGTATAAATTACTATCACGTGTAAGTCTGTAGTTACTGTAATATTTTAATTTCATCTCCAATGAAATTAAAATACAGTCTTCTCCAATGTGCACATTCCTACTCCTTTCCAAATTTATAGTACTTATTTCTACCACTCGTAAACTGATTTGTATTGTTAGCCTTTTCTGCCAATTTTTAAGAAAAATTTCAAATATATAGCAAATTGATAGAGTTTTATAGTGGACACCCATATATGCCGCCACCTACATTTTTTCCTTGTTTAAAATCCTCAACAGAGGATATGTTTATTGATTTAGAAAGAGAGGGTGGGAGACAGAAAAACACCCATATGAGAGAGAAACATTGATTGGTTGCCTCCTGTTTGCACCCTGACTGGGGATTAAACCCACAACCTTTTAGTGTATGGGATGACACTCCAACCAACTGAGCCACCCAGTCCGGGATAGGTTTTATCATTACCATTTTTATAGTTCTTGCTTTATCATATATCCATCTATCCATCCCTCCATCTATTATTCCAAAATAATTTCTTGATATATTTCAAAGTAAATTTCAGCCCTGACTAGAGTAGCTCAGTTAGTTGCAGCATGGTCCTGTGAGCTGAAGACATTACATAAACCAAACATTACAGGTTTGATTTCTGGTCAGGGCACATGCCTACGTTGCAGCGTTTGGTCCAAGTCAGGGCAAAAAACATTTGATTATCTCTCCCTCTCTCCCTCCTTTTCCATCTCTCAAATCAATAAGCATGTCCTTGGCCAGGAGTGTCAAACTCATTTTCCCTGGGGGCCACATCAGCCTTGTAATTTTAGGACTATATGAATGTAACTCTTAACTCTAGGGCCAAGGAGCTCTGTGCTGCAGCCAGGTAGAGACAAGGTGCTAGGCCGGATAAAACAAAGTGGAGGGCTGAATTTAGCCCATAAGCCTTGTGTCTGCCACCAATGTCCTAGGGTGAAGATGAAAAATAAATAAAATTTCAGGCATTATTGTATACTTTCACCTGAGTGAGCATGCATGTTCTTTTTTAGAGTTCAGTATTTGATTATTGCTTTTGCTTTTTCACACAAAATTTACATACAATGAAATGCACAAATCTTAAAAGTACATTTTGTTGTATCAGATCACACTGAGGTGTGGTCTTGTAGAGTGCTTTCCTTGTAGAGGAACCCTAATATTTCTAATTGCTACGTAGTTTCCCTAATGCCAATACATCAAGTTTATTTAGCTATTGATAGACATTTCATTTTTTTTATACTTGGCAGATGTGTAGGGTAGAGACCTAGAAGTGAAATTGGCTGGCCTGCAAGTCGTCAACCAGATAGTCTCTACCAACTAAAACTTCACCAGCCCTGACTGGTGTGGCTCAGTGGGTTGGACGTCCTCCCACAAAAGGTCATGTTTGAATTCAAGTTGGGGTACATCCCCGAAATGAATTGCAAGCCAGGTACCCAGCAAGAGAGGCAACTAGTCGATGTTTCTTACCCTCTCTCTTTCCCTCCCTTAGCCTGTTTCTTAAAATAAATAAAAAACAAAAAAAAACCTTCCACCAGATACCTGCACACTCACCCACACAATACTGTCATTCTTTTTTAGCCAGTTTCTTTGTACTAAGCATCATTTTACTTTATATTTATTAGTTTACTAGTGAAACTATATAGGGTCTTCTCAACTAGTTTTTAAGCTTTTACAGGCAAGGGCCAAGATGGTATACCACCATCATATCTGCTTACTGAATATTTTAATTGAATAAATGAATGCTACCAAGGCATTCCTGCTTTATTGGGTTGATACTGAAGAACAGTGAATGAGCTAAGTGTGTTAGAGATTAAAGCTGGAGTTGCTTGAGCATGTGTGCCTTAACTAAGTGAAAGGGAACTTTTCCGTCTTCCTTCGTTTTTCCTCTTCTGTGAGAGTATGTTAAAAATCCAGGCTCTGGGGGCAGATTCCATGGATTCATATCTAAGCTTTTGCCTGTTAGCTGTGCAACCTTGGGCAGTTAATTTAATCTTTGTATTTCCATTTCCTTATAGAGAATAACAGCACCTAGTTGTGGGATTAAATTTGTAAATTGTGTAGAATGGTGCTTGGCACTCAGTATTTGCTAATTAACTGTTGTTATGTTAACTATTAGATTATTCTTTCCCTTATGTGTACCCATTATTTGAGTATCTGTGATGTGTTGGGACTATGGGGGAATGTAGACAGATTTGGAAAGGACCCTGCCTTGAAGAAGTTTGTTTATAGACTTGTGGCTTGTTTAGGGAATGGGAAGACATTTGACAGGACTGGACGATAGGGTGGGGGCTGGAGAGATCATTGTAAGTTAAATTATCCCCCAATCAGCAAGGCAGAATTTTATAGGCATAATCAAGGAATTTGGATTGCTATTTTAAGTGATGGGAAGCCAGTGGTGAATTTACAACCACATTGGACTTGCATTTGGGGTTGACCATTTTGAAAGCAATGTAGAAAGTAGACTAGACTGGAGCGCAGCTGGAGGGTGATGGAAACAATTGAGGTGTAAGGGATGACAAGTGCCTGAAATAAGGGAGTGGCTATGAATTAGAGAAGAAGCAATTTTTTGAGAACCAGTTAGAATAGAATAGAATAGAATTAAGAGCGGTGACTCTTAAAGAAGCAAAGTGTAATTCAGAGAAAGTACGTATCTGCCCTGTGTAACCTCTTTAGTGTCATGGAGATGGTCTTTCGGAAGGCAAACTCTTTAGAGGCGAAATGAAATTAAGTACTTTTTAAAATCACAATTGTTTTATAAAAGAAACGCTGTTTTAATAGCAAAAAAGATAGAACATGATCTCAGAATACGGCATTTTTAATATTTAACCTATGAAAAACTCATCACATTTTTATCACAATTCTTTTTTCTCCCCTTTTTCATTTTTCTGCAGAAGGTTCATATACCAGTGTTTGGGGATCATTAGTGTAGTCTGATCATCTCCTTTTGCAGATCAGGAAACAGAACCAAAGTTACAGAGCTTCGAGTCAGAGTTTGGATTAGTCCAGGTCTTAACGGGTACTCTAGTCTTTTTTCCCCATAGTCCTATGCTGTGCTTTTCTGATCTAAATTTCATTTTCTGTTTATGAAGTGATGACTTGGCTTTGGTTACAAAGATTAATCTAAGGTGAGTTTAAGCATCTAGGTTTCAAACCACCAGAACCGAAGACCGAACTATGGTCTAGATCATCAGTGTGCATAGAAGTAGCAGCTAAAACGTCTTTAAGACTTTTTACTCTGTCCATTTATTAGACCTGTTTCCTCATCTCAAAATAGATTGTGGTTGAGTGTTTTATAGTCATTTGACTGGTGGCTCGTAAGTATCACATAGCATGGGTAAGTCTTTATTTCCAGTCTCTTACTATGTCTAAAAAGTTTTGAAATATTGAGCTAGACATACTACTTAATATAAAAGCCTACCCTGGCTGGTGCGGCTCAGTGGGTGAGTGCCTGCCTGCGAACCAAAGGGTCGCCAGTTTGATTCCCAGTCAGGGCACATGCTTGGGTTTTGAGGGGCAGGTCCTCAGTAGCCACACCAGAGGCAACCACACATTGATGTTTCTCTCCCTCTTTCTCCCTCCCTTTCCTCTCTCTAAAAATAAATAAATAAAGTCTTAAAATATGTATATATAAAAGCCTGGGAAAAAACATGATCAGTTGAGACATTTATATTATTTTCCTTCAGTATCTGTCAGCACTGTGTTTTCAACTCCAGTTAACTGAGTACAATATATTATCATACATAAATTTTGGAGACTTAGTCCTTTGATCTAAAGTTAGAGTCAATAGAAAGAGATCATTTGTGGTTCAAGATTTACAAAAAGATAGCATTAAATGGGCAGCTCTGGAATGAAACAATTGTGCTGTTGTGTCAGGGCTAA
Organism: Sturnira hondurensis; assembly: GCF_014824575.4. NCBI lineage: Eukaryota > Metazoa > Chordata > Mammalia > Chiroptera > Phyllostomidae > Sturnira > Sturnira hondurensis. Next base: position 1,763,307 of record NW_028077960.1, read on the forward strand.
CTTAGGGTCGTGAGGTGTGAGAAAAAGCAGACGCTATTTTAAGGTTGAGACTGAGAGCACCAGGCAGGGCTAGGATGATGGTGAAGACGGAGAAGAGATGAAGTGCCCAGGGTAGGCTTTGTGAGGACTGTTTCACCTTCAGCGCTTTCATGCTCCTGGGGAATGAAGAAAAGAGGGATGGGTGACTTAGAAATTTGGTAAAGACTTCCCTCCCTCCTGTCCTTCCTTTCTTTCTCTTTCCTTCTTTCTTTTGTCCCTTCTTTCTCTTTTTCTCCCCCTCCTTCCCTTCCTCCCTCCCTCCCTCTCTCCCCTTCTTTCCTTTCTATTTACAAAAAGAGCCTTGCTTCAGATGGTTATTTTTGTTTGAGATCTTCTACTATTACTGTATTATTTATCTTCTCACCACAGGAGTGGTGTCTTTTTAAAGCTGTTTTTGTGAATGAAAAAGTGGTAAGGTCTACCCCATGTTCTTTGGATGGCTGGAACATTGTTACTGATATGTTTGTGTTAGTGATAATGTGTTGGAATAGCTCTGAAAAGACCCAACCAAATTCCTGGCCAGTGGTTTGGGGTTTTGTTTGTTTGTTTGTTTGCTTATTTTTAAGATTTCATTTAGTTTTAGGAAGAGGGGAAGGGGGGGAGAAAGAGAAACATTGGTGTGCCAGGGAAACACCGATTGGTTGCCTTTCTCACGCCCCCAGCTGGGGACCTGGCCTGTAACCCAGGCATGTGCTCTGACAGGGAATTGAACCTGCAACCTTTTGGTTCACAGGCAGGTTCAATTCCCTGCCTGAGCCACACCAGCCAGGGACTGACCACTGTTAGTAGACTTTTTGTGTTCTTAAGGACAGACAGTGTCCCCTGCAGGAAAAAAAGTATCCCCCTACAGAGGGGTTATTAAATTAAGAGATTCTGGAATCTCCTTAATGTTCAATAATGCTAGTCAGAAGAAACCTTAGAAATTACCTATTTCAGCCTTATTTTATAGTTGGAGAAACAAACTGACATGGAATATTGAAATAGCTTCTTATATTGGCAAGCCTAGAACCATGGTTCTCTTACTCCTGGCCCATTACTTCTTCCATGGTACCATTTAATTGTTGAAACAATTGGTATTTTAAAAATTAGACCACAGTTAGAGTATTAGGTTTTGAAATGAGTTAGGAAGAAGTACTTGAATGATTTTGTAGCATGTGAATATGTAACTAGTATTAGGAATGATGGCATTTGAGGAGAAAGCTAAAGAATAAAGAAAAAAGATGTATTTTTCTATATGTTTTAAATTGGAAGTTATTTTTCAATTCTGTAGTACCAAACTGATTTAAATTATGCTATTATTTAAATTTTGTTTTTTAGTTACAATAACCTGTTCGTGCTGGGTGTATTGCGCACAAGCGCGTACTTTCCCTACCCAGTGATCGTCACTAGGGTGAAGTAGCTAATCAGTTCTGGGAGGGGAGCTTATATTAAATCTGGGGACTGGTTCTAAATTGTACACATGGTACAGTGTGCGAATTGGTGTGCATGTTGTGCTTGTGGTTTCTGCAGGTTATTAGTGCATCCCTGAGCATGAGTGCAGAATGAAGCGACGTTTGGATGACCAGGAGTCACCGGTGTATGCGGCTCAGCAGAGGCGGATCCCTGGTAGCACAGAGGCTTTTCCTCACCAGCACCGAGTGCTCGCCCCTGCCCCTCCTGTGTATGAGGCCGTGGCTGAGACCATGCAGTCAGCCACAGGCATTCAGTACTCCGTCACTCCCAGCTATCAGGTGAGCTGGCGCTGCAAGGCACTGCGCCAAGGCCAGCATGATGCTTTCATTCAGTCAGAAAAGTCTTTATTAAGCATTCAGTAAAATATAAAATATTACTAAAATAATATATATTTACAGGATATATGTAAGGTATGTTCACTGTGCTTTCTCTCTAACCCCTTTCTTTTCCTTTTTGATCCTTCAGAGTAGCCACTGATCAGAACTTTGCATTTATCATTTCCTTGATTTTATATATGTCATTTTGTTTCTCTAGACAATAAAATTGTTAAGTTTGGGTACTTTTCAACTTTTATGTAAATGAAAACATGTATTTAATTTTCACTCATGTTTTTCACTGCTATGAATTATATGAATATTTCCAATTTATTTATTCTTCTGTTGAACATCAGTCTGTTTCCAGATTTATGCTCTTATGAAGATGCTGCTGTGAATGTTTTAGCTGGTTCTCTAGTGCAGTGGTATTCACAGTGGCTTGCACCAGAATCTAAATGAACATACTACCTTTCTCAAGAGAATCTTGCTATGGGGGGGCGGGAAAGGCATCTGAATTAAACAGTGTGCTTATTAGTGGAGTAGTTTGTTTACATTTTGGTGCAAACTCCTTATCTTCTTTCAGACTACTCAGCAGGTTTGAGGGCACATGAGGAAGAGTTGCTTGCGTATCTAAGAGAGGGATTGCTGGGTCCTAGGGTGTACACATCTTCACTTTAGCAGGTAATGTCAGATTGGCTTTCGAAGTTGTGCCAATTTATATATTTCCACCAGCATTGTATATTTTCCTATTGTTCCACATCTTGACCAACTTGATCATTCATCTCGTCTGTTCAGTTTGTTTTGGAAAAATGGAAGAAATTTAATTTTTTTGTCCTTTTAAATTATGAAAGTAAACATCACCATGTATTATTTTTTATAGAATTTATTCATTTATTGGGGAAAGAAGGGAGAAATAGAGGGAGATACGCACTGATGTGTGAGAGAAACTTCAGTCAGTTGCTTCTCACACACCCCCAGCTGGGGACCTGGCCTCCAACCAGGCATGTACCCTGACTGGGAATGGAATTTGCAGCCTTTCAGTTCACAGGCTGGCGCTCAATCCACTGAGCCACAGCAGCTAGGACAACATCACCATTTTTTTAAAAAGATGTAAGATTACCTTTCCTCTGACCCCTCAGACTATATCCCACTGGTATATTTCTTGGGTTTCCAAAATTTTGTATGCATATACAAACATATCTAGATGAGGTCTGTCTGGAAAAGGTCCAGTCATTGTTAATATAACAAGAACGCTTTGCATGACATTGATGTAACCTGGCAGCCAGAGAGACTGGAATGCACATGTGTGAACAATGCTGACTTCACTGTACTAGTCAGTGGGGTGGTAGACATCGTTGAGTGAGCATGTGTACTGTGTGGCCATCACATTCAAAATGACTGAGCAAGTAGAGCAACAAATCTGAATCACATTTTGTGTTAACATGAACATTCCTCCACGGAAACTATTTGGATAATTAGAAGGCTTTCAGGGATGATGCAATGAATTCAGTGCAAATAAAAGTGTGGCACAAACACTTCGAAGATGTTTGAGAATCTGTTGAAAGTGATCCACTCTCTGGAAGGCCTGCAACAGGCAGAACACCTGAGACTGTTGAACGTGTACAGGCTGCAATCAACAAAGGTTGCCGACTGACAGTGTGAGAACTAGAAGCTGATGTGGGGATTCCAAAAACTACTGTGTCCGAGATTTTGACGCAGCATCTTGGCATGAAACATGTCACGGCAAAATTTGTTCTGTGGCTTCTACCACCAAAGCAGAAAGAACATCATCCTGCAGTTGCTAATGACTTGATTCAAACTGCTACCAGTGAACTAGATTTCCTCAAGAAGGTTATAACCAGAGATCGGTGGGTCTACAGCTGTGATCCAGAATGAAGGCCCAGTCATCCCAGTGGAAGTCATCTGGTTCTCCACGCCCAAAGAAAGCACGGCAAAGTGGCAGCAAGATCAAGACCATGTTTTTTTGTGTTTTTTGATTAGGAAGGTGGTGTCACAAGTATGCCCTTTAAGGCCAAAAAATTAATAAGGAGTACTGTCTCGGTGTTCATTGGTTGAGAAATGCAATACGATGAAAATGGCCACAGTCAAGGACAGCTGGTGATTGTCACCTTCATCACAGCAACGTGCTTGCTCATGTATCACGTCTCATGCAGAGTCTTCTAGCAAAATATTAAATGACCTGGAAACTCAGCTTACCTACAGCTTAGATTTGGTGCCCTGTGACTTCTGGCTTTTCCCAAAACCAAAATCACCTCTGAAAGGCAAGAGATTTCAGACCCTTGATGAAATACAGTAAAATACAATGGGGCAGCTGGTGGTGATTATAACAAAGGATTTTACAGTGTTTTGCCCAGTGGCAGAAATGCTGGGAGAACTGTGTGAGGTCCTTGGGTGTCTACTTTGAAGGGGACTGAGCTGTCATTGTCTTATGTACAATGTTTCTTATACCTTTAAGAAATGTCTCTCACAATATATGGCTGAATACTTTCTGGACAGACCTCAGTATTTATCTGCCTAGCTATCTAGATACAGTTCTCTTTTTACACAATTTGGATCATACAACATACATTATTCTGCTGTTTGCTCTTTTCACTTAATATGTGAACTTTCCACTTGAATATGTATGTATAAATCCAAGTTATTTTTTAAAAATCACTGCATTTATAATACAACAACTTAGGTCATCTGAGCCATAATTTATTTAACTGGTCTGGAGAGACCTTCTTCAATGTAAATTGATAGTGACTTTTAAAAAGCTATGACTGGTACTGGGAATGTAAATTGGTATACTTTTTCTTGAAAGCAGTTTGACACTTTGTGTCAGATTGTTTAGCTATAAGAAGACAAAGAAGAAGGAAACCAGGTGAAGTAGGTTATGGTGATTCCGGAGGTGTGTCCTGAAGTCGTCCTGAGGGACTGCTTCCCTAGTAGTTCCCCGTAAAGCACTTTAATACTTTGATGTACTTCATGTACAGAAGACTGCTACAGATCAACTCTTTCCATTACAAATTGGAAGAGAGGTTGCTTGATTTCCTTGGCTGATTACTTTTATCTGAACAAGTTCATGATCGTTTCCTACATTTGAGATAAGTTACATCTGTTCCTATATTAGAAACTATAATGTGCTTATGTAAAACCAGCCATCTCAAATCACTATGAACTCCAATTAAGCCATGTAAAGACCTGTCCAACGTATGCATGTTTGAATTAGAAGCTCAGAATAATAACCCTCTTGTGAAGATACATTAGAGCTTTTAAAATTGTCTCAATAGTTTCTTTTTGCTCCTAATGTATAGTGTGTTATTTCTGTGGATTTATAAGTAGTTGCTCAATTTCCCTCCCTCCCCTTTGCCCAGGATAATCTTTATAAATTTGTAGGGACTTGGGGGAAGAAGTATCTTTTAAGTTGTAGTACACAACTTACATTGTTTAGAGAAAGTTTCATATTATTTACTCTCCTTATTTTGGAGGTATGACAAATCAGATATATTCGTCTTTCGCTGTCTTCTGTAGTGATTAACAGTTCTGAAATAGAAAAAATTAAAGAGTTTTGAAAATTTTATATCGTATTTCTTGTGATAAAAATGGGAAGAAGTGGAGCTTGTGCTTTAAGTCACCCCTAAACTTATAAGAGGATGAGAAAGAGAATGAATATGAATCAGACAATAGAAAAGAAAGATGTCTAAGGTCAAACCACCAATAATTTGGAAGAAATTTTTGTTTTAGAAGTAGCAAATAAGGATAAGCAAAATAAGACAAAGTAAAAATCTTCTAACCCTGTCACCACAAGATAAAATACTAACATTTTGAGAAGTTTTGTCTAGGGTTTAAACTTTTTTCTTTTTTCTTTATTTATTTTTAAAGATCTTATTTTTTAGAGAGAAGGGAAGGGAGGGAGAAAGAAATGGAGAGAAACATCGATTGGTTAAGAGATGGAGAGAAATTTAATCAGTTGCCTCTTGACACTCCAGACTGGGGACCTGGCCTACAACCCAGGCACATACCCTGACTGGGAATTGAATGAGTGACCTTATGGTTTCACAGACCAGTACTCAATCCATATCAGCCAGGGCTCTCTTTCTCTTCAAAAATTTTATATATTTATTTGTTTGTTTGTTTGTTTTTAATACGTAATTTATTTTTTTAGAGAAGGGGGAAGGAGAAGGAGTGGGGGAGAAATATCAATGTGTGGTTGCCTCTCGTGTGTCCCCCATTAGGGACCTGGCCTGCAACCCAGGCATGTGCCCTGACCGGGAATCATCCCAGTGACTTTTTGCTTCACAGGCCCACACTCAATCCACTAAGCTACACCAGCCAGGGCTATTATTTATTTATTTTTAAAGCTAGGGGAAGGGAGGGAGAAAGAGTGGGAGAGACATATCAATCCGTTGCCTCTTGCTATGGGGGAACCAGGCCCTGCTGACCAGGAATCAAATTAGCAACCTTTGACTTTGCGGGACAGTGCTCAACCAAGTGAGCCAGTGCCAGTCAGGGTAAGGGCTTAAAATCTTTTAAGCGTATTATATATACTACCAGTGATGTGTTTTTAAATTTTTTTAAAGTTTGAATTCATGTGGAGCACATGAATCCATTCAGCTTATGGATTATGAACATTTTTTAAAATTAAATTTATTTGGATGACATTGATTAATAAAATTAGGTTTCAAGTGTACATTTCCAGGCATTGTGTGCCCACTACTCAAAGTCAAATTTCTGCCACTATATATTCAACTCCCCTTACCTTTTACTAGATTGTGAACATTTTTTTAATGTTAAAATATTTGCATCTATATCAGAGCTGTTTAAAATGTCCACAGACAGCTGAGGTATATAGTTTCTTACTAACCTATAAGTAGAAATTTAGTGTTTAGAAACTTTTATGGCAACTAGACATTGTAATTTTATTTTTTATGTATTGATTTCTCTTTTTTTTAATTGAGAAAGAGAAAAAGAGAGAAAGAGCAACATCTGTTTGTTGTTCCACTTATTTAAGCATTCATTGGTTGCTTCTTATGTGTGCCCTGATTAGAGATTGAACCTGCAACTTTAGTGTTTCGGGAAGATGCTCTAACCAACTGAGCTAACTGGCCAGGGCCAACATTATAATTTTATATTTGTAAAATTCAATAATGAAAATTATAGGCTTATGTGGGGTTTTTTAAGATTTTATTTATTTATTAGATTTTATTTATTTATTATTAAAGAGAGGGGAAGAAAGGGAGAGAAACATCTTTGTGAGCAAGAAACATCAATTGGTTGCCTCTTATAAGGTGCCCCCGCTGCAACCAAACCACAGCCCTGGGCATGTGCGCCTGACTGGGAATTAAACCAGAGATCTTTTGCTTCATGGAACAACACCCAGCTAACTAAGTCACACTAGTTAGGGTGGGCATATATATTTTTTATTTCACTTTTCTGGTAATTCATTTTCATTGTATTTTATAAAAAGTAGTGGCCCATGATAGATTGAAATTTAAGAAAAAAGAAAAACTGGTGCTTTACCATAGATAGCTTGAGAAGTACTGAGCTATATAATATATGACAGAATGCAGAGAATCTTGTTATGAATGGACTATAATTTATTTCACTAATTTCATCTTGTGGGAAATTTGGGTTTCTAATCATCTTTGTATATACATGTTCTTTAGACATATTTGGAGAAGAATGCACAGCCTTGAACTCTTATGTATCTATTTTGTCCACCCCAGGTTTCAGCTGTGCCACAGGGCTCCAGTGGCAGTCATGGACCCACCATAGCAGCGGTTCATAGCAGCCATCACCACCCAACAGCTGTGCAGCCCCATGGAGGCCAGGTGGTCCAGAGTCATGCTCATCCAGCCCCTCCCGTTGCACCAGTGCAGGGACAGCAGCAATTTCAGAGGCTCAAGGTGGTGTTCAGCTCTTTTCCTTCCATCAAAGAAGTTACTCTCGTAGAAGGCAATATTGGCTTCAGTCTATTATTAGTGATGTTACAACTTTTAACACACTAGACTGGGGGTTGGGTTTTTGTTGTTGTTTTGAAATCTACTAAGATCCCCCACTTTAATATCCAGAAAATACATGCAAGAATCTTTTCTGGAATTTATGAATGCATGGCACTCAGATCAGGATTGAGCATCCTTTTGCATATGATATCAACTAAGTTCGTTTTTAGGATGCGTCCTTTTGAACTCTTAGTTCTTAATTCTTACCATGGTATAAGGTTGTATTGTACCATACACATGGTTGACTACAGTCCTATACAGTAAATGGGCCCAGTACTCTCCTATGGTTTAGTCTTTTTATTTCTGTTTATGAATAGCTGAATTGGCTGGCATCTTCGAGTTCATGTTTAGTAAAACACATGCTCCTTTTGCAGGAAGTTTGGGGAAATACTTTAATTTTGAATGAAGTGTTAGTGTTTTCATCTGTTCTGCTGAGCATGTGCCGTAGGTTTTCAGTCCTCTGAAATCTGAGGCATCTGTGGAGAAGTGAAATTCGTGTCCCCATCTAACCTTCTCTCTCAGCTTGAGTGTAATTTTTTTAAAGGTGTAATTGTTGTAGTGAGTGTTCCAGATTTTAGTTTTTCTCTCTTTACATTTATATAAAGCTTAAATTCAAGTGCAGGAAATAAAAATTAAAGAACTATAAAGAGGTAAGATATCAGATCTTTATTTGGTCCTATCAGCCTAATTGTATCAAGTATGCAGGTAGGAATGAACAGTATACCCTTGAAGAACATCGTGTATAGCAAATATGTCAGCCTTCTGTTTCCTTGATACTTGGTCTAGTTCTCCTTGACCCTGCCCTCCTTTCTATGGTTTCCCAGGAACTTGTTTAATATTGGCCCAAGGAAAGTAAACGGTACATAAATATAAAACATACTAAAGCTGAGCTGTAGCAAAGAATTTTATAAACTTTAGTTTTCTGTATTAGCTTAAGTAATGAGTAGACTGTATTTAAGCATGGTCTTTAAAGAGTATAACTTACTTGGGCCTGAAACTTCACTTGGGGCTCTATATTTGAGCCCCCCAAAAATGAATGAAAATATGAATTAGCTAAATTGTTTTCCTTATAACATTTTAGTCTCTGCTTGTAGAGTGATGTCTGTGTACCAAAATGTATTAATTGCTATAGAGTTAGCACTTCACCAGTCCCTGAAAATACTTTTTTTAAGTTGGTTTGATGTGATTTAATTCCATATTAATACTGTACTCGGCAGTTAATGTCTAATGTTGCAAAAAATATTTATCTATTTATCTATCTAACTCTTTATTTATTTATTAGAGAGGGAAGAAGGGAGAGAGAAAGAGAGGGAGAGAAACATCAGTGTGTGGTTGCCTCTCACGTGGCCCCCACTGAGGACCTGGCCCACAACCCAGGCATGTGCCCTGACTGGGAATCGAACCGGCAACCCTTTGATTCACAGCCCATGCTCATTCCACTGACCTATATCAGCCAAGGCCAAGACCTTATAAATTTGCTGTTAAGCTAATGAAAATATATTTATTTCTATAGCTTTTGTCATCAGCTCTATCAAAGCATAGCACCAATTTTACTCATCCTCCTCACTAGAGTGTAAGTAGACTATGCTTTATCTGTTTTACAGGAACTGTAAAGGAAGCAAGAAAGGGCTTTGGAGTTAGGGTTACAGAGTGAGTCATGGGGTCCAGTTAGGACTTGACCCACGACTTGTGCTCTGTTCTTTTAGTTACAAGCTCTTGAATGTGATTCCTGACTACAGAAACTTGCAGCATTTTCTTTCTGATGTGAAGAGATAAAATGCTTTCTTGTGCCTTCATGTAATTTAATTCAGCATTCCCACATTGTCTGCCATTTTTAGATCAGTCTTAAAAGGCTTTATGAGCATTCGAATTCACTTCTGTAAGCCATTTATATTCTGTAATTAGGAAGTGTCCAATGAGAACGTACATGTAGGTTATTTTCCAGCATCAGCACTGTCTAAACTTTTTTTGTCTTTGGCATATTGACAAGGAAGATATAAATAATTTAAGGCTTTCTTTCTGTGGTTTAGTTATTTATTGAATGACACCAGCATAGATATTTGGCAGCACAGATATTTAGCAAGTTCTTTTAACAGTTTGTGTTTCCTCTCCTCCCCAATAAGATCATGAACTTAAGGAGGTTAGGGACCTTAATTAAGTTCCTGTGGAAGTGAGGCAGGAATGTGCATCAGCAGAGTCTAAGGTTCTCCCTAGCACCTCCTTAAATGTGTAGCTTCTAAATGACTAGTTCTAAGTGATTTTTTTCTAAGTTGTGGTTCATAGAACTGCATACCTGCTCTTGAACTATACTTCAGGTAATGAGAGGATTTCCTTACTACCCGTATTTTTCTGTCTGTAAGATGCAATATTCCCTGCCACCAAAAATTTGGGAGGAATAATGGCTGTTAATGCTGCTATTGAGTTCTGTTTACATTTACATTGGTGAAATTTTATGTTATTAAATATTTTACCACATTTTTTTTTGCTTCAAAATTTTTTTCCTATTTTCCTCTAAAACCTAAGGTGTGTTTTATGGTCCAAAAATGCACTGTTTTTACATTTGCATATCTCATGTGGGTGTCAAGCTAGTTTTTTTAAGCATAATTGTTATTTTATCACTGCTTTTCAAATAGGGGTTCACATATGACCTGTACCTTTTCTTCTAAACGTATACACATCACATGTAATTTATTTTCCTTTAGGTTTCTGTACTTTCTCTCTCTCTCTGTAGTAATTATACCATAGTGAGCTTGTTTTTTGTTTTGTTTTTTATTTGGGGGGGGTTTTGGTGTTTGTTTATTTTTAAGTCCTCATTTGTCACAAATTATAAATGCTGTTTTCAAATATCTTCCAGAGTCTTTGTATTTTCTACAAATTTAATGAGTTTTATGTTCCATCAACTTGTCATTAATGACCAGTTTCAATATGGATAGTTCTGAATATGAATTAAACAGTGTATTGAATTTCAACAGGAATCGTCATATTATTTGTAAAGAAAAACCAACCATCAAATGAGTGGGTCAAGTATATGATCTGTGCTTTAGTAATGCTGAAATAAATAATCATGATTAACTGTGGCTATTATAGAAGTTTAGGCAACTCTTGAAATGTCATTTAATAGTTTATTTGAACATAAATATTTAATTTCACAATATTTATCACAAGAGTAGAGTTTATCAAATCACATACTTATTTTTGAAACTTGTAAACTTGAAATTTTGTATACTGTATTTTACCATGTATAATGTGCACTTTTATACCCAAATCTGGGGGGGTAAGGATGCGCAATTATACATGGGTATAATAATAATGGGTATAATAATCTTGTGTATAATGCATACAGAACATGGGTTTGCATTTATACACAACAAAATAGGTAATTTAAAATAATCCCAGAATATATAGGAAACACCTTGTAGGTAATTTCCTTGGATATCTCCTCAGTAACTAAAAATTTAGTTGTTCTAAATCCAACTCACAGCTTTCTAGTCTTTCAAACAGTTCCTCTTTGTGAATGCTCGAATACTTTATAATTTAGTGAAGGCTCCTTCTCCCTTATCTCCCATATTAGTCAGTCCCCAGTCCCTGTCACTTCTGGGCCCTAAAAAGCTTTTGAATATATCCAGTTCTCCTTGTTCTTTTGGTCAGTACTATAAATCAAGCCACAATTGTTCACATGTGAAGCAGCCAGGCAGCCTTAGAGCATAACTGGTTTTCCTGCCCCTTTTCAATCTCTCTTGCCCTTTCACCAGTTTGTCTCGGCACTGTAGCCAAAATGAATACACTAAAATGCAGATGATAAAAATCTCAATTGCTTTCTTTTTTTTAAGATTTTATTTATTTATTTATTTATTTTTGGAGAGACGGGGTAGGGGAGAAAGAGAGGGAAAGAAACATTGATGTGCGAGCCATACATCAATTGGCTGCCTCTTGCATGTTCCATCTGGGAACTTGGCCTGTAACACAGGCATGTACCGTGATTGGGAATCGAACCAGTGACCTTTCTCTTCACAGGCCAGCACTTAGTCCACTGAGCCACAACAGCCAGGGCTCAGTTGCTTTCCAACAAGTTTTAAAGGCTTTTCAGGATCATGTTCTGCTTCCTCTGCTCTCTCATCTCTTGCCACTTTTCCTGCCACCATTCCTCCTCTTCGCCACAAATCCTCCAGCCAAAGTAAATTGTTTGCATTTTTCCAAGTGTACCGGTATGGTGTCCTGTCTGGGATTTTGCACAGGCTGTTTACTCTCTTTTTTCAAGGTTTTATTTTTAGAGAGAGGAAGGGAAGGAGGGGGGGGGGTAGAAACATCATTGTGTGGTTGCCTCTTGCACATCCCCTAGTGGGGACCTGGTCTGCAACCCATGCATGTGCCCTGACTGGGAATCAAACGGGTCACCCTTTGGTTTACAGGCCAGCACTCAGTCCTCGGAGCCATACCAGCCAGGGCTGCTCTGACTTTCTTCTTGGGTCTTCACTTTAGTAACTTGTACTCATCCTTATACTCAGTTTATCAATTACTTCCTGGGGAAGCCTTCATGTCCTTCTCATGTGCTTTTTGAGTATTCAGTGATTAACCACTTATCCCACTGTGTTAGGATTCCCAGCTAGATGTGAGTGAACTTCTGTAGAGAGGGATTATGGCTTGTCATTGACCCTTTAGTGCCTTATGCTGGGCCTGGTATAGCATGTTGTGGCTTTACTAGATATTTGTGAAATGAATAAATGAAAAAGTAAGTCAATAAGATATCAATGTGTATTCTTCACAAGTCATTCCCTCCAGAATTATGCAAGGCAAGGCTACAGGTTTTGAGTTGATTTTTATTTGAAGCTTGAGTTTTATTATTGGTATCCATACTCATTTTTAATACTTCATGTGTATTTACTATATATTTCTATTTCATTTACTACATTAATTCTATTTAGGCATAAGTCATTTGTTTTTTAATAATTTTTGTCTTACTTTCTTTTTATTACCTGCCTCAGGTGGAAGATGCACTATCCTATCTTGACCAGGTGAAGCTGCAGTTTGGTAGTCAGCCTCAGGTCTACAATGATTTCCTTGACATCATGAAGGAATTTAAATCACAAAGGTAAAAGATGTATGTGGCTATACTCAAGCTTTGTGCTTGGAATGTTGATGGGGCAGGGGGTGGAGAGCTTATTCTACTCTCCTGAAAAATAATGGATGTCTCCTTTTAGGGGTTTAATTTTCAGGGGTATGTTTTACTTGTACGTAGAAATTTGTTGATGAAAATTATAGGCCCTAGATCTTTGTTTTCTCCCTACTGGTACATTTTACTTAACTAAAGTTTTCTTAGGACTTCACCTCAATCGATGGAGGTAGACTGAAATGATCAGGCTACTTGCTCTTTGACTTAAGATACACTAATATTCCAGCCTGGTTCACTATTATAAGAAAATAGCTAACTAATCTGAACAATATAGATACATGATTTGTACTGGTGTATCACAGGTTGGATCTTGCATGGAGATTGCAGCTTTAGGTTTATCTGAGTATCAGGACTGTTATCATGAATATATATTCTGTTCAAAGTTGTGACCATATTCTCTTCAAATATGAAGTAAATGTCTTTGAAATTTCAGGTTTCTTTGTATGTTCTTAATTTTGTAATAAGCTAATTGATTTTTATCTGTTTTCCTTTTAGAGAATGTAATGTGAAAATTTTTTCTTACTGGAGTGTTTTTCCATCTTTAATTTTTGTTTTTGTTTTTTTAATCAGCATTGACACTCCAGGAGTGATAAGTCGTGTATCCCAGCTATTCAAAGGCCACCCAGACCTGATTATGGGCTTTAATACCTTCTTGCCCCCTGGCTATAAGATTGAGGTGCAAACCAATGATATGGTGAATGTGACAACTCCTGGCCAGGTTCATCAGATTCCCACCCATGGCATCCAGCCCCAGCCTCAACCACCACCCCAGCATCCTTCCCAGCCTTCAGCCCAGTCAGCTCCAGCTCCTGCCCAGCCAGCTCCTCAGCCACCACCTGCCAAAGTCAACAAGGTGAGCACTTAGAAAATTTTACATCACATGAAATGCATCTCTAGAAAGCACCCTCCTTTGACATTTCCCCTTTAGGTAAGACTAGATATGTATGTTACAGTGATTTCATCAGAGAAGGGTCAGTAGTCACATCCCTATAAAATGGTTCACATGTATATACCACATGTTTAGATGTCTGTTTAAATCAAGACATCAACAGCCTATAAGGACTCTTCCTGTTCCCAACTTCTGCTTACTGAACCCAAGGGCATCTTAGTAGGCAGCAGTTTTGCTTGTGTAGTGGTACTTTGACAGCACAGGCAGATATGATCATCTTATTATCATACTATGCTCCTGCCTACATGATCATCATCTCACAGAAGTTACTCAGTTTACCAGATTAGGTCATATCAAGCTAAGCAGACGATCCTGTTGATGACAGTGGTGATAATGATCACGGATGTTCTTGGTCTAGAACTGCACTGTCTAATAACAGTAGCCACTAGCCACATGTAGCTATATTTAAATTTAAATTGATTTAAATAAATACTGTGTCTCCTAATTCTTACTGGGAATGAACCACTTTTTCAGTTGCACTCACTACATTTCAAGTGCTCATTAGCCTCATGTGGCTGATTGGTATCATCCAGGACGGTGTAGATAAGACCATTCCATCATTTCAGACAGTTCTGTTGGACTAAGCTGGCACAGGAGACTTTGATGCGGAGGTGCTATGACACTGGAGTGTCTTTTTTTGACACTAAAGACACAGCATATGTAGAATGAAGGTTTTTTTTTCATTGTATTTGCACCTGTTGAGCTAGTGTGCTTAAAATTGCATATAAAAAGTTCTTCTCTATTTCTCCTCTTAAGGCTGTATTTAGAAATTTTGAGACTGAAATATTTGATTTATAATTGTGCGCCCTCTGCACTTCTCACCCCTGCCCAATGTGATTTGAATTCGACTGAAATGGCCTGGCCAACGTGAATAAATAGGTTAATCAAATACCTTGTTTCTCTTTCATTTGAACTTTTTTTCCTGTGTCAAACCATCTGTGTTCCTGAGGAGAATAAAGACTTTTTTCTTTTTAGCCTTCCCAACTACAAGCACATACTCCCGCCAGCCAGCAGACCCCCCCACTCCCACCATATGCATCCCCTCGCTCTCCACCCGTCCAACCTCATACACCAGTGACAATCTCGTTGGGAACGGCCCCATCCTTGCAGAACAATCAGCCTGTGGAGTTTAATCATGCCATCAACTATGTTAATAAGATCAAGAACAGGTTCCAGGGCCAACCAGACATCTACAAAGCATTCCTGGAGATCTTGCACACATATCAGGTGAGAGAATTGCCCTTCCAACTTGTCTTAACCAGGTCACCCTCTGAAGACATCTAGTCCAAAAGAAATTAAATAAATATTATTGTGTCCCCTAGTTCTTACTGAAAATAAACCACTTAGAAATGGTGATAATGTATTTATAAAGCATTGATTGCCTGGCTTTAATTGTCTTTTAGCAAATAAAGATTTTAAAGATACTGCCCTGTGAAATAGTTACTTATGTGTGAAGTTTAGAGGATGACTTGTGTCATAAAGTTAATCTACAAAAGGAGGAGAAGTTTCTCTAATGTTCCGTGTATCAATTAATAGCAGTCCCCTGCGTGTTCACGTATTAACTGCCCTGGTTTTAGAAGGAGCTGCCAGCCACCATCTTCCACTTCTTCCTCAAAGCTTGTAGTCTAAACAGTTTCTAAGAGTATAGACTTTGTTCTTAAAGTCTACAGCTACATGTAGCCCAAGTAGATAACACAGAGTTCCTATCATACATTTCAAAATATGTACAAAAGTGATTTATTCAAAACAATGCTCTTTCAATATGATCTCTTCCCATTTGCAATTTATCAGAAGGAGCAGCGAAATGCCAAGGAAGCTGGAGGGAACTACACTCCAGCACTGACTGAGCAGGAGGTTTATGCTCAGGTGGCGCGTCTTTTTAAAAATCAGGAAGATCTGTTGTCAGAGTTTGGACAGTTTTTACCAGACGCCAACAGCTCTGTGGTAAGTTTTATTTAGAAGAACTATGCTATTTAGAATTATCTTATATGAGTTAGGAAGCTGGAATCAGAAAATCACTTTTTTCTAAATGATACTTGCTTGCTCTGATGAGAACATTAATCTCTTTCATATGTCTTAATTAGCTTTTAAGTAAAACAACTGCGGAAAAGGTTGATTCTGTGAGAAATGACCATGGAGGAACTGTGAAGAAGCCCCAACTGAACAACAAGCCACAGAGGCCCAGCCAGAATGGCTGCCAGATCCGGAGGCATTCCGGAACGGGAACCACCCCTCCGGTGAAGGTACGGAGGAGTAGCTGCTGCTCATTTTGGGCTTTCAGGAGCAAGTGTAGTGGACAGGTACTCTAGGGTTGGTTCTGTGTTCTTAGCCTACACATGTAGACATTGGATCCTGGATTTTCAGAGTGAGGGTACATGTCACAGAAACTGAGTGCAAAGCTTCTTATCTGGCTTTGCAAAAGAAGGTTAGAATACCACTAATGACACAGGTCACTGTGCTTTTTTGAGTTTTTATTGGTTTTCTCTATATTTTCTCTTTCTCTGTTGATAGGTGTCATCTATTTTTTGTTTTCTGCCAAGAGTTTCTGAGACATTAATTTCTTTCTTCTGATTTGATGCCTTAAACCTGCCTTGTGCAAAGAAAGATACTAAGCTTGATAATTGTTTCAGATACAAGTCAGTGATCTCTGAGGTTCTTCTGTGAGTAAAGTGCCTGTGCTTTATGAGATCTGTTCCATCTAGAGACCTCTCCTGCCCCCGGTCCTTTTTTGGTTTGCCTGATCTTGTGTGTTTCCTGTTAATCTACCAAGTTGTAGGACCTTTGGTTATAGCAGAAGGAGGTCTTAAACTACTCTTAGTGACTTGTCACAGCAATGCTGATCTGCCTGCAGAAAGCTGGTCCTGCTCCCTCCCTCTTTATCGTGGAGAGGGGTAGGTATAGGGACTGCATGTTCCTTCAGTAGATTTTAAAGCAGTCTATAACATGGAAGAGAGGCGTGTTTGCAGAGCTTGTTAAAGAATAAAAGCTGGTAGAATTTCTAATAGTAAGAGATGACCGGTGATTAAGCAGATAACTACAAAGACTGACGTGTTAGGTGTTGTTGATACTTTTTTTCCCCAATTTTTTTATTTAATTATTTTTCAACTACAGTTTTCTGTCTATTACTCCCATCCCATCCCACCCCCGTGATACTTTTGAAGGATTATTTTTTTAGTGTTTGTAATGGTTTCTCTTTCGAAAGCAAGTTGAACATAGTAATAGTTTCTACTTCTTCAATAAAAAGCATTATGTATAAGATAGCAAACATCAGGTCAGCAGATTTGCTCCACTCATCAGTTGGTCTTCTCCCACACATGATTAACCACAGGTGGAAACACTACATTGGGAATTGGAATTCCCTACCTACTTTCTGCTCAGGCAGCGTGAGCAGTGGCTATGGCTCCTCAGCAAGTAGACTCTGGGGTGGCAAAGGTAAATGTGCTACTTCTCCCAGAGTTTGTGTTTCTTCACAGATAGTTGAGGTGTTGCTTTTTGAAAGTCAGTTCTTGCCTGACAGTTATGTTATGACCTGTTTGTTCCCTTTGAAAGAACAGTCTTAAATTGGCCTGAGTGGATATTGCTGAAAGATAGTTATTCCTTCTGTTAGGAAGATATGCTATGTTCTTTCCATGAATTTTTAAATTCATGGAAAGTTAAAGGTTGATTTCTGTCCACTCTAGGTAATTCAGTCCAGCTCTTTTTACAAACAGTCTCTTCTGCGTCCATAGCTAGGAACGCAAGGCAGTGGCATTATGTTCCAAATAAAGTTCCTTCTGGCCCATGGAAAAGTAAAGATACTAATTCTGTGACAGTTTGTAGAGAGGATATTTGGGTAGTAGAATAATCTGAACTTCTGCGGTAAAAAACTGACGGGCAAGCTGAAAGAGAGGAGACAGGTGGAAATCTTGTAGGCTATACAATGAGTCAGCGGCTTGAATTTTCTCACTTGTTGCAAATTATTAATCAGCGGTGGTTAACAGGGAAACCATTTGGACACATGAAAATAATACTTGGAGGAATTTACCCTTTGAATCTTAACATGTTTGTGTTTTCCCTTTTTTGCAGAAGAAACCCAAACTGCTCAGTCTAAAGGATTCTTCTATGGTAGATGCCAGCAAGCATGGTGTAGGAACTGAATCATTATTTTTTGATAAGGTGAGTAAATGAATGAATTAGATTTAATATCACCCATTATGCCAAAAGAAAATCACTCCATCCCCCAAGATTTTTTTTCTTTAGAGGCATCAAGCTGAGTAGGACTTTCTACTATTTAACATGGTTTCCGAGAGAAATGGTAGCATTGTCTGCTTTGGTTTTGTGAAATAGTTTGCAGCAAAATACAGCATTTTCCATGGTGGAAAATAGCTTTAACAAAATGCATAATATTAAAAACTCTCAAAATGTGTTTGGAGTTTCCCGTTGCCGGTGTCAGTCTGTGCGGCGGAAAGTGGCAGTATCGGTGCACTAATTGTTGAAGACTCAAAACGACTTGTAATCTTCTGATTGCTTGTGACACTTACTTGCAGTATCATACACAGGATTCCTTGGGATTCTGATTTAGTTGTATGTTTTCAGCGCTCTCCAGGTGATTCTGATGAGCAGCCTGAGATGGTGATCACTAGTATAAACAGTGTTTTAGGGTGTGTTAGTTTGACCTTTCGCCTCTGTCTGACTTCCTCATTGGAGGCAGCTTGATGATTAGCAGGCCACTTTCATCAAAGTTGCTGGCAGCTGCCAGGCTTCTCACTGGCAGAAGCCAGCTTGGGTTGATCTGCTGGTGGTTTACCCAGTCTTGCCATTTGGGGTTTTTGCGAAAGTACAAATGATTTAGTGTTTCCATGATTGGTGTTTCTTGATCTCTTTTTAGCCTGCTGTGCTGTTCTGCAAGATAGTTGAGCCCTTGGCTCTGACTTAAATCGTTTCTGAAGGCTGCTTAATGCTTTTAAAGGCAAATGTAGAAGTCGAAGTCACAATCAGCCTGGAAAATGGCAAGGGAAGGGTGGGATTGGGAAGCTAAATAAGTTTAGTTTGTAAAGAACTATGGTATTTTGTTGTTGTTTTTTAGTATTTCTTTTTTAGGAATACATACTGAATTAGGTATAGATGAAATAATCAAGAATTCACTTTAAAATTCATTGGTGGGGAAGTGGGCATAGATGAAACCAAATTTACTATATGTTGATCATTGAGGCTGGGTGAGAATGTGGGGTTCGTTCGACTATTCTGTGTATGTGTAAAGGCTAATAAAAGTTAGAGTAAATATGGTGTATTGTACAACAGTGAAGTGCTCTTTTATCTTTGGCTTTGAAAGTACATATTCCATATAGTATCTACTCATTGGGAGTTATGAAAAGTAAATGGCAGCCTGGAGAAGGGGTTCTTGATAAAGCACGTGGTCTGTGATCGTCTACTAAAGGACTACACTGCTAAGTATTTACTACTGAACTTGAAACTTCAGCTTGTTCATCTAGCCAAATTAGTTTTACTTTGTCTGTGCCATTGAACATTTTTAGGTTTTGGGATATTAAAATGATCAATATTATAAATGGAAGGAGGAAAAGAATCAGGTCAGAGGACACAAGTATCTTATTTAAGAAGGTCATTATATGAGATGACGAGAGTTTGCTGTAAACATCTGTTAGGAGAGGAAAGAAAAGCTTCAGTAACTGATTTGGATTAGGAGAATTGATCATGTGAGGAGGTGAATGTCTTATTTCAGGATCTCATTTAAAAATTTTTTGTTATGGAAGATTTTAAACATAGATGAAATTAAAGAGAACAGTTAAACTGACTCCTCACATACCCGTCATCATCGAGCTGCAAGTCAGGACCCTTCTTTCTTTCCTGTGTGCTCTCCTCATCCATCACAGACAGATCACACATACTGAATTACTTCATTCATAGATATTTTTACTAAGTTTCCTTTTTTTAAAAAAAATTTTTTATCCTCACCTGAGGACATTTTTTCATTGCTTTTTTAGAGAGAGGAAGGGAGAGAGAGAAGCATTGATGCAAGAAACAAGCATCGATTGGTTGCCTTCCATTTGCGCCTGGTCCGGGGATCAAACCGGTAACTTAGGCATGTCAATGACACAACCTTTTCAGCCACGGGATGACTCTGAGCCACACTGGCCAGGGCTGTTTTCTTTTAAAATAAAGCCTTTTTTCAAACATAATCATGATCTCATCTGAAAAAAACTAACATTAATTTGTTAGTATTATCAGATAACTTCAGATTTCCCTAATCATTTAAAAGTGATCCAGGATCACTCTGACTGGTGTGGTTCATTTGGTTGGGCGTCATCCCACAAAGCAAAAGATCGCTGGTTTAATCCTCAGTATGGATGTTTCTCTCCCTCTCTTTTCTCCCTCCCTTCCCCTCTCTCTAAAAATAAATAAATAAAATCTTTTTAAAAACTAAATCTTTAAAACAAAAATAGTAAAGCGATCCAGGATCTCTTCATTCCCTGATTAACCATTTTTCTTCTGGTTCCCTCCACAAGGTCCGAAAGGCTCTGCGTAGTGCAGAGGCCTATGAGAATTTCCTGCGCTGTCTTGTTATCTTCAACCAGGAGGTTATCTCTCGGGCTGAGCTTGTGCAGTTAGTCTCTCCTTTCCTGGGGTAAGTAGAGTTGAGGGTGCTTTGTCCTGATATATGATATGGAAATGAAATAAAACTTAGTTTATGAGAGTTTATGATAAGAAAAATTAGTTTGATTGTGGTAGGTTAGTTGGTTCAAAAAGTCTGTCAATGACAGAATCTTCTGGGAAGTCTTTTATTTCAACTGTAAAGATGAAAAAATAGGGCATCCCCTGATCAGTGTCGGATGTTTATAGAGATCAGTCTGTTCGGGTTCTAGAATCTCGACTATATTTGACAACCTAAGAAAGATCTGAATTACCGAAGCAGTGTTCTTGATTAGAAGAATGGCTGGTTAGAAGATTTGTCTGATTTCAGTGCACTCTTCATCACCACCCTAACTGACCTTAGAACCCTGCAAGAAAAGGGGAAACCAAATGCTTAGAAGCGATACGGAATTTGTCCCTGATAGCAGAATTCTGACCCAACACCAAATAGTGGTAGCCACACCTCAGGATAAGTACATCATGCTTCTACTTGCTCACCAGTTTTTGGTTTGATTTTTCAGGAAATTCCCTGAGTTGTTTAATTGGTTTAAAAACTTCCTGGGCTATAAGGAGTCTGTACATTTGGAAACGTTTCCGAAGGAACGCGCCACAGAAGGCATTGCCATGGAGATAGACTATGCCTCCTGTAAACGATTGGGTTCCAGCTACCGAGCCCTCCCAAAGAGTTACCAGCAGCCCAAGTGCACAGGACGGACTCCTCTCTGTAAAGAGGTAAGGCCTTCCCCGGAAAGGAGCAACACCAAATCTGTTAACTTTCTCTAGAAGGGAATGGTCTCAGGGGTCAAGAATTTATATCATTGAGGAAACCAAGACCCTTTTCTGTCTTTTTTTCAAAAGAAAATGTTTTATACTTATTTCAGAACCCTTTCCTTAATCTGGTATCGTTTGTAAACTTGCTAAAGGTGAAGCTTGTAATGTTAAATGTTCTTCCTTTCCCTAGAGTTTTGTCTTTTTTATTGAGAATGCTTAATCACCAGAAAGCTTTGTTACACTTTTGTTTCAATTACACTTTTGTTTCAATTTCTCTTTTACCTGAAGGTTTTAAACGATACCTGGGTTTCCTTTCCTTCCTGGTCTGAGGACTCCACCTTTGTTAGTTCCAAGAAAACTCAGTATGAAGAACATATCTATCGTTGTGAAGACGAACGCTTTGAGGTACAAACACCTTCATCATTTGAAGTTTGGGGACATGGAAGATGCTAAATAAGATACCTTAAATACCTGTCTGTGAGGGTCGGCTTTTAAGACTGAACAGTCGGACATGCATGTTCTTTTGTGGTAAATGCTTATTGAACTTACCATGCTTTAAGAGTTTTTCAAATATGCTAATAATAGTTTTATGGCAAATGTGACTTATCTGGCCACATTAACCTTAACTGAAATTATCCATTGATAGCCGAATAATAATTTGAATTTTAATTCCATTTTAAAGGTTATTATGTATTGCATGGCAAATAAACTTGGTACTGTAGTAAGGCCTACTGGGCTTTCTTGAAGCTGCTGGAAGTTATTTTATAGTATATTGTTATTCTTAAGTGAAATCAACTCTCCTGTGAGAACCGGTATTCTTTCATATTTCTGGTGTTGATGTGTGGTACCTTTTGAAAGAAAGTTAAAGTAGGAACTTTACTTTAAAGTGGTTGGGAAGTAGCTTGAGTGAATTAAATGAGCTGGCACAGCCCTCACACCAGGAGTGGGAGTGCTGAATGGGTTCTGAGTCCCCCGTGTTCACTGATGTTTTCAACTAGAAAAGGGCATGTTGAATGCATCTGAAGAGGTAAAATTACGTGTATCTTATTTAATGTATTTATTATATAAAACTGGCCCTGCTTATCCTTATGGATGGGTGGTGATACCTTGCTCTTTGTTAATAACCCATATTGATTTAGCCCTCTGCCAGTTACTCCACACGCATACCAGCTGTCTTGGGTGTGTTGTAAATGAGAACCATGTTACTTGGCCACTGGCAGATGATTGGCCATCTCTGCCCCAGGGTTAATGAAGAAGAGCTTCAGCCATTTGCAGAAAAGTAAATCAGCTGTGGCTGGTGTAGCTCAGTGGATTGAGCGCAGGCCTGCGAACCACACGATCGCGGTTCGATTCCCAGTCAGGGCACATGCCTGGGTTGCAGGCCAGTTCCCAGCAGGGGACACACCAGAGGCAACCATACATTGATATTTCTCTCTCTCTCTCTCTCCTTCCCTTCCCCTCTAAAGATAAATAAATAAAATTTTTAAAAAAAGAAAAGTAAATCATGATAGATGTTAACTACCATGGAAAATTTTTATCAGGCTAAAGAAAGCATTACGTATGTAATGAGATTACATATGTCTCACTTACATATGTTTAGTGAGATTCAATGAGTTAGAAAGCAGAAATTGACGTCTTTTTTGATGGGATGTTACTGTTCTCAACTGGTACGCATGCAAACAGGAGGACAACATGTTCCTTTTCCCATTTGCGATTATAGCAGTAAAAGTGACGGAAGTGTTGTCTGTGTGCGTGTGTTTAGACTTGGGTGAGATGGACTAGTTTGAAGGAGCATACCTTTCTGGAAAATTCTGTCCATACAGTGGTTTGTTTCCAAGGAACATTCTTTTATATATCAGGATAGGTGAGTTATCCTAGAATATAGACAATCCCCAAATCTTGGTGGCTTGAAGAAACAGATTTATTCCTTGATCTTGCTTCACATGCATTGATATCTAACAGGGGATTCTGCTCCTCAGAATTACTTGGAAGCCCAAGCTGCCAGTCACTGGCAGGAAAAAGACAGCTCTGGAAGTAATAAACATTACTCTGACCCACCTGTTCACAATTCATTTGCCAGAACTAGTTACAAGCATGGTCCTATCTAATCACAAGGAGCCAGGATGTTCAGTCCATCTTTTGTCCAAAATTAGGGTTGGGGGAACCAAAAATACTTGACAAAATACCACAGTCCAAAAACTAGAAAACTTAGGGAAACGTCTACAGACATTTGTTCATAGGCCCTTGACACTACTTATACTTATTTACTTTGTTTTCTGTTTCTCATGTGGAGATTTCTTATGTTAAGGCTACAAAAAAAAGTTAAAGGCTGCCAGTCATATCCTTAATCAAGTCGAACTATCCCCTTGCCAGAAAATAAATGCCAGGAGTTCAGTAAGAATTTAAATGGGTCTCCACATATCAACATTGAAGTTGCTAAGGAATGATATGTGAAAAAGGCCGGTAAATATTTAAATATCTCAAGTTACCCTGAAATTTTTTTCTTTTAAGACTGAGAGTTATCTTGAATTGTCTCTTGGGTTTTTTGTTTGTTTGTTTGTCTGTTTGTTTGGGGGGTTTTGTTGTTGTTGTTTGTAACATCTTAGCAGTTCAGGGAATAGTGTTTGTAAGGTTGCTTCCTGTTGGGCCCTTCTAATCTGGGGTTAGGAGTCCTACACCAAGCACACTGGCCATGGTAGAAGTAATGACTGCCACTTACTGGTCATTTGTTGATTTTTGCTATGTGCTAGGCATTGTACAACCCTTCGTGTGAATTGTATCATTTGATCAAGAAAACCACCTTATGAGAGTAGGTGCTATTCCTAATTTACTGGTAAGAAAAGAGTCTTCTGTGGCTATTGCGGCAGATCCAGGACTCCCTTCCAGGGAGTTTTATACCTCACTATAATACTCCTGACTTACTGTTCTATTCTGGTTTGGGTCCTGAGCACACTTTGTCTCCCCCCCAGCTTGATGTAGTTTTAGAGACCAATCTGGCAACAATCCGGGTTTTGGAAGCAATACAGAAGAAGCTCTCCCGCCTGTCTGCTGAGGAACAAGCCAAGTTTCGCTTGGACAACACCCTTGGGGGCACGTCAGAAGTCATCCATCGGAAAGCACTCCAGAGGATATATGCTGACAAAGCAGCCGACATCATTGATGGTCTGAGGAAGAACCCCTCCATTGCTGTCCCCATTGTCCTTAAAAGGTACCTGAGCAAATGTGCCCTTTGTGCTCCTCTGTGCTTCAGGATGTCCCATTAAATAAAACTTGTTTTTGGCTATGGTATCTCCATTTCTCCCCAATCTGGTTGTCAGAAATCAGGTACAGCGTAAGATAGTGAGGCTTTGATTTATATATCTATTTATTTTAAATAAATTATATGTATATATTAA
Organism: Sturnira hondurensis; assembly: GCF_014824575.4. Taxonomy (NCBI): domain Eukaryota; kingdom Metazoa; phylum Chordata; class Mammalia; order Chiroptera; family Phyllostomidae; genus Sturnira; species Sturnira hondurensis. The sequence continues at coordinate 1,788,029 of NW_028077960.1, forward strand.
ATAAGTCATATATATAATATAAAATGCTTCACAGATTTGCATGTTATTCTCACTCGGGGGTCCTCCAACTCTTTTCTGTGTCACTCCAGTTTTAGTGTATGTGCTGCTGAAGCGAGCATGCTGGTGGAGCTTCTTGATGGGGCTCTGTGTAACCAACAGTAGAGAGGACAGAGCTTGAAAGGCCATAGTGGAGTGCTCTGTGTTTGAGGTCATGCTTTGAGTATAGAAAAGAACAAAGAAGAGAACCATCATCCATCTTCCCTGGTGTTCAGTACTAACCATTGTAACATCTTTGATTTTTAAGGAGAGTCACCCTTTGTCTTTGTAAAATTGATATGCATTATTTAAAAAGACTTAGGTGGTGATTTTTACAAGAATTTCTTACTCTTTCTCCTAATAAGCTTACTGTGTGAGTTGCAGAGGAGCTTTTGTGCCCATTTGTGATCAGGCATCAAGGAGAGGCTGGAGTCAGGGCTGAGCCCCAGGTTCCTCCAAGTCACTCTGGACCCCAGTGCGAATCCCAGCTAAGAGCTTGGTGCTTGCTCATTAATCTTTCACCTGGTGAAAAGGAATTTTTGTCTGCTGCACAGATGCCCCCATTTTAGTGTTCCCCTCAGGTCTTCCCCTCACATGCTACCACAGGTTATTTCTCTTTTTGCCAGTAGCATTTAACTTTTGGCTTTGAGATATTCAGTTCCTGTGTTAGTTTTTATTTTACTCTCCTCGTCTGGAGGGTCAGTTGTGCTCATCAGAACTTCCCAAACTGTGTCCAGAACATTGCTGTGCAGGCTCTCTGCTCTTGGACTTTTGACTTTACTTTAGCATAGTAAACATTCTTAGAGATTCCGTAACAAACAAACTGGTTTAACTTTGTTTTGGCTGGCCAAGGATGAGAACTTCTTTTAAGGCTATTCCATGGACTGCTGTTTGAGAAAAAACTATTGTAGGTAGGATTTCTGACTTTTGGGACAAATTACTTCTCTCAAATCTTGAATGAGTAATTTTCTCATGTAACAGAATTAAAGACTTTGCTTATATATTAAGCCGCCAAAAATTTGACAGGCATATTATATATCTTTTTGGCTTTTTAAATAAATGTGACATACTTCTCACTCCTGTATTTCACTGGTGAGGAAAGTACATCATGTACTTGGCTGTGTACTAGCCTTTCTATGGCTAGTACAGCAAAGCCAGGATTCCATTCCAGAGAGTTTGATTCCCCACCTTGTTGTCTCCACCCCACCTCCACACCCTACTAGGTTGAAGATGAAAGAGGAAGAATGGCGAGAAGCTCAGAGGGGCTTTAACAAAGTTTGGAGAGAGCAAAATGAGAAATACTACTTGAAGTCTCTGGACCACCAGGGCATCAACTTTAAACAGAACGACACCAAGGTTCTGAGGTCTAAGAGCTTACTCAACGAGATTGAGAGTATCTATGATGAGGTGAGCTGGAGGTCTCTACCCCTGAGAGAGGGGTAGAGAGAGGTCTTTGTATTTCATATAGCTTTGATTCCTGGAAATGAGCATTGTTATATGAAAGCTAGACCCTCTTAAGACTTGTTGATTCTTGCTTTGTAATTGTCATAGGCTTCTGTTCCTGATTCTACCATTTTAACTCTAAACCTCACCTTTTACCCTGTTTGGTGTGGCTCAGTAGGTTGGGTGTCATCCCACAAACCAAAGGGTTGCTGGTTTGGGGGGTTTTCTTAAAAAGATATTTATTTTTAGACAAAGGGGAAGGGGGGCAGAAAGAGAGGGAGAGAAACATCAGTGTGTGGTTGCCTTTTGAAAGCCCCCCACTGGGGACCTGGCCTGCCACCTAGGCAAGTGCCCTGGCTGGGAATCAAACCTGCCACCCTTTGGTTCGCAGGCTGACACTCAGTCCACTGAGCCACACCAGCCAGGGGTAAGGGTTGCTGGCTTGATTCCTCGTCCGGGCACGTGACTGGATCACAGGCCAGGTCCCCACTTGCAGGTGTTGAGAGGCAGCTGATGGAGATTTCTATCCCTCTTTTTCTCCCTCCCTTCCCTTCTAAATTAAATAAATAAAAATTTTAAAAGTAAAGTAAATCTCACCTTTATACCTAAGCTGTCTTACTGGTTTCCCAGTTCACCCTCCTGCTTTTAGTTGACAACATCACCTCTCTCCCCATTCATTTCTCTCAAGCAGTACATTGTATTCATTAGTTTGTCTCAGCTTCCCACCACTTAAACCTCTCTCACTGATCCCCAGACTCTTTCTAATCCTTGTTTATTCAGCATACTTATAAGGATTATATGTAGTACAGGAAATAGGATAGAGATGAATAAGAAAGTAGTCCTGCTTCTTTGACCTCATAGTCTTATGTGATGGATAGAAATATAAATGCAACGTGGGTGAGAATTCCTAGAAGCAGTGTGATCTTGAATTTTACAAAACTTTTTATTGTGAAAATGTCAAAATACACACAAAAAAGGGGAGCATAGTAAAAATGAGCTCTTGCATAAACTTAATCATCCCTATTTTGCCAATGTTCATTCCCACTCCCAGAAGTACTTTAAAGTGATTCCTAGACCTCATGTTGTATCCTTCATAAATACTAATTCAGAATTTTAGAAGATGGTCCAAATTCTATCCTGTTGTTTCCTGTAAGTCTTCAAAATGTAGAAGGTACCAATATTTTCTTCTCAAACCACATATTCCACATTACTTTATTGTTTCTGGAAGTTTTGGATTGGGAAATACTAGCCACTATGGTTAATAATTGAATGTACTGATGGTGTTGTAGGTCTGTTGGTTGTTGCCGTGGATATGACACTTACTACTTTGTGTTTCTCTCCTGGTAGAGGCAAGAGCAGGCTACGGAAGAAAATGCTGGTGTTCCTGCCGGGCCACACCTCTCACTGGCCTATGAAGACAAGCAGATTCTGGAGGATGCTGCTGCCCTGATCATCCACCATGTGAAGAGGCAGGCAGGCATTCAGAAGGAGGACAAGTACAAAATCAAGCAGATCATGTATCACTTCATTCCAGATCTGCTCTTTGCTCAGAGGGGTGATCTCTCAGATGTAGAAGAAGAGGAAGAAGAAGAGATGGATGTAGATGAAGCCACGGGGGCGGCTAAGAAGCACAATGGTGTTGGGGGCAGTCCCCCTAAGTCCAAGCTACTGTTTAGTAACACAACAGCGCAGAAGCTAAGAGGGATGGATGAAGTGTACAACCTCTTCTATGTTAATAACAACTGGTACATCTTTATGCGACTGCACCAGATTCTCTGCTTGAGGCTTCTGCGGATTTGCTCCCAAGCAGAAAGGCAGATTGAAGAAGAAAATCGAGAAAGGGAGTGGGAGCGGGAAGTGCTAGGCATAAAACGAGACAAAAGCGACAGCCCTGCCATCCAGCTCCGTCTCAAAGAACCTAGTGAGTGCCAGAACTGCTGGTTTGCAGAGGATGTGTTCACAGAGGATGCGGGCTGGTGAATTTGGGGTGGGACTTAGTTAGACTTGGGACTGTTTCTTTTTATACGTGGAGCACAGGCAGGCCGGGGGGGGGGCGTGGTTCAAGTGTTCATTCTGAAGCTTGCTGGTTGTGTGACCTTACTTAAACCCTCTGTACATGTTTCTCTGAAAAATGGAGGTGCTACTTGTGACTTTGTGGGGTTGTTGAGAGATTTGGAGAAAATATGCAGGCCACCCTGTGTAGTGCTTGGATCATGGACACTCAATGGCTAGTACTATGGACACCAGGGAAGAGGGTATCAGTTGTCATCAGTTTCCCAAATACCAGGTCTCTGGATTAATGCAAAGTGTTTTAAAAGACAGAGGTCGGAAATGACATCATTTGTTCCACTCTATGACATAACTGCATTTCCTAATTGTTCATACCTAAAACAGATGTGGGTTTTCTGATGTTCTTGGGCAACACTTCTCTTTAACCAGAGGTGGGGTTCATGGCTCATTCTAATAACTAGAGAGGTGATTGGAAAGGAGATTAAAGCTCAAGAGATGGTGTGAGACAGCAGAATAGGCAGAAAAGGAATGAAGATAGAATTCAGGAAAAGAAAAATAAGGGTTAAGGAAGCAGTCGTGTGCTTTAAGTAATTCTGTGCCACCTACTTCTAGATAACCATTCCGTTCATAAATTAAATACCTGACCTGTGAGCCAAAAGACTTTCATGAAGTCTTCTTTCTGTGCTCTTGAGGAAATAGCCAATCTGTGGAGCAGATTACCTTTCTTTAAAAAAAAAAAGACCTGTTACTGATGTAAGAAGCCTATGTCTGGCCCCAGCCTTCAATCTGTTGAAGAGCTAATGACCCTGGGAATTAATTCTAAAAATCTTTATCTGTATGTATTCTAGTGTGAGAGAGATAAGTTTTGGATCTCAATGCGATGATTCCATCTACTTGAGTAGAAATAAGAGAAAATGGCCCAATACTGGCTTTACCACAGACTTACTTTGGTTTGAGGCTTACATAGATTGGTCCTGAGTCACAGTGTCATGTCAGTCTTACAAATCATAGTTCATTGCACTTAAACCTTTTTCTGACAGAACGGTATTTTTTAAAAGATTTTATGTATTATTTTCAGAGGGAGAAACATCAATGTGCGAGAGAAACATTGATTGGTTGCCCCTTGCACCACCTAGCCCTTAAATCAGGCATGTGCCCTGAGTAGCAATCAAACCAGCAACCTTTCAGTTCACAGGCCAGTGCCAGTCCACTGAGCCACACCAGCCAGGGCAGAACAGGGTTTGTTTGTTTGGTTTGTTGGTTTTTTTATGGTACCAGGACAGCTCATGCCTGTGCTGTGGCTCTGAACAAGGTGATACTCTGATGAAATTCAAGCCAGTTGCTGCTTCTAAATAGTAATTTGTCCTGTTTTGTCTGTCTTAAATGAGCTTCACACCACGCATAAACAGAAATAGAGTCAGCTTTTGCTCTTACAGCCTTTTTGCCCCTGTGCAGACTTTATAAACTGGTAACAAGTGTCAGTAACAAAAAAGTTTCATCATTTTAGTGTGCTTTTTACTGAAATGCAACACATATACTGAAAAGTACACAAATCTGAATTTGTATGGCTCTGAATTTTTACAAAGTGAATATACCTATGTAACCAGTACCTGGATCAAGAAAAACACAACCAGTAGCCCCCTCATGCCACTGTCAGATCTTCCTTCATGTTTTTGAGTCTTATATAAATAAATGGTCCTATTTTAGTAAACTGTAGGCAGAGTCCTTTCACCATTCTGTGCACTCAGCTAGTTGCCAGCGTCTCCGTAACAACTCATAAGGTTCCAGCTGGTGGCAGAAGTGATTCATGTGCAACTACAGATCACTTTGAGCAATTTCTGAAGTACAGCATTGGGAATTCGCTTTTAAACAAAGGGACTTTGACAAATGCAGATGACTTCATTATTCATAGAGGACTTAATTGGCTCACCTTTTCTCTGTTCCTGAGGTTTCCCAGTGCTGAAGTGTTACTCTCTGCCTTTTCTCGCCTGTTCCCCTGTTTCCTGGAAGTAGCTTTGTGAGCAAGTGCCTCATGTGACGAATGCTCTTTGCAGGCAGGGAGAGCAGGTTTCCCTTAGCAGGGGAGCCAACAACTTTTTGAAGAAGCCTCTTTCCTGAGATATTTTACTCTTTATCATGCAGAGCCCAGCCTACCTGTCAGTACGTGTCTTTCTGGCATGGTCACAGTGGTAGAAGCTGCCGGTGTATTGCAGAGTCACTGCCCTCTGATAGACAGCACTGCTGATTGTAACTTTCCATCATACTGAGTCTCTGCGGACTCAGGGGCATGTTCCATGTATCTAGGGTTTGTTCTTTCAGTGCTCCTTAGGCCAGCTGTGGGACCTGCCCTGCCTACTCTCCTGATTTTTTCCTAGCAGGATAAGGCCTCATCTGTCCCATCTCTCCCACAGTGGATGTCGATGTAGAGGATTATTATCCAGCTTTCCTCGATATGGTGCGGAGCCTGCTGGATGGCAATATCGACTCATCGCAGTATGAAGATTCACTGCGAGAGATGTTCACCATTCATGCGTACATCGCCTTCACCATGGACAAACTCATCCAGAGCATCGTCAGACAGGTGAGGGCGAGGGCCGGTGGGGGAAGATGTCCTTACCTAAAGATGGGCCAGGCACAGAATGGGCTTATCACAATGCTTATGTATGAATGCTTCTGTAGAGAGGAGGGGAAGTAAATGTGCAGTGGGATGTCTCTTGTTAACAAAATGGCAGCATTTCAGCACGTAATTGACTCCTCTGCTTTGCCCAGTGTCCCTCACAGTTGGATGAGACTACCTTAGACCTGGTGTTCGACTCTTTTCATGCTGGCTGCCTGTTGAGCCAACATTGGTCTTGAGCGTTTTCTTTGTCCTCCTGGTCCAGTTCTGCCCTCATCTGCCAGGGGTGAACTCTCAGCTGTAGCCTTTTGTCTTCCATAGGTATTGCTAATTCTGCAGACTTCCTCATTCAATATTTAAAGTCCTTTTTACAGGAAAAGTTTTGTGTATCATTTTTTTTTTAAGATTTTAATCATTTATCTTTAGAGGGGAAGGAGAGAGGGAGAGAAACATCAATGTATGGTTGCCTCTAGTGTGTCCCCTGCTAGGAACTGGCCTGTAACCCAGGCATGTGCCCCAACTGGGAATGAACCATGATCCTCTGGTTTGCAGGCCTGCACTCAATCCACTGAGCTACACCAACCAGGGCTTCATCTTTATAATATACTACCCACCTCACTATCTGGGGTTCCCTCTGAGTTAGGTTTGTGGTTGGTTTTGTGTTTTGTTCCTGTGGCACCCTTCAAATTTGTGAATAGGTTTGTTGTCCTAAACAGAAATGTTAATTTCATAGGAAACAGTGTGCAGTGGTCAGGTTTCCATTTCCTTTCCTTGAGTTCTGAACTTCCAAAGGGAGTCTGTAGTTGGTGCACTAATTTTTTTTTTTTTTTTAATGAAAACTTGTGAAAAGAAAATTCTAATTCTAGAGTCCACGCTGCCACTGTGGAAAGAAAAGTTTGTTGCTCAAGTGTTTTCTTGGGGTAAAGTATGGAACTCTACTTGTAGAGTTCCCCTGCTTTTGCCTTGAACTTGAAATGTGCTTGGCTCTGCGTCCTTCTCAGAGCATATTCTCAGGGTCAGGGAAGAATGTGTCACATACCTGACTTTTGACATCTTCACAAAAAGTTGTTAGGCAGACAGTTTTTTTCTTGAAAATTGAAGAAATTATTCAGGGGTCTTTAAGGGGTCTGTATGGTGACTGGCAGAAATCACTGTATGGATACAGTTAGCTGTGGTCATAATTTTTGAGACAAGTCCCTGTTGACATCCCCTAAAAGTTGCCCTGTGCTTGTGTTTCTGCTTACAGGTTTGCTGCTGCTATAGCTAGGGGTAACGTCTTCCTACTGCCAGCATGACAACTTTATAAGTTTAATAAAATTTTTCATAAGCTGAGGTTGCTTTTTTGAAACAATAGATATAATTTGCCCATTTACTAGAAGCGCCTGGTTATGATTTTGAGTTAGTAAGACATAATATTCAGTCTTATTTTATGGGAACAGGTTTCATCCAGAAACCCAAATTCAGTGTTTTTTTTAAAATATATGTTTGTGGTTCTCATCTTAACCCCTTGTTTGGAATGAGATCATGAGATTTGCATCTCTTCTCTCATTCACCTCATGTCATTTGGTATTCTCCCAGAGTTCATTGCTGACCTAAGGTAGAACATATATTTCAAGACAAATCCATACATTTATCTTACCGTTTCCAGGCTAGTTAAAGAGGGATTTATTTTTAAGAGTAAAATAAGTAGTTTTATAGACATCTAGTACAGAACTCAATGTATGCCCAGACCACAGAAGGATTGGACTGGGACATTTTTTTCCTTTGCCTGCATGCCTTCTTTCTGGATATCTACTTCATTCTTGTGCTTTTCTACAGATGAACATTGGATTTTCCCCCAACCTAGGCTTTGGCTTTTCATGGCAGTGCCTCTGACTCAAACATTACTTCATATTTCCATCCAGATGCTCCTCTGTCTATGAAGCACACTCATTGTGTCATTTCAAATTAGCAGGAATGCAGATCTGGCCTGGCTTAGGGATGAAGTTGCCTAGTTCTTCCTGGATTATAGACTGCCTTGTTGAAAGACTCTAGAAGGGGTCAGATATCCAAGAAGAGAGTATAGGTGAGGAGACCTGGGCTACTTTAATAAGAAGGTAGAAAGCAGAAATATCTACATGGCAGGGACCATGCTTTGGATATACTTTCCGTATACTGCTTTCATTCTATCTTAAACTTTACTATCAAGTTGTCATAAGCATTTTTTTTAAGATTTTATTTTTTGAGAGGGAAAGAAACATCCATGTGTGGTTGCCTCTTGCACACCTCTAACCAGGGACCCAGCCCAAAACCCAGACATGTGCCCTGACTGGGAATCAAACCGGCTGTCCTTTGCTTTGCAGGCCAGCACTCAATCCACTGAGTCACACCAGCCAGAGCTTAATAAGCATTATTTTAATGGTCCATTAGAATCCGTTGTCGGGACTAATTATAATGTATTTAAGCCTCTCTGGTTGCTGCTTTTTGTACCACTATCAAATCACTCATCCTCTGACCTTGCACTCTGTCCATTTATCTACAGATACACATACTTGTCATTTCAGACTTTTAAATATCAAAAATAAGTTGTTATAGTTATTAGCACTTTAAAAAGAATGTATCTTCCTAAAAATAGAATGGCTGAGCGGTTATGAGAATTTTAAAATAAAATAGACAAATTGATATTGCAGTTAACTTTTTGCTTCCTGCTGTATCTGTTTGGTTTTACACGTTCTCTGGCATTTTAATGGGTAGTTTCAGTTGAGGGAATTTTTATTTCACAATAGAAATATCTTCATGATTCATGGAAATGGAAACAAAAATTCAACATTCTAGTCATCAAATAATTTAATGAGATAGTCAAAAGTTATCAGTAGTCAATTGTGATTGACCTATTTTGAAGATGAATTAATTAACATTATATACAATTTAAGTACTGGATTTTCTATCAGCTGTAGATAATAGATGGTGTGTTAGGGAGAATATTGGCCCTAGGAATCAAAAAGCTTGAATATTAGTCCTGACTCTGCTCCTTCTGCTGAGCATCCCTGCAGTTAATTCAGCGCTAGTTTCTTAATACCTAATTAGTTTCAGACTTTGTACAGGAGCTGCTGGGTATAGACATGGTTCTCTAGGGCCCGTCTCCTACCTTGGTGTACACAGTGAGTTTTCTTATCTAACATACAAATTTGTCTCATATAACAGGATGCCCTCTTCAGGCTCTTTCCGGGATAGTTACATTGATCATATGAGAATATGTATAAAAGCAAATTAAAAAATGGTAAAAAAAAATGCCATAAAAATAGAAAGCTACTGGGATTTTCTTTCATATAAAAGTTTTTTTTAAGTTCCTTAGAATTTTAAATAAGCAGCACATTAATAACCATTGCCTTTGATTTTGCTTTTAAATAGATTTCAGATTTTTACTTATGGACCAGGGATACGGTTGAAAACTTTGGCTTAGTTATTCTCCAAAAAAGTTAAAAGAATAGTGGTTTTATGTGACTTATTTTTTAAAATTACCAATTCTGTCAGACCTTTTGACCTGAGTGACTGGAACTGTCCAAAGTAAGGTTGAGCGTGTGGCTAGGAGGAGTATTTTCTTGGTTCCTTGTCAACTTGCTTTTGCTTGATTCCAGCTGCAGCACATCGTGAGTGACGAGATCTGTGTACAGGTGACTGACCTTTACCTGGCAGAAAACAATAATGGGGCCACTGGAGGCCAGCTGAACACACAGACTTCGAGGAGTCTCTTGGAGTCAGCATATCAGCGGAAGGCCGAGCAGCTCATGTCAGATGAGAACTGCTTTAAGGTGAGAGTTAACTCATGTAGTTAAGGACTGTGCTGGTGACAGGGTAAGATGTTGGGACTGTCTCTACCAGAAGTCAGATACAGACCAGGGCTCTTTGACCCAGTGATTCTACTGAAGGAAATTTACAAACATGGAAAAGGGGAAGTAAACGTCTTGAAGGACAGTCTTTCTTGCCTTAAAAAAGTTTGTTTTATGTGATTCTTTATGATTTTATATTCTGCTTTTTTAAAACATTTTTACATATGATTGTGGCTTTTAAGTATATTGTTTTAAAATGTTTAAAAATATAATCCTTGATCATTGTGGGAAAGATAAGAAATGCAGAGAAAAGAAAAATTGCCTCCAATTCTTCCCAGAAAGAATCACTGATGACATTTCTAGACTTTTCTATGCTTATGTATATTTTGAGAGAAAATATATTGGGCAAAGTGTTCTGTAAGTTATTCTCTCAGCAACACCTCTGAGTCTTCAACATCTTGTGACTATTTGATATTTCATGCCTGTCATGTTTGACACCTGGTTTGTTTCCAGTTCTCCACCATTGAAATAGCTGATTTGAAAAGCATATTGCTGGAAACAGTCTAAATGTCCAACTCACTATGGGAATGGTTAATGGCAGCCTGTTGTGTGAATACAGGATGACATGTTTTGCAGCCCTTAAAAGTTAATTATAAATTATAAAAATATTGAAGCAAATAAAATACAAAAGCATGTGTACTATTATTGCAGCTATGTAATAAATGTGCATAGTTGAGCAAAGCCTGTTTGTATTTACACAAGAAGGTCAGGGTCAGATGGCCCAGAAAAAGGATTGTGATTGGCTGAGCAGAGAGCAAGGTAGGTAACAGTTTGACTTCATTGTGTTGTATGTTCCATGTACTTTAATAATCTGACCCCAAGTTTTTCACTTTGTTGTGTGCTTCTACTTTCAGCTGTTTTCATTTCTAATTCATCACCAGTAATGTTTACTTAATTTAGAAACAAATAACAGGAAACAAATTTCTTTGTTCAGTCCTCAGATCTGATTTTCTAATACCTGAGGACTTCCCCACTACAGAATAGATTTCCTACGCTTTTCAGGGTTTTAGATCTACAAATATTTGTTATGATCTTATTGTGTGAGAATTGCAGTGGTGAAACAGAATTAGCATCCTCACCCTTAGTGAGTTAACAGGGTATTAAATTGTGGCAAAGGCCAACAAAGGAATGGACAGATTCACCCTGTAGATGAGAGTACTTGTCAGTGAGAGAGAGCATAGCAGGAACAAAGGCTTTGTAACCAGGAAAATTGTGTCACCACAGTGATCCTCTATGTTTACATAGAGAAACAAATTTAATATATTAGCCCTGACTGGTGTTTGAGCACGGGCTGTGAACCAAAGGATCACTGGTTCGATTCCTGGTCAGGGCACATGCCTGGGTTGCAGGCCAGGTTCCCAGTGGGGGCCATGTGAGAGGCAACCACACATTGATGTTTCTCTAACTCTCTTTCTCCTTCCTTTCCCCTCTCTCTAAAAAGAAATAAATAACATTTTTTAAAAATTTAATATATTAGTGCCAAGCCCTTCAGAACCCCCGCAGCCACCACCTCTACCTCCAGCATCCTCTCTCCACATTTTTTATATGTACATTCTACACTGATTTTTTTTAAAATCAGGCATTTTTAGCTGTCTCTATGTCCAAAGACCCTTTTCTGTGCATTTACACACACATGTATGTATATGTAGGAGTAAATATTAAACTGTGCCTATTTTATGCCCTGCTTTTTTCATTTAATGTGTCATAGAATTGCTCTATTTTGGTTTGTATAGATCCACCTGTTTCTCAATTGCTGTGTCATACTTAATAGTATGATGTACCACATTCTTTTTTTTAAAAGTCATTCTCTGCCCTAGCTGGTATAGCTCAGTGGATTGAGCACGGGCCTGTGAAGCAAAGGGTCCCTGGTTCAATTCCCAGTCAGGGCACATGCCTAGGTTGCAGGCCAGGCCCCCAGTAGGGGACACGTGAGAGGCAACCACACATGATATTTCTCTCCCACTCTTTCTCCTTCCCTTCCCCTCTCTCTAAAAATA